>NC_050100.1:8125000-8750000 GCF_902167145.1 Zea mays
TATGGGCTCAAACAAGCCCCAAGAGCATGGTATGAATGCCTAAGAGATTTTCTTATTGCTAATGGCTTCAAAGTCGGAAAGGCCGATCCTACTTTATTTACTAAAACACTTGCAAATGATTTGTTTGTATGCCAAATTTATGTTGATGATATTATATTTGGGTCTACTAACGAATCTACATGTGAGGAATTTAGTAGGATCATGACACAAAAATTCGAGATGTCTATGATGGGGGAGTTGAAGTACTTCTTGGGATTTCAAGTGAAACAACTCCAAGAGGGCACTTTCATTAGCCAAACCAAGTACACTCAAGATATACTCAACAAGTTTGGGATGAAAGACGCCAAGCCCATCAAGACACCCATGGGAACAAATGGGCATCTCGACCTCGACACGGGAGGTAAATCCATAGATCAAAAGGTATACCGGCCGATGATAGGTTCCTTACTCTATTTATGTGCTTCACGATCGGATATTATGCTTTCCGTATGCATATGTGCAAGATTCCAAGCCGATCCTAAGGAAGCTCACCTTAGGGCCATAAAACGAATCTTGAGATATTTAGTTTATACTCCTAAGTTTGGCCTTTGGTACCCCAGGGGATCCACATTTGATTTAATTGGTTATTCTGATGCTGATTGGGCAGGGTGCAAAATTAATAGAAAGAGCACATCAGGGACTTGCCAGTTCTTGGGAAGATCTCTGGTGTCTTGGGCTTCAAAGAAGCAAAATTCTGTGGCTCTTTCAACCGCCGAAGCCGAGTATATTGCCGCAGGCCATTGTTGCACGCAATTGCTTTGGATGAGGCAAACCCTTAGGGATTATGGTTACAAATTAACCAAAGTTCCGCTTCTATGTGATAATGAGAGTGCAATCCGCATGGCGGATAATCCCGTTGAGCATAGCCGCACTAAACACATAGCCATTCGGTATCATTTTCTAAGGGATCACCAACAAAAGGGGGATATCGAGATTGCATATGTTGGCACCAAAGAACAATTAGCCGATATCTTTACCAAGCCATTGGATGAACAAACTTTTACTAAACTTAGGCATGAGCTAAATATTCTTGATTCTAGGAATTTTTATTGATGTTTTGCACACATAGCTCATATATATACCTTTGATCATCTTTTTCATATGCTATGACTAATGTGTTCTTTCAAGTCCATTTCATGCTAAGTCAAAGATTGAAAGGGAAAAGGAGTCTTCGGTGAAGACAAGGCTTCCACTCCGCTCCATCGAATCATTCATCTTTCGCCGTCGCTCCGCACTAACTCTCCAACTTTGGTATAATCTTCACTTCTTTACTTCCGTCCAAAGGGGGGGAGAGTAGTTTAAAAGGGCTTATATTTCATTCAATCTCTCCGTTTTTGGCGATTCATGCCAAAGGGGGAGAGAGTATTAGCCCAAAGCAAACGGACCGCACCACCACCAATTTCAAAAAATGTAGTCTTTTAATTGGTGTTAAAAGAAGTTTTTCAATTGGTATCTTATTTTGATATAATTTCAAATTGGTATACCCTCTTCAAAATTAATATCTAAAACCCTCTTGAACACTAAGAGGAGGATTTCATTAAGGGGGAGTTTTGTTTAGTCAAAGGAAAAGCATTTGAAACAGGGGGAGAAAATTTCCATAACTTGGAAAATGCTTCTCAAAATCTTATTCATTTACCTTTGACTATTTGCAAAAAGACTTTGAAAAGAATTTACAAAAGAATTTGCAAAAACAAAACATGTGGTGCAAGCGTGGTCCAAAATGTTGAAAATAAAAAAGAAACAATCCATGCATATCTTATGATATTGGTTATTGGTTCAATTCTAAGTAATCTTTGCACCTACTTTCTGCAAACTAGTTTAATTATGCATTTCTATATTTGCTTTGGTTTGTGTTGGCATCAATCACCAAAAAGGGGGAGATTGAAAGGAAAATAGGCTTACACCTTTTCCTAAATAAATTTTGGTGGTTGAATTGCCCAACACAAATATTTAGACTAACTAGTTTGCTCTAGTCTATAAGTTTTACAGGTGCCAAAGGTTCACAACAAGCCAATAAAAAGACCAAAGATGGGTTCAAATAAAGAGAGCTAAAGAAATCCCAAAGGCTCCCTGGTCTGGCGCACCGGACTGTCCGGTGTGCCACCGGACAGTGTCCGGTGCACCACTGGACAGTGTCCGGTGCACCAGGGAACTCGACGCTGAACTCCTCACCTTCGGGAAAATGGGAGGCCGCTCCGCTATAATTCACCGGACTGTCCGGTGAGGCACCGGACAGTGTCCGGTGTGCCAGCGGAGCAACGGCTACTTCGCACGCAAAGGTCGACTGCAACGCATTTAATGCGCGCCTGCGCGCGCAGAGGTCAGAGCACGCACAGTTGGCGCACCGGACAGTCTACAGTACTTGTCTAGTGCACCACCGGACAGCCCAGAGGCCCCACTAGTCAGAGCTCCAACGGTCGAACCCTAACGGCTGGGTGACGTGGCTGGCGCACCGGACAGTGTCCGGTGGCGCATCGGACTGTCCGATGCGCCCGTCGACAGCAGCCTCCACCAAACGGTTAGTTTGGTGGTTGGGGCTATAAATACCCCAACCACCCCACCATTCATTGCATCCAAGTTTTCCACCTTCCAACACCTTACAAGAGCTATAGCATTCAATTCTAGACACAACCAAGGAGATCAAATCCTCTCCCAAGTCCGGAATCACTCCAAATCAAATAGTGACTAGAGAGAGCGACATTTGTGTTCATTTGAGCTCTTGCGCTTGGATTGCTTCTTTTCTTTCTCATTCTTCTTGTGAACATCTCAATTGTAACCGAGGCAAGAGACACCAATTATGTGGTGGTCCTTGCGGGGACTTAGTGTCCCGTGTGATTGAGAATAGAAGCTCACTTGGTCTAAGTGACCGTTTGAGAGAGGGAAAGGGTTGAAAGAGACCCGGTCTTTGTGACCACCTCAACGGGGAGTAGGTTTGCAAGAACTGAACCTCGGTAAAACAAAACCTTGTGTCTCACTCTTTATTTGCTTGCGATTTGTTTTTCACCCTCTCTCTCGGACTCGCTTATATTTCTAACGCTAACCCGGCTTGTAGTTGATCTTAAGTTTATAAAATTCAGATTCGCCCTATTCACCCCCCTCTAGGCGACTTTCAACAGTTTCACGAATAAGGTTGACAAGATGGGGGTCAATTATAGTAAATGACCTTAGCATGAGTCGGACGACATCATGATCCGTCCGTCTTGTGCTCCCGTAGCTTCGGATTTTGTTAACCAGGGTCTTGAGCTTGTTGTAGGTCTGAGTTGGCTCCTCTCCCCTAATCATCGCGAACCTCCTCAGCTCGCCTTCCACTAGTTCCATCTTTGTGATCATAGTGGCGTTGTTTCCCTTATGAGATATCTTGAGGGTGTCCCAGATTTGCTTAGCATTGTCCAGGCCGCTAACCTTGTTGTATTCATCCCTGCACAGAGATGCTAGCAAAACAGTAGTGGCTTGGACATTTTTGTGAATTTGCTCATTAATAAACATAGGATTATCGGTACTATCAAAATGCATCCCATTTTCTACAATTTCCCATATAATAGGATGGAGAGAGAATAAATGACTACGCATTTTATGGCTCCAAAATGAATAGTCCTCTCCATCAAAGTGTGGAGGCTTTCCAAGGGGAATTGATAGTAAATGCGCATTTGAATTGTAGGTAATGCGAGAGTAATCAAAAGAATAATTTTGATTGACGTCTTTTTCTTTAACAAGGAGTCATCATCGTCATCCCTTGGTGAAGAAGATGAGGCATCACTGTCGTAGTAGATGATCTTCTTGATGCGCCTCTTCTTCTTCCCGTCCCTCTTCTTATGACTCGAGCCTGAGTCGGTAGGCTTGTCGTCTCTTGGCTCATTGAAGAGGGATTCCTTCTCCTTATCGTTAATCACCGTCCCCTTACCCTTAGGATCCATCTCTTCGGGCGGTTAGTCCCTTAGATGAAGAGTACGGCTCCGATACCAATTGAGAGCACCTAGAGGGGGGGGTGAATAGGTGATCCTATAAAATAACACACTAAATAGCCACAAACTTGATTGTTACGGTGTTAGTGAAATCAAGTGGCTATGGAACACGCTCGTGCGAACAAAACAATCACAAGAAGCAACACACGAGACACACGATTTTTATCCTGTGGTTTGGCCAAGTAACACTTGCCTACTTCCATGTTGTGGCGTCTCAATGGACAAGGGTTGCACTCAACCCCTTTCAAGTGATCCAATGATCAACTTGAATACCACACTGTTTTATCTTTTAGTACTCTTCCCGTTTGCGAGGAATCTCTACAAGTTGGAACCTCTCGCCCTTACAATAGATCACAAAGAAAGCACAAGAGTAAGGATGGGAGAGCAACGCACACAAGACTCAAATCCGTAGCAAAACCACGCACACAAACACAACGCGAGGAGTTTACAACTCGAAAGTGCTCAAATCTCAAGAACTATGATCCGATTGCGTGAATGCAGAGTCTAGGTGCCTTAGGATGTTTCTTGTAAGCTTGTTGTACTGCTCCATGCGCCTAGGGGTCCCTTTTATAGCCCCAAAGCAGCTAGGAGCCGTTGGAGATCAACATGGAAGGCTATTCTTGCCTTCTGCCGAGTGGCGCACCGGACAGTCCGGTGCGCCACCGGACAGGTTCTGTAGCTGTCCGGTGCGCGATCTCCTTCCATATCGGGCGCATCCGACCGTTGCTCCTTAGGGCCGGTTGGCGCACCGGACACTGTCTGGTGCACCTAGCCAACCATTGGAGCTAGCCACGTGTGGTGCGTTGATCGCGCGAACGACCGTTGGCCGCTGGCGCGTTGGCTCACCGGACAGTCCGGTGCACCACCGGACAGTCCGGTGAATTATAGCCACGTCGCCTTTTTATTTTCCCGAGAGCGACGAGTTTGTCACTGACGACTCACCGGACAGTCTGGTGCACCATGGGACAGTCCGGTGATTTATAGCTGCGTCACTCCCGAGAGCAGCTGGTTCACCGTCGGCTCGCTTGGGGCACCAGACAATCTGGTGTGCCAGGCCCGAGCTGATGTTGGCTGTACACAACCAACTCTTCTTTAATTTAAACCTTCTTTTCTTGGCTCTATTTATAGCACTTAGATTAACATGTTAGTATTCAAAAACCAATTTACTAAGTCTAGAAACATACCTTGTTATATGATTTGCACTTCTCACTTATCTCTACTACTCTATAAGACACTAACGAGGGTGTCCACACCCAGCTTCACCGTGCCCACGCATCCCGCAGCGCCCGCCCCCGTGTCCTACGCGCACTCCGCTCCCGAAAACCTCTCCCTCCGCGCCAGGGCATAGCCGCCATCAGCGCATCCACAGCCCGACGCCGAAATCCTCGCTCGCCCCCAAATCCTCTGCCACCGCGCCCTTCCATCGACGATGGACTACCCACGCTTTCGCATCTCTTGAGCTCCGAAGGGCCCCCGCCCCCTCCCCCTCCCCCGCGATCCTCGCCCTCGCTCATCGCCCTTCCATCGACGCCCTTCCAGGTACGTGTGCGCCCCCAAACTCCTTGCCCTTCCAGGTACGGCCCCGCCCCGTATCTCCCCGTCATCGGCGCCCGTATCTCCTCGCCCTCCCATCTACAGCTACCACGCCCGCCCCTTTCCATCTTCATCGCGCCCTTCCATCTGCAAATCCCCTACGACCTCGTTAGCGGTGTGCCCTACATCGCACTCCCCATCACCGCCGTACTCTCTATCCACGCCTTGCCCCACCCAGGCGTAACACCTCTCGGTCGCGCCGCCACCGGAGGTCTGCCTCCCTGAGAACGGAGGCAGCGTCATTGCCGACGATGGAGCCCGCACATTTGTGGATCCCGCAGAGTGGAGCTCCCGTCTCCTCTTCCCAAGCGGTGGGTGCTCTCCGTTCTCGGGGAGGCCGACGCTTGTCGGTGGGCGTCGTGCCAGCAGCATCAACGACGACGATCTGGTGAACCTCGTTTTCGGGAGTCACCTCCCCTCAAGCTACCGACACTCTTCTTTCTCACGTGCGTCAGTAGGCCTCCTCCCCATCCCACTTCAGTTCACTGCCTTTTAGAGCCACCGGCAATGAGGAACAACCTCGTGGTTGGTGCTGGGCTGCCTCCCTAGCGGTGGGCATTGTCGGATGCGCGCGTCAATGGGGCCACTCAATCCATCGCCACCCCACCACGTCGGATTCTGTACCCTTGGCTGCTCCGTATGGGCAGCGGCGGTGTGTGATGGAGTTGGGGACCGTGGTTGCGGGTTCGGCAACACTCCCGTGCTGGGAACTGGTTGGTTCGCGAGAGATCTTAGCCACCATTGATTTTTAGCATACAACTTGGAATCTTGTTCTACAACGTGCTACTTGTTTTGTGGCCTCGATTCTCCATTTCTACCCGTTGGTTCGACCCTGACTGCATGTGAATGTGGGCTGAACTTTACATAATTTCTGGTGCATAACACTAATCTCGCGATGTAATGTTGTTTCATGCTATGTGGCTCAAATACTGTTGCTGGTAATCTTAGTCCCATTTTGCTGCTTAAAGCGATGGCAGTTGTCTTGGTCTCTGATTTTATTTTTCTATGTTTGTGGGTTGAGCATGATCCTATGGAGATTATAGAGACTGTTAAGGTGTGTATTAAAGAGGCAGTTGGCATAGATGATAAACACAATGTGGTTACTAATTTGAAGGCCATTGGGATCACAAATTATAGGGAAAGCATTGTTATATGGAGTAAATCCACTAGCTATCCACTTTGTAATGCCATTGTGTGGATGGATGCTCGCACAAGCCCTGTTTGCAGGTCGTCTCCTTTTTATCATTCACTCGTTCTTTTAACACATTCGATATTGTCAAATCTTCTCACCATGCTTCAACAATACAGGAGATTGGAAAATGAGCTGTCAGGCTGTAGAACCCACTTTGTGGAGACATGTGGGTTGCCAATCAGTACCTATTTCATATTTCAGTGCTATGAAATTATTGTGGTTAATGGAAAATGTGGTTGCCATGCTTTTGCTATTGTACATGTATATAGCCTTTAGATACAACATAATTTTGGAGAAGAGTTTGGAATTGTTCACATGTGATTTTGACCTTTTTCAGATTGAGGAAGCCAATTTTTTGGTACCATATTTTGGTGTATCTAGGGCAGTTAAGGCAATTCCTCTTCTGTTGGTAGTATACTCTATCACCTCTAGCCATGGAGCAGCTGCCGTCCTAGCTAGGCAGGCACAGGAAGGCACACGATACACCACAAGCATGGATCCCAGTTGCATCTATCTAATCAATTCTAGACGTGTCCTACTTCTTCCTACTTATTAATTTGTGAACTTTAGAAAGCTTTTTTATCTTCCTACTTATCTCAGGTATGTGCTTTGGTCTCCCGAAAGCTTTTTTATTCTTAGAAATTACAAGAGCACACCAAGTTTTTTGAACTTTAGATCCTCATAAAATTACTGGAGCACTATTTTTACCATTTAATTTGTGAATGCAACGTTTAGTCTGTAGCAGTGTCCTACTTCCTCCTTATTAATTAGTTGATGGCTATCAACAGGGAGAGCAGCGTGGGTCTGGAGGATGACGATGTTTCGGTCACGCCGCGGGGGAAGAAGCGTGGCCACCGGTCGGCCATGGCACAGGTGGTCACCAGTGATAGCGATGATGATGGTGTGAATGGTGGTGGTGGCGTCGCGAAGCTTCTAGATCCCTCTCCCTCCCATGGCTTGGTGCCCATCTCCCTTCCATGCCAATGGATAAGGGCGACCTCTCTCCTACTCACGATGATTCCAGAGTAATCCAAAGGTCGGTGCTGCCCCCACTTCGGCGAAAGCAAACAACTATAGTTTTATAATTGTGATTATTTATTAAATTGGCAGCTAGGGATTGGCCTACTTGTACTGCAAAATCTTAGTGGAATCAACGATGTACTGTTTTACGCAAGTAGCATCTTCAAAGCTACAGGTAAGTTGTAGGCTTTATCTTGTCTGTACTTCTTTTATCCGTAGTAGTTGGTTTGATAAGTTTTAGCATGATAGTTTGGATACACTGTAAATTTAATTGGAAATGATATTGACTACTGAAGCAACCTCTTACATTATTTGTTTGGCAGTGTCCTTTCAAGATGTAGGAATAGAATCATAGACTACTGATTTTCAAACCACTTGAATGCAGTTGTTTCAAAAAAACCCACTAGGATGCACAAACTTAAATTTCCTCCTAGATCATAATAGGATCAATAAAGATTATAAAATGGATTACCTTTTAAGTCGTAACATAGTTTATCATTCCTTTCATCTCTGAAAGATGACATTTCATTGTATTTTGTAAATTTAGGTCATTTAATGCTCAAAAAAAGTCCAAGTCAGATAGGCCCTATGTATTGTTCAAACAAATAGGTGCTATGTATTAATAGTTTGAGCTCATTTATCATTCTTTACAACAACGATAATATAGTCAACTTTTGTCCTATCCAAAATCTCCAGGGGTTACAAACAGCGACTTGGCCACCTGTTCACTTGGTGCTATTCAGGTGTGTAGCTAGGATGAGTATGTAACCCGATACTCCCTCCATTCTTAAATATATGACACTTTTGATTTTTTTTGAAAACTTTGACCACTCATTTTATTCAAAATATTTATTCGAAAATGTAAAATTTCAAGTCATGCTCAAACAACCTTAAGTGATAAAATAAATCATAACAAAATAAATTATAATTCGTGATTTTTTTGAATAAGACGAGCGGTCAAAGTTTTTTTAAAAAAGTCAACAATGTCATATATCTAAGAACGGAGGTAGTACAATTTATCTGTAGTTTTTATTGAGCCGATCACTGCATTTCGACAAGTCCTTGCTACTGGAGTTACAACATGGCTGTTAGACAGAGCTGGACGACGCATCCTTCTCATTGTAATTGTCGCTTCCCTATGAAATAACTAGCTTGCATGCTTTCTCTGTAACTATTGACTTAACACTGTCTTCAAATGACAGATTTCTACCTCTGGCATGACTCTATGCCTTCTTGTCATTTCTGTGGTATTTTTTCTCAAGGTATGTTCATGTTTCTTTATCTAGGATTCGGGTGAGAAGATGATAAAACTTTATTAGTAATGCGTGCCTTATGCAGATCCTGTACAATATCTACTGAGGTTTCTTCTAATCCTTTTTTATGGTTCGTTTTTTCTAGGATAACATTTCATAGGATTCTAACTCGTACTACATCTTAACAATGATCTCCCTTGTTGGTATTGTGGTATGTGTCAGTTTTGTTTCTTCTGAAAAAATGGATACAGATGTGGAACCTATGCCAAAATAATGACCCGTGCAACTGTATATGTTCAGTCTTTTGTCATTACCTTCTCGTTTGGTATGGGTGCCATTCCATGGCTCATGATGTCTGAGGTAAGCTACTTCTTTCTCTACTTCTTTGCTAGCTCATTGTCTACCTGAACTCCCCACTGCCCCCATTTCTTCTCCGCCATGATGCGTGGGCTCAGGAGGATGTTCCTGGCCACACAACGGCAAGAGACGGGTACACAGGACGCCTAAGCGGCGGCGACGCGGGGAAGAGGCCGCAAAGGACGCCATGCGGGGGCTGTGGCACGAGCTCGACGCCGAGCGGGCCTCCGCGAAGACAGTAGCCAGAACTGGCCATTGAGTGCCCCGACGCCGCTGCTTACTCATCCATCGTCGCGGTGACCTGCTCCCCCTTGGGCATATCTGTCCATTGACACCAAGCATGTTCTTTCTTGAACTGTTCTAAAAGTTCAGTTTCATGGTTGTTTATTCTTTTGATCAGGAAGGAGAGAAAGGGAGAATCAGTTAGAAGAAAGAAGAGTCTGAAAGCTGAGTAATTTACCTCAACTTTACTGCCCATGTTATTAAGATCTATTGATGATCGTCCCACTTACTCCTAGGATGCACAGAATTAATGGATCCTGGACTGACATATTTATCACGGGTTTTGGGTTGTCTTCCTTCCCAGTTTTGTTTTACCAGTGGAGACACGGAGATTGGAGGACAGAAGGGCGCAGCACAGGACTACAACGAGGGGGGAAGGCTAGATCAAATAGGAGACAATAAGAGGTGGGCTGCTTGTCGGGGACCATAATTAGGGGTACCCTCAAGACTCCTAATTCTCAGCTGGTAACCCCCATCAGCATAAAGCTGCAAAGGCCTGATGGGTGCGATTAAGTCAGGGATCAGTCCATTCGAGCGACTCGATCACGCCTCGCCCGAGCCTAGCCTCGGACAAGGGCAGTCGACCCCGGAGGATTTCCGTCTCGCCCGAGGCCCCCCTCCAACGGCGGACACATCTTCGGCTCGCCCGAGGCCCTGCCTTCGCTAAGAAGCAACCCTGACTAAATCGCCGCACCGACCGACCAAGTTGCAGGAGCATTTAACGCAAAGGCCCTGCCAAAGGCACCATAGGAAGCTCCGCTCGACCCAGGGCTCGGACTCGGGCTCAGCCCCGGAAGACGGTGAACTCCGCTCTGCCCGACCCAGGGCTCGGACTCGGGCTCAGCCCCGGAAGACGGTGAACTCCGCTCTGCCCGACCCAGGGCTCGGACTCGAGCTCAGCCCCGGAAGACGGCGAACTCCGCTCCGCCCGACCCAGGGCTCGGACTCGGGCTAAGACCTAGAAGACGGCGAACTCCGCTCCACCCGACCCAGGGCTCGGACTCGGGCTAAGACCCGGAAGACGGCGAACTCCGCTCCGCCCGACCCAGGGCTCGGACTCGGGCTAAAACCCGGAAGACGGCGAACTCCGCTCCGCCCGACCCAGGGCTCGGACTCGGGCTAAGACCCGGAAGACGGTGAACTCCGCTCCGCCCGACCCAGGGCTCAGACTCGGGCTAAGACCCGGAAGACGGCGAACTCCGCTCCGCCCGACCCAGGGCTCGGACTCGGGCTAAGACCCGGAAGACGGCGAACTCCGCTCCGCCCGACCCCAGGGCTCGGACACCGTTCTGGCCTCTGCCGACGACCTCCGCCTCGCCCGACCCAGGGGCTCGGATTCGGCCTCGGCCATGGAAGACAGACTCGACCTCGGCTTCGGAGGAGCCTCCACGTCGCCCAACCTAGGGCGCAGGCCAGCCACGTCAACAGGGAGCGCCATCATCACCCTACCCCGAGCTGACTCGGGCCGCAGAGAACAAGACCGGTGTCCCATCTGGCTGTCTCCACCAGATAGGTAATGATGGCGCCCCGCATGGCCTGTGACGACGGCGGCTCTCAG
Organism: Zea mays; assembly: GCF_902167145.1. NCBI lineage: Eukaryota > Viridiplantae > Streptophyta > Magnoliopsida > Poales > Poaceae > Zea > Zea mays. Next base: position 8,136,257 of record NC_050100.1, read on the forward strand.
CTCTCTTACGGAAGCAGGAGGACATCAGCGAGGACACAACCGCTCCGACAGCTGTCCCTCTGCCAGGCTCCGCCACTCCTCCGACGGCCACGACATCACACTAGTTGGGTTCCAGGATCTCTCCGGCTGCCACATTGGCATGTACTCAGGGCACTAGCTCTCCCTCGCTAGACACGTAGCACTCTGCTACACCCCCATTGTACACCTGGATCCTCTCCTTGCGTCTATAAAAGGAAGGACCAGGGCCCTCTTAGAGAAGGTTGGTCGCGCGGGACGAGGACGGGACAGGCGCTCTCTTGGGGCCGCTCGCTTCCCTCACCCACGTGGACGCTTGTAACCCCCTACTGCAAGCGCACCCGACCTGGGCGCGGGACGAACACGAAGGCCGCGGGATTCCCACCTCTCTCGCGCCAGTCTCTGGCCGCCTCGCTCTTTTCCCCCCTTCGCGCTCGCCCACGCGCTCGACCCATCTGGGTTGGGGCACGCGGCACTCACTCGTCGGCCTGAGGGACCCCCCAGTCTCGAAACGCCGACAGTTGGCGCGCCAGGTAGGGGCCTGCTGCATGTTGACGAACAGCTTCCCGTCAAGCTCCAGCTGGGCAGTCTCCAACAACCTCTCCAACCCGGGGCGGTGCTCCGTTTCGGGAGTCTTGAGTTCATGTCCCTCGACGGCATCTATGACATGATACTCCTTCCACCGCTGCGCGACAACGACAATGGCGGCCGACAGCCCGCCCGCCGGCGGCGGAATCGACGACGTCTTCCCCGCGTGGCGGAAGAACAACATTCGAGCTCGCCCCGTCCTCTCCCCCGCCAACGGAGGAGGAGGCGGGGCAACCAAGGCCAAGCAGGAGGTCGCGCCTCGTCGGCTGTCGAGCGAGTCGACGTCCCTAGCACCCCAACGGGGGGCGCGTTGGGCGTCGACCTCGCGTTTGAGACGAAGGCGAGCGCCGTCTCCCCGCGACACGCCAATCCCGAGCAAGTGGACGACGCCAGCGCGCTTGCGAAAAGCTTGCAGGACGTCGCCCTCGTACCTGAGGCAACGATGCAGTCAGTCCTCGACGTGACTCCATCGCCGCTCGACGACCAAAAGGTACCGACCGATTCCCATCCTACGTCATTTGTACTCCGCCTCAACCCGCCTAGCAATCTCGCTTTGGCGGGCGCCCTTGTAAAGGCGAGTACAAACCCTCTGGGGTTTCGCTTGCGGTCGCCTTGGGACCGGCTGACGGACGTCTCGACCTACGGGCCCTCTAGGTCCGAGGAAGATGACGACCCCGACATCTGTTGGGATTTCTCTGGATTTGGCAACCCCAGTGCCATGCGGAACTTCATGACCGCATGTGACTACTGCCTCTCCGACTGTTCCGACGGTAGCCGCAGCCTCGACGACGAGGACTACGGCCCAAGCCGCGAATGTTTCCACGTTGATCTAGGGGGCTCCTCCGAAGGCAATCATCTCGGCATGCCGGAGGACGGTGCTCCCCCTGGGCCGGTGCCTCGCGCTGACATCCCGCGGGAGCTAGCTGTGGTCCCCGTTCCGGCGGGGGGTTACGACCCACAGCTTGAGCAAGTCCGCGGGGCGCAGGCCAGGATCGACGAGGGAGCAGGAGCGCTTGAGCCGATCCGCCGGGACGTCGGGCAGGCATGGGCAGGCCAACCCCCGGCCGGAGAAATACGTCACCTGCGCCAGGGTCTCCAGCACCGCGTCGCCGATGTCGTCAGGGTCAGGCCACCACCTGCATCCAGTGGGGTCGGTCAGAACCTGGCCGCAGCAACGATGCTCCTCCGCACGATGCCGGAGCCATCCACCACCGAGGGTCGGCGAATCCAAGAACTCAAAAATCTCCTGGAAGGCGCCGCGGTCCGACGGGCCAAGAGCACTGCCTCCCGAAGGCAAGGGTACCCCTCGGAACCTCATGCCACGACCTCCCGATTCATGCGGGAAGCCTCGGTCTACACCGGGCGCACGCGCAACACCGCGCCTGCGGCCCCGGGCCACCTCGGCAATGAGCGCCATCACCGCGACCGTCGAGCCCACCTCGACGAGAGGGTGTGCCGAGGCTATCACCCCAGGCGTGGGGGACGCTACGACAGCGGGGAGGATCGGAGTCCCTCACCCGAACCACTCGGTCCGCAGGTCTTCAGCCGGGCCATCCGGCGGGCGCCGTTCCCGACCCGGTTCCGACCCCCGACTACTATCACAAAGTACTCGGGGGAAACGAGGCCGGAATTGTGGCTCGCGGACTACCGCCTAGCTTGCCAACTGGGTGGAACAGACGATGACAACCTCATCATCCGCAACCTCCCCCTGTTCCTCTCCGACACCGCTCGCGCCTGGTTGGAGCACCTGCCCCCGGGGCAGACCTCCAACTGGGATGACCTGGTCTAAGCCTTCGCCGGAAATTTCCAGGGCACGTATGTGCGCCCTGGGAATTCCTGGGACCTCCGAAGCTGCCGACAGCAGCCGGGAGAGTCTCTTCGGGACTACATCCGGCGATTCTCGAAGCAGCGCACCGAGCTGCCCAACATCACCGACTCAGATGTCATCGGCGCGTTCCTTGCCGGCACCACCTGCCGCAACCTGGTGAGCAAGTTGGGTCGCAAGACCCCCACCAGGGCGAGCGAGCTGATGGACATCGCCACCAAGTTCGCCTCTGGCCAGGAGGCGGTTGAGGCTATCTTCCGAAAGGACAAGCAGCCCCAGGGCCGCCCGTCGGAAGATGCTCCCGAGGCGTCTACTCCGTGCGGCGCCAAGAAGAAAGGCAAGAAGAAGTCGCAAGCGAAACGCGACGCCGCCGACGCGGACATTGTCGCCGCCGCCGAGTACAAGAACCCTCGGAAGCCCCCCGGAGGTGCCAACCTCTTTGACAAGATGCTCAAGGAGCCGTGCCCCTATCATCAGGGGCCCGTCAAGCACACCCTTGAGGAGTGCGTCATGCTTCGGCGCCACTTCCACAGGGCCGGGCCACCCGCGGAGGGTGGCAGGGCCCGCGACGACGACAAGAAGGAAGATCACCAAGCAGGAGAGTTCCCCGAGGTCCGCGACTGCTTCATGATCTACGGCGGGCACGCGGCGAATGCCTCGGCTCGGCATCGCAAGCAAGAGCGCCGGGAGGTCTGCTCGGTGAAGGTGGCGGCGCCAGCCTACTTAGACTGGTCCGACAAGCCCATCACCTTCGACCAAGCTGATCACACCGACCACGTGCCGAGTCCGGGGAAATACCCGCTCGTCGTCGACCCTGTCATCGGTGACGTCAGGCTCACCAAGGTCCTTACGGACGGGGGCAGCAGCCTCAACATCATCTACGCCGAGACCCTCGGGCTCCTGCGCGTCGATCTGTCCTCCGTCCGAGCAGGCGCTGCGCCCTTCCACGGGATCATTCCCGGGAAGCGCGTCCAGCCCCTCGGACGACTCGACCTCCCTGTCTGTTTCGGAACACTCTCCAACTTCCGAAGGGAGACTCTGACGTTCGAGGTGGTCGGGTTCCGAGGAACCTACCACGCGGTGCTGGGGAGGCCATGCTACGCGAAGTTCATGGCCGTCCCCAACTACACCTACCTGAAGCTCAAGATGCCGGGCCCCAACGGGGTCATCACCGTCGGCCCCACGTACAAACACGCGTTCGAATGCGATGTGGAGTGCGTGGAGTACGCCGAGGCCCTCGCCGAGTCCGAGGCCCTCATCGCCGACCTGGAGAGCATCTCCAAAGAGGTGCCAGACGTGAAGCGTCATGCCGGCAACTTCGAGCCAGTGGAGACGGCTAAGACCGTCCCCCTCGACCCCAGTGGCGACGCCTCCAAGCAGATCCGGATCGGTTTCGGGCTCGAGCCCAAATAGGAAGCAGTGCTCGTCGACTTTCTCCACGCGAACGCCGACGTCTTCGCGTGGAGTCCCTCGGACATGCCCGGCATACCGAGGGATGTCGCCGAGCACTCGCTGGATATTCGGGCCGGAGCCCGACCGGTCAAGCAGCCTCTGCGCCGATTCGACGAGGAGAAGCGCAGAGCGATAGGCGAAGAGATCCACAAGCTAATGGCAGCCGAGTTCATTAAAGAGGTATTCCATCCCGAATGGCTCGCCAACCCTGTGCTTGTGAGAAAGAAAGGGGGGAAATGGCGGATGTGTGTAGACTACACTGGTCTCAACAAAGCATGTCCGAAGGTTCCCTACCCTCTGCCTCGCATCGATCAAATCGTGGATTCCACCGCTGGGTGCGAGACCCTGTCTTTCCTCGATGCCTACTCGGGGTATCATCAAATCAGGATGAAAGAGTCCGACCAGCTCGCGACTTCTTTCATCACGCCCTTCGGCATGTACTGCTATGTTACCATGTCGTTCGGTTTGAGGAATGCGGGTGCGATGTACCAGCGGTGCATGAACCATGTGTTCGGCGAACACATCGGTCGCACAGTCGAGGCCTACGTCGATGACATCGTAGTCAAGACAAGGAAAGCTTCCGACCTCCTCTCCGACCTTGAAGTGACATTCCGGTGTCTCAAGGCAAAAGGTGTCAAGCTCAATCCCGAGAAGTGTGTCTTCGGGGTGCCCCGAGGCATGCTCTTGGGGTTCATCGTCTCCGAGCGGGGCATCGAAGCCAACCCGGAGAAGATCGCAGCCATCACCAGCATGGGGCCCATCAAGGACTTAAAAGGTGTACAGAGGGTCATGGGATGTCTCGCGGCCCTGAGCCGCTTCATCTCACGCCTCGGCGAAAGAGGCCTGCCTCTGTACCGCCTCTTAAGGAAGGCCGAGAGCTTCACTTGGACCCCTGAGGCCGAAGAAGCTCTCGGGGACCTGAAGGCGCTCCTCACCAAGGCGCCTATCTTGGTGCCCCCAGCTGATGGAGAAGCCCTCTTGGTCTACGTCGCCGCGACCACTTAGGTGGTTAGCGCCGCGATTGTGGTCGAGAGGCAAGAAGAGGGGCATGCATTGCCCGTTCAGAGGCCAGTTTACTTCGTCAACGAGGTACTGTCCGAAACCAAGATCCGCTACCCACAAGTTCAGAAGCTGCTGTATGCAGTGATCCTGACGAGGCGGAAGTTGCGACACTACTTCGAGTCTCACCCGGTAACTGTGGTGTCATCCTTCCCCCTGGGGGAGATCATCCAGTGCCGAGAGGCCTCGGGCAGGATTGCGAAGTGGGCGGTGGAAATCATGGGCGAGACCATCTCGTTCGCGCCTCGGAAGGCCATCAAGTCCCAGGTCTTGGCGGACTTCGTAGCCGAATGGGTCGACACCCAGCTACCGACGGCTCCGATCCAACCGGAGCTCTGGACCATGTTTTTCGACGGGTCGTTGATGAAGACGGGAGCCGGCGCGGGCCTACTCTTCATCTCACCCCTCGGGAAACACCTACGCTATGTGCTACGCCTCCATTTCCCGGTGTCCAACAATGTGGCTGAGTACGAAGCTCTGATCAACGGATTGCGAATCGCCATCGAGCTAGGGGTCCGACGCCTCGACGCTCGCGGTGACTCGCGGCTCGTCATCGACCAAGTCATGAAGAACTCCCACTGCCGCGACTCGAAGATGGAGGCCTACTGCGATGAGGTTCGGCGCCTGGAAGACAAGTTCTACGGGCTCGAGCTTAACCACATCGCTCGGCGCTACAACGAGACTGCGGACGAGCTGGCAAAAATAGCCTCGGGGCGAACAACGGTTCCCCCGGACGTCTTCTCCCAGGATCTGCATCAGCCCTCCGTCAAGATCGACGACCCTCCCGAGCCCGAGGCGCCCTCGGTCCAGCCCGAGGTACCCTCGGCACGGCCCGAGGCACCCTCAGCTCAACCCGAGGTACCCTTGGTCTCCGAAGGTGAGGCATTGCGCATCGAGGAGGAGCGAAGCGGGGCCACGCCTGAACGAAATTGGTAGACCCCGTACCTGCAATATCTCCGCCAAGAAGAGCTACCCCTCGACCGAGCCGAGGCTCGGCGGATAGCGCGACGCGCCAAGTCGTTCGTCTTGCTGGGCGATGAGAAGGAACTCTACCACCGCAGTCCCTCGGGCATCCTCCAGCGATGCATCTCCATCGCCGAAGGTCAGGAACTCCTGCAAGAGATACACTCGGGGGCTTGCGGCCATCACGCAGCGCCTCGAGCCCTCGTCGGGAATGCTTTCCGGCAAGGCTTCTACTGGCCGACGGCGGTGGCTAACGCCACTAGAATTGTCCGCACCTGCGAAGGGTGTCAATTCTATGCGAAGCAGACCCACCTGCCCGCTCAGGCTCTGCAGACAATACCCATCACCTGGCCCTTCGCTGTGTGGGGTCTGGACCTCGTCGGCCCCTTGCAGAAGGCGCCCAGGGGCTACACGCACCTACTGGTCGCCATCGACAAATTCTCCAAGTGGGTCGAGGTCCGACCTCTGAACAGCATCAGGTCCGAGCAGGCGGTGACGTTCTTCACCAACATCATCCATCGCTTCGGGGTCCCAAACTCCATCATCACCGACAACGGCACCCAGTTCACCGGCAGAAAATTCTTGGACTTCTGCGAGGATCACCACATCCGGGTGGACTGGGCCGCCGTAGCTCATCCCATGTCGAATGGGCAAGTAGAGCGTGCCAACGGCATGATTCTACAAGGGCTCAAGCCTCGGATTTACAACGACCTCAACAAGTTCGGCAAGCGATGGATGAAGGAACTCCCCTCGGTGGTCTGGAGCCTGAGGACGACGCCAAGCCGGGCCACGGGTTTTACGCCGTTCTTCCAGGTCTACGGGGCCGAGGCCGTCTTGCCCACTGACCTGGAATACGGCTCCCTGAGAACGAGGGCCTACGACGATCAAAGCAACCAAGCTAGCCGAGAAGACTCGCTGGACCAGCTGGAAGAGGCTCGGGACAAGGCCTTACTACACTCGGCGCGGTATCAGCAGTCCCTGTGGCGCTACCACGCCCGAGGGGTCCAACCCCGAGACCTCCAGGTGGGCGACCTGGTGCTTCGGCTGCGGCAAGACGCCCAAGGGAGGCACAAGCTCACGCCCCCCTGGGAGGGGCCATTCGTCATCGCCAAAGTTCTGAAGCCCGGAACGTACAAGCTGGCCAACAGTCAAGGCGAGGTCTACGGCAACGCTTGGAACATCCAACAGCTACGTCGCTTCTACCCTTAAGATGTTTTCAAGTCGTTCATATACCCCGCACCCACGCAAAGTTTAGTCATCAAGGAAGGGTCGGCCTCGCCTCGGCAAAGCCCGACCCTCCCTCGGGGGCTAAAAGGGGGGGGAACCCCCTCTGCGTCGAAATTTTCCTCGAAAAAAGATCGCTTCTGCCAGAATATCTTTCGTGCTTTTGGACTACTTCGAAAAGTGGATCCTAAAAACGACGGAGTACACGTCAGCAGCCAAGGCTGACCGAGCCGAGGGACTCCTACGCCTCCGGGATACGGATACCTCACTCATCACCTTCTGCGATAAGTAACTCGCGTTCGGATAAAGTGATTCCGCGGACCGAACAAGTCTTCATGTTCGGAAGTTCTTCTGCCGAAGCGATCCTTCGAGCCTTCTCGACTGAGTCGGTGGCAGGGCCTCATGGACGGGTGAAAGTACGCGTAAGCGGCAAGGCCGACCGAGCCGAGGGACTCCCACGCCTCCGGGATACGGATACCTCACTCATCACCTTCCGCAAGAAGCGACTCCCACTCACACAAACATCCCTGTTACCAACAAAAAAGTCCAGATACTCGAAACAAGAGGAAAGGAGACGCGGCTTTACAACACGGCGAGGGCGTGTATTCTGGCCTCGGCGGCTGCAGAAGGCACACGCTACAAGACACTCTGACCCTGCAGGCTCGGGTCTTGACGCTGGAAGGGGGCAGCAACACCCTCGGCATCGACGACACCTTCGGCGAGGCCCGACCTAGCCTCGGATGGCGACGCGGTCCGAGGATCTCCGTTCCGAAGAACGACGTCATCACCACGCCCGGGCAATCGCTGACAGGGACTTCTCCGGGAATCCGGCCCGAGCAGGCGGCTCGGCCGGTTGCCCCTGGGGCCTCAGCCGACCATCTCCCAAGGGCGCCAGCCCGACCTGAGGCCTCGGATGATCAACTCCGACGTCGGTCCCGCCAACGGACAACCCGGCTAGGCTCCAGCCAACCAGGTTTCATTTTCGAGCCGACTCTGCCTCTGTTCATACTGATATCGCTACCCCTGGCCTCGGCTCATCGAAGAGCGGCCGAGGGGTCCCTTTAACTAAGCTAGAGGAGCCTCGGACAGCAAGGCCGACCAAGCCGAGGGACTCCTACGCCTCCGGGATACGGATACCTCACTCGTCACCTTGACACGGGGTGACTCATGCTTGGTGAAGCGGTTCAGATAATCAACAGACGAGTCTTAGCGCTCAAAAATGAGGAAAAAACACAGCTCCGTGCCGAAATTACATACATGTTCAGGCCCCGAAAGCCGAAATGAACAAAAAATACAGGCATTCAAAGTGCCATTACAAACGGAACTCCGGTTCCGTCCCCACGGGCACGAACAACCCCACAAGATTGGGGAGCCCGCGGAACGATCGAGGGCCGACGGGTGGCCCGCCGCCGCCCGATCCGGCGACAGCGATAACTACCCTCGCCCCGAGCGACGAAGCAGCTTCAGCAGCGGCTTCGGGGCGGGTGCCACGGCAGAAGGACTCTCACCCACCGAGGACGAGAGCCAGCCATTCAGCCCGGGAGACGGAGACCCAGGGCTACTGGCGGAGTTGGCAATCTCATCGGTAGAGAAGCCATCTCCGGCTGCCGACGCCTCGAAGCGCGCCGGCAGGTCTTCGCCTTTGCCAGGACCGCCCAGAGCGTGGGCGCTGCCCTCGCGGTGCGCGGCGCAACCATCGTCCGGACGGAGGACGTAGCGCTGCGCCCTGGCTGAGTGACGGCGGCCCGCCTCTCCCGGCATGGCTGGAGGAAGTCTCCGTGAAGCTGGAGGATGCCGTTCTACCCCAGACGCCAGGGGAAGAAGAGGGCAACCGACCCCCACGGAGGCAGCCCCCCGACTCGCCTCATCCTCCATCTTGGCCTGGATGACGAAAATCCTTGAGGCCGAGGTAGGGGCAGAGGCCGCAGCCCGGCTGGCTTTCCCCACCATCAAGCTGGAGGTCACCATCTTGGGTGACCACCGGTGGAGGGGTGCGGCCGGGCTGCATGATGAAAATCCTTGAAGCCGAACGATGGCTGAAAGGTACCAACTCCCACGGAGTTGCGTCCCTCCAACGACGAGGCAAAAAGACGGCGGGCATCCCCCACCCGGGGGCTTGAAAGGTGGAAAGACGCGGTGCATAAGGGAGCGAGAAGACACAGTCGCCTTTCGAAAGGGGTCACCCTCCTTTTAAAGGCAACTCTCCTTGCTTGCACCCCCAACCGTCACGGGCTGAGTCTTCTCCAACACGCTCCAAAGCCCTCCCCTGCGCGCGGGGGCTGGGTCCCGCATGTCATGCAGACCGGCTCCGAGCAGAAGAAGCCAAACCGCCGCATGTGGTGCACGCAACCGCCCAGCGGTTACAAGTGACCCTCCACTTTCGCCCAGACCAACGGGCGAAAGAGGCGGGCAGCCATGCAGGCGGCATGCGACCGCGCCAAGTGGACGCGCTTCTCCGACTCCCGACACGCCAGCACGGAGGCCCAGGCCCACGCGTCGCACAACCGGCGCGCCAGATGCTGCATGCAAGCAACTGCACCGCCACTTGCGCCACCACCGCGCCTCCTCGATTGCGGAACCAATACCGCGACTCGAGGCGACTCAGCGCGCGACCCAGCAGCGCCAGCCTGACGCGGCGGTCAACGCGGCCAAAAGTGGGCCGGCAGTAATGACGGTGGCAGGCGCGCGGGAGCAGCGGTCACATCGTCAGCCAAGCTCACGTCCCATCCGGGGTAGCAAGAGAACCCCCTCTCACGGCGTGAAGACAACGCGCCCGTGATCCGTTCCTCGAACGGCTCGCACACGCGCAACGGCCGCCCCGCCAACTACTTGCCCCGTCGCATTAACTCCACGGCTGGACAGGCGGCGCTTCTGGCAGGAGCAGCGGGCGACGCTTCGCCTTCGCCGAAACAACCGCGCCAAAAAAGGTACGTCGCGTCGTTCGGTTTCGTATCCTTTTCCCTTTTTTCTCTTTCTCTATCTCTTGCGACAGGGACCGGGAAAGGGGATACCCCGAAAGGGATCCTTCCCCGTGAAGGAACCAGGCTCCGAGCCTCCCTACTGATCAGAGGTTCGAAGGGTGGCCCCCCGAAGGGTTCAACAGCCGCCTCAGATCGCGTGGGCCCTACACCCACTACTGGTCAGAGGTTCGAAGGCCGGCCCCCCGAAGGGTTCCACGGCCGCCTCAGGCTACTCGGGCTCCGCGCCCATTACTGATCAGGGGTTCGAAGGCTGGCCCCCGAAGGGTTCACAGCCGCCTCAGACGCCGAGCGAGGGATGACCAGGGGCACGTTCGATACATAACCAAGGCTCGGGCTGCGCTCCCGAGGTACCCTAGGACATTTCCGAGACCAGCGGGAGCAATCTTGTAACGGAATCCCATCGGAGGGAGGCATCGAGCCCTCGGACCCCGTCGCCAGGGGACCGGGTCCGGCAGATCACCCGCAGGTACTTTTGGGCGTGCCTCTGGGCCCCTAGCCGACCCCTAACGAACGGGGCACGGACGTCCACTCGGATTACCCGCTTGCAGCTCACCGGAGACACCATGTTCGGCGCCCATCGAGGGTAACATGGCGCTCTCCCCCCCTCCTCCTTGCGGAAAGGCGACGCAGGGGCGTATGTAAAAAAGCCGAGTCTGTCCCTGATCGCCCTCTTGCCCTGTGCAGAGGCTCGGGGGCTGCTCTCGCAAACCCGGCTCCGGCCAAACCGTTGACAGCGTCAACATACCAGCCCGAGAACTTGGGCCCCGACCGTACACCCGGGCTACGGCCAGCTCGCATGAGGGAACAACCAGGCCAGCCGAAGCATTACGCGAGGCAATAAGACCTCGAAGGAGTGAAACCACTCCTCCGAGGCCTCGGGGGCTACACCCGGCGGGTGCGCTCGCGCGCACCCACCAGAACAAAATGCAACCGAGAAAGGCTGGTCCCCTTGCAAAAAGTGCGACGAAAGCCTCCAAGCGAGTGCTAACACTCCCTTCGAGGCTCGGGGGCTACTGTCGGGGACCATAATTAGGGGTACCCTCAAGACTCCTAATTCTCAGCTGGTAACCCCCATCAGCATAAAGCTGCAAAGGCCTGATGGGTGCGATTAAGTCAGGGATCAGTCCATTCGAGCGACTCGATCACGCCTCGCCCGAGCCTAGCCTCGGACAAGGGCAGCCGACCCCGGAGGATTTCCGTCTCGCCCGAGGCCCCCTTCCAACGGCGGACACATCTTCGGCTCGCCCGAGGCCCTGCCTTCGCTAAGAAGCAACCCTGACTAAATCGCCGCACCGACCGACCAAGTTGTAGGAGCATTTAACGCAAAGGCCCTGCCAAAGGCACCATAGGAAGCTCCGCCCGACCCAGGGCTCGGACTCGGGCTCAGCCCCGGAAGACGGCGAACTCCGCTCCGCCCGACCCAGGGCTCGGACTCGGGCTAAGACCCAGAAGATGGCGAACTCCGCTCCGCCCGACCCAGGGCTCGGACTCGGGCTAAGACCCGGAAGACGGCGAACTCCACTCCGCCCGACCCAGGGCTCGGACTCGGGCTAAGACCCGGAAGACAGCGAACTCCGCTCCGCCCGACCCAGGGCTCGGACTCGGGCTAAGACCCGGAAGACGGCGAACTCCGCTCCGCCCGACCCAGGGCTCGGACTCGGGCTAAGACCCGGAAGACGGTGAACTCCGCTCCGCCCGACCCAGGGCTCGGACTCGGGCTAAGACCCGGAAGACGGCGAACTCCGCTCCGCCCGACCCCAGGGCTCGGACACCGTTCTGGCCTCTGCCGACGACCTCCGCCTCGCCCGACCCAGGGGCTCGGACTCGGCCTCGGCCATGGAAGACAGACTCGACCTCGGCTTCGGAGGAGCCTCCACGTCGCCCAACCTAGGGCGCAGGCCAGCCACGTCAACAGGGAGCGCCATCATCACCCTACCCCGAGCTGACTCGGGCCGTAGAGAACAAGACCGGTGTCCCATCTGGCTGTCTCCACCAGATAGGTAATGATGGCGCCCCGCATGGCCTGTGACGACGGCGGCTCTCAGCTCTCTTACGGAAGCAGGAGGACGTCAGCGAGGACACAACCGCTCCGACAGCTGTCCCTCTGCCAGGCTCCGCCACTCCTCCGACGGCCACGACATCACACTAGTTGGGTTCCAGGATCTCTCCGGCTGCCACATTGGCATGTACTCAGGGCACTAGCTCTCCCTCGCTAGACACGTAGCACTCTGCTACACCCCCATTGTACACCTGGATCCTCTCCTTGCGTCTATAAAAGGAAGGACCAGGGCCCTCTTAGAGAAGGTTGGCCGCACGGGACGAGGACGGGACAGGCGCTCTCTTGGGGCCGCTCGCTCCCCTCACCCGTGTGGACGCTTGTAACCCCCTACTGCAAGCGCACCCGACCTGGGCGCGGGACGAACACGAAGGCCACGGGATTCCCACCTCTCTCGCGCCGGTCTCCCGTGGCAACGCACGAGTACATACCTAGTTTAGCACATAAGAACTTAATCAAACGTGTTGAGCATTTAATCACCGAAATATTATAGAAATAGCACAAGTACACATTTCCCTTTTACTCTTCACCACCAAACATACGTATGTTTGGGGAAAACTTCGTCCCGCCTCTCCTAGCGGCTATGCCCTGCGCAGCTTGGGCACGCCGCCACCGCTACCAGCGCTAGACACCTAGTCACGCCATAACAGTTTCATTATGAGGGAAATTATTTTTTTGGTCAGCAGATTGCATGTTAAACATGTGGCTGTCATTTTTTGTCATAAGTTATGGTATTTATGATCTATAGTTTTCAAACCACAAGTATATTCCTATTGCCTAATTCCCAGAGGTTCATGTCTCACGTTTGTTTCCTTGCCCGGCAGTTATTTTTGTACTGGAATTGTCAAGCTTGATTTTGCTGGGAAGAGATGTCTATTTTCACGAGAAACTAAGATATCCATTATGCCCTTTTACTAGTGCTGTATTGTTACGTTTCCTATCTGTTGTTCCTACTTACCTCATTCAACTAATAGTTTAGGATATTTTCTTTATCTTGTGTATTCTATGAACTATTTGAATTGGTAGGACCTGGCATTTTTTTTGGCTATTACTTATCGTTAGATTTGGCATAGGAGTTTTGTGCCTTTGTTAATAATTAAAAAAATGCCATTACACAGGTTGGACACAACCATATTAGCGTCCAGTAAACAGGAGAGCGATGAGGGGAGCCGTCTTCTTAAAGTCATGGCAAAATCATTTTCTAAAAGATGGGCAAAGTGGAGAAATTACGAACTTCCAAAATCTCATGCATCTAAATACACTTGCCGGTCGAGGGTACAGTGACCTCACACAGTACCCAGTATTTCCATGGGTTCTTCGCAGATTATGAAAGTGATGCTTTAGATCTGGGGAATCGACAGACATTTCGCAGGCTTGATAAACCCATGGGATGTCAAACGGAAGAAGGAGAAGAGGAATTCCGCAAGAGGTTGGTTCATTTAGCATCCATTTGTATGCTTTTGTTTCTGTTTGAGCTTTTAATTAGAGTAAAAAAAACTAACATCTTTAATTTTGTGAAAAGCTAGGGTTCATATAACTCGAAATTCATTGTTGTGTTCCTTTCAGATACGATAGCTGGGATGACCCTGATGTCATGTACCAAAGTTCCATTATGGCTATCATTATTCAAGTGCTGGAATTGTCCTTTTCTATCTCTTAAGGTTGCCTCCTTTTAGCACAGAAAATCAGAAATTGCAGGGTGGACAATTTGACCATGCAGACCGCTTATTCAACAGTGTGAGGGATAACATGGGTAAGCGCTGCAGGCAGAAGTAACACATCAGACCGCTTATTCCTGAGTTCTATTATTTACATGAAACGGAATATCCGCGAGCACGAGCCACGAGTAACCCTTCACATTCATACACTACTTTTATTTTTGTGTACTTCCACCGTGCGTAGGAAAAAGAAAAAAAGATGGGCGACGCCATGCTTCTTTTCGCGCAGTCCCCGGTTCTCCGTCGGCCTGTTGAGGCGGTTGCGTGGCTTCTGGGCCGTCTTCTTCGCGTCCTGTTCACGTTGCTGCGCCTGAGAGCGGCCCACAGCTACAGGAGGTCGGCGCGGCGTACGCTGGAAGACTTCATTCAGGTACGCGGTTAGGGTTTCCAGTGGATTTCTTAGGTTCGCATTCTTTTCCCCATCTTGCTTCGCGTCTTTCTCGCCTCTGGTCCCTTCCGAGTTCGTCGCGCGGAAGTTTCTGCGGGGGGTGGATTTCTTCTCCGCTTCGCCCGCCTGCGCTTGGCGAGGAGTGGCCTCTCCCGGGTCGCTCGGGTGTTCCTGATCAGATGGATCCGAAAAATCGTAACCCTAACTGGGATCGATGGGGTCCGAAGGAGGCTCCGCAGGGATCTCAGTCGTGGGGTAAGAATCGGAATCTCAGCTGGCGGTTGAAGCCTGGATCCGGAAAACCTGATGGCAAAGATGACATCCCTGTCTCCGCTCCCGGCGATGTCGGTCAGCCAGGTATCCTCAAACCCCCCCTCCTACCATTCTGAAATCTGAGAATGATTTGGTGCGTAGGGTTTTTTGCCAGAAATGTGGTATGGATGGCCATCATGCTAGGGAATGTTTTAAATCTTTGTGGTGCGAGATCTGTCGCAAAGAAACCCACAACACCGCTCGGTGTGTTCTTCCCAAACAGAATAAACCCAGTATGTCTATTGTTGGTATGGCGGCAGATGGGCTAGGGTTTTACTCTTCTCATTTCGCCAAGCCCTTATCCAACAAACCTAAACGCAGTTTTATTGGCTTGGTTAAAATCGTTGAGGGTTTGATCACGACCGAGGATCTGGAGAAGGATTTCGGTTTTCACTTTCCTTGGGGCCGCACTTGGAAAGCTACTAAGTGTCATTCTGGCTTCCTCATGCAATTCCCCTCTCAAGAGAGATTGGATGAAATGATTAATTTCCCTGAATTGAAAATGAAATTGTCTGGGGCCAAAATTTATGTCTCTTCTTGGAGTTCTCAGGCTAAGCCTAAGTCAAAACTGCATTCTGTGTGGATTGTGGCTGAGAATGTGCCAGAAGAGCTGCAAAATTACCAGGCCATTTGTGAATTGGGATCCACTATTGGGGCAGTGGAAGAAGTGGATATTAACTCTTTAAACTCTAAAGAAATTGTGAGATTCAAAGTTCATGTGAAGAGTGTTGCTATGATCCCCCCTATCATTGAAGTTGGTGTCAAACCTTTTCTGTATGACATTTTCTTTAAAATTGACAACATTACTGATGAAGGTTGGAATGATGACTCTGTTAATCTGGGTAAGAGGGCTTCGGTTGATAGACAAGGGTTTGGTGACATATCTCTTGGCAAATATGCTAAGAAGGCCAAAAGTAGATATGAGGATTCTGGTAAGGATGTTAAGGGAAAATCTCCCTTAAAATTATCCTCCAGTCAGGCCAATGTTGCAGGATTCCTGTCTAAACAATCTGAAAGTATGAAAATGGGGAAAGGTTCTGAAGGACCTAAAGGTTACCTTGATAGTCAGGGTAATGAGGATGAGGAATTCAATGATAGTGAAGATGATCTGTTGGATTCTCAGGAGTTGGATGAATTCATCAAGGATGATGAATTTATTCCTTCCCCTTCCCAAGAAAAAAAGAAAATGCATCTTAGTAATGTCGAGGAGGCTAGCAAGATTGCTGGTGCTAAAAAAAGGTGGATCTATGGAAGGTGAGGTTGCAGAAGGTGTTAGAAGGAGCAGCAGATTGGAGTCATCTGAGGAAATGAAAATTGCTGATAAAGCTGCTGCAAGAGCTATTGCTAAAGATGCTTTCATCAACAAAGGTACGTCTTACAATCCTTTCTCTGTTCTTAATACTGATAATGCTGTTCTCATGGATGTGGCTCACAAAATTGGAGTTGATTTAGGTTCTTCTTTTAATGATGCTGTGGAAAATTTAAACCTGATTAAATCTTTAGAGTTATCTAGGAAAAATTTAGTTGTTCAATCTGTTAGGATTAATGTTGATAATTCCAATGTTGATTGTATTGTTTCTGATGCTGATAATAATATTCATAATGATAGCCTGGATGATAATTTTTCTGATCTTGACGATGTTATGATCCTTAGAAAAGGTCGTAAAATTCAGCACAGGAAAAAAATTGTGAGAAAAAAATAATAATAACAAGGCTGATAAATCTCCCAATAATAGGAAAATCCCTATTAAGAGGAAAGGCCAGTCAGGTGGTCAGGCCCTGACTTGTTCAGAATGATTGGTGTGATTTGGAATTGTCAGGGTCTCGGTAAAGATGTGAAAAGTGAATTCCTACGTGATACTATCACGAAAGAGAAGGTTAACTTTATTGGTCTACAAGAAACCAACAAGAAAGATTTTGAAGAATCATGGTTGAATTTTATTAGTGGTAATAGAAAATTCGTCTGGGTTTGGTCTCCCCCTAATGGTAGGTCAGGTGGTTTGCTGGTTGGTTTTGATTCGGACATGTTTGATGTTAGAGAAAAAGAGTTGGGGGAATTTATGATTCGGTTGCTGGTGATTCAAAAGGAATCAGGTTTTATTTGGAATTTTATTAATGTTTACGGTGCTGCTCAAAATGAACAAAAACAGAAATTCTTGAGTGAGTTATCAGCTTTCTGTTCAAAATGTTCTCATCCTTTGTTGATTGGCGGTGATTTCAATATTCTCAGAAGAGAATCGGATAAGAACAAACCTGGGGGGACTAACAAGTGGAGTTCTCTTTTTAATTCTATTATTGATGTTCATGATCTGATTGAATTGGATCTTAGTGGTCGTCATTTTACCTGGTCTAATAATTGTAATCCTCCTACTTTTGAGAAGTTAGACAGGTTTCTTGTTAGTCCTGATTGGGATCTGCATTATAATAATTTGAATGTTACTGGTCTGAGTAGATCCTTTTCTGACCATGTCCCTTTATGTCTCAAAACTGACTTTATTTCTCCGGCTAGAAGAGATTTTCGGTATGAGCTTTGTTGGAGGTTGAGACCTGAGTTTAAGTCTTTAGTTGTGAATAATTGGTCTCTGCCTGTTAGAAGTAAGAACGGTATTGATATTTGGAAAGAAAAAATCAAAAGATTGAAAAAATGTTGAAAGGTTGGAATATCAATGTTGAAGGTAGATATTTGAAATTAAAAAAAAGATTTGATGGAGAAAATTGACATTTTAGATAAAAATGTGAAATTATGGGTATATCGGATTCTGAGAGAATCGAAAAGCTTGATATGGAGTGGAATCTGAAAAAAGTCATGGAAGAAGAAATTTGTAAAAAAAGCAAACTGCTAGAGAGAAATTCATAAATGAGGGTGATGAAAATACCAAATTCTTCCACCTTTTGGCTAAGGGTCGGAAGCGGAGGGTTAAAATTCCTTTCTTGAATCAGGATGATGTCCCTGTTAGTGATGCTGATGGTATTAATAAAATTGCTACTTCTTATTATAAAGATCTTTTTGGTCACTCGGTGTTATCTAGTATTAATATGTCTCACTGCAATATGAACCAATTATCAAACTCTGATAGATCTTGCCTGACGGCTCCTTTCTCAGTGGATGAGATCAAGAAAGTGATTTTTGAGATGAAACATAATAGTGCCCCTGGTCCCGATGGCTTTCCTGCTGAATTTTTTCAAACTTTTTGGGATACTATTCAGTTGGATATTGTTCACTTATTCAATGACTTTTATAAGGGTAGTCTCAAAATTGAGAGACTGAATTATGGGATGGTTACCTTATTACCAAAAGTGGACAATGCGGCTGACATGAAAAATTTTAGACCTATCTATCTTCTGAATGTGTGTTACAAGATTATTTCCAAAGTTCTGAATAATAGACTTGCGAGTTGTATTACAAAAGTGATAAGTTATTCTCAATATGGTTTCATTAAGAACAGATACATTATGGATGGAGTCATATCGCTCAATGAAATTCTTCATGAAGTTAAGAGGAAAAATCAAAGTGGAGTGGTTTTAAAAATTGATTTTGAAAAAGCTTATGACAAAGTTAATTGGCATTTCCTCTACAGTATGATGGAGAAAAAAGGTTTTGGTAATACTTGGTGTGATTGGGTCATGAGGATTATGAGAGGTGGTAAAGTTGCCATCAAAACTAATGATATTCTGGGCCCTTATTTCACTACTCACAAAGGAGTTAGGCAAGGAGATCCTTTTTCTCCCCTTATGTTCAATTTGGTTGCTGATGGTTTAGCTTGTATGATTAAGAAAGCTCAAGAGGAAGGTCTGATTGAAGGGCTGATCCCCCGTATCATTCAAAATGGTTGTTGCTGTTTACAATACGCTGATGACACCATTTTTCTTATTCAAGATTGCTTGGAAGGTGCCAGAAATCTTTAATTCATTTTATGTTTGTTTGAAAGCATGTCTGGTTTGAAAATAAATTTTCACAAAAGTGAAATATTATGTTTTGGTGATGCTAAAGAGATAGACTTTTTGTATGCTGACATATTTACTTGTCCTATAGGAAACCTTCCTATGAAATATTTAGGGGTGCCAATTGATAAGAAGAAGATTAATAAAAAACTTTGGATCCCCATGATTGAGAAGCTGGAAAAAAGATTAGCTGGGTGGCAGGGTAGATTCCTGAGTCTTGGTGGTAGACTTACTCTGCTAAATAGTTGCCTTTCTAATGTTCCTTTATATATGCTTTCGATCTATCCCGCCCCTAAGACTGTTATCAAAAAAAATGATTTGTTGAGGAGAAGGCTTCTATGGCAGGGGGGAAAGCAGTCAAAGAAATTTCATTTAGCTGATTGGGTGTCAGTGTGCTCCCCCAAAAACCAGGGTGGTTTGAGTGTTTTAAATCTTGAAGTTATGAATGATTCCTTACTTTCTAAATGGCTTTGGAATATTGAGAATTCGAATGGATTATGGCAAAAGATTATTGCCAGTAAGTACATTAAGGGAAAACCCCTTATTTTAGTTAAGCAAAAACAAAATGACTCTCATTTCTGGAAAAAAATCCTGAATTTACAAGACATCTTTTACAAATATTGTAAAACTGAAGTTGGCAATGGTTTGAAGACTAGTTTTTGGAAAAGCATTTGGTTGGGTAATCAACCATTGTCTAACCAGTTTCCTGTTCTTTTTGACTTGACCTATGTCAAAGATGTTTCTGTTAAAGAGGTTTTCACATCAAATTTTGAGTCTCTTACTTTCAGAAGAAGGATTGTGGGTAATTTGAGGTTGCTTTTTGATGAATTGATTAATTATTGTAATCAGGTAAGTCTATCTGATCAAGAGGATAAAATTGTGTGGACTCTGGGGAAAAAAGGCTTCTCAGTCAATTCTTTGTACAGAAAGAAAATGGAAGATCAAACTTTGATTCCATATAAGTTTTTGTGGAAATCTAAATTGCCTCATAAAATCAAGGTTTTCTTCTGGTTAGTGGTAAGAAATAAGATTCTTACTAAGGATAACCTGAAGAAAAGGTGTTGGATTGGTTCTTCGAACTGTTGTTTCTGTGGGGTGGATGAATCTATCGATCACCTGTTCTTTAAATGTCCCATTGCTCAATATATGTGGAGAGTTATTCAAGTTGCCTTGAATTTGAGGTTAATCCCGAAAAATATCAAAGATCTGTATGACAATTGGTTTTGTAAACCAAAAGACAAGATGGCTCATCTTGTGTTATTTGGTTGTGGTGCTTTATTCTGGGCTATTTGGCGCACTAGAAATGATTGGTGCTTTGGAAAAAACCATTTACTTGATCCGTTTAACATCATTTTTCTTTGCTGCTTCTGGTTGGATTCTTGGGCGATTCGTCAGAAAAAGAAGGAGCAAAGAATGGTGGTGCTAGGAAGCAAGTTAATCCGAAAGACGGCAAGTGAAGCTTTCGGAAGGGCCTTGGGGTGGTGCCCTCTCGACAGGCGTATTTCTGGATGATCTGAAGCTGGAACTGGGAAGTTGATTTGGATAATGTCTGTCTTTTGCTGGCTAGACTGTTCAGTTCCTTTTGTGGCTTCTGCCTGTCTTGTTGGGATGTAAATAAGAAAGTCTTATGTAGTCCTTCGTAGGCCAAAACTTTTCCTGTTATCGTAGGCTCTTCACTGATCTCGTGATAGTGGTTAGAGTCTAGATAGGGTGCTGGCCGTGGTTGGTCTTTTGGATGTTTTACCGTGTGGTGGCGGTTGTTTCAAACTTGCCTATTTCTTAATGAAATAGGGGGCTTCGCCCCTTCGTCAAATTATTTACATGAAACAGTCAGGAGAGAAGGTATACTTTCACAAATTGCACGCAAATCTTTGCACTAGACTAAAAAGTTCAGTTCAGTTCAGGTTGGGGGGCAATAAACATGTAAGTTCTTTAAATGATGCTTTCAGGTTGGTGATATTGTTTTGCCACCTCCACCTTGGGCTAAAGGCAGTTGCCAGAGAATTCATTAGGAAGCATCGGCGGGAAGCACTGGAATCGGATTACGTATCTGAGAATCTGCACCATTGGACTGATCTTATTTTTGGATATAAGCAGAGAGGAAAGGTAATAAGCATCTCTACACTTGCATTTGATCCCCAGCAGTGCTGTTGTAGTACAAATATGTTTTGGTTTGAAATAAGGATAGTGTCTTCTTTTTACTCTTGAACATATATACAGGATCTGTGAACACAAACTGAGCTGTTATTTTTGCCTTCTTATTGAAGTGTCTTCTATCTAGCCACCAGTTCATTATTTGACTGCCGAGCAATTTGACAGCTGGTTCTTCGTCTTGTGTGCGCGGTAATACAGTAACGTGTCGTGATAACATTGTCGCTGTTGGTCTCGTGGCATCTTCCGAAGGTAGATGCGAGCTGGGCCTCCGCTCGATCTCCTTCTGATTCCTGCATGGATCTGAAAAGAAACTTGGATATGTTTGACTATAGTGCAATGCAATTCCTGAATGGAGCAGAGCAGAGCAGAGCAGGGCGAGAGGCGAGGCGACCAGTCTCCACTTCTGCTGCTTGGTCCAAAAACCGTTATAAAAAGTCGCGGGGTTCTCGAGACGGGATTTTGTTTGCGGGCGAGGACAGGGCGGGGGGCGCGCAAGGGCGAGGCCACGTTCGCCTCCTCCGCGGGAAGCGCCGCGCCGCCCCGCGACACGACACGCATGTGCCGCCCCGCGTTTGACTCGGCGCCGATTGGCAGGCAGCTCGCCGGCCTCGGAATCGGATCCCCCTTCGCGCTCGCCGGGTCAGCGACAGCGCGAGGATTGTTTACGCCACCTTGGCCGGCAGCGTCACCCGTCCCCATGTGACCCCCAACCGGGCCGGCGACCCGGCCGTCCGTCCGTCCGTCTCTATATATAAGGAAGCTAGCAGCGGCGTGGTCGATCACCATGTGCATGGTGTGTTGAGCTAGCTGCCTGTCGCGCCGTGGGAGCCGATCGAGAGCGTGTGAGCCCGGCCTCTTCTGCGCGGCGGCGGATGGACCGGATCGGAGGAATGGTGTGGTGTGAGTTGAGTGAAGTGCCCAAGATAAAGGGTGAAGCTGCCAGCATGATCTAACGACGGCATTGCTCTGCTGCTGCAGTGAGGCTTGCGAGTGATGGTTAGATCATGCTGTGACAGTTTCACTCTTTCCCTTTGGGCACATCGATCTCTTCCCCTCCTCTCTCTCTTTCAATTCTCTCCCCTTTTGCAATCAGACTCGTCACTCGCGCACAAATTCCACCACTCGCCACCCTCCGTATGGGAGGCAATCGTCGGGGATTTCCGGCCCAACCACAGGTTGCACAGCCTCCGTGTCAGGAATGCCACACCGGCCTTTGGAAGGCCCACGGAGCGGCTTTGACGGGCAGAAATAGAAAGGAAAAAAAAAAAACACGACACCTCCCCCCTCTGCGCCGCCCTCACCCACCGCCGTCGCCACCTCTCTCACCGCGGAACAAGACGCTGAGGAAGAAGAGCCGGTACGGAGACGGCAAGAAGACGCGGAGCAGTACGTACGTCTCCGATCTGGTGAGCTTCCACCCTTTTTTGCAGCACTTGAGCGTCAGCCGAGATTAGCGAGGTAGTGCGCACGTCTTCAGGTACTCGATCAACACATCCAGCGATCATGAAGGGTAGAGCGCGTGGCGCGGCTAGAACGTTGGCTATGGGGGATGGCATGGCGGGAGTGGCGTTCGGTGCCGCGCGGCATGTGGGGCTGTTGTTTGTTCCCAGTCCTGTTTGTCGTCTTCCTCTAAATATGCAATACAGACAACAGAAAACGCTGCCGTTAGCAGCACCAAAACCTTTCCTGCGTGTTTCGCGTGAGCGTGTTCTGCGTTCCCAGGTTCATCGCCGGCGGTCATCTCCGGTGAGCTCCAACAAAGTTGTAGAAATGTTTGGTTTGTATCCACACTAGCCCTGTCAACTCGAATCCTCTTTAGATCACCTGGATCCCACCTCCCAGGTGGATCCTGTCCTGACAATGACAATTTGCTAAAACTGAAGCACGCACGTATATTGAAGGAGAGCGATTGTATGTCCAGGGGACTCTTGCTGTGCATGGCGATTGATTTGTCTTTGTGTCCTTTTTTCATGAAGTGTACTGGTTTTAGCTGCAACTCTGCTTGAATTGCAGTAAATTACTCTACAGAGGAGCTGCTATAATATTTGTTTCCAAAAATCTGAGATGTAATATGTGTACTGAGAAATAAGTTGGATGCATAAATTAGGTGTTTCGTTTGTAAAGCAAAAGGCTTGGTTGGTGTGAAAGTAGCACAATAAAGCATCTGACTGCCTTATCTTACTGTTTTTTTTAGCTGGGCCGGTAGTAGTATTCTTAGGGCGGCTTGTTTGGTTCCTTAGTCCAGAGACTAAAGTTCAGTTTAAGAGTTTAGTATCTAACCTGTTTGGTTCCAAGGACTAAAAGTATTCAGAACGCATTAAATGACTTGTAAGAAGACTAAAATGCCCCTTACCATTCACCTGCCTTTAGTGCGACTGAAATAAATGAAGGATAAAATATGAAATTAATATAATTTAGTCTCTTTTAGTCACTCTATGAGGGACTAGGGACTAAAGCAGTTTAGTCCTTGTTTTAGTTCCACTGTTTATCAATTTAGGGACCAATGAGACTAAATGGAGGGACTAATCTTTAGTTTCTAGAACCAAATAGGCCCTTATCTTGAAATTGCAGCAGTGCTTGTTGTTTAATAAGTGGCAGAGTTGTGGATGACTATAGCAGTTGCCTGCCAGTGTCTAGCTAGCTTATTTACATAGCCTTATGAGCAGATACGTAGTTAAATGAGCATGGAACGTTGCATATTGATTTTCGATATTGATGTGTATTGCAGGATGTTGGTAAGGTTCTTCCTGATTTGAACGACAAGCTCACTGGTATGTTGTCACACCCGGGCTTTAAGGAACAAAGTCGGGTGCATCTCATACATGCGCCAAGAAGACAACATATACAATAACAGAGTGTATAGAGATAAATGTCATAAAACATCAGAGTATTTATTACATAGCGGAAGACTTAATACAAAATAAAAGAATAAACATAAAACGAACTAAGGATCGTCGGCGCAAATGTCGACTGAGAAACGCCACCTAGATCAGATCATACTCCTCGCCTTGTGGCTCCTCCTGAACCACCTGCTCTTCTCCTGTGGGGGGGGGGTGTGAGACAGCAAGAGTGAGCTCACATACGTTCATCGCTCAACAAGTTGTGGGGAATAATGTGGCATGAACTCACCAAAGGTGGGAGTTCATGAAGTGTAAGGCTGATCAATGAAATAAAGGCTGAAGCTGAGCATTGCTTTTAAGTTGGTCAAAATTTTATTAGCAATTACTAAGTACAAGTAAATACCAACCCTTAGAAATAATAAATAAAAGTAATAATGAAATAATCCCAGATGCAATGAAATGACAGATTGAGTTTAAGTTCCATAATTTAATCATGTGAGTGTCCGAGCCGCTCATGACCGTGAGCACGGCTAGTATACCAGTTTTACATTCTGCAGAGGTTGCGCATCTTTACCCACAAGTCGTGTTACCCGTTTGCCACGGAGTTGATCAGACTCCATACACCTCTACCTAGGAAGCGAGGCAGGGTACCACTACGAGGCCTTTACAAAGTTCCACTAGCTTCAGACTACCCGCTACAGTTTATAGGAAGTTCCAATGCAGGGTTCCTGACTGACTGCCATCGCAGCAAAATCAACCAGGGACCTCCCTACACTGACCACTCCCCTACTGCCCTTGCCCCTTTCGGGTAAGGCAGCCCTCCACTAGCTTTCCTAGTTAATCAGCCAAGGGCGTCCCATTAAACCCTTGTGGTAGCACTGTTTTCCCGGGTGGTTCTCCATGTTCCCATTAACATAATGATCTTATCATGAATAGTAATAATAAACAGATAATAAAAAGTATAACAATGAGTGATGAATATCTTTATACCCAAAGCCACATAAAGCAATAGCATATACTACCCAAAAAAAAATTTGTAGTAAAACCAGTGGTGAAACAAGGTATAAAGATAGTCAAAATCTAGGGTATCCTATTAGGTCCCATCAAAATTAACCTATGCAGATCATTATGAATAATAAGAACATGAATGGGTAAAAGAAGTGATCAAGGGCACAACTTGCCTTCCACGAGCTCCTGCTCAGCACTCTCTACCAGCTGAACCTCAGAATCCACAGTGGTTTGCTCGTCTACTCGCATCAACACAATACATACATAGTATAGCAAAAATTAACATTACACCAAACATGTAAATAAAATATACAGTAATAATCTAGACATTAAAATGAGATCATAGGAACCGGAATCATTAAATTTGAAGTTATATATTTTAAGTTATGGATTTTCTAATGTTTTATGTGCTTAATACAAGATTAAGTGAAAGAATAATTTTAATGTGTTTGTCATGTCAGAACAGAGGCACTAATGGGTAGACAATATTATTACAAAAATTTAGGAACTGGAATGGATCGATTTGGAGTTCATATGCATTTTCTATGAATTATACAAATTATATGAATTGTTTTTATATTAAAAACTCATTTTCTAATTCATTTTCTTGATTTTATAACGCTCTGGACTGGGCCTCAATAACGGAAAACAGCAGGGACTTTGGCGAAAAAGGACCTAAGACACAGGCCGCAACCTTGCTGGACGGCGGGTTCATAACACAAAACCCCAGGGACTCTTTAGCAATTACGACACGACGAAGGGGTTCGGTGAGTTCTGGGCCGTTGGATCTAGGTTTAGCGCACAGGATTAGATCTCGATTCCACTGAAATATGACACCACGATATCCGTGGGATCCTGAATCTACGGTTCAGATCCATCACACCCGCGGAGGAATCGTGCCCACAAATTCACAGATGAACGGTCACAGACCTCTGGGACGAAGGGATAAGGTAACAACTAATCTCAGCCGTCCATCACAGAATCAAAGGGCACCCGGGCGTCTTCAACCTTTCGCCGCCCAGGACGCCATCGCGCCATACCCGGCTCCCTCTCTCCTGTCGGCCAACCAGCGCTCTGCCCTTGAGTCTACAGCGGCACCCCGACAGCATGCCAACCCCACAGGATACCGGAGACCCCCCAGACCCCAGCCGCGGCGAGTTGCAACTTGCAATATGGTCTCTGGAATACGCGCTGAGGAAAAAAAATAGTAAAACTCACCGGAGATCCCGTGCGCCAGCCACCGATTGATGTGGAAGCCCGAGCTTAGCGAGGGAGCGGCGACGTTCGATCACCATCACTCACGTCCATGGAACTTGAATCACCACCGACGTGAATTCCCGACGGCGACTCTCCCTTACTCTATCTCTCTCTTCTGCGCTTCTCTCTACTGGGGCCGGTGCCTGCGACCAGAGAACCTCCGGGTGGCTAGGGTTCTGGGTGCTTCGGTCTCGCCTGCCGGCTGGGCACTTAATTTGTACGGGGAGGAGCCGCCCGCTGCGCGAGTTTCGCGGGTTCGGTTGAGCTCGTCCGCGAGTCTTGCGGGGACGACGGCTCTGACCGCCCGGTCCCATGGGCAAGTGTCCCGCCCGCGATACCCGGTGACAGACCGATGGGGCCCGTGTGTCAGTGTGCCGTCCGAGCACGCGGGGGACGTGAGTTGGGCCAGTGTTCGCGCGAGCAGGGGATAGGGTTAGGTGGGCCTGTTCAGGGAAATTGAGCCCATGCGACGCTCCTCTCTTTCCTTTATTCTTATTTATATTTTCCCTTCCTATTTGAGTTCAAATTTCAAACTCAAGTTCTTTGGTAAATTCTCCTCGAATTTCCTGTACAATTTGAACATACTAGTCTTACTTTTACTTATAATATTTATTTTGTATATATATTTTATACTCCCTTCTTTTCTTTTCTCTCTTTTCCAAATTCCAAGTTTTAAATTAGGTCAAAACCTCTTTCTCATTATTAATGTGTTTTTATTTGGATTATTTTTATCATTAAATGCACAAGCAATTAAACTCCAACATGATGCATCATTCTTTTATTTAGTAAATTTATTGGTAGCCAGGGATGGTTCCATGATTTGAAATATGCAACAATGAGAATAATTACACCAGTGGTCAATTGAGCCCCTTTATATTTCTTAATTCTTGGACATTTCACTACTCTTACAATTTGGGTATTACAAATCCTACCCCCCTTAGAAAGAATCTCGTCCTCGAGATTTAAGAAGATCTAGGGAAAAGATGGGGAAAATCTATGCGAAGCTCTTCTTCTCTTTCCCAAGTGGCTTCATCTTCACCATGGTGACTCCATTGAACTTTGCACATCTTTATCACTTTATTCCTTATAACTCGAGTCAATGTATCAAGAATCTTGATAGGATACTCCGTGTAAGTCAAATTACCCTCAACACTGAGCTCTTCCATTGTTAACTGTTCCTCAGGGACACAGAGACACTTCTTAAGTTGAGACATATGGAATACATTGCGCACATCAGATAGATTATCAGGTAGCTCGAGTTGATAGGCCATCTCTCCAACTTGCCTAAAAACTCAGAACGGTCCAATATAGCGAGGGGACAATTTGCCCTTGACTTTGAATCTTCTCATACCACGAAGTGGTGACACCTTCAAGTAGACATGATCACCCTCCTTAAACTCCAGTAATCTTCTCCTATTATCAGCATAGCTCTTTTGCCTGGATTGTGCAATTCTCAAATTTTCTCTTATTATTCGAACTTGTTCATCTGCCTCTTGTATGAGCTCAGGCCCAAAGAACTGTCTTTCTCCAGTTTGATCCCAATACAGTGGTGTCCTGCACTTTCTGCCATACAGAGCCTCAAACGGTGACATCTTCAAACTGGCCTGATAGCTATTATTATAAGAAAACTCAGCATAGGGTAAGCTCTTCTCCCAACTGCCACCATGCTTGAGAGCACAAGCTCTTAACATATCTTCCAGCACTTGATTAGTTCTCTCTGTCTGTCCATCAGTCTGGGGATGGTAGGCTGAACTAAAATTCAACTTTGTATCCAAGCTCTCATGCAACTTCTTCCAAAATCGAGAAGTAAACTGTGATCCTCGATCAGACACGATCTTCTTAGGCACTCCATGTAGACAAACTATCCGAGTCATATACAATTCTGCTAGCTTGGCTCCCGTATAATTAGTCCTCACAGGTATAAAATGAGCCACTTTTGTCAATCTGTCTACAACTACCCAAATAGAGTCATACCCAGCAGGAGTGCGGGGTAGTCCAACAATAAAATCCATACCAATTTCTTCCCATTTCCACTCGGGTATCTTCAATGGGTGCAATAGTCCAGCGGGTCTTTGATGTTCGGCCTTGACTCTTTGACATACATCACACTTAGCCACATGAGCAGCCACATCTCTTTTCAGTCCATACCACCAAAACTTTTGCTTCAAATCTTGATACATCTTAGTGCTTCCAGGGTGGATAGAATAATCAGAATCATGGGCTTCTTTCAATATAGTCTCACGGAGGCTATCAATCTCTGGAATACATATCCGATCTTTGAACCATATAGTACCTTGCTCATCCTCCGTGAATTCCGGAACTCGACCTTCCGTAATCAGATCCTTAATCTCTTGAATCTTAGCATCACCAACCTGACCTTTGCGAATCTCTTGCTCCAAGGTAGGTTCCAATTCAATAGTCACTCCTTCCGTATGTGTAACAATCCCCAAATTGAGTCTCTCAAAGTCTTTTGCTAATTCATCGGGCAGTTGGACGACAAAAGCGGAGTGAACATGCTCCTTCCGACTCAAGGCATCTACAACCAAATTCGCCTTGCCCGGGTGATAGTGAATCTCTAAATCATAATCCTTAATGAGCTCCAACCAACGGCGTTGCCTAAGGTTGAGATCCTTCTGAGTGAATATATACTTCAAACTCTTATGATCCGTATATACTTGACACTTAGTTCCCATAATGTAGTGTCTCCAAATCTTCAGTGCATGCACAATTGCTGCCAGCTCTAAATCATGAGTGGGGTAGTTCAATTCATGTTTCCGCAACTGACGAGATGCATAGGCGATCACATGTCCTTCTTGCATAAGCACACATCCAAGTCCTTGGCCACATGCATCACAATAAATGTCAAACCCCTTCTGCAGATCTGGCATAATCAATACTGGTGGCGACATTAGTCTCTCCTTCAATTGATCAAAGCTCTCATGATATTTCTCATCCCACTTAAATTCTTTTCCTTTCTCCAGAAGCGATGTCATAGGCTTGGCAATCTTAGAGAATCCTTCAATAAATCTCCGATAATATCCTGCTAGTCCCAAGAAACTACGAATCTCAGTAACTGTAGTGGGCACTCTCCACTCCATTATCTCCTTCACTTTAGCAGGATCCACTGCTATTCCTCCGTTAGAAATAATATGACCAAGGAATGACTCCTTGTCAATCCAAAACTCGCACTTGCTGAACTTAGCATAGAGTTGATTATCTCGCAACTTCTGTAGCACCAACCTTAGATGTTGTTCATGATCACTTTCATTCTTAGAATAGATAAGAATATCGTCGATGAATACCACGACGAATCTGTCCAAATACTCCATAAACACCTTATTCATCAAATTCATGAAATAAGCCGGTGCATTGGTCAATCCAAACGACATAACAGTAAACTCATATAATCCATATCGAGTCGAGAAAGCCGTCTTGGGAATATCCGATGGTCTAATCCTCATCTGATGGTATCCCGATCGGAGATCAATCTTCGAAAATACCCTTGCACCTCTCATCTGATCAAATAAATCCTGAATACGGGTAACGAGTACTTGTTCTTCACAGTGACATCGTTGAGAGATCTATAATCCACGCACATCCCTTGTGATCCTTCTTTCTTCTGTACAATTAGAACTGGTGTTCCACAAGGTGAAGAATTCGAACGAATGTACCCAGCCTCTTGTAATTCCATTAATTGCTTCTTAAGTTCCTTTAGTTCTTCTACAGACATCCTGTATGGCCGTTTAGAAATAGGGGCAGTCCTAGGTAAGAGATTAATGACAAACTCAACTTCAAATCTTTGTCCTTTGGAACCGGCGAGTTCTACGGTTCCCTTAGCACCGTGTATATGCTGCCTTTGCCTTTATTAACCATGACATACCAAAGATCACGTCTATAGTGCTCTCTTCTAACACTATAGGGATAGCCCATCTGGGTTAGGAACATAGGGTACGAAAGAAAGGATTGTAGACGAGGCGAGTAATTACGAAGCATGTTACTTTGGGGGATTTATTAGCTAAGTGTGTCACCTACTAAAGCTAATTCATTACCTTATGGTGGTACATGCTAAGATGCCCGTCTATACTATTTCAATCAATCAAAGAAGCAAATCAGACATTGATCATCAGAACAATCAACCAACATTTTAAAATAGAGAAAATAGTTTTATTTTCGTCTTAGGCTTCCTATCTCTTAAAAATGTCACAGGGGTAGGGATTCCAAGGTGTGAAATCCGACTTGTCTTAGAATAGAGAAGATAAGAATGATCAGAGTAGAACAGTAGAAGATGAGACAGGATCAAGATAAGTATAGAGAGAATCAGAGTAAGGTAAGTTTAGAAGGATTCAGAATAAGATAAGTAGGTAAGGGTTTTATCCATTTCTATCTAGGTTTCGTCCTACAGTCAACATTTCCTCTGATACCACTTCTGTCACACCCGGGCTTTAAGGAACAAAGCCGGGTGCATCTCATACATGCGCCAAGAAGACAACATATACAATAACAGAGTGTATAGAGATAAATGTCATAAAACATCAGAGTATTTATTACATAGCGGAAGACTTAATACAAAATAAAAGAATAAACATAAAACGAACTAAGGATCGTCGGCGCAAATGTCGACTGAGAAACGCCACCTAGATCAGATCATACTCCTCGCCTTGTGGCTCCTCCTGAACCACCTGCTCTTCTCCTGTGGGGGGGGTGTGAGACAGCAAGAGTGAGCTCACATACGTTCATCGCTCAACAAGTTGTGGGGAATAATGTGGCATGAACTCACCAAAGGTGGGAGTTCATGAAGTGTAAGGCTGATCAATGAAATAAAGGCTGAAGCTGAGCATTGCTTTTAAGTTGGTCAAAATTTTATTAGCAATTACTAAGTACAAGTAAATACCAACCCTTAGAAATAATAAATAAAAGTAATAATGAAATAATCCCAGATGCAATGAAATGACAGATTGAGTTTAAGTTCCATAATTTAATCATGTGAGTGTCCGAGCCGCTCATGACCGTGAGCACGGCTAGTATACCAGTTTTACATTCTGCAGAGGTTGCGCATCTTTACCCACAAGTCGTGTTACCCGTTTGCCACGGAGTTGATCAGACTCCATACACCTCTACCTAGGAAGCGAGGCAGGGTACCACTACGAGGCCTTTACAAAGTTCCACTAGCTTCAGACTACCCGCTACAGTTTATAGGAAGTTCCAATGCAGGGTTCCTGACTGACTGCCATCGCAGCAAAATCAACCAGGGACCTCCCTACACTGACCACTCCCCTACTGCCCTTGCCCCTTTCGGGTAAGGCAGCCCTCCACTAGCTTTCCTAGTTAATCAGCCAAGGGCGTCCCATTAAACCCTTGTGGTAGCACTGTTTTCCCGGGTGGTTCTCCATGTTCCCATTAACATAATGATCTTATCATGAATAGTAATAATAAACAGATAATAAAAAGTATAACAATGAGTGATGAATATCTTTATACCCAAAGCCACATAAAGCAATAGCATATACTACCCAAAAAAAAATTTGTAGTAAAACCAGTGGTGAAACAAGGTATAAAGATAGTCAAAATCTAGGGTATCCTATTAGGTCCCATCAAAATTAACCTATGCAGATCATTATGAATAATAAGAACATGAATGGGTAAAAGAAGTGATCAAGGGCACAACTTGCCTTCCACGAGCTCCTGCTCAGCACTCTCTACCAGCTGAACCTCAGAATCCACAGTGGTTTGCTCGTCTACTCGCATCAACACAATACATACATAGTATAGCAAAAATTAACATTACACCAAACATGTAAATAAAATATACAGTAATAATCTAGACATTAAAATGAGATCATAGGAACCGGAATCATTAAATTTGAAGTTATATATTTTAAGTTATGGATTTTCTAATGTTTTATGTGCTTAATACAAGATTAAGTGAAAGAATAATTTTAATGTGTTTGTCATGTCAGAACAGAGGCACTAATGGGTAGACAATATTATTACAAAAATTTAGGAACTGGAATGGATCAATTTGGAGTTCATATGCATTTTCTATGAATTATACAAATTATATGAATTGTTTTTATATTAAAAACTCATTTTCTAATTCATTTTCTTGATTTTATAACGCTCTGGACTGGGCCTCAATAACGGAAAACAGCAGGGACTTTGGCGAAAAAGGACCTAAGACACAGGCCGCAACCTTGCTGGACGGCGGGTTCATAACACAAAACCCCAGGGACTCTTTAGCAATTACGACACGACGAAGGGGTTCGGTGAGTTCTGGGCCGTTGGATCTAGGTTTAGCGCACAGGATTAGATCTCGATTCCACTGAAATATGACACCACGATATCCGTGGGATCCTGAATCTACGGTTCAGATCCATCACACCCGCGGAGGAATCGTGCCCACAAATTCACAGATGAACGGTCACAGACCTCTGGGACGAAGGGATAAGGTAACAACTAATCTCAGCCGTCCATCACAGAATCAAAGGGCACCCGGGCGTCTTCAACCTTTCGCCGCCCAGGACGCCATCGCGCCATACCCGGCTCCCTCTCTCCTGTCGGCCAACCAGCGCTCTGCCCTTGAGTCTACAGCGGCACCCCGACAGCATGCCAACCCCACAGGATACCGGAGACCCCCCAGACCCCAGCCGCGGCGAGTTGCAACTTGCAATATGGTCTCTGGAATACGCGCTGAGGAAAAAAAAATAGTAAAACTCACCGGAGATCCCGTGCGCCAGCCACCGATTGATGTGGAAGCCCGAGCTTAGCGAGGGAGCGGCGACGTTCGATCACCATCACTCACGTCCATGGAACTTGAATCACCACCGACGTGAATTCCCGACGGCGACTCTCCCTTACTCTATCTCTCTCTTCTGCGCTTCTCTCTACTGGGGCCGGTGCCTGCGACCAGAGAACCTCCGGGTGGCTAGGGTTCTGGGTGCTTCGGTCTCGCCTGCCGGCTGGGCACTTAATTTGTACGGGGAGGAGCCGCCCGCTGCGCGAGTTTCGCGGGTTCGGTTGAGCTCGTCCGCGAGTCTTGCGGGGACGACGGCTCTGACCGCCCGGTCCCATGGGCAAGTGTCCCGCCCGCGATACCCGGTGACAGACCGATGGGGCCCGTGTGTCAGTGTGCCGTCCGAGCACGCGGGGGACGTGAGTTGGGCCAGTGTTCGCGCGAGCAGGGGATAGGGTTAGGTGGGCCTGTTCAGGGAAATTGAGCCCATGCGACGCTCCTCTCTTTCCTTTATTCTTATTTATATTTTCCCTTCCTATTTGAGTTCAAATTTCAAACTCAAGTTCTTTGGTAAATTCTCCTCGAATTTCCTGTACAATTTGAACATACTAGTCTTACTTTTACTTATAATATTTATTTTGTATATATATTTTATACTCCCTTCTTTTCTTTTCTCTCTTTTCCAAATTCCAAGTTTTAAATTAGGTCAAAACCTCTTTCTCATTATTAATGTGTTTTTATTTGGATTATTTTTATCATTAAATACACAAGCAATTAAACTCCAACATGATGCATCATTCTTTTATTTAGTAAATTTATTGGTAGCCAGGGATGGTTCCATGATTTGAAATATGCAACAATGAGAATAATTACACCAGTGGTCAATTGAGCCCCTTTATATTTCTTAATTCTTGGACATTTCACTACTCTTACAATTTGGGTATTACATATGTCCTTCCGTGTACTCAAGCCGACGAACAGCTAGCATTAGACATGATAATTATATCTCTCTATATATACTAGATAATGAGTTCCTGGGAGGCGAAAGCTAGACAGTTTCTGTTAGAGGAGGAAAAAGAGGATGATGAACTCTTCTTAGTAATTGTCCCTGCTGTTCTCTTGGCCATGCAAGAAGAGAAAAGGTCAGTCCGTACCAGAAGTACGTCAGCACATGGAAGCGCGAAAAAGCGGAAGAAAAATCATGTTGCAAGTGTTCTGGAAGACTATTTGGAGCACAGGAAGAAGCAAACGGAGAAGACTGTAGAGGCGTTACTTGAGATGAAGAGTCGTGAAGAGGAGTACTCTATTGAGAGGTGTCTTGACATAGTTGATGCATTGGAGGAGTTGACGGATGAGGAGAAGGCCGCTGCAGCAGAGGTGTTCAAGAATGAAGTGAATCGGGAGATGTTTGTGATTGCGAAGCAAAAAATTCCAAATGTGGGGTTGATTTGGCTTCGGAGGAAGATAAGGTATGTGTATATCTTTGGCCTTCCCTCCTCTCTGAAAACAGTTCTAAATTCTGAACAAAAAAAACTTGTGTAATATTTGCTTTCTAATTTCAGTAGGATTGCATCTACCTGAGATGGATAAGGTGCGACTGATGGAGTGATGGCTCATTGAGTTGCTTGCTGTGTGCGTGCGCATTTGTTTTCTATGCCCGACGATGAGTAGCTTGTTGTGGTGCCTGATCCAAGAGCTCACACCAGTTTATTCAGTTCAGTTCAGAGCTTGCATGCTCCATATAAGCAGACCGCTGCATGCTATGTGTTGTTAAGCAGACTGCTACATTCTATACGGAGTTTGCATGCTCCATGTACTGTTGCATGCCACTTGTTGCTGATCGAAAATTTTAGTTTGCGAACTACATGTTGAGGACAGATATTTTGTAAACTGCTACTAGCACTGATGCATGCTTGCACTGCAGTTTAGCATCTGTGTCTGTGCGCTTTGCGCGTGCGTGTGTGTGCTTTGCAAACTGCAATTTAGATAGTGTTTGGTTCGGTGTCATTCCACGTGATTGGTTACCCTGCTCGCCATATTCATGTCATCCGCATGCGTTGACCGTGTGTGAGCCTGTGATTGGTTGCCTGCGGGAGCACAAGTCTGGCCTGTACGCGCTGCTGCAACCTAGGCACATTTTTAACTGCTTGCTTGCATGCGCGGGGAAATAGAAAGGGGAAATAGAAATCTGACATCGCTAGCCATCCAGGCCACCGCGAGACTGCTCCAACGGAGCATGCAAACCAATCATGTGGATTGTGTCAACGAGGGAGGGGACGGGATCAACTCTGGGTTGATCCCGTCCCTTATTTTTTGAGGGATACTCTCATCCATCATTTTTAAAGAATATTCTTTGACCCTAACTCTGGACCTCTAAACCAAATACAGGTTAAATTAGAATAATCCATCCTATCTCTTTTCTACCAAGCCCCGCAGCGCAGCACCACACGGGGCACAAATGTTGCAGGTATTGCCTCGCTGATGGTGGCTGACCGGGAGAATTCTGGCAAACGAAGCTGTACCGTTTTTGGAGGGTTTTTTTTCC
Organism: Zea mays; assembly: GCF_902167145.1. NCBI lineage: Eukaryota > Viridiplantae > Streptophyta > Magnoliopsida > Poales > Poaceae > Zea > Zea mays. The sequence continues at coordinate 8,171,314 of NC_050100.1, forward strand.
ATGTAGGCAAAAAAAAGGTTCCGCGTATTATTATCTTTCAAAGAGGAACTGTTGGTATATAGGACTATAGTCTAGGAGGTATTAAAGTCAATTGTCCTACATACAGAGATTAAGAAACTGGCAAACTTTCTAATATAGTGTTTGAAAGCAAATATAGGGATTGCTCCGCCAGAATTCTACGGCATGAGGCATTCCATAAGGAGTTTTTTTTTGGAACGAAAGTAACCCTAGGTTTTTTAAAATTACGGCTATTTTTTTTTGGAACGAGAGTAACCCCATAACTAGGTTTTTTAAAATTACGGCTAAACCTTGCGAGAATAACAAAAATACAAAGAAGCGGTGGTTATGAATTATGATTATAATACTACAAATCTAATTACAATGTTGGAGATAATATTTTTATGAAGCCCAGTGTTCAGCATACCACGGTTCCAAAAAGGGCATGTAGGATTTCAGTATGGCCACTTCCTTGTTCCAACTTCCAAAGGGTTACAAATTCACATAGAGTTCTGTTCTAATAATCCTACAAAATTCCACCATGAATCCGTTGTTCCAAAACGAACCGAAAGCAAGGCTGCTGCAGCCGCCGGCGAACCACGCCGCGTGATTTGCTGCCAAGTTTCTGCTCGCCGCCGCTGCTGCTTCACGACGACTCCAGCTTGTTCTGCTTCAGAAACTCCAGGTCCTTGAGCTGCCGCTGCTGCACTTCCTTGGACACGGTCCTCCCGTCCCGCTTCCTCTCGCCGGAGGCCACCTGCTTGGCCATGGACGCCACCATCCTCTCGACCGCGGCCCGCCCGACGGAGGGGAACACGGCGTTCAGTATCGCCCGGAGAAGCTTCTCGTCCTCGTCCTCCACCATGTCCTGACCGAAGCAGCACACGTAGATGGCTTCGAGGGCCTTCTCCGCCCGCGTCTCCATCGGTATCTGCGGAGCAGGAGCCTTCAGCTTCGCCCTTTTCTGCACCAATCATCACACACAAACACACACACAGCTCATCTCCTCTGGTTCTAGCGCATGCCGTTGCGGTGCAGATACAGTACAGCAGGATGATGTTATCGTCACGTTATTACCTCCTTTGCCGCCCTCATCATGTCGATGAACGTCTCCTCCTCGAACTCGATGTCGTTGGAGATGCGGAGGCGCGCCACGCCTTCCAAGATCTCCTCCGTTTTGAGCAGCCCGGCGCCGATGGCGGCCAGCCAGCAGCACAGTAGAACGTAGAAGGGATCGCCTGGCTGCCCAACCCAACGACGCGGCGATAAGATTTCTCATTCCATTCCGTCTAGAAGCTGTGCGCGGCCGTGTACCAGGCACCAGGCTGCCAAGCAGAGCGAAGGCGGAAAGTGAGTACCTTCCCGCGTCGTTGGTTGAAGTCGTAGAAGGCCTTGGAGTCCATGACCGTGCACTTCTTGCTGACGCGGCGGCGGAACTCGGCGAAGTCGATGATGTCGCCGCCGACGCCGCCCTCGTCGTTGAGGATGCGCGCCACGAGGCCCACGATGGGAAGGGCGCCGACGAGGCGCCCCGCGATGGCCGCCGGCGAGTTGGGGTTCGGCTCCATGTACGCCACCACCGCTCTGTACCGCCGGCGCCGGCACCGGCCGTGGGCCGCGGGGCGGCGGCACGGGAGGAACGCGGCGGTGAGAGCGAGACTGTGGGCGACGGGTAGCGCCCCCATACTTTCCCGGAGATGGGGTTGGCGCCTTACGTACGTGTGGTGGCCGCGGCGTGGCGCGCGCCTTATCTGCTCATGGACGAACCTGTTTAGAGCTTGGATTATGGACTCTGATGAAGGCGGGCGGGCGGCTGTGGAAACCGCGTCAGCCCTGCCAGCGGTCGTGCCTCGCCGAGTGGCACTTCCGCGCCTCGAATCGACCGGGCTGCCGTCTTCCCGCTCACCTCGCACCCTTTCCTCGCCGTCCGCCACCCTTCCGCGGACTGGAGAGTGGCCGAATGGGGATAGCCGGATAGGATAGAACAAGGGTAGCGTTCCTGCTTCCTCAGACGGGATCGAGTTGATGATGAATTGATGATAAACGCAGGCTAACTGGACTTGGGCTGCATCTGTTGTTGATGGGCTACAACATAAGTGATCTGTGTTAGTCCCTTACTCATCAAATCTCAATCTAGCTCAGCCACTAGGCCCCTCCAGCAATCCAATCCGATAAATAAAAGGGGCTGTGCGGGCGGGTTCCCCATCTCGAGCAGACGACGGTATATATGGTCATACAAAATATTATTTTATATTATGGACTGAACTGTTTATAAAGTGAAGTTTAAATAGAAAATAAGATAAAAAGTGAGATAGGAAGGTTGCTCGAGATAGTTAGGTTAGCTCTATTCCAAGAAGGAATGCTAAAGACTCTTCTTTAAATATGGAGGGAGAGAGTCTACTCTTCTCAATATAATGTTCTTGTTAAAATGGTTCTCTCATGTTTTTAACTCATAATTTTTCTAAAGAAAAAACAACTGATGAGAACTTTTCCAAAATGCTAGAATTTTTACAAAAATGTGAGAGTTTTTTTACAGAGAGATAATCCTTTTCACATTATGGAGATTACTTCACCAAAGGGAAAGAACTTTCTCTAATGAATAAAATCTTTTTAGGGATCACAAGTTTTTTTACCATTTCTAAGTGCTTTAATGTATTTCTTTTGGTGTTTGATTCTAAAGCGAGAGAAATTCGAGGATCAAAAGAAAGTCCAAAGCTCATCAAATAACAAACTCTTTTAAAATTTTCAAAAGTCGCAAGTGGTTTGTTACGGGTTTCGGTTCAAGATAAGAAGAATGTGGTCTAATAATGGGACAAGCTTAAGTCCATAATACCACAGTATATGGGTATTTCACATAGGCAATATATTTCTTTAGTATATATACTTTTATTTGATATCCTTTTGTAACGTATGAATCTTGTCTGTGCATATGCACCCTACCAAGTAGATTGCATTTTACCTTATGTATTATGATTTTTTGCTTGCTTTGTCATAAAAAACGAGGATAGATTATAAGAAGAATAGACCACGACACATTTGATTAAGTTTTTTAGTGTTTGATGAATAATATAATCATTTGCAATAATGTGTGTGCTAGCTTTTATAATTATAGATAAAAAGGATGCAGTGTGGACTTGATAAGAGACAATGAGGTTATCAAGGAGATCAACATCTTAAAGCAAGACATTTAAAGACTCACTAAAGATCTATTAATATAATGCAAGAGTCCAAGACGTAAGATAGAAGAAGTTCAAGCGAAGAAATAAGAAGTCACGGATAAAATATGTTGCAGAGTGTATCGGGCGTGTCAAGTAATACACCTTATGTTGCACCGGACATGTGCAGTGCCTGTGCTCAAGACTGTGCTAAAGAGTGAGTTCATTGTACGCGTACGTGTGCACTAAATGCCACACCAGACAAAACACCTAGTAAGCCATGCAAAGCGTGTGTGGGGTCTACAACGCACCGAATGTATTCGATGGAGACAGCGTACATAGAGAGGGATGCGAATGCAACCAAGTTGGGTAACACTCACCGGATATGTCCGGTGTAGCACCAGATACCCAGGCTTGAATGGTAGACAACGGCTAGTGGGCATGGAACTTGCTTGGACAGTTTAGTGCATCACGGAAATGTATGTTTGATTCCAACTGCTCTTTTGGAGTGGAGAGGCTATAAATACTACCGCAATCGTTCATTCATTGGAAGTTGAGGAACATTGCTAATATATTGAAACTCCAATCATTTAGCTCTAGATACTAAATGCTAAAAGAATCGCTCAATGATTAGCGTATGTACTTTGCAAATTGATTATGTTAATTGGATTGCTACCATAGCACTTGCTGTAGGTTAACTCCTAGTTTTTAGAACTGAGGTTAGACACCCTCCATTTCCTGATGTTTGCGGCTTTGCGCAAGGCATGTCAAATTCAAAAAGAAATAATGAAATTGATTTGGGATAAAAAAAACAAAACTGTCGTCCAACTCCTTGTAGCCTTCGCATAGGGAATACTTCACCCACATCTTTTCTTGATCTCTTTCGATCATGGCCGATGGCTGATGGCTGATGACCACCGTACCACAAACCTGACCTGCGTAGAGAAACCCTTAGCACAAAGACACGTAGGTTCAGACGTTGAAAAGGTGTCATCACACTAACAGCAGTCCAAATCCAACCTGCTCAGCATCCTAAACAAAACACCAAAAGCCAAGCAGGCATGATGCATCCTCATCAACCCCCATTAACCCTGGCTGACCCACGTTGCCCTTCCCCGCCCCGCCCGGCAGACTGTGTTCACCGCGGCCATGTCCCTCCCGCCCCGCAATCCCATCCAGGTTCACGCGCACCCGCCTCCCCTCTTGCCTTTTCCTAATCAAATCACCCACGCAGCCACTGCGAAGGTCCGGTGGTGGCCGCCTTTCACAAAACCAAACAAAACGCACCCGCAATATAAAGAGGAGACCAAGGCGTGAAGTGGAGGAGGCAGAGGTGGACGAGGCGCGCCACCGCCCGAGCCGAATCGAGCTGCAGAAACCACCTTGGCATGGCGACACAGGCCGCTTTCCTCGCAGGGTTCTCGCAGCTCGCCGCGCAGCCGGGCCGCGACCGCGCCGTGGCGGTGGCGGTGGCGCCGGCGCCGGGCCCGGCCCGGGTGGCCGTTGCGGCGGTGGGTAGCGCCAAGTTGGGCGTGAAGGCGGGGACGTCCAGGACCGCGGCGGTGGCGCGCCTCGGGGTGCGGTGCCGGGCCAGCCTGATCGAGCCCGACGGCGGGCGGCTGGTGGACCTGGTGGCGCCCGAGGAGGGCGGGCGGCGCGCGGCGCTGCGGCGGGAGGCGGCGGAGCTGCCGCACCGGCTGCGCTTGGGCCGCGTCGACAAGGAATGGGTCCACGTCCTCAGCGAAGGGTGGGCGAGCCCGCTGCAAGGGTTCATGCGCGAGCATGAGTTCCTCCAAGCACTTCATTTCAATGCCATCCGCGGCCAGGATGGCAGGATGGTCAACATGTCCGTCCCCATCGTGCTCTCTGTCGGGGACGCACAGCGAAGGGCCATCCAGGCCGACGGCGCCACGCGCGTCGCGCTCGTTGACGAGCGCGACCGCCCCATCGCCGTCCTCAGCGAGTAAGACAACCGATTCCCCCTTGCTGCTTGTTTTGTGGGCTTGTCCTGTCGCTGGTCCTATGCCTGTATGTGCGTTGGTAACTGAAGATGATAGAATAGAACATATGAGGATCTCATGGTTGCGCAAAAGAAATAATTGCTGGTAGTTGCCAGCAGGGTTTGGAATTGTGAGCCTGTGCTTCTGGTTAATTAGGTTCATGAATAACCTCTTTAGCTACAAACATACATGAATTCAAAACGCACATGTCTTCCCTCTTTCATAAGGCGCAGAGCTTGGCCCTCTCAACAATGTGTAGGTGCCTTCCATAATTTTACTATGTTAGTACTGATTCTGTTACCGGTCATTTACTGAATGATAAGTACATAACTTGGTATTGCAGAGCTAACTGTTGTTAGGTGAAATTTCTATCAAGTAGAATCATCTTGACAACAAACATGTTTTTTATAGGAGGTGGTTTCCTCTTTTGTCAGTTGTACTATTACAGCTAGAAATAGCTTCCTACTATATCAAGATATCTGTCTGTATGTGTTGGTCGTTATCAGCCAAGTCGCAGTTGGTCTAGGCCAATAGACATACCCTCGGACCTCGGATCTCGGACTCACTGTATTATTCTAAATCTTAGATCACTTTCTCTAGTAGATAACTGTGTTTCACATTTTCTCCGCGTCCTAGTATTATAGATATATTCATTCATTTAAAAGTGTAGCTTGATAATAACCTTACATGTCAGTATGTCACGCTAATAATAATACTGTGTTTCACATTTCGCCGCGTCCCAGTATTATAGGTATATTCATTTAAAAGTGCCATGTGATAAGATCCTCACATGTCATGCTAATAATTTTATTTCATCCCCTTGTTTTTCACAAACTCCTAAGAGTGTCAAATCATCAGAGAGAAGAGGGAAATAGAATGTCAGTTTTACAGGTGTAGTTATCAAACGTTAGTGGCGTGGTAACGTCATCCATGTATGTCTCTGTGCCTCTGTAATCTCAAGCCATGAGAAAAACACATTCTTTATTGTAGATATCTATCCGATTGCTAATGAAAACAATGACGTTCATGTTAATTATTGCATAACCTGTTGGTATGACAAGTAAGTATCAGTTTTAATTTCACTCCCTGCTGTGACACTCTTTTCTCTTTTTCACAAATGTGCCTGTACACATGTTTCATTAAGAGGAAGGGAAACTTAAAACACAATGATCTTAGCAAGCCTAAGACTCTTCCTCTCTTTTGCAGCATTGAGATCTATAAGCATAATAAGGAAGAAAGGGTAGCACGGACATGGGGGACAACTGCACCTGGATTACCTTATGTCGAGGAGGCAATTACCAATGCTGGTGACTGGTTGGTTGGTGGGGACTTGGAGGTTATAGAACCAATCAAGTACAACGATGGTCTAGATCAGTATCGCCTGTCTCCAGCACAGCTGCGTGAAGAGTTTGCCAGGCGCAATGCTGATGCAGTATTTGCCTTTCAGCTTCGCAATCCTGTACACAATGGGCATGCTCTTCTTATGACCGACACACGCAAACGTCTCCTTGAGATGGGTTATAAAAACCCTGTTCTTCTGCTCCATCCACTGGGAGGATTCACAAAAGCAGATGATGTGCCTCTTAGTTGGAGAATGAAGCAACATGAGAAGGTATTTAGATGCTATAATTATACTCTCCCCTTTCATCTCAAATTCTCAATAATTGGCTTCATGTTTTCTCCGCAGTAGCAGCTATGTCTCTGAACTAAACATCTTGTTTTGATGGAAATTGCCATGTCAGCGCTGAACATTTTTGTTATTTATAGCAGTAATTATATCCTAGAATTTGAGATTTTATGTTTTGATGGAAATTGATGTCTTCTTTTTGAGAAACGATGGAAATTGCTGTTGGCACAGAGGAATATTCCTAAGCCTTCAGAGAGGTCTACCCAAAGTTATCTAAACTCCAGTAAAAATATCAATTAGACTGTAGTACAACAATTACTTAAAACTCCAGTACGAATTGAATAATAGCTTTTTTCCTGTAATGAAACAGGTGGTTTGATGGATTATACTATGTTCAAGTTCTGATTCTTGTACTGTTCTAACACTGTTGATTTCTACTAGGTTCTTGAGGAAGGTGTCCTCAACCCAGAATCAACTGTTGTTGCGATCTTTCCCTCTCCAATGCATTATGCTGGGCCAACTGAGGTGCAGTGGCATGCTAAGGCTCGTATTAATGCTGGTGCAAATTTCTATATTGTTGGAAGGGATCCTGCTGGTATGAGCCATCCCACGGAGAAAAGGGACCTCTATGATGCTGACCACGGGAAGAAGGTTTTGAGCATGGCTCCTGGCCTCGAGAGGCTCAACATCCTTCCTTTCAAGGTATGCCATCCTTCCTGACCAGATCTCTTCCTTCCATGCACATCCAGTGAGTAAAAGAACGTATTGCAATCAGCATTTTTCTTCACATCTATACACATGTCAATCTTTGATGTTTTTTAGTTATCAAGAAAATAGAAAGATTTATTGTTTGTCTGTTTTCTTGACATTTTTCTTGTCTGTTATTCCGGATCAGGTGGCTGCATATGACACAAAGCAAAAGAAAATGGATTTCTTCGATCCATCAAGGAAAGATGATTTCCTCTTCATCTCTGGCACAAAGGTAAGTTTTCACAACTGCTGGGATGTTGTGATTTTCAGCACCAATCCTTTGTCGTCACTAGTCAAATCCTAACTAATCATGCCTTATTCAGATGCGCACTCTTGCCAAGAACCGCGAGAGTCCCCCGGATGGTTTTATGTGCCCGGGTGGCTGGAAAGTGCTCGTTGAATACTATGACAGCTTGGTGCCATCCGAGGGCAGCAGCAAGCTGCGCGAGCCAGTTGCAGCCTGAAATATGGGAAGCGCTTCAGATAAGGAACCGTACTATGTCAGCACAAGCGGTTCTTTGCGACATAGAACCGTTGTTGTATGATTGTATACTGGCTTGTAAGACTTAAAAACACTGGGCTTGATTTGGACGTTAATGTGTGCATTGTAACTGGTGTGCCCTATCTGCTGACAGTGTTGCACATCACATGTTTGGTGTTAATAAGGACAGACTATGTATCATCTGCCAGATTGTTGTACATATACATTGTGGTGATATAAACATGAAGCTGTCTTCTGCTATTTTATAACCAGTTCTTTTTAAGCATTTTTTTTTACTTTTATCAATGAGAATAAGTTATTGGGTTCACTACTTGCAAGAGCTATAATGTTGCATGGCAGGAAAAAAAAAGGAAATGTTCATGATTCAAAAGAAATAAAAAGGCACAACGTGGAAATGACCGGAAAAGAAAACATATCGTAACATGTCTTGAAGAACCAACGAACATGGGTACACATAACTTCTAATCTCAAAAGAAGGTACACATAACTTCTAGATATCTCTTCTAATCTCAAAAGAAGGTACACATAACTTCTAGATATCTGTGGCAATTCTTGAAATGTAAAATTAATGTTAAACAGAGCAGAATGAGGTATACAATACTGAGAATGCACATGCCACGGCCCTCCAAGTCGTGGGTAGGAATAGGATCAAAGAGATTAAGAGTAACGAAAACCACAGAAGGACACGTATGCACAATAAATAGTGTAAATAGTGGATAGGCTCCATAGATAGTTTGAGTGTGATGTTTCTGTTCTCTTTCCTTGTATATAGAACTCTCTCGCTTAGTTGATATGCAGAGCTGTTGCCATTAACGTTAAAAAAATACAACACTTGGAATAACACAATCATAACACTGAGCATACAACTGCAATTTACGGTAGCAGTTTTATATATAAAAAAACTCGACCTACATAAGACATTCCCCAGACATTATATTATAAAGAAGTCATTCTCATGTAGGTTGAGAAAATTATTTGAATCTTATCTGATTCATACACAACAGTACCGTAGCCCATGTGAGAAAAGATCAATACCAGATCTTAGACCTACGCTTTCACGTGGGACAGACAAGAATATTTTTTTAACTATAATATGAAATTCGCTTTCATGAAGAGTCAAACCTAAATCCAAAGAGTGTTATTTAGATCACTAGGTATATGCCCGTGCGTTGCCACGGAAGTTAAAATTAGTATACAAACATAGATATGAAATAATATACAAAATCCATGTGGCAAAATATCAATGTAACAGATGTCGAACAAACATTATAATCAAGAAAATCGTACTGATGTCGAACAAAATACTGAACCTAGTATTATAAACTGCAAATCTTAGTGTCAAGACAAAGCAATTCTTAAGAGATGGTTCATTCATTGGTTTATATCTGTCATAAGTATCATAGAAAATCTCATCTACATAACCAAGTAGATCAATCTCAGGCGAACGTTTAGAACAGCGATGTATTGCAAAGGGGTGAGAAACTCTGTTCCTTTTCTTCATTTATTACTGCATACCAGCCCAACGCTTAAAACAACGATGTATTGCAAAGTCATCTCCCATTCTGCAAACATATTGATATAGTCAGTTAACCAAAATTAATATTCTAATTCAGCTGCAGCACAGTTGTTTCTTCCAATCAGATTCCAGAAATACAACAAAAAGTATCCATCAATGATTCAAGGACATCAACTCAAAAAAGATAGAACAAGTGTTTAGGACAGTATTGAACGTTTAGGAACTTTAATCCCCACATGCTAGTGCTACCATCTCCCCGGTCAAAAATTACAATTTTTTCATTGATGCAATAGGAACAACATTACAGGACTGAAGAAATGGTTTTGCAATTGACGCATTGCATACCCAGGCGTGGACCTAGTGGATTTGAATGTTCAGTTTTGCACAGCAGAATGCAAAGCGAAGAACTGGGAATACCTGGTATGCATACATGTAAGAATTAAACAGATCATTTTTTTATAAATGAAGCAACAAAACTTTAAATGGCACTAACAATATCTAAGCAAAATTTTCAGGCATGCATACTTAATCAAGTATACTAATAAAAGATGGGAATTAAATGGTCTAATCACGGTATTCACAAATTATAAAATTAACCAACCCAGATGTAAGACGGATTTTTTTTCTCGAAAGCGCAGGGAACTGCGCCTTTAATTATATTAAGAAGAGGAAAAACATAATACATAGTCCACCAGCCTCAGAGTATCTTGCATCATTTGATTTAGTAAGACGAATACTAAATCAAATAATGCAATGGTCTAACCTCTAAGAGAGCGTTGAACATATGACCACCAAATTCATGTGATTCATGGTACATTCCCTGCAGAAAGTCCACCAGCCTCAGAGTATCATTATCTCGGAGAGACCTTGTCCTAGGTCTGTTGCCCACTGCATTTATGGGTATATAGGCTTACATCAATCCCTCATTGGTTGTGATTTAATAAGCACATCCATGCTACTGTCAAATGTTGAAGGTGCTATCCTACAAAGATCATCATATATATTATGAAAGACATTCTCTAGATCTTGTGCTATGCTTTGTATCCCATCAGCCGTGATTTGTAATGCTATGCCTTTGCACCTAGCAGAAAGATCTTTAGCAAGATCGGCATGGTGCTTGCAAATTACTTTTGCTTATTTGTACAAAAGTTATTAAACTAATAACCACAAAAATCAAACAAGCATTAAGCTGAAGCAAATATAAAAGTGTTTCTTCTTGAACAAAATTTATTACCTTATTCCTAAGAAGAACTTGCTGCAGTGTTCTTCTACATAGCCTCAACCTCTAAATAGAACAATAAAGATAATTAAAACAAAAGAGGTACATGTATTGTTCTAGCAAATACCTCAAATATCTGAAATCTATGGTGGTACCACGTGTAGAAGAGTCATAGGAGGACTATTGCTCCAGCAAATAACCAGGCCTTGGTTCCCTGCGTGCATAAGCATATTATATTCGACATGTGAACGCAAATAGAGCAGACCAAGCAAGATAAGTTCAATTTATAGTCTCTTCTATTTGGGTATTTGCAAACCCCTTCCAGCATTGCAACTAATTATCACCAAATAGATCTGATGTGTTGACTTGTTGTTCCATCAGACTGCTATCAACATCACCAAACGTTGGCAAAAAAACTCAGGAACCATACCAATCTTGATAAAAGCATATGGCCTTGCAGCAGTTTCAAATTGGTTGCCATTGACCCTCCAGAAGACTTCACCATCCAAAGGTATCTTCTGTTTTCTGCAATGTAATACATGAAGGAAAAAAACTTCATCCACAAAATTCAATAAGTCAACAGAACTGAGAAGTATAATAAATACATATATTGAACAATTATAATTGTGGGATGGCGGATGACACAAATGCAATCAAAGAAAACATTCATTGCCCAGTAGAGAATTTGGTATTAGAGCAAAATGGAAGTTGCTTCCTCAAAACCTGAGAGCCTAGTGAAAATTCATAGAATGAAAGCATGGACCAAAACCCAAGCTTGAGATTAAGAGTTGCGGTTTATACAGCTTGTTCCCATGTGTTAATGCTAACAAGATCCACCGTGCAGGGTAGAAGAAGCAGATTAGAAGATCTATACCTCGAAGAAAAGGCAGTTGGAGCACCTCGTTCAGCGTGTTCCCTTGCTCTGTTTCGGCTCGACCTTGATGTCCTTCTCCGCGTGCGGGAGCAGAGACAACATGTACTGCATTAGATAGGGGACACTCACATGTACGTGATGCGGCGGGAGCAGGTAATGAGTACCTTTTCCCTGTTCCAGAACGGCGCCACCGCGACCTCGACGTCTATGGAGGCGGGCTCGGCGTCAGGGACCGGGTCCTTGAAGCCGAAGAGCGTGCGCTCCGGACGCGCCGATGCGAATTGGTCAGGCTTCCCTGCATCGGTCGCCTCTACGGGGGCATCGACGTGCTTCTCCTTCTTCGCGTTGGTTGTGAGACAAGGTGGTTACGCGCGCAGGAAGTCCCTTTGCGCGTGGAGCCGCGCCAGCGGCCACGACCCCCCATGGTCCCCTCCTCCGTGTCGTCCCCTCCATCGAGGAACGCCGCGTCACAGGACTTGGAGAGGACCCCTCCTCTGTGGTGTCCCCAGCCATCACAGCATTGCGGGAGGTCCGCGTGCTCCCCTCCCGTCCCACGCGCTCTCCGACCTGCGATCTGGGTGGGAGGGAGGGAGGGAGGGGAGGTTTTGGGGCAGTGGCGGGGCAAGAATTCCGGGGGCACGGTGAGATTTCCGAGGATGGGGACGACTCGTGGGGCGGGGATGGTGGAGGCGGGGGCATGGAGCATGGGTGGGGATGGAAGGGGCGCGGGAGGAGTATGGAAGGGGTGGGCGAGGATGGAAGGGAGACGGGGGAGGAGGATGGGGCTTGCCAGCGGGATCATGGTCGGCGTGCAGGGAGCGCGGGGGAGGGGTCACAGAGCGAGATTGGGGGCGAGGGCGGGGGCGAGGTCACGGGGCGAGGTTGGGGGTGGAGCGGGGGGCGTGCGCGGATGGGGGGTAGCGGGGGGGCAGAACCGTGTGGACTGTGGACGCCTACGTTAGTGCCTTAAGAAGTAGTATAGATATACTACAAGTAGCAGTCTTAAATTTCCAAGGTGAGTGAAAAAGGGCAGAGCAGAGAACTCACATTCTGGCATGTCTTGACCTGCGTCTCTACATTGGAGCGCCAGGTCTGCACCTCCTGAAGCAGAGGTCAGCCATTCACATCTCATCATCATCTGATCAGGGAAACAACTAAATCCTCAAACCAAACCAAGTGTTGGGAAATCCATGCGCACCTATTTCAGCTTCTGGATCCTCTCCAGCAACTCCGCCTGCGACGAGGTCAGCTCCTGCAACACAAGCACAAGGATTAGAACTCTGCTGCTGCAGTGCTGCTTTGAAGAACCCGGTGGCACCGCGCCCTCTATCTGAAGCACCTTGACTTGCCCATCCAGCTGCTCGAACCCCGACGGTCTCTGCAAGTGAAGGATTAGAAATTCAGAATTGTGGATTCCATCACATCACCCGAGAGGCAGTTGGCCATGATCAGTGAACTAAGACATTGTCTCACCCATAACTGTATATTGTTAGCTTGTATATGTGATAAACACAGATACCTATAGTTATTGACATGCAAGGACATAAAATGAGAGACATGAACACGTAAGCTGTTCATGGATTTTCACAGATACCTATAACAATTGGACAAATTCGGGTGTATGCCAGCTTGTTTGATAATAGACATGAAGTTTCCCACACCACGTTTCAGAATTAGATTATAGTATGTGAAAAGAACAATGGGGAAAGAAAGCTCAGGTGTAACCCCCTTCAGCATCTCTATGACAGAATCGAGTGTAGTGCCTTTCTTAAGCGCCCGTGTTGCAGAAGCCTGAAATGATGTCAATCTAAAAATGTAAAATCTGTATCAGATCACATACTATGTTGCAGCTGCTGAGAGAAAAGGCCATCATGACTTACCTGAATAACTGGTCCATCAGCCAGTGGATCCGAGTATGGCACACCAACCTCTATAACATCAGAACTAGGGCTGGACGAAATACTCGTGGCTCGATAACTCGCTCGACTCGGCTCGTTAGTAGCTCGGCTCGACTCGACTCGTTTTAATTTTGTAGCGAGCCAAGCTAGCATTCTAGCTCGGTTCTCTAATGAGCCAGCTCGGGTTAGCTCATGAGCTAGCTCGCGAGCCAAACGAGCTAAGCCACAACACAAGTTTGTCTAGTCGTTGGTGTCATCTCATCTCTTATAGTCTTGTTTTCTCGTTGTTATGATCTGTGATATGGACATGTGTGGATGTGACATGTGCTTAAATATTTGTATTATTGCATGGCTACATGTTTGTAGTGTTAAACATTTAAAATATGATTTTTTGGTTATACATATATTTATGTACATAGATCTTTATATTTAGTTGTGTGGCTCGCGAGCCTAATGAGCTAGCTCGAGCTTCCTAACGAGCCGAGCCGAGCCAGCTGTTTAGCTCGTTAGTATAACGAGCCGAGCCGAGCTGGCTCGTTACAATAACGAGCTATAACGAGCCGAGCCATAACGAGCCGAGCTGGCTCGATATCCACCCCTAATCAGAACCGCAGGAATTGAGAATCTTCAATGCTTTTGATGTGGTTGCCAGGTCAGGATCACCAGCAGTGATGAACGAGATGAATGCACTCTGAAAACTTCCCAGGTTAGACTGTCAGCTTAAATTTTGGCAGATGATTTTGTCATGTTAAACAAGGAAAAATGGCATAAAAATACTTGAGGACAATGTTTTAAGAAAAAATGGAAATGAATTCAGTTGGGTGCAATACCTGGAATATTTTGGTAGATGCACAGTGCTCGAACTGATCGACCATGATGTCCATGGCTCCCATTTGTGATAAGGAAATTGAAAATGGAACATAGCCCCCAAAGAAAATGTTCAATTGCATTAGCAGAGTTTGCAAAAGAAAGGAGGAGGGATACGACATCCTGGGCATACCAAATTCTCAATTCTCTGCTTCTCATCCTCCTGGGAGGCCCGATGGTCAGAGGTGAGCACCTCTGCCTTCCCTGCTCGGCTGAGCACCACATGATAGTCTCCAATATTGGAGACGACCAGTCTACCCTTTCAGAGAAGGGCTATGACGCAGCACGTGCCCCCGCTCTCGCCCCTCTTGAGGAACTCCTCGTCCGTCTTGAGGTAACCCCTTTTGTTTTGGAACTGTTAATGCTTTTCTAGTTGAGCTGTATAAATTCTAGATTTTTTTGGAATATAGAAGCACATTTGTGCTAAACCTAAACTTGATTATCGAACCTGAGAAATGACAATTCTAATTATAGGAAAAAATATTTGTAAGAAAGTACCTAGACTTGTCAGCGATCTATTCAATCCCAGGCCCACTTGTAAACAACTTCTTTGTAGCCTTTTTGAAGAGAAGAGATAAGAGAAGACAGGTTGATCATTAGTCATGCAAAATAAATTACTAAGGTTCAAAGTTCAAACAGCAGAAATAAGAAATCAATTCTGGAATCATATTTTTTTCATTAGTGTAACTCAATAGACCACCTTTTAGATGCATCCAAGAACAATTGTTATAGTTAAATCAAAAGCAAATATGAAAAGAATCATAAACCAAGTAAACAAACCTGATTAGTGCTTTAAACATCTGGATAGGCTTGTGTAGTATATGTTGCATCAGGGTTTCCATACAATGTAGTATATGTTGGCTCAGAATTGCCATAAGCCGCAACATACCCTGAGATAGGATTACACAAGAAAGTTAATGCAATCTGGTGGATTCTGCGACTATCCTTTTACAACGGGAATGAGATGGCAGGCGAGTCAAAGCGATCTTGTGCCAACAGTCATCTTTGAATATTGGTGTGCTGGCTCTCTTTTGTCCATAGGAAAATGTTTGACTCGCGTAATAATAATTGGCACCGACGTGCATGTGAGCCTATAATTTAAAACATAGAGATGTCAAGATCAGATTCACAGGCTGAGCTGCTTCCTTCCTTGTGCAGTACTTATTTTAAAGATGATTTGTAAAAAAAGCAATTAAAATAGTAAATAAAAATCTATGACTCTTTTTGGCAAAAACTATCAACGTCAAAAGCTTGATGTTCCATTATTTGAAACACAATGGTACTTACGTTTAGGAAGAAGGGATCCTAAAGTGTATAGTTCATACAATAAGGTGACGTCAACTGCAAGTCCAAAATAAATAAAGATTATCCTAGTCCAAAATAAATGATCTTGGACCATAAAAATTGACCTGAACCATAAAAAATATGATTCTGATGTCTAAACTTCCCTGATGAGTTGTCCAACATTAAACCATACCTTTTTTCTCATTTCGTGCTAGGATCAAGGCCTTGCTACCTCTACCAAGTAATCTGGATGTTGAATTTAGCAGCAGAGTAGAGCAGAATAACCTTAGGATGCAGGTATTTTTACAAACTGGTGTCATGTGTTTTATAGTTTGGTGCATCTAATCATTATACAAAGGGGTGTTAATTACTACTTCAGTACTTCTGAACAAGCAAAGTGATGATGCAGAACGAGGGTGATAGTCGCCTAGAGGGGGGGTGAATAGGGCGAAACTGAAATTTACAAATATAAACACAACTACAAGCCGGGGTTAGCGTTAGTAATAAGAAACGAGTCCGCAAGAGAGGGCGCAAAACAAATCGCAAGCAAATAATGAAGTGAGACACGCGGATTTGTTTTACCGAGGTTCAGTTCTCTCAAACCTACTCCCCGTTGAGGAGGCCACAAAGGCCGGGTCTCTTTCAACCCTTCCCTCTCTCAAATGGTCCCTCGGACCGAGTGAGCTTCTCTTCTCAAATCAAAGCCGGGAACAAAACTTCCCCGCAAGGGCCACCACACAATTGGTGCCTCTTGCCTTGATTACAATGGAGTTTTGATCACAAGAACAAGTGAGAAAGAAAGAAAGCGATCCAAGCGCAAGAGCTCAAATGAACACGGCAAATCACTCTCACTAGTCACTTAGGGTTTGTGTGGAATTGGAGAGGATTTGATCTCTTTGGGTGTGTCTAGAATTGAATGTCTAGCTCTTGTAAGTGGTTGAGAAGTGGAAGACTTGGATGCTATGAATGGTGGGGTGGTTGGGGTATTTATAGCCCCAACCACCAAACTTGACTGTTGGCTGGAGGCGTCTGCTCGATGGCGCACCGGACAGTCCGGTGCACACCGGACAGTCCGGTGCCCCTGCCACGTCATCACTGCCGTTGGATTCTGACCGTTGGAGCTTCTGACTTGTGGGCCCGCCTGGGTGTCCGGTGCACACCGGACAGGTACTGTTTGATGTCCGGTGCACCGGTATGGGCGTGCCTGACGTCTGCGCGCGCTGCGCGCGCATTAAATGCACCGCAGGGAGCCGTTGGCGCCGCAGGGAGCCGTTGCTCCGCTGGCACACCGGACAGTCCGGTGCACACCGGACAGTCCGGTGAATTTTAGCGGAGCGGCAGCCGCGCGAACCCGAGGCTGGCGAGTTCCGGAGACCGCGCTTCCTAGGAGCACCGGACATGTCCGGTGCACACCGGACAGTCCGGTGAATTATAGCGCGCCGGCTTCCGAGAATTCCCGAGGGCGAAGAGTTTGAGTTGGTGTCCTCTGGACGCACCGGACACTGTCCGGTGCACACCGGACAGTCCGGTGCCTCCAGCCAGAGGTGCCCTCGGTTGCCTCATTGCTCCTTTGTTGAATCCAACACTTGGTCTTTTTATTGACTGAATGTGAACCTTTACACCTGTATACTCTATACACTGTGGCAAACTAGTTAGTCCAAAGATTTGCGTTGGGCAATTCAACCACCAAAATTATTTGGGAACTAGGTGAAAGCCTAATTCCCTTTCAGAGGGCACATGGCACTTGGTAACTGCTACTTTTGCAGAAAATGCAGTATAATGCAAAACCTTGTAATGGACTGACACTGGTACCATCTATACTGTCTGAAGTCACTGTCCAGACTGAACATTTAAATCAGTCAAAATTTGCCTGAAATACTTTATTGGGTTACAAACAAATGACATTTATCTGCAGCTAAAAACTATGGCCGCTAATATTGAGATCCCTGAATTGATTCTATAAAAACGAACTACAGATTGTTGAATTTCTGATCGACAACAGAAATCGTAGGGGAATGGATGTGCTGATTCAACTGGTCATAGAATTTTTGTGCAGATCTCAGCATATAAGTGCATGATCTATGGCAACGCTACTGCTATTCTGCTACCTGAACCTGTTGTACTGCTACTCTTCTACTCTCTTGTGAGCGACAACCAAAGGAAGCTCGTTGCTACTACTCTACTACCTAAACCAGGCGTGAGCATCACATTACGCAAATGAAATCACCTCTGCTCTCGATGTCAATGCCGTCAATATTGTCCAGATCGATGTCTTAGCATGGTTTACTTCTTACTGTTCCAACTGAACTCGGTTAATCCCACAAAGGAAAAATGCCATAGTTTCCTAGAGATATCAATTGCAGTGCTAAGAACAAGCAGAGAGGGGAAAACACCAACCAATCATTGAGGTGGTTGCCCTGTATGTGTGATTGCACATAGTAGTTCACATGATTTGTTAGCTCCACGATCCCCGCTTCTGGGTTTACTCTTTTGACTGCTAAATCACCAACATTTGCTAGTCTTCCCTGAGCAAATGACAAAGATGACAAATTCTTCGATTAATTCAGTACCTTGTAGATGGTATTAGACTGGGTATTAGACTGGGTAAGTAAAAAAGGCAATTAAAAGCTTGATGGTTCCATTATCTGAAGTTTGTATTCACGATTAATTTGGCAAAACTATCAACGTCAAAAGCTTGATGGTACTTCCATTATTTGAAACCAGTGATAAGCATTTCTAGTAGGTACAGTGATAAGCATTTCTTCAAACTTCAGAAAATGGACACCACACTTTCATATTGATTGAAGGCGTAAAGTATGACCGATTAATTCAGCAATGCATCAGCTTTTACAAGATTCAGGGCATTTCCAAACAGACATGCCAATAAACAAAATTCTTCAGTGGTTGCAAAATCTGTGAGAATCATTAAGTGACAATGTATCAGGATATCTCGTTGTCCAAATCATTTCTGTATATACATGCATAGTTTCAACAGGATGCTATTTTTGTCATCACAAGTTCACAACCTAAATCAACCTCAGTTCAAACAAACAAGGAACAGAAACAGAATATCAGGTAAAACTGACCTGTACCAAGCACCGGATCCAAAAGTAGACGCGGGGAGACTCCTCTTCGCTGCGAGGCAGTCAAGGGGGAAGTCTGTCATGGGACAGTGCCCGCAGGCCGCGGTCCAGACGTGCACGGCACGGGCCGCTTGCCGGAGTTGCCGCGCCATCGTTGTGTGGCCCCCTGCCGTGAGGGCGGCGTGAGGCTGCCTAGGAAGAGCTCGGTGCTGGCGGCGACGAGCAGGGCCACCTCACTCTTCAGCTTCTAGATGTCTCGGAAGATGGGGAGGAGGTGGCAGAGCAGAACCTCTCGTGACGGGGAGCAGCAGGCCCGCTTGATCGGGTGATGGTGGTGGGAAGGGTACGGAGGGGATGAAGGGGAACGTACGAGCTCGTCGCCGAAGATGGAGGAGGACCGCTTGCCTCCTCCCAGATCCCATCGCGGTGGCCTTGCTGCTCGTCTCGCAACATTTGCATGCCACACACCATGGCATCGTGGATGACCTCCTCCAGGCGCCGGATCTCGACCTCCCCCTCGGTCGCATCTGCCTTCCTCCGTGGCCTCGCTACCAAGGTCAAGATCATCGAGATCGACCTCACCGAGGAAGACGGGGAAGGTGGGAAGGGCGACGTCTCCGGTGTTGAAGGGGATCGGGTGTCCGGTGTTGAAGGGGCCGCGACTGCAAGATTGGCGGGGGGAGGGCGAGGGCGGCGCCATGGATCTGGGCTTGGACCGCGCTGGTGACAGCTGCGGGGAAGGGGCGACATTCACGCCACCGGACGTCCGCGCCGCCCACCTCTCCTTCGCCTCTGACGCCCATGCCCTCCGCCGGCCGGGTCGCGCGGAGGTCGCACGATTCGCGGCAGCGGGGATGCGGATGGGGATGGGGCGGCGGCGGCTCACGCGGGGTGGGGAGGGGAGGCGGGGGAACGAACGCGGGCGTGGGCGGGCGAACGGTGTGGATTCACAGAAGCGAACGGATGGTACAGATTCACCGAAGGTAGAACACAAAAAGGCAGGCTACTATTGCTTACTTAATAAGTAGTAGAGATCTAACAAACTCAGCTAGATATCCTTCCACCGGTAGCAGAATTTTGACCGAAGAATCGTATGATCAAGAGGACCACTAGTTTCACATTGCGCCCTTCACCCAGATATTTTCTACTCAGCATTCATGATAAGAACAAACTCATCGTGGTTCACCTGCCCGTCCATCACCACCGGTGTCTCTGCTCAACCTCCTTGTCGGTCGTCTCTCTCGCTCAACGTGATCGAGGCACCAGAAGGTCATTTTTTGTGATTGCCATGGAGCCGACGAGGTTTCTGCGCGACCGGCGGGACCAAGGCGGAGGAGGAGCAGAGCGACAGCCAGCTCGAGCAGGAGCAGGAGGTCCCCTGCGTGCCGGACATCTTCGTGCAAAAGGTGCCCGTGTCCCGCCGCTCTTCTCCCGCCAAGGCGGCAGAGAAGCCGACGCCACCGCCCGACGTCGACGAGGCCACCACGGCGCCCGTGTCCCGCCGCTCGCCAGACACGCCAACCTCGCGCGGCGAGAAGGCTAAGGCAGACGTGTTCCCGACTCCGATCGAGGACATCGACATGGAGTTGGATTGGAGGCGGACAAAGCGGGGAAGTTCGCAACGGGCCAGACACGGTCGCCATATCCATATACGATGCCAGCGCTACGGGAAAAAATCGGTGCGAACTAGCCGCAGATTCCTCAGGTGCGATCGGTCAAATCATCCGGCGAGGTGAGAAGGCTCATCCACGACGCTTGCAGCCGACTCGCATCCACAACCAGGACAAGGATCAACTCTGTTTACGGCTCGACTCATAAACTTTAGCTTAATTTTTTTCATCATTGCAATCAGAAGTGCCTGAGCGTGAAGGCCTGAAGGGATAAGAGCACTTGCTTGAGTGGTAGCTGAAACGGTTATAGCGTGTTTGGTTTGAGAAATGATGTAGTCTATCATCTTCTCGCTCTTTAATTTATTGTTTGATTTGTGAAATGGACCATTTCTCATTTCTCATAGGGTAATATTTAGTAACAATATGATAAATGAGTTTATTCCATCAAATTTATAAAATGGACTCAGGATGCATCATCTTATCTAAAATATATTGATTCTTCAAACTAAACACCAGTCCAATTCCATCTTAGTGAACCGTCGGCATATTTTTAGTTGTATCGACCCAGTCGCTCACTAATTGATCTTTACGGTGTTTTCTCTATCAATTTCAGCTTTATCCATAGAATAGTAGTATAGGCTCTACTTTCTTCCTATTTTGATTCTCGTGAAGTGTCTTTCCTTCCTACCCAATTCCATCACCTGATAATTAAAACGGTTCTGTCATTACAAATACCAAAATAACAGGGAAAGTTAAATATGAAACTTGCATCCTCGCCAGAAAGCTTGAATGTTTGAGTCCTTATACAAAATAGAAGGCAAAGAGTACATTGGGGCATTTTCATTATCTAGCACTCCATCAAATTGTAGTTGCCTCATAGCTGATGCAGCATCCTTACCAACTCCAAATAAGAGGCATACATATCCTCCTTGTATAACATGACCATCCATCATAAAAGAATTCATGTGCATGTTAACGCTCGGCACTGTGGCGTTAATATAGGATTGATGGGACTGTCGTAGTTGAAGGTTGGCTATACATATTATTTTTCATGCTATCAGCTTGAATTATACTGACATTAAGGTCCTATGCACAGGATTTACAATAAATTATACATTACACTTAAATGTAAGTAAATAAAATATAAAAAAGATATAACTGATGCAAGGCAATTGCCTTACCATCGTTTGTTTTGAAACAACACTTTTGTATTTGTTGGCACTTCCGGTCGGTGCTTCGTGATACTCTTTCTAATCACATGAACTGGAATCTCATGAATGGCGGCGCATGGTCGAAAGAAATACGACGACGGCTGTTTCGTTTCTGTGGTAGAGAAATACGGAGGCGTAAAACAGAGCCGACTCTTGCGGTCTTGCCTTGGTTACGGATATGGGCCGGCTGCCATGGATTCGCACGGGAGGAGTCTACGGCCAGTTTCGCGCTACCTGCCTCAAGCCCTCAACAGCCTTCCGATTTCATCTCAACTCCCAGCAGCAGCGCGCTTTCATCCGACAGAGGTCGCCATATCCATATATAATGCAGGCGCCATCTACCTCGGCAGCCTCGGCAGCCTTCCCTCTTCATCTCAAGTTCTGAACCACCACCAGGCACCAGCAGCGCGCGCGCCTTCATCCGGTAGATCCTTTCGAGCCGCCTCGCGGATCCATGGCTGCCGCCTCGAATCTCGTCAACGGCGGCGTAGCGGCGCTGCAGATTGAGGGGGAGCCAGAGGAACCACAGAGTCAGACCAACGCGGCAGCAGCGTTGGCCCCTGTCCCCTGGCTGCCTTCCGTGGCGGAGCGGTACGAGCGCCGCGAGAAGCTGGGCGAAGGCATGTTCGGCGACGTGTACGAGGCCTGGGACCGCGTGCACGACCACCTCGTCGCCGTGAAGAGGCTCTCGGGGAGGACCAACGATCGCTTCGTGAAGACATCCATCCCCGAGTTCGCGCGAGAGGTCATGTCCCTGGCGGCGTGTCGCGGCCACCCTTCCATCGTCCAGCTCCTGGCCACGCACGTCGACGGCAACCGCGCCGACGGTGACTGCTTCGCCGTCACGGAGCACGCCGGGCCCATGAACCTGCGCCAGTACATGGACGCTCGCCGCGCAAACGGAGATCCGTTCGACGAGGACGAGGTACGCGACGTCATGAGGCAGCTCCTTGCCGGCGCGGAGCACACGCACGGGGCGGGCGTCCTGCACAGGAACATCGTCCCGGAGAACGTGGTCGTCGGCATGGACGGCGCGACCAGTAAGATGGTGTACAAGATATGCGGCTTCGGCATGTCCAAGCCGGCGGCGCAGACAGACAAGGACGACTCTGGGCTGTTGGCGTCGCCCAGCCCGTACCGCGCGCCGGAGCTTTTCCTCGGCTCCAAGGACTACGACGGACGGGTCGACACATGGTCGCTTGGCTGCATCATGGCCGAGCTCGTCACCGGCGCCGGCGTACCTTTCTTTGGCGGCGCGCTGGACAAAGAGGTCTTTGACAAGATGATGCACGTGGTCGGCACCAAGGGCATCGTCAAGTGGCAAGGGCTGGAGCGTGTGGCGCCGAGGGAGAAGGTGGCCAGCCTTCAGAAGGTGGGACACCGGGAGCGCGGCTACCTGCACAAGATGTTCCCGCCGAAGGTGCTGTCTTCGGCTGGCTTCAAGGTCTTGGAAGGGCTGCTGCACAGCAACCCGGATCGTAGGCTCTCCGCAGCGGACGCGCTTAGGATGCCATGGTTCCGGCGTCGTTGCTCCTTGGGTGCCTGCTTCATGCCTCATGGTGCTAGCATGAAAAGCGGCTAGCTCCAAAATGCACTATTTAGAGATGCTAGGTATAGGCTAGATCACTTGAATTTACCATAGCCGAATAAAAGATCTTCTGAGATCCTTACAAACAGATTGATATTTAAGTACTTTCGTATGTTTATGCAGAGACATATTTATATTGTAGAGCATACCTTCTTTATTTATGGATACCAATAGTAGTTGCCAGGGTTTACAATTTCGTTTTTATTGTTTGAAATTGTCTTTTTACCGAAGTTTGACTTTTATATTTTTTAAATTTGAAATTATAATATATAATTTTCTAGATCAAAATTTGAATTTCGCCTACTACCGAAAATGAGAAAAATCGGTGAAATTCGTCGAATTTTGATCGAAATTGATAACCCTTGTAGTTGCATCTAGGAGTGGTAATGAGTCACGATTCTAACGTTTCTTTACAATAAGGTAGGGTCTTTATTAAATTTTAGTTCAAAATAAATAGGAATAGAGTTTGATTCTAAACCGATTCAATCTTAGGGTGTGTTTGGGAGTGAAGTTTTTTCGCAGTTTTGAGAAAATATTGCAATATTCTTAAATAATGCAATATTTTATATAGAATGATGTTTGGCAAGATAGCTAAAATCTCTATTTTCAAAACTAAAGTATTGTAAATATTGTAGTCGTTTTAAAGTATTCGAAACTTAGGTCTGAATCTTAGTTTCTAAAACAACTAAAGAATAATGTATATTTTAAAAACTATGATTTTCAAAAACTTTGTTTCCAAATAGGAACTTAAATTTTATAGTGTGAAATTTAGGGAACATTGCCACCTAGTTATCTTCTGGAATAGCAATTTTATTGCCCCAGGAGGTCGAACACCGTACCACACTCTATGTATGTGCAATGAAATATGGACACAGTTAATTGATTGAGTTGATATTACATACACCACCGATATGGGAAGAACCACTTGTCATCAATCTGACTGGAGCAGCAGCTAAACAGTACAAGCAGGCGCTAGCTTGGGCTGCATCGCTGAACAGCTTCAACTGCAGCAGTCCAAAGTTCAGCAGCCGAACCCCGTCACTGCTTCGAAGCACTTGACCGCACACTAAAACAAATCACGCCATCATGTGCAGAAGTCTATCATAGTTTACCTAAAAACATTGCTTTTTTAATATTATGTACTTTAGACAGTACTGTTTGTAGAGTACAGTTTTAATATGGGTGTAGGAATAGGTAAGTTGGTGCAGATAGTCTTAGGGCTGGAATGAGGCTCGGCTTGGTGTGGCTCACTGGCTGACCGAGCTCGGCACGGTCAATGAACAAGCTAAAGGAAGAGACTCGGCTTGCGAGTCGGCTCGGCTCGTAAGCCACACCTAGATAAATGATATTGCATTCTATAATGATTTAATGTTATATAAATATAAAAAATAAAATCATCATTTAACATTATAAATTTATAAGTAATCTAATTATAAATTATCATACATCCATCATCAAAGGTTAAGGAATGAGCAAGATATTTATAAAATTATCCAATACCCATTATTAATATATAGTTTAGTTAATTTGACATAGCTCATAAGCTTGCTCACAAGCCAGAACGAGCTCGAACACTAGCCAAGCCAAGTCGCCCAAGCTCGCACCGACTCGTGAGCCTCACACTTTTTGTCGGTGTTTTTACTCGAGGGCCTTAACCAACGAGTGAATTTGTGTTACGTGTCCAGTCCAGATGGATGATGTTGGTTCGTGCAATAGAAGGCCCTACTTCCAGCGAGGGGGATGATACTTATATTATCTTGCACTTAGGTGCTCGAAGGGACACAAACTGGTCGAGAGAAGGAGTGGATCCCAAGTCTCTGAGTGATTAAGGCTAGTGCTAATATCAAGAGTAGAGGGCAAACGGTGAATTGTTGTCCTATGTTTTCTGGGACCCTGGACTCCTTTTATAGCCATAAGGGGGGAGCCCAAGGGTACAAAGGTCGTCGTAATGTTGAGAGGGGGTAAATCCGAGCCCCTGTAGCGGTATGGCCGTCAGAATGGTCCTTGTCCTGGCTGTTGCTTATGATCAGGAGGAGGATGTATGGTTCCTGTATCCGTGTTTTGACCAAGCAGAGGGCCGAGGCCAGGGTCGGGGGCTTGGATGCGTACCCGAGCCCATACTGGGATGAGACGTTTGAGTCGTAGTGGTTGAACTACCGCTCAACATCGTAAAAATTGCATGATAGTTTGGTTCTTGCGTCATCCGGGATGGCGTAAAGCAGATTTGACGCCAACCTTGTGGTTTCTGTAGCCATCCCGTCGTCAGCGATTTTTGTGGGAGGGTTGACGGCGTCTGGTGTTCTTCTGTTGATGTCGTTGGTCGTTGCCATGCTCGGGCGAGACGAAGACTTCTCTCGAGGCCAAGGTAGGGTCTGCGCATGGGTACACAATCATGCTGGGAGTGGTCGAAACAATAGAGGGACTGGTCTCCTATGGGATTCATGGGAGAGTTGGTGGCATTTAATGTGCCACTGCCAGAGCTGTTGGCCGAGACTGAGTTGAGGCGAGGCAGAGTTTTCTCCCGAGGTTGAGGCTATGTCTAGTCATCGTATGTCCTGTTCGAAGTTGTTGAAAACAATGACCGAGATGGGGGACACTGGCCGGTATTCGCTGGCACGCGTCATCGTGGGTGGTGACTGTGGTCCCATCGTCCTTTGTTGACTTCTATGTCATCAGTGGAGAAGGTGTTCGTACCGGTTGCATTTAGTGCGCCTGTCTTGCGGTTCCTAAGAACTTTTGGGTGAGGCCAGGCTAGGGGCTGGGCCTTCGCGTAAGATGCCCTCGAGCGAGGCGGATTTTTTGCTTCCCGTTAAAGGGGGCTCCCGAGGTGAGTCGAGGATCCATGCGGGCGCAGCCTTCGCTCGAGGATGGGCTCGGGCGAGGCGTAGTTATGTGTAGCTGGCAAGCGGGGTCTCTGGTGATTCGACCCTGCGTGACATCGAGGAGTGCATTTTTTTGCATTTTGATTCCCTAGTACTGAGGTATTAGGTATCTTTAGAGACATAATTCGGGTATCCCTAATTATGATACTAGATACATTTTTTCTGGACCTAGTCATGAGTAGTGATTTTAGAGACTACAAATTATCCATAGTAGAACTAAGGTCTAAGGACGTGTTTGGTTGAAGATTGGAGGAAATGGAACGGCTCTATTCATATTTTCTAGATGTTTGGTTTCCAACAAAAGAGAAGCGGAGTGGCTCCTGAACTCTACACTCGTATAGCTCCCAACTAAACAAAGAAACCAAATAAATAATAGAATGGCTTTATTATGCTTGCCAAACACTAAATAGAATGGTTTCATTCTCAAAAACTAGAATGAAGCCGCTCCATTCTAGTAGACTTTATAACCATAAACAGACAGCAAACAGGTGCAAGAATAGCAGGTCATGACAACCAACCAGCACAAATGACAAATTACAAACCTGAGCCCCAACTGGCCACTGCCCAACAGCATAAACCGAATACCAGATAGTCATATAATAACTAAATAATTATCCAGGTTTGCACCCTTGAAGTTAACAACTCAACACAAACACAGTGTCCAAATAACTGAAGCAGTACCAGGCAAGCGTTACACAGGAGAAGGGTCACTCCAACCTGACAGCTCAACTAAAACCTACACGACGACAAGGACTCCAGAGGAGCACACAGAAATGTCCAGTTTAAACTAACAATGTGCATTCCCTAGTCTTCACTCCTTGGAGGACTTGTTGATCAGGGACTTGTGGATGTGCGGGATGACGCCTCCACCTGCGATGGTGCCCTTGATGAGGGTATCCAGCTCCTCGTCTCCGCGAATGGCCAACTGTAGGTGGCGAGGGGTGATACGCTTCACCTTCAGATCCTTGCTAGCGTTCCCAGCCAGCTCCAGAACCTCGGCAGTTAAGTACTCCAGGATGGCGGCGGAGTAGACGGCTGCAGTGGCACCAACGCGGCCATTTGCCTGAGTCCTTTGCTTCAGCTGACGGTGGATTCGTCCAACAGGAAACTGAAAGCACAACAATGAACATTAGCAATCCGTATCAAAGTTAAACCCTGCGTAGTCAGAGCATAACAATAGAGCTAGTGTATCAAAGTCAAACCACGCCAACATCAAAGCTGTGTTAGCAGACCATAATCTCCAAGAATCCAGGGACTACAAATAATAATATGTAAGCACCAAGGCTAGACGATCAATAAGAAATGCTAGGCCAGCAGCACCATGTAATGACAAACAAGTTCCACCGCCAGTGAAATTGATGCAACAAAACACAAGACAAGCCAAAACAAAGTACAACATTTTGCATAGAGGATGCATTAGCTTAGTACAGTACATCAAGTCCACGAGATTTCATTTCCCTTTCCATCTTAGGGCTAGTTTGGGAACTCTATTTTCCCAAAGAATTCCCAAGGAAAAATGAACTAATTTCCCTTGGGAAAATAAGGTTGCCAAACTAGCCCTCACTGAGGGTACCATTTCCCTGTGAGGAGTTCTGACCAGATGAATCAATTACCACGAAATCTAGACTGCCCAAACACAAGTCAATCACGCACTGCCTCAGCATCATGGAAAATTTTAAAACCCTATCATAGGCTGAAACCATAACCTAAGAACATACAATTGCTCAAAAGAATGAACTTCAATCGTGAGCATCGTAACCCATCCAACACAGCGAGACAGACCAAGCTCTGCTTTAGATCTAGATTCTAGAAGTTGGCAGAACAAGAAAAACCCTAATTTTTTTAAATGACAACTAGCGCGCGCAACCTTTTCAAAACAGCAGCTCATCTAACTCGGACGCGAATCTACTGCCTTTCGAGATCATTCACAAAACGAGGGCACCCCAGCTAACCGTACGGAACCTAAACTGGTCAGACATAATGCGCATGACCGCGTATAGAGTATACACAAATCTCATACGCAGCAGCCATGCCCGCGCGCGGCAGTTCAAATCCAAACGAGCCCTAGCACGCGCGGCACGCAAGGCAAAAGGAACGGAAAGGATGGCACGGAAGGAGGAGGGGGGGTTGCGCAAGTCACCTGGAGGCCCGCGCGGGAGGACCGTGAGATGGGGGCCTTCTTCCCCTTGTCCTTCTCCGCCGACTTGGCCGCCGTCGTCTTCGCGGCGAGCAATCCTTTTCCTCCCTTCCCAGCCATCGCCTCCGCTCCTAGGAAATTCGAGACCCTGCGCAGAAGAAAGCGAACCCCGACGGCGCGCGGGCCGAATCAGCGCAGATCGACGGCCGAATCGGGCGGATCCCGTCGCCGATTCGGGAAAACAAACGGCGAATCGCGCCAATCGGGTCGAGGAGTTCGGATAAGACGGCGGGTGCGGCGGAAGAAGCCCTCACCTGAGTTTTCGGTTCCCTCCGACTCCTTCCGCACGCCACAAACAGAGATTTTTTTCCCGCTTGGCAGCCGACTTATTATAGGCGGAGAATCCTATCCGACACCTCTAGGTACGCAGATATTTTCAGCGAGACGTAGCAGTTCGGGGGTTTGGACTGTTCTGTCAGAGATTGTAGTTGGGTGTGCGGTTTTAGAAAGAACTGGGGTGGTATATATAAAAGTCGAAAAGCTCAGGTCGCGAGCTCGTGGCGAAGACAGCGGCGGGACTTGTGCGCGCGGTTACACCTGCCTGCAACGAAATTTTCGAAATGCCGCTTGGCTCCCGTAAATGCCAGCGTGCCAGGGCAGAAACGGCCCACCGCAAACCCCGGAAATTTCTGATCAAAATTCCAGATATTCGAGAGGCCGACGTACAGAAAATTACAAAAGAGATGTTTATCTATGAGTCGAAACTACCTAGGAGAATATTTCGCCAGTCACTCCAACTAAGTCCACCGTTTATAAAGTCAATAATATAATGCACATGTGTATTGGGACGGCATATATTATAATTTAACTTAACAAAAGTATATAAAGTTATGAGTTGAAAAAAAAGTTCAATCTCCTTTTTTATAACTTGTTCGGTCCTCGTGACACAATGCGGGTGCGTGTGGTCAGTGGCGTAGCTAGAATTTTTCGGTGAGGTATGTCATTAGAATTTTTTTATAAATAATTTAATATAATATATAATAATTTGGTATATAGTTCAAAATATAACACTGTAGATTTAACATTTAAGTCTATAAATGTATATATTAGAATGCAAATATAATATATATCAGTATTTTTTATATAGATCTTGGTTGGCTGGTGGTCCGGTGGGCCGGCTTAGGATATGTCGTGGCCCACCCGGACCACCCACTGCCTACGCCTCTGCGTGTGGTTTCATGTCCTGTTGGGTTTAGATATTTTCTCATAGTCCATCTGTAGGTTAACGGCACATTAACAAAACTTGGGTGGTTTCACATCCTATCTACAGGGTAACGGTCACTGGTAAGGGAAGAGGAGTAGACCTAATGTTTTACGTGTGACCTAGCGAAACTGATGTTAAATAATAACTAGTTGGGTGCCCGTGCGTTGCCACGGTTTTTTTATCACATAAGTAGATATTATTCAAATGAAATAGTTGTTCAGACATGTTTCAAACTCAGATTTTCTATAAAGCTTCATGTAGGTATACTCATTTAGCCTCCTTGAAATTTTCAAACTCATCAGTGTTATAGTTGCCATCGGTATTGTTTTAAAGACACATGTCCCCATGCATCGATGGAATAACAAAACATCATGAATGAAACAAATTTGCATACTTGATAGGTGTGATGTTGACTTGTCTTGTTTATGAACCAATGCAACTATATGAACACGAGGTGAAGCATGAAGCCTCGCAAGCATGCAAACATCGGCCAGTAGGTTCCTTACGATGTCTAAAATGGACACCACTGCTTGGTCTGACACCAAGATTCAGATCTCGCCAAATCTTCATGCGCTTGTCCCCCTTAGACTAGCCACATTCAGCTCTTGTTAGTTCTTCATGCGATTGTCTGTAACACTATTCAACTTTTGCTAATTCTTCATGTGCTTGTCTTGGTAGTGACCACGACGGTTGAGTCTGTCACATCCCGCAGATCAAGCATTGACTGAGATCTCATGAGAGCTGAGAACAGCTGGGCTGGACGAGTTGCAGACGGAGAAGCAAAAACACCAAGTACAAGCCCTCTGGCCTTAAACAAACAAAAAACACTAATAAGCTAGTTGTAGCAACAAAGCTTGATGAAACTCCAATCCACATGCATCCTTTAGAGTACATAATAAACCAACTACCATTTATGGCATCATTGCAAGTCAAGGAATCTATCTATACACCACCAGAAGTGTGCAAGCCGAAAAAGAAAGTAAAAGGGATATAACAGTTTGCATTCTTAACACATGTGAAATAGTAATAAATATAACTAATATATCTTCTCAAACCCAACCCATCTACTCGGAATCACATCTTATATCTCACGACTCATTAGGACAGAATTACCTGGCCTAGCAATTCACTTGCATAAAAGCTCATGCACAAGTTTTTATTTTCACCATGAATGAGTCACCAAAAGTCAAAATGACGCATTTGCATAGCACAGTTGTGTTGCATATATGGCAGTTATTGATCCATTATGCCCATCTAAAAGCTATCAATCTATAAAGCACAATGGCAATCATCAGATGGCTATCAAGAAAAAATAATCAGTCATCACAGGTATACCATCATCAATCTACCACCAAAACAAAACATTACAGGGTATGTGGTCGACAGCCTACAGTTATCTAAGAACCTAGTTACGTGCAACAAAATTGTAAAGTTCCCTATAGGTGTCATCCCAAATGAATTAAAATACCACCATCAAATGGAAAAGCTTTATCGTTTCCTTCATCGTTGCCTCTCTTTCTGCAGTTGCCTCTCTTTTTGTAGAAGATTGTAAGCATGATGAATGACGTCCTGCACCATGAGATAGAAAAGCTGAATAGTCAGATAACAAAGATAAGATGCCAGCTTGATGTGTCCTACATCAAGAGACAGAAAAGCAAATTTTCAGATAAACCTAGGCAATTGTCTTCTCTATACCTTTTACCACACATAATTCTGAAATAATAATGAACACATAATTCAAAGTTGTTCTTTATAGAGAAATATCTTTTATCGGTGACCACTTAATCTTCACTGGACACTATAAACATCTGATTGTATCCACTTCAATCAAATCACGCTATGTAAATGGAGCATCAAGGGCCATTCATGGTGGGTAGTGGCCTATTGGTCCCTAAACACCACCTTTTACCTCTACAGACTAATAGACACATTGAATCCTACCAAATTCATTTGCCATAAGCAGAAGTGCACACAAAGGTAATAAATGCTTAAGATATTACATCTAAAATATCAATTTGTTCACATTTATCATAGCTGAACATTTAAGCTAGCTTCTAATGTATCGAGCAACCAAGGTGGCACTAACCGGTGGGGTGTCCAGCATATCATGTACTCGGTCAGCCCATTTTGGTATCACAAATAAACGATGGCATATGGTAACACAAATAAAGATGCATCAAAATACTAATCATGCTTAACCAGGTATTTTGTTATATAATAAAAATATAGTCCAAGTATTGAATGATCGTCAAAGAGAGATAAACATATAACAACCAGTGAAGACTTCTCAGATACAAACCCAACCAGTGAACATCGAAGTATGGCTGAAGATGATGTAAATGCAGTAGTTATGCCTGAGAATTTGAAACCAGGCAATGGTTGTGTGACTGATAATTTGCATATTGTTGGTGGACATGGCGAATGAAGACTTATGGTTGTGTGACTGATAATTTTCATTAGTTAATTATTACTTGCGAGGTGCAAACCCATTTCTGCTCTCAGCCTACCAGATCACTAAGAACTGTCTATCTAAAATTCTAAATTGTAGCCTCCTTTTGTGTGTAGCCGCCTTTTGTACAGTACTGGCTTTGCCATTGCCTGAGGATGACACAATTATGGTGGTTCTATCTCACAATAGATCCATGTTGCAGTCTAGTGCATCTTCTAACATTCTAATTTAATTGTGTTACAACATTCTAATTTAATCAAGACTCTATAGCGTTTGAAATAGTTCAGGATGAGACTAATCGGCCATTACAAAAACATGAACACCATCAGACAACTCAACCTAGCTACACCTAGGCTCTTTCTTCACACACTCCCTGCTCATGCTCTCACTGGCTGTCTAGGTCTCATGCCAGTCATTCTCTGATGCATGCACACTTGACAGAGCAACCCAGCTGCAGTGGTTCCCAGGGTCAAGCTTGAGCAAACAGGACGCTGTTGAAAGTCGCCTAGAGGGGGGGTGAATAGGGCGAAACTGAAATTCTCAAAAATAATCACAACTACAAGCCGGGTTAGCGTTAGAAATATAATCAAGTCCACAAGAGAGGACGCAAAACAAATCACAAGCAAATGAAGAGTGTGACACGTGGATTTGTTTTACCGAGGTTCGGTTCTCGCAAACCTACTCCCCGTTGAGGAGGCCACAAAGGCCGGGTCTCTTTCAACCCTTCCCTCTCTCAAACGGTCCCTCGGACCGAGTGAGCTTCTTTTCTCAAATCAAAGCCGGGAACAAAACTTCCCCGCAAGGGTCACCACACAATTGGTGCCTCTTGCCTTGATTACAGTTGAATGTTGATCACAAGATCAAGTGAGAAAGAAAAGAAGCAATCCAAGCGCAAGAGCTCAAAAGAACACGGCAAATCTCTCTCGCTAATCACTAAAGCCTTTTGTGGAATTGGAGAGGATTTGATCTCTTTGGTGTGTCTAGAATTGAATGCCTAGCTCTTGTAAATGGTTGAGAAGTGGAAAACTTGGATGCAATGAATGGTGGGGTGGTTGGGGTATTTATAGCCCCAACCACCAACTTGACCGTTGGTGGAGGCCGTCTGTTCGATGGCGCACCGGACAGTCCGGTGCACACCGGACATGTCCGGTGCCCCCGCCACGTCATCAGTGCCGTTGGAAATTGACCGTTGGAGTTCTGACTTCTGGGCCCGCCTTGATGTCCGGTGGCGCACCGGACATGCACTGTTCACTGTCCGGTGCGCCGGCATGGGCGACTCTGACTTCTGCGCGCGCAAATGCCGTCGCAGGTAGCCGTTGGCGCGAAGTAGTCGTTGCTCCGAGGATGCACCGGACAGTCCGGTGTACACCGGACATGTCCGGTGAATTATAGCGGAGCAGCCTTCGCGAATTCCCGAGACTGGCGAGTTCCGGAGCCGTGCCTTCTTTGGAGCACCGGACACTGTCCGGTGTACACCGGACAGTCCGGTGAATTATAGCGTGCTGGCTCCAGGAAAAAAACCGAGGCTGAGGAGTTCAGCGCGAGTCCTCTTGGTGCACCGGACACTGTCCGGTGCGCCAGACCAGGGAGTCTTCCGGGATGCCTTTAGCTCTCTATTTGAACCCAACTTTGGTCTTTTTAATTGGCTTGATGTGAACCTTTGACACATGTATAACTTATTCACTAGAGCAAACTAGTTAGTCCAAAGATTTGTGTTGGGCAATTCAACCACCAAAATTATATAGGAACTAGGTGTAAGCCTAATTCCCTTTCAATCCCCCCCTTTTTGGTGATTGATGCCAACACAAACCAAAGCAAATATAGAAGTGCATAATTGAACTAGTTTGTATGATGTAAGTGCAAAGGTTGCTTTGGAATTGAGCCAATATAAATACTTACAAGATATGCATGGATTGTTTCTTCATTTTTAACATTTTGGACCACGTTTGCACCACATGTTTTGTTTTTGCAAAAATCTTTTGTAAATCTTTTCAAAGTTCTTTTGCAAATAGTCAAAGGTAAATGAATAAGAGTTTGCAAAGCATTTTCAAGTTTTGAAATTTTCTCCCCCTGTTTCAAATGCTTTTCCTTTGACTAAACAAAACTCCCCCTAAATGAAATCCTCCTCTTAGTGTTCAAGAGGGTTTTGATATGTCATTTTTGAAATACTATTTTCTCCCCCTTTTGAACACAATAGGATACCAATTGAAAATATTCAACACTAAGTTTTTGAAATTGGTGGTGGTGCGGTCCTTTTACTTTGGGCTCATACTTTCTCCCCCTTTGGCATGAATCGCCAAAAACGGAATCATTAGAGCCCTCAGAATTCATTTCTCCTCCTTTGGGCATAAATAAAAGAGTGAAGATTATACCAAGGTAGGAGTCCTTTTGTTTTGCTCTCTCCCCCAAAGATAGAGCGGCTCGGAGTGTCGGCGAAGGATGAGTTACGGAGTGGAAGCCTTTGTCTTCGCTGAAGACTCCAATTTCCTTTCAATACACCTATGACTTGGTTTGAAATAGACTTGAAAACACATTAGTCATAGCATATGAAAGAGATATGATCAAAGGTGTATAAATGAGCTATGTGTGCAGTCTAGCAAAAGAAATTGCGTGAATCAAGAATATTGAGCTCATGCCTAAGTTTGGTAAAAGTTTGTTCATCAAGAGGCTTGGTAAAAATATCGGCTAATTGATCTTTAGTGTTAATGTAAGAAATCTCGATATCTCCCTTTTGTTGGTGATCCCTAAGAAAATGATATCGGATGGCTATGTGTTTAGTGCGGCTATGCTCGACGGGATTGTCGGCCATTTTGATTGCACTCTCATTATCACATAGCAAAGGGACTTTGGTTAATTTGTAACCGTAGTCTCGCAGGGTTTGCCTCATCCAAAGCAATTGCGCGCAACAATGTCCTGCAGCAATGTATTCGGCTTCGGCGGTGGAAAGAGCGACCAAATTTTGCTTCTTTGAAGCCCAAGACAACAAGGATCTTCCCAAGAACTGGCAAGTCCCCGATGTGCTCTTCCTATTGATTTTGCACCCTGCTCAATCGGCATCCGAATAACCAATCAAATCAAATGTGGATCTCCGAGGGTACCAAAGCCCAAACTTAGGAGTATAAGCCAAATATCTCAAGATTCGTTTTACGGTCGTAAGGTGGGATTCCTTAGGATCGGATTGGAATCTTGCACACATGCAAACGGAAAGCATAATATCCGGTCGAGATGCACATAAATAGAGTAAAGAACCTATCATCGACCGGTATACCTTTTGATCCACGGACTTACCTCCCGTGTCGAGGTCGAGATGCCCATTAGTTCCCATGGGTGTCTTGATGGGTTTGGCATCCTTCATTCCAAACTTGCTTAGAATATCTTGAGTGTACTTTGTTTGGCTTAGGAAGGTGCCTTCTTGGAGTTGCTTTACTTGAAATCCTAAGAAATACTTCAACCCCCCATCATAGACATCTCGAATTTTTGTGTCATGATCCTACTAAACTCTTCACATGTAGATTCGTTAGTAGACCCAAATATAATATCATCAACATAAATTTGGCATACAAACAAATCATTTTCAAGTGTTTTGGTAAAGAGCGTAGGATCGGCCTTTCCGACTTTGAATCCATTTGCAATAAGAAAATCTCTAAGGCATTCATACCATGCTCTTGGGGCTTGCTTGAGCCCATAAAGCGCCTTAGAGAGCTTATAGACATGGTTAGGATACTCACAGTCTTCAAAGCCGGGAGGTTGCTCAACATAGACCTCTTCCTTGATTGGTCCATTGAGGAAGGCACTTTTCACGTCCATTTGATAGAGCTTAAAGCCATGGTAAGTAGCATAGGCCAATAATATACGAATTGACTCAAGCCTAGCTACGGGTGCATAGGTTTCACCGAAATCCAAACCTTTGACTTGGGAGTATCCTTTGGCCACAAGTCGAGCTTTGTTCCTTGTCACCACACCATGCTCATCTTGCTTGTTGCGGAAGACCCATTTGGTTCCTACAACATTTTGGTTAGGACGTGGAACTAAATGTCATACCTCATTTCTAGTGAAATTGTTGAGCTCCTCTTGCATCGCCACCACCCAATCCGAATCTTGGAGTGCTTCCTCTACCCTATGTGGCTCAATAGAGGAAACAAAAGAGTAATGTTCACAAAAATGTGCGACCCGAGATCTAGTGGTTACCCCCTTATGAATGTCGCCGAGGATGGTGTCGACGGGGTGATCTCGTTGGATTGCTTGGTGGACTCTTGGGTGTGGCGGCCTTTGCTCTTCATCCTCCTTGTCTTGATCATTTGCATCTCCCCCTTGATCATTGCCGTCATCTTGAGGTGGCTCATTTGCTTGATCCTCTACTTCATCAACTTGAGCCTCATCCTCATTTTGAGTTGGTGGAGATGCTTGTGAAAGTCGCCTAGAGGGGGGTGAATAGGGCGAGACTGAAATTTACAAATATAAACACAACTACAAGCCGGGTTAGCGTTAGAAATATAAACGAGTCCGCGAGAGAGGCGCAAAACAAATCCCAAGCGAATAAGCAAGTGAGACACGGAGATTTGTTTTACCGAGGTTCGGTTCTTGCAAACCTACTCCCCGTTGAGGAGGCCACAAAGGCCGGGTCTCTTTCAACCCTTCCCTCTCTCAAACGATCCACGGATCGAGTGAGCTTTCTCTTCTCAATCACTTGGAACACAAAGTTCCCACAAGGACCACCACAGGTTTGGTGTATCTTGCCTTAATTACAAGTGAGTTTGATTGCAAAGAAAGGATCAAGAAAGAAGAAAGCAATCCAAGCGCAAGAGCTCGAAAGAACACAAGCAAATCACTCTCTCTAAGCACTATGGCGTTGTGTGGAATTTGGAGAGGATTTGATCTCTTTGGTGTGTCTAGGATTGAATGCTAGAGCTCTTGTAGTAGTTGAGAAGTGGAAAACTTGGATGCAATGAATGGTGGGGTGGTTGGGGTATTTATAGCCCCAACCACCAAAAGTGGCCGTTGGGAGGCTGTCTGCTCGATGGCGCACCGGACAGTCCGGTGCACACCGGACAGTCCGGTGCCCCCTGCCACGTCATCACTGTCGTTGGATTCTGACCGTTGAAGCTTCTGACAAGTGGCCCCGCCTGGGTGTCCGGTGCACACCGGACATCTACTGTTCCTTGTCCGGTGTGCCAGTATGGGCACGCCTGCCAACTGCGCGCGCAGAGCGCGCATTTATTGCGCGGCAGAGAGCCGTTGGCGCGGAGATAGCCGTTGCACCGGAGTCGCACCGGACAGTCCGGTGCACACCGGACAGTCCGGTGAATTATAGTGGACTAGCCGTTGGAGTTTCCCGACGCTGGCGAGTTCCTGAGGACGACCTCCCTTGGCGCACCGGACACTGTCCGGTGTACACCGGACAGTCCGGTGAATTATAGCCGAGTCGCCTCTGGAAATTCCCGAAGGTGGCGAGTTTGAGTCTGAGTCCCCCTGGTGCACCGGACATGTCCGGTGGCACACCGGACAGTCCGGTGCGCCAGACCAGGGGTGCCTTCGGTTGCCCCTTTGCTCCTTGTTGAATCCAAAACTTAGTCTTTTTATTGGCTGAGTGTGAACCTTTTACACCTGTATAATCTATACACTTGGGCAAACTAGTTAGTCCAAAGATTTGTGTTGGGCAATTCAACCACCAAAATTATATAGGAACTAGGTGTAACCCTAATTCCCTTTCATTCTCCCCCTTTTTGGTGATTGATGCCAACACAAACCAAAGCAAATATAGAAGTGCATAATTGAACTAGTTTGCATAATATGAGTGCAAAGGTTGCTTGGAATTGAGCCAATATAAATACTTACAAGATATGCGTGGATTGTTTCTTTCTTAGATAACATTTTGGACCACGTTTGCACCACATGTTTTGTTTTTGCAAATTCTTTTGTAAACCTTTTTCAAAGTTCTTTTGCAAATGGTTAAAGGTAAATGAATAGGATTTTGCAAAGCATTTTCAAGATTTGAAATTTTCTCCCCATGTTTCAAATGCTTTTCCTTTGACTAAACAAAACTCCCCCTAAAGAGGATCCACCTCTTAGTGTTCAAGAGGGTTTTGATATATTTTGAAATACTACTTTCTCCCCCTACTTGAACATAATAGGATACCATTTGATAAATACTCTTGGAAAACACTAAGTTTTGAAATTGGTGGTGGTGCGGTCCTTTTGCTTTGGGCTCATACTCTCTCCCCCTTTGGCATGAATCGCCAAAAACGGAATCATTAGAGCCCTCGAAGTATTATCTTCCCCTTTGGTCATAAGTAAATGAGTTAAGATTATACCAAAGACGAAGTCCGGTCCTTTTGCTTGGGGCTTTTATTTTCTCCCCCAAGGACAAGGTCCTTTTCTTGGAGCGATGGCGAAGGATGAGTTACGGAGTGGAAGCCTTTGTCTTTCGCCGAAGACTCCAATTCCCTTTCAATATACCTATGACTTGGTTTGAAATAGACTTGAAAACACATTAGTCATAGCATATATGATCAAAAGTATGAATGAGCTATGTGTGCAATCTAGCAAAAGAAGTTGCGAGAATCA
Organism: Zea mays; assembly: GCF_902167145.1. Classification (NCBI taxonomy): domain Eukaryota; kingdom Viridiplantae; phylum Streptophyta; class Magnoliopsida; order Poales; family Poaceae; genus Zea; species Zea mays. The sequence goes on from NC_050100.1 coordinate 8,209,791, forward strand.
AGAATATTGAGCTCATGCCTAAGTTTGGTAAAGGTTTGTTCATCAAGAGGCTTGGTAAAGATATCGGCTAATTGATCTTTAGTGTTAATGTAAGAAATCTCGATATCCCCCTTTTGTTGGTGATCCCTAAGAAAATGATACCGAATGGCTATGTGCTTAGTGCGGCTATGCTCGACGGGATTGTCGGACATTTTGATTGCACTCTCATTATCACATAGCAAAGGGACTTTGGTTAATTTGTAACCGTAGTCCCGCAGGGTTTGCCTCATCCAAAGCAATTGCGCGCAACAATGACCTGCGGCAATGTACTCGGCTTCAGCGGTGGAAAGAGCGACCGAATTTTGCTTCTTTGAAGCCCAAGACACCAAGGATCTTCCCAAGAACTGGCAAGTCCCCGATGTGCTCTTCCTATTAATTTTGCACCCCGCCCAATCGGCATCCGAATAACCAATCAAATCAAATGTGGATCCCCGAGGGTACCAAAGCCCAAACTTAGGAGTATAAGCCAAATATCTCAAGATTCGTTTTACGGCCGTAAGGTGGGATTCCTTAGGGTCGGATTGGAATCTTGCACACATGCAAACGGAAAGCATAATGTCCGGTCGAGATGCACATAAGTAAAGCAATGACCCAATCATCGACCGGTATACCTTTTGATCCACGGACTTACCTCCCGTGTCGAGGTCGAGATGCCCATTGGTTCCCATGGGTGTCTTGATAGGCTTGGCATCCTTCATTCCAAACTTGCTTAGGATGTCTTGAGTGTACTTTGTTTGGCTAATGAAGGTGCCCTCTTGGAGTTGCTTTACTTGGAATCCTAAGAAATACTTCAACTCCCCCATCATAGACATCTCGAATTTCTGTGTCATAATCCTACTAAACTCTTCACATGTAGACTCGTTAGTAGACCCAAATATAATATCATCAACATAAATTTGGCATACAAACAAGTCATTTTCAAGAGTTTTAGTAAAGAGTGTAGGATCGGCTTTTCCGACTTTGAATCCATTTGCAATAAGAAAATCTCTAAGGCATTCATACCATGCTCTTGGGGCTTGCTTGAGCCCATAAAGCGCCTTAGAGAGCCTATAGACATGATTAGGATACTCACTGTCTTCAAAGCCGGGAGGTTGCTCAACATAGACCTCTTCCTTAATTGGTCCATTGAGGAAGGCACTTTTCACGTCCATTTGATAAAGCTTAAAGCCATGGTAAGTAGCATAGGCTAATAATATGCGAATTGACTCAAGCCTAGCTACGGGTGCATAGGTTTCACCGAAATCCAAACCTTCGACTTGTGAATACCCTTTGGCCACGAGTCGAGCTTTGTTCCTTGTCACCACACCATGCTCATCTTGCTTGTTGCGGAAGACCCATTTGGTTCCTACAACATTTTGGTTAGGACGTGGAACTAAATGCCATACCTCGTTCCTTGTGAAATTGTTGAGCTCCTCTTGCATCGCCACCACCCAATCCGAATCTTGGAGAGCTTCCTCTACCCTGTGTGGCTCAATAGAGGAAACAAAAGAGTAATGTTCACAAAAATGAGCAACCCGAGATCTAGTAGTTACCCCCTTATGAATGTCGCCGAGGATGGTGTCGACGGGGTGATCTCGTTGGATTGCTTGGTGGACTCTTGGGTGTGGCGGCCTTTGCTCTTCATCCTCCTTGTCTTGATCAATTGCATCTCCCCCTTGATCATTGCCGTCATCTTGAGGTGGCTCATTTGCTTGATCTTCTACTTCATCAACTTGAGCTTCATTCTCATTTTGAGTTGGTGGAGATGCTAGCGTGGAGGAGGATGGTTGATCTTGTGCATGTGGAGGCTCTTCAGATTCCTTAGGACACACATCCCCAATGGACATGTTCCTTAGCGCTATGCATGGAGCCTGTTCTTCACCTATCTCATCAAGATCAACTTGCTCTACTTGAGAGCCGTTAGTTTCGTCAAACACAACGTCACAAGAAACTTCAACAAGTCCTGAGGACTTGTTAAAGACTCTATATGCCCTTGTGTTTGAGTCATATCCTAGTAAAAAGCCTTCTACAGTTTTAGGAGCAAATTTAGATTTTCTACCTCTCTTAACAAGAATAAAGCATTTGCTACCAAAAACTCTAAAATATGAAATGTTGGGCTTTTTACCGGTTAGGAGTTCATAGGATGTCTTCTTGAGGATTCGGTGAAGATATAACCGGTTGATGGCGTAGCAGGCGGTGTTAACCGCTTCGGCCCAAAACCGGTCCGGTGTCTTGTACTCATCAAGCATGGTTCTTGTCATGTCCAACAGAGTTCGGTTCTTCCTCTCCACTACACCATTTTGTTGTGGAGTGTAGGGAGAGGAGAACTCATGCTTGATGCCTTCCTCCTTAAGGAAGCCTTCAATTTGAAAGTTCTTGAACTCCGTCCCATTGTCGCTTCTGATTTTCTTGATCCTTAAGCCAAACTCATTTTGAGCCCGTCTCAAGAATCCCTTCAATGTCTCTTGGGTTTGAGATTTTTCCTGTAAAAAGAATACCCAAGTGAAGCGAGAATAATCATCCACTATTACAAGACAATACTTACTCCCGCCGATGCTTATGTAAGCAATCGGGCCGAATAGATCCATGTGGAGTAGCTCAAGCGGCCTGTCGGTCGTCATGATGTTCTTGTGTGGATGATGGGTTCCAACTTGCTTCCCGGCTTGACATGCGCTACAAATCCTGTCTTTCTCAAAATGAACATTTGTTAATCCTAAAATGTGTTCTCCCTTTAGAAGCTTATGAAGATTCTTCATCCCAACATGGGCTAGTCGGCGGTGCCAGAGCCAACCCATGTTAGTCTTAGCAATTAAGCAAGTGTCGAGTTCAGCTCTATCAAAATCTACCAAGTATAGCTGACCCTCTAACACTCCCTTAAATGCTATTGAATCATCACTTCTTCTAAAGACAGTACACCTACATCAGTGAATAGACAGTTGTAGCCCATTTGACATAATTGAGAAACGGAAAGCAAATTGTAATCTAAAGAATCTACAAGAAAAACATTGGAAATGGTATGGTCAGGTGATATAGCAATTTTACCCAATCCTTTGACCAAACCTTGATTTCCATCCCCGAATGTGATAGCTCGTTGGGGATCTTGGTTTTTCTCATATGAGGAGAACATCCTTTTCTCCCCGGTCATGTGGTTTGTGCACCCGCTGTCGAGTATCCAACTTGAGCCCCCGGATGCATAAACCTACAAAACAAATTTAGTTCTTGACTTTAGGTACCCAAACTGTTTTGGGTCCTTTGGCATTAGAAACAAGAACTTTGGGTACCCAAACACAAGTCTTTGACCCCTTGTGTTTGCCCCCAACAAACTTGGCAACGACCTTGCCGGATTTGTTAGTCAAAACATAGGATGCATCGAAAGTTTTAAATGAAATGCTATGTTCATTTGATGCATTAGGAATTTTCTTCTTAGGCAACTTAGCATGGGTTGGTTGCCTAGAACTAGATGTCTCACCCTTATACATATAAGCATGATTAGGGCTAGAGTGAGACTTCCTAGAATGAATTTTCCTAATTTTGCTCTCGGGATAACCGGCAGGGTATAAAATGTAACCCTCGTTATCCTGAGGCATGGGAGCCTTGCCCTTAACAAAGTTAGATAAGTTCTTTGGAGGGGCATTAAGTTTGACACTGTCTCCCCTTTGGAAGCCAATCCCATCCTTGATGCCAGGGCGTCTCCCATTATAAAGCATGCTACGAGCAAATTTAAATTTCTCATTTTCTAAGTTGTGCTCGGCAATTTTAGCATCTAGTTTTGCTATATGATCATTTTGTTGTTTAATTAAATCCATATGATCATGAATAGCATCAATATCAACATTTCTACATCTAGTACAAATAGTGACATGCTCAATGGTAGATGTAGATGGTTTGCAAGAATTAAGTTCAACAATCTTAGCATGAAGTATATCATTCTTATCTCTAAGATCGGCAATTGTAATTTTGCAAACATCAAAATCTTTAGCCTTAGCAATCAAATTTTCATTCTGTAATCTAAGGCTAGCAAGAGAAATGTTTAATTCTTCAATCCTAGCAAGCAAATCATCATTATTATCTCTAGAATTGGAAATTGAAACATTACAAACATGAGAATCAACCTTAGTATTTAAACTAGCATTTTCATTTCTAAGGTTGTCAATCATCTCACGGCAAGTGCTTAGCTCACTAGACAATTTTTCACATTTTTCAACTTGTAGAGCGTAAGCATTTTTAACCTTAACATGTTTTTTATTTTCCTTGATTAGGAAGTCCTCTTGGGAGTCCAAGAGATCATCCTTCTCATGGATGACACTAATTAGTTCATTTAATTTCTCCTTTTGTTCCATGTTAAGGTTGGCAAAAAGAGTACGCAAATTATCCTCCTCACCACTAGCATTATCATCACTGGAAGACTCATATTTAGTGGAGGAGTTGGATTTAACCTTCTTCTTTTTGCCGTCCTTTGCCATGAGGCACTTGTGGCCGACGTTGGGGAAGAGAAGTCCCTTGGTGACGGCGATGTTGGCGGCGTCCTCGTCGTCGGAGGAGTCGCTTGAGCTTTCGTCGGAGTCCCACTCCCGACAAACATGGGCATCGCCGCCCTTCTTCTTGTAGTATCTCTTCTTCTCCTTTCGCCTCCCCTTCTTGTCGTCACCTCGGTCACTGTCACTAGATATAGGACATTTAGCAATAAAATGACCGGGCTTACCACACTTGTAGCAAACCTTCTTGGAGCGGGACTTGTAGTCTTTCCCCCTCCTTTGTTTGAGGATTTGGCGGAAGCTCTTGATGACGAGCGCCATTTCCTCATTGTCGAGCTTGGAGGCGTCTATTGGTTGTCGACTTGGTGTAGATTCCTCCTTCTTCTCCTCCGTTGCCTTGAATGCAACGGGTTGAGCTTCGGATGTGGTGGCATCATCAAGCTCGTTGATCTTCCTCGAGCCTTCGATCATGCACTCAAAACTCACAAAATTCCCGATAACTTCCTCGGGGGTCATTTTAGTATATCTAGGATTACCACGGATTAATTGAACTTGAGTAGGGTTAAGGAAAATAAGAGATCTTAGAATAACCTTAACCATCTCATGGTCATCCCACTTTACGCTCCCGAGGTTGCGCACTTGATTCACCAAGGTCTTGAGCCGGTTGTACATGTGTTGTGGCTCCTCCCCTTTGCGAAGCCGGAACCGACCGAGCTCCCCCTCGATCGTTTCCCGCTTGGTGATCTTGGTGAGCTCGTCTCCTTCGTGCGCGGTTTTGAGCACATCCCAAATCTCCTTGGCGCTCTTCAACCCTTGTACTTTGTTATACTCCTCTCTACTTAGAGAGGCGAGGAGTATTGTTGTTGCTTGAGAGTTGAAGTGCTCGATTTGGGCCACCTCATCCTCATCATAGTCCTCATCCCCTACCGACGGTACCTGTGCACCAAACTCAACAACATCCCATATACTTTTGTGGAGCGAGGTTAGATGAAATCGCATTAAATCGCTCCACCTAGCGTAATCTTCACCATCAAAAGTTGGTGGTTTGCCTAATGGGACGGAAAGTAAAGGTGTATGTTTGGAAATGCGAGCGTAGTGTAGGGGGATCTTACTATACTTCTTGCGCTCTTGTCGCTTAGAAGTGACGGAGGGCGCATCGGAGTCGGAGGTCGATGTTGATGAAGTGTCGGTCTCGTAGTAGACCACTTTCCTCATCCTCTTGTGCTTGTCGCCTTTCCGATGCGGCTTGTGGGAGGAAGATTTTTCCTTCTTCTCTTTGTGGTGAGAAGAGGAAGACTTTTTCTCCTTCCGTTTGGAGGAGTCCTTCTTTTTCTCCTTCCTCTTGGTGCGGGACTCTTCCGATGAAGTGCTCCCGTGGCTTGTAGTGGGCTTTTCGCCGGTCTCCATCTCCTTCTTGGCGTGATCTCCCGACATCACTTCGAGCGGTTAGGCTCTAATGAAGCACCGGGCTCTGATACCAATTGAAAGTCGCCTAGAGGGAGGGGGTGAATAGGGCGAGACTGAAATTTACAAATATAAACACAACTACAAGCCGGGTTAGCGTTAGAAATATAAACGAGTCCGCGAGAGAGGCGCAAAACAAATCCCAAGCGAATAAGCAAGTGAGACACGGAGATTTGTTTTACCGAGGTTCGGTTCTTGCAAACCTACTCCCCGTTGAGGAGGCCACAAAGGCCGGGTCTCTTTCAACCCTTCCCTCTCTCAAACGATCCACGGATCGAGTGAGCTTTCTCTTCTCAATCACTTGGAACACAAAGTTCCCACAAGGACCACCACAGGTTTGGTGTCTCTTGCCTTAATTACAAGTGAGTTTGATTGCAAAGAAAGGATCAAGAAAGAAGAAAGCAATCCAAGCGCAAGAGCTCGAAAGAACACAAGCAAATCACTCTCTCTAAGCACTATGGCGTTGTGTGGAATTTGGAGAGGATTTGATCTCTTTGGTGTGTCTAGGATTGAATGCTAGAGCTCTTGTAGTAGTTGAGAAGTGGAAAACTTGGATGCAATGAATGGTGGGGTGGTTGGGGTATTTATAGCCCCAACCACCAAAAGTGGCCGTTGGGAGGCTGTCTGCTCGATGGCGCACCGGACAGTCCGGTGCCCCCTGCCACGTCATCACTGCCGTTGGATTCTGACCGTTGAAGCTTCTGACAAGTGGCCCCGCCTGGGTGTCCGGTGCACACCGGACATCTACTGTTCCTTGTCCGGTGTGCCAGTATGGGCACGCCTGCCAACTGCGCGCGCAGAGCGCGCATTTATTGTGCGGCAGAGAGCCGTTGGCGCGGAGATAGCCGTTGCACCGGAGTCGCACCGGACAGTCCGGTGCACACCGGACAGTCCGGTGAATTATAGTGGACTAGCCGTTGGAGTTTCCCGACGCTGGCGAGTTCCTGAGGACGACCTCCCTTGGCGCACCGGACACTGTCCGGTGTACACCGGACAGTCCGGTGAATTATAGCCGAGTCGCCTCTGGAAATTCCCGAAGGTGGCGAGTTTGAGTCTGAGTCCCCCTGGTGCACCGGACATGTCCGGTGGCACACCGGACAGTCCGGTGCGCCAGACCAGGGGTGCCTTCGGTTGCCCCTTTGCTCCTTGTTGAATCCAAAACTTAGTCTTTTTATTGGCTGAGTGTGAACCTTTTACACCTGTATAATCTATACACTTGGGCAAACTAGTTAGTCCAAAGATTTGTGTTGGGCAATTCAACCACCAAAATTATATAGGAACTAGGTGTAACCCTAATTCCCTTTCAGCTTGCGTGGAGGAGGATGGTTGATCTTGTGCATTTGGAGGCTCTTCGGATTCCTTAGGGCATACATCTCCAATGGACATGTTCCTTAGGGCGATGCACGGAGCCTCTTCCTCACCTATCTCATCAAGATCAACATGCTCTAATTGAGAGCCATTAGTCTCATGAAACACAACGTCACATGAGACTTCAACTAGTCCAGTGGACCTGTTAAAGACCCTATATGCCCTTGTGTTTGAGTCATAACCAAGTAAAAAGCCTTCTACAGTCTTAGGAGCAAATTTAGATTTTCTACCTCTTTTAACAAGAATAAAGCATTTGCTACCAAAGACTCTAAAATATGAAATATTGGGCTTTTTACCGGTTAGGAGTTCATATGATGTCTTCTTGAGGAATCGGTGAAGATATAACCGGTTGATGGCGTAGCAAGCGGTGTTGACTGCCTCGGCCCAAAACCGATCCGAAGTCTTGTACTCATCGAGCATGGTCCTTGCCATATCCAATAGAGTTCGATTCTTCCTCTCCACTACACCATTTTGTTGTGGGGTGTAGGGAGAAGAGAATTCATGCTTGATGCCCTCCTCCTCAAGAAAGCCTTCGATTTGAGAGTTTTTGAACTTCGTCCCGTTGTCGCTTCTGATTTTCTTGATCCTTAAGCCGAACTCATTTTGAGCCCTTCTTAAGAATCCCTTTAAGGTCTCTTGGGTTTGAGATTTTTCCTGTAAAAAGAATACCCAAGTGAAGCGAGAATAATCATCCACAATAACTAGACACTACTTACTCCAGCCGATGCTTATGTAAGCGATCGGGCCGAATAGATCCATGTGTAGGAGCTCTAGTGACCTGTCGGTCGTCATTATGTTCTTATGCGGATGATGGGCTCCAACTTGCTTTCCTGCTTGGCATGCACTACAAATCCTGTCTTTCTCAAAATGAACGTTTGTTAATCCTAAAATGTGTTCTCCCTTTAGAAGCTTATGAAGATTCTTCATCCCAACATGGGCTAGTCGGCGATGCCAGAGCCAACCCATGTTAGTCTTAGCAATTAAGCAAGTGTCGAGTTCAGCTCTATCAAAATCTACCAAGTATAGCTGACCCTCTAACACTCCCTTAAATGCTATTGAATCATCACTTCTTCTAAAGACAGTGACACCAATATCAGTAAAAAGACAGTTGTAGCCCATTTGACATAATTGAGATACAGAAAGCAAATTGTAATCTAATGAATCTACAAGAAAAACATTGGAAATAGAATGGTCAGGAGATATAGCAATTTTACCAAGACCTTTGACCAAACCTTGATTTCCATCCCCGAATGTGATCGCTCTTTGGGGATCTTGGTTTTTCTCATATGAGGAGAACATCTTCTTCTCCCCTGTCATGTGGTTCGTGCACCCGCTATCGAGTATCCAACTTGAGCCCCCGGATGCATAAACCTACAAAACAAGTTTAGTTCTTGACTTTAGGTACCCAAATGGTTTTGGGTCCTTTGGCATTAGACACAAGAACTTTGGGTACCCAAACACAAGTCTTTGACCCCTTGTGCTTGCCCCCAACATATTTGGCAACTACTTTGCCGGATTTGTTAGTCAACACATAAGAAGCATCAAAAGTTTTAAACGAAAGACTATGTTCATTTGATGCAATAGGAGTTTTCTTAGGCAACTTAGCACGGGTTGGTTGCCTAGAACTAGACGTCTCACCCTTATACATAAAAGCATGATTAGGGCCAGAGTGAGACTTCCTAGAGTGAATTCTCCTAATTTTGCTCTCGGGATAACCGGCAGGGTACAAAATGTAGCCCTCGTTATCCTGAGGCATGGGAGCCTTGCCCTTAACAAAGTTTGACAATCTTTTAGGAGGGGCATTAAGTTTGACATTGTCTCCCCTTTGGAAGCCAATGCCATTCTTGATGCCAGGGCATCTCCCACTATAGAGCATACTTCTAGCAAATTTAAATTTTTCATTTTCTAAGTTATGCTCGGCAATTTTAGCATCTAATTTTGCTATATGATCATTTTGTTGTTTAATTAAAGTCATGTGATCATGAATAGCATCAACATCAATATCTCTACATCTAGTACAAATAGTGACATGCTCAATGGTAGATGTAGATGGTTTGCAAGAATTGAGTTCAACAATCTTAGCATGTAGAATATCATTTTTATCTCTAAGATCAGAAATTGTAACTTTGCAAACATCAAAATCTTTAGCCTTAGCAATCAAATTTTCATTTTCTAATCTAAGACTAGCAAGAGAAATGTTCAATTCTTCAATCCTAGCAAGCAAATCATCATTATTATCTCTAGGGTTGGGAATTGAAACATTGCAAACATGAGAATCAACCTTAGCTAACAAATTAGCATTTTCATTTGAAAGTTGCCTAGAGGGGGGGTGAATAGGCAAGTTAAAACTTTTTCAACAAAAACTAGAAGCAAACTGGGTAAAACTGAATTGATCTTAAAATTCACCCAGTTAACTTTGGAAATGAGATGTTCTAAATGATCCACAGGGTTCAAAGTAGTAGATCTGAGAAGGGCACTTCTCAAAATCCACACACCAAAAAGATATAAACAATCTTTCACGGAATGGTGAGAGAACGAAGAACACAAACAAACACAATGAGCAAGAACACAAGAGACACAAGATTTATCCCGAGGTTCGGTCACACCACCAAGGTGCCCTACTTCCTCGTTGAGGCGCCCACAAAGAGCCGGGTCTCTTTCAACCCTAATCCTCCCTTTGCCGACCACAAAGGTCAAGCCCACACAATAATCTTTGCTCAAACGAGCGGGTAATACAAACTTTCTTGTGGTCTTCCACAAGATTTGGAGACTCACAAGCGACACCTAGTCGTCTAGGAGCTAGAAGCTCCAAGAGTAATGAATCCACAAAGAACTCGATGTAGTACCAAAGCTCGAATGAAGAAGAGTAAGAGAGATTTGGAGATGAAGCACAAAAACCGCAGCTCTCAAACTCACTCAAAGATTTCTTCTCCAAAGATTTGAAATGGGAGAGGCAAGAGGTGTGTGAGAGAGAGTGGGAGGTGTTTCTCAGGTTGGGAATGAAGTTTTGTGTGTGCTCTTCTGTGGGGAAGAGTGTGGGAGGTGTATATAAAGGTGCTCCCAAAAGCTGGTGGCCGTTGGGGAAATCTGACTGAAATTCGGTTGAACCGGTTTCAAATTCGGTTGAACCGGATTCCACCAGTCGGTTTTCGGTTCACTGGCGGACTCAGCCGGACTCAAATTCGGTTGAACCGGTTTCAAATTCGGTTCAACCGGTTTCAAATTCGGTTGAACCAGATTCAAAATTCGGTTGAACCGGATTCAAAATTCGGTTGAACCGGTTTTCCAGAAATCTGCACATGACTTTTTCTGACAGGACTGACTGGCAGACTGGCAGTGACAGAGGGGAACAGTGCAGAAACCGGTTGAACCGGTTTTAGGTCCGGTTGAACCGGTTTTTGAACTATTGCACAGATTTTGAGAAAAACAAAGTGAAACCAGGGTAAAATGGAAGTTTTAGATCAAGGATTTTGAGCTTTAGTATCAACACCAACCTTCTTTTTGAATCCCCCTTGATAGTACGACGATTCCTATACTCAAGTTAAATAAAATATAATTAAGTAAACTCCTTGAGTCATTGGTGTCTCAAGTGTGATTTCTCCATGGTGTTGCTTCATAAGGATCACAAACATCCTTGTCTCACCTTTTGAAGCAAACACAAATAGAGCCTGTGACTTGTGCCATTTCACCATATATGAGTTCAAATCATGGCTTCAAGTCACCTTACTGATGCATCAACATGTTGTAACTCTTCATAGCTGATTAGTTCATCGACTTAGTGCAAGTACTCTCTTCTTCACCTTAGCCATGGTACCTCGGTCTACAAGCCGTCGCTTGGCCTTCACCTTCGCTTAGTTCCTCGAAGCCCTTTCCTTGCTATCTTCACCCTATCAATCTATTCTTGAGTCACATCCTATTGAGCATCCATTGAGAGAATCATTTCTTCAATATTGTGAACCTTGCTTGAATGTCATCTAGATATAACTGCTAAGATCAATCAAGCTCTAGTTTGATTCTCATATATTCATATATGGACTAATAGTAATATGGTCAAGCCAATTCACGATTCCTCATATCTTATTCACTTTGGCTTGACCAATCCTCTTAATCACTTCAACCTCTATTATGATCATATTTATGCATAGTGATTTATCAGGACTTGTCCATATATTCAAACCAATATAGAGACCATATTATATCCATTTGCATTGTCTCACTGGTTATTTGACCTTGTGTTGAACCTTGTTCACTGATCATTTACACTATTCAAGTATGTTCATCATACTGAATTTCCTGTTCAACACTTAGCAAACTTGTTAGACCTTTAAATGTGTTGTTATCCAAATCACCAAAACTCACAAAAGGGATGAATGCACTTTCAATCTCCCCCTTTTTGGTGATTGATGACAACACATTTAAAGCTTACATAAGATTTGATAAATAAGATTTTGAATCCTATGATATAGTTTCCTCCCCCTAAATATGTGCATTTCAGAAAATACCAATTTTGTACTCAAATGCCAAAACCACATATTTGGGTCAAAGAGTGAAGACAACATATATCATACTATTCATAGGGTGCTTTGTGTCATAAATAAACGTGATGCTCATGACATATTATGCACTCATCAATTTCCTTCATCTTATGTTTTACTTATGATTCAACCTTTTTGTTAATCAATTCTCCCCTTTTCAAAAGTCTTCTAACACTTAGTTACATAAGACTAAAGGTAATCTTTAATGCAAAATTTCTCCCCCTTTGTCATAAATCTCCAAAAAGGATACAAGGAATATAAAGGGTAGAAATTATGATTAAGCAAGATGTGAACACACTATCATGAAAAGGGTCCTTATATGGCACAAAGGTAATGGAGAAGTGTCATAAGTGATGTACCTTTGCGTTTTACCTTTTCAAAGGGGTGTTCCACACTTGTGTTGTATTTAGAGTTCATTTTGCAATCTCTTGTTGGCATAATTGTGACATAGGTCCAAGATATCAAATGAATATTGTCATACTAATTGAAAGATAAATCTTGATACCTGGAGTCTAGATGTCACCTAGCATTTTCTTATCATAACAAGAGGCAACATGAAAATTGCACAAGTATGAATTATACAACTAGTGATCATGTACGAAAAATATCAATTGAAAACCACCAATTGATACAATTTGATAGATAATCAGATCACTAGTTGCATATTACACTAAGTTCTCCTCAATTTTTAGTGCACACATATATATGAATTCAATTGATACCTGTTGAGAGTACTTATTTGCAACTTAAAGTACCATTGGCATAAAAGGAGTATCAATTGAACATAATCATGCAACATAAGAAACATGTGCACTATTTAATCAATTAAGTTCTAGACAGGAGAATCTATAAGCTATGCTACTTCAGATATTTGTAATCCAAAAAGATGTGATACATATTTACCAATTTTAGATGACGTTGGAGTAGCATATACAAGAGAAACTCATTATCTTATGAAATGTATAGAAGATACATTTATTGGAGCAAAGAATCTTTGATACCCATCAAAATTTGCAGTGGAAGCGATTGTCTTTGCTTTAAGATTCCTTTCTAATTTGAGACTACACACATAATAGACTTGAAAATGAAGTTAGTCTCAAAGATTCAAATTATAGACCATTCTCCCCCTAAATGTGTGCATACAAGTGATGAATACTTGTTTTACCTTATGCACTTAGAATTGTGAGGTCAGGAGATTAAGTTCTACAATTTGAACCTTGGTACAAATAAAGTATGAAAATATGAAATTGCACCAATTTAAGGAATTACTCATAATCAAACGGTGTACTAATAGACATGATATGCAATATTTTAAGCCAAGATTCAAGTGCAACCTTATGATGTGACTTAAGATATTGCATATACATGCATACACTAACTTGTAAGAGCCTAGATACACAAATGTAATACAATAGTTCATGGAGTGACACACCTTTGTTCCATGCCATATGGTCTTCATTATAATCATGAATTTCTTTCTTAGCTTTTGATAGGCTTGACATTTCAAAGAGAAACTTATCCTCTTTAAACGATCAAGAGAAACTCATTCTCTTCAAAGAACTACACAAATTCACTAAAAGAAAATGTTAGTCTTTAAGGACACAAGATATAGAATGAGCTCCCCCTAAATGTATGCATCAAGTACTCGAATTACTTGTAACATGCACTTGATTCAATTAAGATTCTTAGAGGAGTTCATCATATATCTTGATCAAGGCATAATATATTTGAAACAATTGAATTTATGCTAGAGAACACATATCGTTCCCCAATAGAACTAATCCATGGGGTGACATGTGGTAAATATCTGATCATTTCCTTGGAACCACTCATCCTCATTTGATGTTCTCCAAGGTGTGAGACTATAAAACATGAACTTGAAGAAATCATTAGCCTCACAAGATATAGGCTAAACTCTTCCTCAATTTGTGCATGCAAGAGTACACAAACATATAAATATGTCACTACATCTTCATTATTTGGTTGACAAAAAGAATATAACTCCCTTCTTGAATCACTATAATCTCTTTTCTCTTTACAATTTCATCCAACCAAGTGATCATGAACTCTTTCATATTTTCTTGATTCGATCATACTTGATATGAGATCAATTGAAGCTCAATGATTGAAACAACCAAGACTCTTATATTTGTAGATTTTGAATTCATCTTCAAAGAACTTGGGAGGACCTTGTTGAAACACTTAGAAAAAGAGAGCATTAGAAACACAAGGGAGGGTTTCACAAATGATGATCCTTATATGTGGATGACAAATGAATCATCATTATTGAAACCCAAAAGGATAGACTAAATTCCTTTAAATAAGTGCACACATATAGTTGATGTCAAAGTTATATGCACTATTGAACATTTTATATTGCGAGGAATTTAACCTATACTATGGTACATCCCACTAAGGATAGAATACTAAAAACAACTGAAGGAGAGGAAGTTTTCATACCTTGGCCTCTTATCAACTTCATCTTACTTTAGTTGAATAATATCCTTTAAGCTTGTGATTTATCCAATTTAAAAAAAGCACCATCTCTTAACATAGATTTTCTATGGATAAACTCAACACAAGAGATGGCATTAGTAGCACAAGCACTAGTTTCTTATTTAGCAACCCTTTATATGTGAAAGGCAAACGAGTTGCTAAAATAGAGAAACCTCATAATATGGACTAAATTTCCCTTGAGCCCTCATGCACAATATATTTTGAATGACATGGATAATATGCATGGTTATTCAATGAAGTCTAAAAGGATGACTTAATCCATATTATGATGAGTGTCTAATATAGAAGAATCAAATCCAAATTAACTAGATAGAGAATACATCACATAATTTTGGATTGTTCACCATATGATAATATTCATTCAACTTCCAATTAGACCTTTATTTCATAATCAACAACTGATGTATATCCTCAAGTGCTTCTTTTTCCTTAGTGGCTACACAAGTCACAAAAAGATAAGATTTGAAAATAATATGCACTTGAGATTCAGTTGTTACCACCCTAGCTACTATCTCCAAAGATGATTTATACATTCATTATCGAGCACCCAACTTGATCGATTGAAGGAGTGATCCTGCAAAACAAGTTTAAGCTTCATATCTTGGTACCCAATTTGAATTGGGTCCTTTGAGATTAGTAGTAAGAGCCTTGAGTACCCACACAATCCTTATTGTGGCCTTTATCTTTGTGTAGGCAACCACATATACTTGACAACCATCTTACATGGTTTCAAGTCAATATTTAATCACATAGATAAAAAAAGAGTTAAGAATAGGAGCCTTTTCTCCTTTTATTAATACATCGTTGTGTTGCCTTCTCGATGATGAACCTAGCTTGACCTTGGGTGCACCTAGCTTATTAAGGTTAATTGCACAAGCATTCATATCATAAAGACAAGTTATGCATGGAATTTACAACTTAGTGATCCAATTCAATGTGAAGCATATGGATACCGATTTAAGTAGATTTCTAAGATATGAAAATATGGGTTTCCAAATTTTAGAGAGTATGGATCACTAATTGTACCTTTTACAGTTTAAAAATCATATCCATGTTAGTGCATATGTATGTCATGAATATCAACAAAAAGATTCTTATGCACTTTTAGATTTAACGATAAGGGAATTTTAAACTGCATCAAGAGTAGCTATTTAGAAAACAAATATTACAATCCATATGAATGAGATACAAATTTACCATTTTGGATTGTCTTAGTATAGCTTACTCAAGGGAAACTTATTCTCTACGACACAAGATATATATAATGTGCTCCCACTAGATATGTGCATCAAGTATTTGAATGACTTATCAAATGCACTTTCAATTCAATGAAGATTCTCAAGAGGAGTACATTACATATATTGGTCAAGGCATGAAAAATTTGCAATGAATTAACTTATGCCTAAGAATACTTACCACCATATAGAATGTACCATTTGTTATACCAATTTGACAGATCTTACTATCTGTGGTGGTGTCACCTTAGTATTCTTCTTTTCATCATTTGTGGAGACTTCCTTCTTTGTTATCTCTTTTCCTTTTAAAACTAGTCGATAAAACACTTTGAAAAGAGGTATTAGTAGTACAAGGAAGTATTTAATGAATGATGATATCTATATATGAATGGCAAACAAATTATCATTTATGAGGCGTAAAGGCATAAATTAAATTCCTTTTAAGTTAATGCACATGGAGCAGTGAATTCACAATATGCACCAATTTACAAATTTAAGCCAAAAGGAATTTAACATTCATATTGACATTCATTTCCATAGAATATATTATTACCAATTGAAAGAATGCCACTTGGAAGGAACTACTATTGATCAACTACCAATTGAAGCAATTTGTTCCATACCTTTGCCTTGAGCATTCCTAATCTTTCTTTTAGGTGAAGATTAACCTTTAAAGCTTGTGATTTTACCAATTGAAAGAGCACAATCTCTACTTATGAATTTTCATGAAATATCTTAAAATAGATTGTATTAGTAACACAAGCAATAGTTTCCTATTTAGCAACCTCTAGTATATGAATGACAAGAAGGTTACTAAAACAAGGAAACCTCATGATATGAACTAAATTACCCTTACAAGCATCATGCATAACATCAATTGTAAAAAAAAGATGAAAGTAGCATGATTATTTAATTAAGTTTACATGACAAGTTTAATTCATAGCATGGTGAGTGATTAATGTAGAAGACTCAAAACCAATTTAAACAAGAATGAATATATCACATAGTATTGGTTCAATCTTCTTTGAATGTTGAATGGCACACTCCATTTGGGAAACACATTCTCATGTTGTGAAACTACATAAATCACTTAGATAAAAACATTAGTCTCACAACTCTAGTCATATAGAGAATTTCCCTTTTGGTAAGTGCTTTAAGAATTTGAATTTCTTACTTAGCACTCTATTCATTTAAGAACATGGGATAATCCTCTTTATGTCTAGGTCATGGCAATAACACGATAATTAATTTGAAATATGCCACAAGATACATATAATCAATTTAAAGCATGTAGATTGTCACAATATAAAAATATGAACTTGCAATCTACCATATAATTAGATCCTTTCCAAAGCAAGGTAAAGTCTTTTAAGTTCATTCTCAAGTGCTTCATTTTTCCTATGTGGCTACAAAAGACACAAAGGAATATAACAATTAAAAGCAATGTGCACTTAAGAATTAATTGTTACCATCCTTTGGATATCACTTGGTTGTAGGCCTTTTGCTTGATTCCCACAAAGGTTAATCCTTATTCCCTACAACACAAGTTCTTGCTAGAGATGAATATGAAGTTAGTGATATAACAATTCAATTCATCTTTGGGTCAATCTTAAAGGATAGACAATGTAAGATTGATAGCTTGAGATAAGAATTGAGTTAAACCGCTCAAGCACCCCAAAGCTTCATATCATCTCTAGGTACCTGCAAAACTTATTAAGTACATTTTGGTACCCATTTTTGGATGGGTCCACCAAGGTTAGCTAATAAGTACTTAGGCACCCAAATGGCCTTTGTGCTAGTTTTAGGTGAACTAATTTCCTTTCTAGCACAAGTGTCATTTTTGGGTCTCCTAAGCGAGTATGAATGAATTGACATGGTAGGCTTAGGATACTTAGTCATGGGACAATCCTTGCAAAGGTGTCCCTTTCTTCGGCAAGTGTAGCAAATATGATTTTTAATTTTGCAAGACTCCTTCTTGCCTTGCTTCTTGTTTGCTACATGGTTAGTGAGCCTCTTTCTTTCCAAATTTAAGCCACTATCTTTTATGTAGGGACATGACTTAATCTCATGTCCCTTCTCATGACATTGATAACACTTTCTAGTGCATCTTCTCTTATTTGAAAGAGTGGCTTGTTTGTTACCTTGTGTGGAGCATGTGGAGGCGTGGTTGAGGCACTTGTCATGAGCTTTGTCTTTCTTCTCTTGATGTTTGCTCATGCCTTTCTTGGAAAGCTTGATATTCTTTTGAAGGGGTTTTGTGCATGCTACGGTTGTCCCCTTCTCAAGCTTTTTCACCATATTATCACGGTTATCTTGAGAAGGTTGAGCATGACATTTTCCCTTCAATTGAGTCAAGCTCCTTTTTAGCCTCTCATTTTCTTCCTTGAGCTCATTGTTTTCTTTTGCATAGGAAACATTACTTGTTCCTGAAAATTCTAGCTCAATGGAAGATTGGCTTTCTTGAGAGCAACATTTGTTAGCACATGATAATATAGTTTCTATATGAGTACATGTGCATATGTGAGGTTGGTAGGATTTCAAATTAGTTAACACAACCTCATGAGCCATTTCTAACATGATATGTGAATCCATAAATTTATTATGAGAGCACACAAGCTTATCATGTTTTTCTTGCAAAGCTAGATTTTCAATATTTAGCTTTTCTACCGTGTTCTTGAGCATAGCATTTTTATTTTCTAATTGAGCAATATATGATGAATGATTAATAGTTTTAATTTGCTCAATTGAAATGTCTTCATACCTTTGGACCAAATCATCATGAGAGCACTTTAGCTTCTCATTCTCTTTGGTCAACTTCTCCAAGTCTTTGATTTTTTCGATGAGGATATCTTCTTGCTTATGAAGCATTTCCTTTTGTTCTTCCGCTCTTTTCATGAGTTTGAGCAAGCTCATCCGGTTCTTCTTGCTTAGTTGAGCGAAGAATTTTTGAAGATCTTCCTCATCTTCACTATCACTTTCTTGCTCCTCCTCATCCTCACTTTCGCTTTCACTATCACTCCCATTAGCAATAAAGCACATATGAGAAGTGGATTTGAAAGACGAACCTTGTGAAGAGGTGGATTCGTCGTTTGGTCTCCATCGATTATTTTCTTCTTCAATTTTGTTCTTCGCCTCATCTTCCTTCATTTTGAGGAACATCCTTTTGGCGATTCTCATGGCAAGATCTATTGCCCTAGGATCAACATCTGCACCAAAAGATAAAGTCGAGGCAACCTCAACTTTTTCAAGCTTAGAAGCACTTTCGATTCTTAGTCCCCCCGACATGATCTTTTCCTCACGCGGTTAAGCGTTAGAACGAGGATTAGGCTCCGATACCAATTGAAAGTTGCCTAGAGGGGGGGTGAATAGGCAAGTTAAAACTTTTTCAACAAAAACTAGAAGCAAACTGGGTAAAACTGAATTGATCTTAAAATTCACCCAGTTAACTTTGGAAATGAGATGTTCTAAATGATCCACAGGGTTCAAAGTAGTAGATCTGAGAAGGGCACTTCTCAAAATCCACACACCAAAAAGATATAAACAATCTTTCACGGAATGGTGAGAGAACGAAGAACACAAACAAACACAATGAGCAAGAACACAAGAGACACAAGATTTATCCCGAGGTTCGGTCACACCACCAAGGTGCCCTACTTCCTCGTTGAGGCGCCCACAAAGAGCCGGGTCTCTTTCAACCCTAATCCTCCCTTTGCCGACCACAAAGGTCAAGCCCACACAATAATCTTTGCTCAAACGAGCGGGTAATACAAACTTTCTTGTGGTCTTCCACAAGATTTGGAGACTCACAAGCGACACCTAGTCGTCTAGGAGCTAGAAGCTCCAAGAGTAATGAATCCACAAAGAACTCGATGTAGTACCAAAGCTCGAATGAAGAAGAGTAAGAGAGATTTGGAGATGAAGCACAAAAACCGCAGCTCTCAAACTCACTCAAAGATTTCTTCTCCAAAGATTTGAAATGGGAGAGGCAAGAGGTGTGTGAGAGAGAGTGGGAGGTGTTTCTCAGGTTGGGAATGAAGTTTTGTGTGTGCTCTTCTGTGGGGAAGAGTGTGGGAGGTGTATATAAAGGTGCTCCCAAAAGCTGGTGGCCGTTGGGGAAATCTGACTGAAATTCGGTTGAACCGGTTTCAAATTCGGTTGAACCGGATTCCACCAGTCGGTTTTCGGTTCACTGGCGGACTCAGCCGGACTCAAATTCGGTTGAACCGGTTTCAAATTCGGTTCAACCGGTTTCAAATTCGGTTGAACCAGATTCAAAATTCGGTTGAACCGGATTCAAAATTCGGTTGAACCGGTTTTCCAGAAATCTGCACATGACTTTTTCTGACAGGACTGACTGGCAGACTGGCAGTGACAGAGGGGAACAGTGCAGAAACCGGTTGAACCGGTTTTAGGTCCGGTTGAACCGGTTTTTGAACTATTGCACAGATTTTGAGAAAAACAAAGTGAAACCAGGGTAAAATGGAAGTTTTAGATCAAGGATTTTGAGCTTTAGTATCAACACCAACCTTCTTTTTGAATCCCCCTTGATAGTACGACGATTCCTATACTCAAGTTAAATAAAATATAATTAAGTAAACTCCTTGAGTCATTGGTGTCTCAAGTGTGATTTCTCCATGGTGTTGCTTCATAAGGATCACAAACATCCTTGTCTCACCTTTTGAAGCAAACACAAATAGAGCCTGTGACTTGTGCCATTTCACCATATATGAGTTCAAATCATGGCTTCAAGTCACCTTACTGATGCATCAACATGTTGTAACTCTTCATAGCTGATTAGTTCATCGACTTAGTGCAAGTACTCTCTTCTTCACCTTAGCCATGGTACCTCGGTCTACAAGCCGTCGCTTGGCCTTCACCTTCGCTTAGTTCCTCGAAGCCCTTTCCTTGCTATCTTCACCCTATCAATCTATTCTTGAGTCACATCCTATTGAGCATCCATTGAGAGAATCATTTCTTCAATATTGTGAACCTTGCTTGAATGTCATCTAGATATAACTGCTAAGATCAATCAAGCTCTAGTTTGATTCTCATATATTCATATATGGACTAATAGTAATATGGTCAAGCCAATTCACGATTCCTCATATCTTATTCACTTTGGCTTGACCAATCCTCTTAATCACTTCAACCTCTATTATGATCATATTTATGCATAGTGATTTATCAGGACTTGTCCATATATTCAAACCAATATAGAGACCATATTATATCCATTTGCATTGTCTCACTGGTTATTTGACCTTGTGTTGAACCTTGTTCACTGATCATTTACACTATTCAAGTATGTTCATCATACTGAATTTCCTGTTCAACACTTAGCAAACTTGTTAGACCTTTAAATGTGTTGTTATCCAAATCACCAAAACTCACAAAAGGGATGAATGCACTTTCATCATTTCTAAGGTTGTCTATTGTTTCATGGCAAGTGCTTAGCTCACTAGATAATTTTTGACATTTCTCAACTTCTAGAGCATAAGCATTTTTAACCTTAACATGCTTTTTGTTTTCCTTGATTAGGAAGTCCTCTTGAGAGTCCAAGAGATCATCCTTCTCATGGATGGCACTAATTAGTTCATTTAATTTTTCCTTTTGTTGCATGTTGAGGTTGGCAAAAAGAGAGCGCAAGTTATCTTCCTCATCACTAGCATTATCATCACTAGAGGATTCATATTTAGTGGAGGATTTAGATTTAACCTTCTTTTTGCCGTCCTTGGCCATGAGACACTTGTGGCCGACGTTGGGGAAGAGGAGTCCCTTGGTGACGGCGATGTTGGCGGCGTCCTCGTCGTTGGAGGAGTCACTTGAGCTTTCGTCGGAATCCCATTCCCGACAAACATGGGCATCACCGCCCTTCTTTTTGTAGTACCTCTTCTTTTCTCTCCTCTTGCCCTTCTTGTCGTTATCCCTGTCACTGTCACTTGATAATGGACATTTTGCAATAAAGTGACCGGGCTTACCACACTTGTAGCAAACTTTCTTGGAGCGGGACTTGTAGTCTTTCCCTCTCCTTTGCTTGAGGATTTGGCGGAAGCTCTTGATGACGAGCGCCATTTCCTCATTGTCAAGCTTGGAGGCGTCTATTGGTTGTCGACTTGGGGTAGACTCCTCCTTCTTTTCTTCCGTCGCCTTGAATGCGACGGGTTGAGCTTCGGATGTAGATGGATCATCAAGCTCGTTGATCTTCCTCGAGCCTTCGATCATGCACTCAAAACTTACAAAATGCCCGATTACTTCCTCGGGGGTCATTTTAGTATAACTAGGATTACCACGAATTAATTGAACTTGAGTAGGGTTAAGGAAAATAAGAGATCTTAGAATGACCTTAACCACTTCATGGTCATCCCATTTTACGCTCCCGAGGTTGCGCACTTGGTTCACCAAGGTCTTGAGCCGGTTGTACATGTGTTGTGGCTCCTCCCCTTTGCGAAGCCGGAACCGACCGAGCTCCCCCTCGATCGTTTCCCGCTTGGTGATCTTTGTAAGCTCATCTCCCTTGTGCGCGGTTTTGAGCACATCCCAAACCTCCTTGGCGCTCTTCAACCCTTGAACTTTGTTATACTCCTCTCTACTTAAAGAGGCGAGGAGTATCGTTGTTGCTTGAGAGTTGAAGTGCTCGATTTGGGCCACCTCATCCTCATCATAGTCTTTATCCCCTACGGATGGTACCTGTGCACCAAACTCAACAACATCCCATATACTTTTGTGGAGTGAAGTTAGATGAAATCGCATTAAATCACTCCACCTAGCATAATCTTCACCATCAAAAGTTGGTGGTTTGTCTAATGGGACGGAAAGTAGAGGTGCATGTTTAGAAATGCGAGGATAGTGTAGGGGGATCTTACTAAACTTCTTACGCTCTTGGCGTTTAGAAGTTACGGAGGGCGCATCGGAGCCGGAGGTTGATGTTGATGAAGTGTCGGTCTCGTAGTAGACCACTTTCCTCATCCTCTTTTGCTTGTCCCCACTCCGATGCGGCTTGTGGGAAGAAGATTTTTCCTTCTTCTCTTTGTGGTGAGAAGAAGATTTCTTCTCCTTCCCTTTGTTGGAGGAGCTCTTCTTCTTCTCCCTCCTCTTGGTGCGGGACTCTTCCGATGAAGTGCTCCCGTGGCTTGTAGTGGGCTTTTCGCCGGTCTCCATCTCCTTCTTGGCGTGATCTCCCGACATCACTTCGAGCGGTTAGGCTCTAATGAAGCACCGGGCTCTGATACCAATTGAAAGTCGCCTAGAGGGGGGGTGAATAGGGCGAAACTGAAATTCTCAAAAATAATCACAACTACAAGCCGGGTTAGCGTTAGAAATATAATCAAGTCCACAAGAGAGGGCGCAAAACAAATCGCAAGCAAATGAAGAGTGTGACACGTGGATTTGTTTTACTGAGGTTCGGTTCTCGCAAACCTACTCCCCGTTGAGGAGGCCACAAAGGCCGGGTCTCTTTCAACCCTTCCCTCTCTCAAACGGTCCCTCGGACCGAGTGAGCTTCTTTTCTCAAATCAAAGCCGGGAACAAAACTTCCCCGCAAGGGTCACCACACAATTGGTGCCTCTTGCCTTGATTACAGTTGAATGTTGATCACAAGAGCAAGTGAGAAAGAAAAGAAGCAATCCAAGCGCAAGAGCTCAAAAGAACACGACAAATCTCTCTCGCTAATCACTAAAGCCTTTTGTGGAATTGGAGAGGATTTGATCTCTTTGGTGTGTCTAGAATTGAATGCCTAGCTCTTGTAAATGGTTGAGAAGTGGAAAACTTGGATGCAATGAATGGTGGGGTGGTTGGGGTATTTATAGCCCCAACCACCAACTTGACCGTTGGTGGAGGCCGTCTGTTCGATGGCGCACCGGACAGTCCGGTGCACACCGGACATGTCCGGTGCCCCCGCCACGTCATCAGTGCCGTTGGAAATTGACCGTTGGAGTTCTGACTTCTGGGCCCGCCTTGATGTCCGGTGGCGCACCGGACATGCACTGTTCACTGTCCGGTGCGCCGGCATGGGCGACTCTGACTTCTGCGCGCGCTGCGCGCGCATTAAATGCCGTCACAGGTAGCCGTTGGCGCGAAGTAGCCGTTGCTCCGAGGATGCACCGGACAGTCCGGTGTACACCGGACAGTCCGGTGTACACCGGACATGTCCGGTGAATTATAGCGGAGCAGCCTTCACGAATTCCCGAGACTGGCGAGTTCCGGAGCCGTGCCTTCTTTGGAGCACCGGACACTGTCCGGTGTACACCGGACAGTCCGGTGAATTATAGCGTGCTGGCTCCAGGAAAAAAAACCGAGGCTGAGGAGTTCAGCGCGAGTCCTCTTGGTGCACCGGACACTGTCCGGTGCGCCACCGGACAGTCCGGTGCGCCAGACCAGGGAGTCTTCCGGGATGCCTTTAGCTCTCTATTTGAACCCAACTTTGGTCTTTTTAATTGGCTTGATGTGAACCTTTGACACCTGTATAACTTATTCACTAGAGCAAACTAGTTAGTCCAAAGATTTGTGTTGGGCAATTCAACCACCAAAATTATATAGGAACTAGGTGTAAGCCTAATTCCCTTTCAGCTGTGAACTGACTTTAGCCAGGCATTCTCGTGTACTCGAGATGAGTTGAGTAGCACACTCCAGGCAGCAACGCTCGAGTTAAATCACATGTTCTCAATGAACTGAAGAGCTTCTTCTAGGTAACCTCACCTGCATAGGAGATCTGTCATGCATTCGTAGTGCTTAGGTCGCATCTTAACTGAGCTCGAACCATTAGACATTGAACTGAAGTAGTGACAGGCTTCTCTGACGAGCCTGCCATGGCTACAAGCTGACAGAACCACAAGAGATACGCTATACCATCTTGTTCTATCCCCATGTGTGTCATCCTATCGTACAAGCTGACTTCCTATAAGTCGAGACCATTGTGGTTCAAAGAACAACATCGTTTGATGACACTGTTTCGAAGACGAGCTCGACCGAATAGACACAGCCACACTTGTTGTACATGTCCACTAAGGAGTTCCTGATAACGACATCTGCCTCGAACCCACTACCAGCAACTTGTGCGTGCGCCTGCATCCCCTGCTTCAGTAGCGAAAGCTCCCCCACACTCATCCACAACTAAGGAGTTCTTGACATCGATATGCATATCACAATGTTGGGTTGGCTTCATTTTGACTGTCGCCTGACATACATATATTTAGCAACACAAAAAATGTGTCCTCCTGTATGTCAGCATCATTATCTTTAAGCGACTGCTGCTCGACGGCATCAGACATGCCGACAGCGGTGGCCACATTAGCTGGTGGCTGTCGCTCCCCACGCTCATATGTGGATATGCTATTGTTTTTCTAGGTATGATTTATCCATTGTTCATGTAGTAATTGCCTTAGTAATTACTGCAAAGTAGCAATGGGAAAAGCTTACGAAGGGGTAGCTAGTGTTTTTTCATATTCTTTTAATAACCAAGTCATGCCTTCCCTTGTCGGATCCTATATAGGTTGACTTCTAAAGCTTTTCCCATACTATCATGTATAGAATGTTATATTCAGTGTGTGTCTGCCAATAGAAAAATCCGTCCAGAATTCCTTGATTTGCTATGGGTTCTAGAAAACAAAGTACCTTTGTAGCAAGGAGTCCTACCAAGCGAGTCTACTCCTCGTTCTTTCTCCTGGACAGCTTCATGAAGCTGGTATTTGTCAAGAACCTGCACAAGAACATAAAGTAACCACTTTAAGTGATTGCTTTAAAGTTTGAGCTGTTAAAGTGATACAATGGGGCCAGAAACAACATAAATAGTTGTGACGAGCAGCACCCGTGGCTTGATGTCGTTGAGGAAGGGCGGCGTCTCCAGGTGGCGGCGGTGCCAGACGGTGCGCTGCTCGTCCCAGTCGAAGATCTTGGGGCCCAGCGTGTAGGGCGGGTCCCTGAGCGACCTCGGCGGCGGGTCGGGGTCGTCGTCGCGGCGGGCGGAGGAGGACGAGGACGATGTGGTGGTGGTGGAGGCCCTGGACCTGGCGTCGTGGTGCTCGGCCAGCGCCCGGTGAGGGTGGGACATCCCACGAATTGCGGCCAGGGAACACATCTCAGCGAACACATCCCACGAATGGTGCCTTCTCTCCCCCCTCTCTCTCCTGATAGGGTAGCCAGCGGATTAGAGTGTAGTGGCGCCGCCATGCTCCTCCTCTGCCTCATGCTTGCTGGTGGTCAGGTGCCCTCGGCGTCAGTCTAGATCTCGTGCGGGCGCGGGCCGCCACACGGGGAGAAGAATGGGACGCCGGCAGGCGGGGGAGGAAGGTGGGAAGGGGACGACGGGCCACCACGCGGGGTGAGAGAAGAGGTGTGTGAGTCGGTTAGGGTTTACCACGCGAGGGGGAGCGCTCATCCGCACAGCAGTGAAGGAGCTCCTCCCCGTCTCCGCTGCAGGCCACGCCCAGTCTGCCACCGCCTGGATCCTTCACCAACCGGTCAATCTGCATATCTCCTTGCTTGATCTATGGATCCGCCACGAGATTCAGAAGAGGCGGGATGGGATTTCCGGTGGGGGTGGGCAGCGGAGGCTAGCGTGAGGGGGCAGGGGCTGCAAGGGAGGGGGAGGGGACGCGCGAGCAGGGGGCGGAGGGGCTGAGCGTGGGGAGGCGGGGGTGACGAGGCGGCGGACGCGAGCTGGGGCAGAGCATCGTGACAACGAAGGAAGGGGAGATGCGGGACGGGGCGAGGATCGCGGGAGCGGGGGCACGGCCGCACGGTGGACGCCCTCCTTAGAGACTTATGGAGTAGTAGAGATATAATAAAACACTTCAAATCTAGCGAAACATGGCCGATAGAGTCATAAAACACTCTAAATCTATGAGTTATAAGCTGACGAAACATAGCAGAAATATATAAATTGGCTATAAAGCACCGGAGAAAGGCCGAAAGTAATCGAAAACAAATAGTGACCAAGGTACCATGTTGAACTAATATGAAACTGCGAAAACAATATTCAGGATGCCACAAAACTATGACCCTCATCAGACATTTGACAACCCAATAAGCATAACAAAACTTAAAAGTATAGTTTATCATCGTATAACAGCATTGAGTTATAAAGAGTATAGAAAATAGAGAGTTAAGCAGTTAGGTATGTTCGGATAATAGTGCGTGTATTATGTCTTCTTCCCACTCATTGATGATGAATACAAAGATGTAGAAAATTATAATCTCAAACCCTACTGAACATCTAGACCCTTTTAGTTTTTCGTCATCTATTAGTATTGTGGGAGTTTTAGACTAGTAGTTTTCCCCCGTGAGCATCCAGAGGTGCACCGTGCACGTCAAAGAATCGGTATACCAATTCTTTAACGGTTGGTTGTAATCATCAGTGCACGAACCAACCAGACACGAACTATCGCCATCCAATGAAAGTATCATCAGTGACTACCGGCCGCAATGGCTCTGGCAGCGAGAATTGCCCGTGGTCTAGAAGTAATGTGACGGAGAATCAACTCCTTGTTAGAATGGCAGGTAGGGTTGAGTAGCCGATTTTGGAACGGATGGAGTACCCTTACACCCGCCATGTATCGATCTACTGAAAGTTTATTGCATCTGGAACACGTGCAGATGCGCTCCGAGAATACGCCATGCTGTTGCATCTCATCTTTGCTCACTAGGCGGGCCGTGCATGGCAGATTAGTTAGGAGGCGACAGTGGGTGGGGGCCCATCAGTCTATCTCGAGTCCTGACCGGCCCACCAAGCGGCGACAGTGGTGGCTGTCAACTGTCATACGTTTTGAGCCTGTCAAGAGGCTCCTGAAGTGTGTGTGGGTCGAAACCATGGGTGGTCAGTTCAAGCCAGCTCCGGAAGGTAGCGACGACTGCCGCCGCGTGCAGTGGCCGGCTTCGTCATGGCTCTCGCCTCTCGGGCGGCAGGGAATGGAAGCACCGTCCGGCGGCCACTGTTCACGGATCCGCCTACCATGCCATGTGTTTTGCCAAGAATGTAGTGGGCACTGCCAGCCCGACTAACGATGACCGCGGGTGCCAGTGTTGGGTACCGTTGGTATACCCTACCATGTGATTGTGAGCTGCAGCGATCCAGGTCTCTCGGGTCAGGCGAAAACGGAAAGCCCGGCGGCCCATCGTGCGATCGAATGCCCTTGGGACTGGATTAGAGATGTTAATGGAGAATTTCCCACCGGGTTATAGCATCCGAGACTCATTCCATCATATTTGACTCATCCCCATACCCATCTTCATACCCATCATCCCCATTCGGGTTTCAGGTCCCCAATGGATCCTCATCCTCAATTAAGAGATAACTAGGTACTAACAGCTAGTATGAACCATCCAGATTTCATACATCACCACATCGGCAATCACTCATCCATTAACCATGATCCATTCATCCATCCATCAAAAAAGAAATCAGTACTTCGGGACCAATAGAAGAAATGGAGAAATGAATTCTCCTTACCTTCCTTCGTCATCCGAGTTCGTTGGCGCCTGAGAATCCATGGTCGTCACCGTCGTCCTAGGCTCCTAGCAGTCGGCGTAGTGTATGGTTGGTTATTTTAGGGTTTTGTTTTTTGCTAATCTGCTAATTGCCTTGTTGAGCTAGGACCTGGGGTTTGGTGCGCTGTCGTGCTGGGCTTGGTGGCCGGCTCGGCATCAACTCATTCATACAAAGATGGCAGGTGTACACGTATGAAATACCCATGGGTAATCGGGTTCCGGTTATTGCTTCCCAAACTCATACCTGTTTATCCAATGGGTAGAGATTTTGTCCCATATCTATACCCATATGGATAATTTTTGTCCCATACCCGTACCTTAATAGGGGAATTCCCCATGGATTAGCGGGTATCTGGTCCCCATTGACATCTCTAGACTGGATGCAGCCAATTCCACGGCATCGCGACGTTTGTCTCGGCTTCGGCTCTATCGCTCTCTCTGTCTATGAATTCTGTGGTCCACGGGAAACGCCTGCGCTGGCCGGGAGTGGCAGTAGGGAGTAGCCCATGCGTGATGCCTGGCAAGTTATGGTCCATTGATGGGCGCACGTGGACGTGTCCCCTCGCGCCGCCGCCCGGCCGCCCGGGCCGCCCGCATGGGACTTTACCATCACGTGTCCTCGAGCGTCGGCGGTCGGCCGCGCCCGTACGCCGTCGTCGTCGGCTGCGACCTGCGACGGCTTTCTTCGGGCCAAAGCCCGACCGCGGCGTGGATCGAGGATTTGAGGTGGTGCGGTGTGGGTGTGGGCGCGCGCGCGCCGGCCGGGCAGCATCCCAGTTTGTTAACGACTCACACTATTAGTGTGTATTGATTCAACTCACAATAGCGATTACAGAGAATTATAGTCTAGGAAGGAAGAACATCGTGAGGATTAAGGATAGGAGAAGAATGTCGAAGCCACTCTACAAGGGTCTAGAAGAATCTAGAGGGGGAGGTAGAGGATACATAGAAGAGAGTAAACTGGAGAAGGAAGATAACAGTAGCACTCTGAATATTCGATGTCTATCCTCCTGACCCCGCCCTGCTCTTTTGTAGTCTCTCTTAGCAACCTGGGCTGGCATTCTCTTAGCAACTTGGGCTGGTATAGACCGTTTGTGCTCACATTCCCTGACATTCTCCCCTTCTTAAAAATCGGCTTGCCCCCAAGCCGATACATGGCATCAATTCCACCGAGATCCCATTGCAAGTGCAAGCAATTTATCCAAATAATACCAGTGTGCTATCCTTTGATCGGCTGAACATCGTGATCACCAGGATCCAAAACAAAGATGGAGAAATTGCCTTGGTCACCGAACTCATTGGTCTTCTGCAACCCAGGATCCCATGGCATCTCATCTGTATTTCTTTGGTGCTATCCTTTGATCGGCTGCCCATGGTCATCTCTATTGCTGCACATACACTTGCTCCCAAGCTGCTGATACTGTAGAATATGAATGATTGATCAGCTTCCTCAAGTGTGCATAGAACCATAGCAAACATGTTGAGCGGTCCACGGCTTGGCCATAGAATTGGAGGACTCGTACTAGTCTCCAGCGAAACCACCAATGACAAGGATGGTCTACTGTTTAGATTAAGTGATTGGAGTTCAACTATTCTCTGAATATTCCCCTCTGGACCAAACCAAGCATTAAGTGATTGGAGTTTATCTCCACCAGCGTAATAGTATTCGGGAACAATTATGTCTTCATTGAGCTCTCTTATCTTACCAACAGGGCTTCGTCTTGACTTGTCAGCTCGGACTACACGAAGCTCACTACCGTAGGCCATGAGTGTGGACATGGAGCCGATTCTATTGCTGAAGAGGTCATCAATGCGTGTTGACAATTCCTCCAACACGTGATGTGCACACAAGCTGGCATGCTCCAGAGACATCGAGCTCAGCAAGGCAAGGTTTGGAAGGGAAGCACCTGGAAGTGCATATGTCAATGACGAGTGGAGCAGCGTGGATGTCGAGGTTGGCATGGTGGTAAGAATTCTGTCCTCGGTGCTGGTCGAGTGGTAGATGTCGAACAAGAGCCCGTACTCCTCGGAGTAGGACACCGGGTCTGCTAGATAATCCACTCCCCATGCCGCGAAGGTCTTGGCGTCCTGCTCCTCGTGACCAAGGGACCCGGAATGGGCCTTGGCGCAGGTCTGGAACCCGACCTTAGAATAGATCTCGAGCCTCAGCCCCTTGTCGTAGACGTTGACTGCCAGCTCCTTGATCTCGTGCGGGAAAGTCTTGGTGTTGGCGCTAGTCACCGGCTTGTCCACGATGGGCTCCGACGCGACGATATTCTCCGGCTCCTCTGGGTCGCCCAACGCCAGATTGGGCGTCGATGAGACGTTCAAGCATTTTGCCGAACACTTGGGTGGCGAGTTGCTGGTGGTGGTCTCCACGACTGCAACTCGAGCCGCTGTTGTTGTGGTCAGGAATGAGGACGGCGAAGGTGATGCCACAGGTGCCATGTGCTTCTCGCTGGTGGCGGCGAAGGGCGCGGCGCCGTCGAGGATCCCGGCTGCGCACGTGTCGGCGGCAAGCACGCGCGCCGCGAGCGCGACTTCTTGCCTTGCATCGGCCCCACAGTTGTCGGCGCTGATGGGCTCCTCGAAGCGCTGCTCGTCGGAGTAGACGCCTCTGTCGAAGAGGCCGCCCGGTTGCCACGCCGTGGCGAGGCCTCCTCTCTCACAGGGCAGGTACCCGCAGTAGTGCGCCCTGGCGTCGGCTCCTGCCATGGCCTCGTCGCGGTACGGCTCGTAGACGACGGGAGGAAGCGGCGACGGGCTTGCCACGACGCGGTTTGGCTCGTCGACGACGAGAAGAGGAGGCAGTGGACTCACCGCGTCACGGTTCGACTGCAGCAGTCTAGCGAAGCGCCGGTCCAGTCGAGCCTCGGCCGCGTCGAACATCTTACGGATCTCTTGGATAGGGATGAAAACGGTCGGAAACGGTATTTATTCGGTAATCAGTTTTTTCTTTGATTGCAAATAAATAGGATATAGAATATACAATATAAATTTGTATTCTTGTTTTTAACATTCAGCTTGTTAAGATTCATAAAAGGTAAACCTTAAATTCATCCTACATTTTCTTAAATAATAGATATAAACTTCGGTATGGATTCGGAAACAAATTCGGTATTTTTTTCAACTTTTTGTGTTGTAGGGAGCAAATAATACATAAAACAACTTATATAATATTTTATTCATATTTGTACTAATGTGCTTGATAACATAAGAAAAGATTAACATCAAAATTTATACATATCTATTTTAAAATATTAAATTTGTTCTAACTCTTGGATGAGGAACTGAGTGGACCGAGAGATCTCGGTAGAGAAATCCATGGTGCTAGGGTTCCGAGAATCGCTCCTCTGATACCAATTGTTATCGACTCACACTATTAGTGTGTATTGATTTAACTCACAATAGCGATTACAGAGGATTATAGTCTGGGAAGGAAGAACATCATGAGGATTAAGGATAAGAGAAGAATGTCGAAGCCACTCTACAAGGGTCTAGAAGAATCTAGAGGGGAAGGTAGAGGATACATAGAAGAGAGTAAATTGGAGAAGGAAGATAACAGTAGCATTCTGAATATTCAATGCCTATTCTCCTGACCGCCCTGCTCTTTTGTAGTCTCTCTTAGCAACCTGGGCTGGCACTGTCTTAGCAACTTGGGCTGGTATGGACCGTTTGGGCTCACATTCCCTGACACAGTTCGATCGGAAAGCGCGCCCGCCCGTACGTACGTACGGCGACGCGGGGGCTTGCGGCCCCCCTTGCACTTGCATTGCACGCTCGGGTGTCGCTGCCGGATGGGTGCACGGTAGGGTCGCGCGCGCCCGGCCCCGCCGGGGGATTGTTCATGTGCCCGTGCTGGTTAGGAAAGGCTTGCACGCAGCACAGTCCTCCGGGCTCCGAAGTCGTCGCGGTCGCCATCGCCATCGCCATCGCCGGCGCACGCGTGGTCCCCCTCTACAAGTTCAGTTCCTGCCCATGCACGTGCGCCCATGTCATGTACAGTTTTGTTTTCTTCTCTGGCATCCTCGGTTCCTCGCTGTCGCTGGGATACAGGGTCGTAGAATGCTATAGTTGCAGCACGCAGCAGTGTTCTCAAACTTGCTACTACATCCAAGTGACGAAAGGAGCGAGTACTGCGCAGCGAAAACCATGCATGACTAGAAAAAAGTGGAAACAAACGAGGCCCTAGATTCTCTTGAAAACTACTCCCTCCGTTTTTTTTATTTGTCGCTGAATAGTGCAATTTTACACTATCCAGCGACAAATAAAAAGAAACGGAGAGAGTACAAAGTCTAGGCCGTTTACTCCATGCCCAATGGACCTTTTTTTTTCCTTGAAAAGCTGGCCGGGGAATGGGATCACCACCATCGAAGTGCCGGTTTGCCACTAGCGCAACTGCGCAAGAGCAATGATGGTGGAGAGCTAAGCCACACGCGCGCCCTCTCGGCGGCATGCAGCTAGTGGCCGCGGGCGCGTCGGCGGCGACAAGAGACCCCGTGGCACGGCTCGGGCCCGTTGGCCGTCGATCGGTGGTTCGCCGTACGCCCCGGGGTCTCAGGATCATTCTGGGGGATTGGGAGAATGGGAGGGATAGCGAGAGGCCGATCACGCGCGCTGGAGATGGCAGAGTGAGGCAGGCCGCACCGCCGCATTCGCCGAAGAAGAAATCCAACAGCACGGCAGGTACAGGGAGCGTACGGCGACGCTCACACGGATCGGAGCATGGGTTTGCTGCCTGCGCCCGCGACACCGGGACGTGGCACCCTGACGCCCCTGCGCCGGGGCGCTCGGACAGCAGCACACCTATCTAGCTGCCTGCGCCCCGGGCGGCCGGGTCAGCGCCTCCTTCCTGGTGCAATGTCCCGGCGTCCCCGTCCCCGTCCCCGTCTGTGCATGCAATCTGAAACGGCGACACGTTCCCCAGCGGCCAGCGCGTGCTGCGGTACGGTGCCAGACTGCATGCCAGGACAGCTTAGAGAGAGAGAGAGAGAGAGTACAGTAAGAACTTGCATGCTGACCTGTCGATACCTAAGGGAAACTTGCTGGCCCTCTCCCGGTCCGGCTAGCTGCAGCAAGCAAGCCGTGGCAGTAGCAGGGTTTCCTCCGTCCCTTGACATTTTTCTTGTATCCTGCTGCAAGCTAGCTGTAGATCGACCAATATGCACGACGATGTCTATGCAGCAGGGCAGGAAACGAAGACGTGTGCACTCACTTTTCTGTCATTAAAAACATTCACCGGTCACTACTATTAGGCTCAAACTGTCAATGGTAAGGTGCCAAGGTTGAAGAAAACTATGCCCATCGGGGCCTGTGCACGCATGGCCGCTGCATAGGCCTAGCATATATATTTGAGCTTCATTGTCAAAATGAAGAGGTAAAGTCATAAAGTTGAAAAAACGAGGAGTAAAATTACAGTTAGAAAGTTAGAGATGTTATAATCACACATACATACTTACTAAAAACTATATATATATATATATAGAAAAGATGGAGACTTACACAGTTTAGAAAGAAGGAAAAGGAGTGTACGTCAGCACATTTCGACCTCACATCGAATCACCCCCTTTCCTTTTAAGTGGACAATAGTTTTGGCTACCTTGGGTAGATCGATACACCAGAGGATGCTTATATATTTTATCGACAAAGAATTCTCGGCAAATATTTTATCGGCAAAGAATTATTTGCCAACTACAAAATTCTATAACTTTTCAAGATTTATAAAGTTTATTTTTGTTGTTTGGTCATTTATTCATCCCATATGATGGTTCTAACAATATGCTAAAATTTTATACATCTATCTCGTAGTTTCATAAACTAAGAGAGACATATAGGTTTTATGAACAAATTTTTTTATTTTGTCTTATGAAGAAAATGTTCAAAATATAAATTGTACATCATGATGAGTTATACAAATTTGTAGTTGAAAACCTTTTCATTTAAATTAATTTACTGCTTTAAAATATGATTTTTAATTGTCTTTGCCTAGTGTTGAAAAAAACACTCGGCAAGAAGCTATTTGCCGAGTGTCAAAAATATAACACTCGGCAAAGAGTTTCTTCGCCGAGTGTTTTCGTTTACCGAGTGTTTTTTGTGTGACACTCGGAAAAAAACTTTCTCTACCGAGTGCTCGAAAACAAACATTCGGTAAAATATTTGGCACTCGACAAAGAACCAAATTTTGGTAATGTTACCTCTTTCAGTAACCATTAATTGTGAGTTGTGTCAGTAGAGTGCATGTCTAGCAGGGTGCAGTTTATTTTAGATCTTTTTCGTTGGCGCTTAAGTGGGCTGGGAATGATTGGAGGAAACCTGCTAATCCGCTGTGCTGCTGCTTCCATCATGCTAATGCCGGATTAATTAAAGTAAACCATTCCGCGGAATATGGTCGCGTGGAGCTGGGGGGAATCCGTTCCGTGCCCCCCACATGCACGCCGGCGTGGGGCCGACACCTGAGTTGACCTGCCTCCCCGCCCTCCCGGCACGTGGGCCCCTCCATCCCTCTCTCCTAGCTGCGCTGCTCAGCCTATCTGCAACCGTTATCCCTAAATTTTTCCTTATATATCACTTTTTTCCTCTATTTCCCTCCTATTTTTTCATCTCCCGCAGCGGTTTCCCTAAATACTCCCCCTATACCCCACTACCACTATAAAATATCATTTTGTATACTAACTATTGATTTTTTATCTACTAACAATTACTCGTGAACCCACAACACAATGTTTAGGGTGATAAACAGTGACACGCTAAATCTGGAAAGAGAGAGAAGGGAGCCGACACGTAGAGGGCGCTGTAGGGAGCACCGCTGTGGCTATAGGGTGCCTCCTACAGCCGACATGCAAGGAGAGGGGGCGGTAGCGTCGACCGCTGCAGTCAGTCTGATCTGAAAGGCATTGATCGTTTCCCCCTCCAGCTGTCACCGTCAATCCGTTTGCCTAGGGTGGTACTGGCAGATCGCAGTTTGTTCGCTACTGATTTTACAGTATTTTATCTGAATTGCAGCAGCAGCCGAAGCTTGCTTTTTCTTTCTTTCTTTCTTTTCAAATGCCTTATTATTATTTTATTACCAGCATAAGTACCTTATTACGAGTGAATCGGAGAAATCGGTGGCTTTATTTTGTTGTGGTCATGTAACCAGCAGTGTTTTTACGGTGACAGGACGGCTACGATATGCCGAAGCAGACAGCAGTGGCGACAAGGTAAGGACGAGCCAATGATGGCTGAGCCAGCCATCGATCAGTTTCTTTTCACCACTTGACCACAGCAATGATGGTGCTTCAAGTCGGTTTCCCACGACGGTGTCAAATCGTAATGGCCATGTCCACCGTATGGGGATCGTATATCTCCAGCTGGACGCCAGGAAACCGAAGAAAAATTAGGCAAGTTTAGGCCAAGCACTCGGTTTTTAAGTAACTGATTTATAAAAATTGAGATAGTTAAACATACCAGTTTATAATTCAGTTTATATAAATTAGATTTTCAGTTTCTTAAAAACCAAGTAGGTGACCTCTCCTATCTAAAATGCAAAAACTGTTTTCTTAAAAATATTTTGCTTCCAAACAAGATCTTAAAGAGTCGACAGATACAATTCGGTGACTGACCAAATACTGTAAGAGGCTAATCCTGCTAATTAAGGCAAAAGTGAAACTTTTTTTTAGAAATAGTAAGAGTTGCTTAATGCTCTTCCAGTTGGAATTGTAAGTCGTTTTTATTTTCATATATTCTCTCTATTTTAAATTATAATCAGATTTAACATTTTTAATTATACAATTTTTGCTGTACATTTAACTATATATACACCATATATAAATACTTACTTTAAAAATATGATGTCCATAAAAAGTACAACATCTTATAGCATGAAGAGATACACTGTAGAAAATACAAAAAAAAAACGTAGAAATACCGTAGATGCTAGAACTGAACGAGATCCACAAACAACTTGTAATTTTAAAGAAAATTAGTAGTAGTGCATGTCAAAGCTTTTAAGACTAGTTTGGGAACACCGTTTTTCTAAACGATTCCATTTTTTTAAAAAAACTAATTTTTTATGAAAAAATAAAAATCAATTAAAAAAATAGTATTCCCAAACTAGCCCTTAGATTTTGACATTCTTCACCAACGATGAGAACCATCCGATAGAGGGAAGGACGGTTAGACGGTGACGTCAGGCCGCACATCATGCTAGGGGAGGGTCGGGAGGAGCACCGGGCACCGGCAAAATAGGCGCAGATCCATTGCATTCTCATCCTGCGACACATGTCGGTATCCGGCAACCGGCATGCAGGGCCTAGGCTCCTTTCCTTTTCTTTCACTAGCCAGCCGTGAGCCGTGCATGACACTCTGTTTCCTACCCTGTTTTCAGGAACCTCTCGTCATCTTTTGCTGTTAGTACAGGGGTGTTTGAATATATTAGAGTTGATACTTAGTTAACTAAAAATTGCTAGCGAAATTAGTTAGTAAAGTATTACTCCCGTTTTTTGAATATATGTCGTTCACTAGTTTATTTTTAAACTAAAATATGACAAATAAAAAAGAATGAAGAGAGTAACTTGGTAATTTGCTAAAGGAAGCTAATAGTTAAATTATTAGCCCCACTGTGCTAGCAAGCTGGCCTCTCTGCCCATGAATACAGAATCCAAACGAAGAAAACATGGAACAAAAATAATTGGCTCCAACCTCCAACTGGGCTCACTCATGCTCCAACTAACTGCTAAGTTGCAACCCCACTCCCATTTCTATCTCTCTCCTCCTGCCATCACCCTAGAATAGGAGCATTTACCTCCGCTTTCTCTCTCTCCCTCTCTTCCATCCTCATGCTCCCTCTATATATACACATCTCCACCCTGTTGCTGGGTCCTCTCTTCCACCCACTGCAACCCCAAATCTCTCCTTCCTCACACACGCGAAGCTGAGAGACCAAAGAAGAAGAAGAAGGAGCGAGCAAGCAGAAAGTTAGCTAGCTGCTAGCGTGGAAGTGCCCAAGGCGAGAGAGAGAGACAAGCCTAGGACGGCCGCGCCAGGCTAGCCAGCCAGCTGCTAGCTCCTGCGGACGAGCCGATGGCTGGCGCCGACGTCGACGTCGGGACGGAGCTCCGGCTCGGCCTGCCGGGAGGAGGCGCCGCGGCGGCCAAGAAGGACACCATCGACCTCAAGCTGAAGCTGCCCACCGCCGGCATGGAGGAGGCGGCTGCCGCCGCCAGGCCGGAGCCGGCAGCCGAGAAGGCCAAGAGGCCCGCCGAGGCGCCGGCCGCCGATGCCGAGAAGCCACCTGCACCCAAGTACGTACACACATCTGCACACACGCATGCTGATTTAATTTGTCTGCACGGGTTATAGGCTTAAATTGACTGCTACTAGTAGTACTATCAAGTAGTAGTAGTTACCGTGGCTGTTCAATTAACACGAGTCCGAGATGCTAACTTTTTAAGCAATGATTTGGAACGCGTTATTAACCATGAAATTCCTGTGAGCTGAGTGCCATCTATGATATATATACAAGGGACTGTGTTTTCCCTCCCTCTTTTCTGTGTATGGAATAATAATACAAAAATATATAGCGTAATGGCATTTGGTAGAAAGCCTGTGCGTGACTTTATGTGCATGTCCTTGATGCTCTCTTTTTTTCCCACGCTCCTTGCTTCCTTTTATTTATTCAGGTTTTTTTTTGTATCTATAGTACGCCGAGTAATCTTAGCAAATCAACGGGACGATTTGAACAGGGTAAAATATCCATAGAAAAAGGATCCTCTGGGCAGAAAGTGCACACGGAGAAACTATTGTGTATGTCCCTTGTCGCTCGCAAAAGCGCGGCGCGAATTATCATCACCTTTTTTTAAAAATAAATAAATAAATAAAACGCATACCAGCATGTTCGTTTAATGGCTGGCTTTGTCGGTCCATGCCTGAAAGTGAATGGTGTACTTACTTAACCTTCTGGCAGTGGCAGATTCCATTAGGAGGATGGTGGCCGCTGTGTAGCCTTTTCCCCTCTTTTATACTGAAATAGAATGAACGGTTATGATTAATTGGATCTTTTGGATATCAGGGGAACCAAGTGGTTTCTGAATAATAGTGATGGTAATGATACACGCGGCCTTTATTTACCAAATCACAATGCCATTATACACATTACTAGCAGAACGCTGAGCTAGCTGGCCGCAAACAAGAATATATATAAAAACGCATGATCTGGCTGGCTATCGATCTCGAACTCTCGATGGATCCTATTTTCACATGATCGTAACTAAAAACTCCGAGTTGCATGCATGTCAGGGCACAGGCCGTGGGCTGGCCACCAGTCCGGTCGTACCGCAGGAACGCCATGACCGTCGTCCAGGCCGTGAGGAGCAAGAAGGAAGAGGAACCTGAGAAGCAGCAACAGCCCGCTGCCGCCAACGCCTTCGTGAAGGTCAGCATGGACGGCGCGCCCTACCTGCGCAAGGTGGACCTGAAGACGTACGGCAGCTACAAGGACCTCTCCGCTGCACTCAAGAAGATGTTCGGCACCTTCGTCACCGCAACTGGTAAATCTCACCCCGGCCCGTTGGCATAGGAATCTGCAGCATACAAGCTTGTGAACCGAACTGATACCGATCGCCACGCCTTTACAAATTCGGCGAATGCATTGAGTTGAGCTGAACCCACAGAAGCTGTGCGTCCATGATCCGTCTTACCAGGGAACAGCATGAACGAGGGGAGATTGGTTGATCCGGCCGGCGATGCTGATGATGTGGTCACTACTTACGAAGACAAGGATGGTGACTGGATGCTGGTCGGCGACGTCCCGTGGGAGTATGTTCTCCGTTCTAGCGTGCCATCGTCTGCTTTCGTATTTACTGACCCATGATTAGGACTCCAGTGTCTTGTATGTCGCCTTGCTGATTTTCTGGTCCCTGCAGGATGTTTGTCGACTCATGCAAGCGTCTGAGGATCATGAAGAGTTCTGAAGCCATAGGTCTTGGTTAGTGTCTCCAGATAAAATTACCTTCCAGAGTTCCATTGTAAGATTTTTAATGCGTCAACTCTAACCGCCTAAGTTTTTCTTCATTGCAAAAAAAAAAAAATACAGCACCAAGAACGAAGGATAAGTGCAAGAACAAGAGCTGAAGAAGATGCAGTGTTAAAGATGTTGCCCATTGTATCAGAAGAATGGTCCCCTTGCAGTGCGCTGCCGTTTTTTTTTTCCTACTAGAAATATAACGCGTTTTAATTACTAGTTGGAGGGAGACCTGTCTTGTTCAACTCGTTCATGGACCAGAAGCAATAATATATCCGTGTGTAGCTGGATTGGTGTTATGTCATGTCCCCTACCGTGTCTCCCAGAATCTACTTGGTGATTTTATTCCAGTGTTGTTAATCAAGTTTATGTGATTGTTAAGTAAAGGGCATCAATGGGACTATTATTATTTATTATTATGGTACCTGTATGTGGTCAAGTGGGTGGAACAGGCCATGTGCCAGGTGATGGGGGAATCCATTAGTATAACTCTAGTCTATTTGAGTTATTGGCTGGGTCTTGAGGCATGATGGCATGATCACAACATGAAGCTTCCTTGCTCCTTCTATAGCTGTGACCAAAGCCAAGTACATTGCATAAACAAACTAAACCATACTTTATTCATCACACATTTATGAGTACGAAAATGAAACAGGTATAGAAGATGGCAGCCGTGGTCTGCACGGCATCTAAAACATGATAATATCTTGAAAACGGTATGAAATAATGGGTGTCCTTCTGGGATCACACAACAACTGAATGCAACCTTCCAATGATTATGTGGAAGTTATGTGGTGAGAATCAGAGAAAGGCTACATTATCTCTTTGTTTTGTGCGTAAAGGGGCATACAAACTAATGAGTCTACAAAACAGAAAGTATCCCCCATATTGGTTACCATACAGCCAAAACTGGATGGAATGCACAACAATCATTTGTGGAGAAAATCCAGCATTCCCAGTGGATAATACCACATGATATACAGAACTAGTAAAATGTAATTGGCTTACATCAAACTGGAGCTTGAGCAATGTACAACTCAGGGAGATCTCACTCCTCCAGGCAGTAGAGCTCCCCAGTATTTGCATGTGAGCAGAAAATTGCATATAAATAATCCACATGAACATGTTAATCCTGCACAACCAATTACTGCAAGTGTTCAATAAAAACTTGCAAGTAAACTTCATCTGCAAATATGAAGTCTGGTCCCTCTCAAAGCCATATCTTCAGGATCTCAAGTGGACCAAATAGCAGAGACATGGTGAAGCTCCATGACTTTCTAGCCCTGAACAGCCAACTCCTGCAAGTGTTCAATAAACACTTGCAAACTAACATCGTCGGTGAAAATGACTTCAGATCCCTCTGAAAGCTGTGTTTTCTGTGTCACAGATGGATTCAAGCGAGCGAGCAGGAACCTGGCCTGACTACCATGCTGGTCACACTTTATGAGTTTTGGCACAGGGAAACGGTCTACCAATAGTGCCTCTGCATCTACTTCTGGTGCTTCAAGGAGCTTCCGCAAATTTTCGTGGTTTGGGTCCTTGTGATAGCCAAGCTTCCTCCATTGAGCAATCTTTGAGCCATAATGAATCACGATATAGAAGTATGAATCAAATAGTAAAATGACATCAGGAGAGATGGAGCTGACATCTAACAGCACAGGAATAGGTGGTCCATCAAATGAGTACTGGAATAGAGTAGGCTGGATCATGATTAGAGACCCCACAACTCCCTCCCTATTCAGCATCAACCTGAAGAAAGCAGTTTCATCAGGAGAGCTGTTGAAAACATCAATGAACTGTGATCTCCGCAAGTAGTACATGAACTGTGGATACAAGGAGAAGTTTGTTGACAGCCGAAATGTAGATGGATCTTCAGAAACATAGTTTCCAAACTTAGCAGTGAAGCGGATAAGCATCTTGTCAAGCCATCGTATAACATCTCTAACATGGTACGTCTCTGCCCTGTAAACAGCAAGCCTGGCCATAACAGCTGCAGCAGCTTCCTGATCAAACCCTGCAGCAATTTCAGGAGATCGAGGAGCAGCCCACCTTCTTGCAACGGTCGTTACCCTTAGGCGATAACTACCATCACCAGCTCGGTACCTTGTCATGAACTGAATAAAGAAGACAGTTGGGGGCTCAGCTTTACGACTGCAATCAACTCGGAAAAAGAAAGCAATGTTGGTCTTGCTGCTCAGTGAACTAGTTTTCCAATAATTTGTCCCACCTTCACCAATTTCCTTATCACTAACGGAGCTATTTTTCCTGCGAAGGGAAATGCAGGGACCAAGGGCGCCACAAATCTTCACCTCCTTTGATGTCACTATTTCAATCGTCGCATTGAAGTTCATATTAAGGTTATTGGCGCCTTCACGCTTGAACATATGCCTAAAACAGCTTTTGAACTGCTCAGACTCAAATGATTCTGTATGCACCATTAAACCCCCTGACACTTCAATTGGATTCCTCAGCTCTGCGGCCCCAACCTGATCAAGGGAGCAAGCAAACAGATCAAGAACTAATGCATGATCTGTCAACCTCTTTGCAACTTTCTTATAGAAATCACGTGCTTTGTCAGTCAAAGGTGCGTTGCTATTGAATATGTCACGATGAGAACGAATTGCTTTCCCAAGATCAGTTTCCACAACACACCCTGGACCAACTGTTGCAGGACCAGATGTAAAGACCATAATCCGACCACCAGTACTGGGTGAGCAGCAACCCTCTAGAAGAGCAATAGCAGTAGAAATCGCTGCGCCAGTTGCCCTTAAAGGGCGGTGCCCACGTGGACATGCAGACATGGAGCTCAGGTCCTCTATTGCAGATGTGATGTTAAATTCACATTCAGAAACAGGCAGCAAAAATCGCTGTGCTTCAGTGGACCTTGGCATAGCCAACTTCTTGTATGGTGAACGGTGAACACCTAGAAGTTTTTGTATCTGAAATATAAAAGAAGACTTATGTGATATACAGTAACCAAAACAAATTCTAAAATACAAGCAATTGCAAAAGCATATCACCAAACTTGAAGCAATTCAAAACACGAGTGACCAGAATTTTATATGCAAGTTTGAAAAACAGGAACATAGCAACAGCAACTCTAAACCAAACCCAATTTTTTTTTAGAGTTTTAGGGCATGGCCAAACCGCCAAAGACCAAAACCCAAAGTTTTATGCAAAGGGAAAAATTTTCTGGCTATGCAGTTTTCAAGTTTCAACATTTTCTCTAGCACTACGTTTGGACAAGAGCATTTGCAAGAGTGGTATCCTACAGTGCAGAGATATTCAAGTTATACAGCTGACAACAATTACCACCTTACAACTCCAAGAGCCTACAGCTCCTATAAAAAAGCAGTACAATGCAGGGATAAAGTGTCCAGGTCACGAAGAATTTTACAAACCAAACAATTTCAAGTGTCTATACAATGTACATTTCACTATTTCAGTAGATGTAACAGCACTCAACATAAGCAATACTATCAGAAGACAAAATTTATGTAACATAAGTTCAAAGATGGCATTGTTCCATGCATTTATTGATGGGAAACAGAGTACTTGCTGTATTTGACCAGTTGCCACTGGTAGTGGGCTAGTGGCAAATGTAAGACAGGTGAGAGAGAGAGAAAGATTAGATGGGTCATGCTAGTAGTGGCAAAAAGCTAATACATGCCCCATAACTAGCATTACAACAAGCTACTTACATTCAAATTTCAAACCAGGTTTGAGAAATCTGCCAGAAGAGTTTTAAAATGTGATGAGTAGTAGCAGGCTGGTTGCGTCGGAACAGATTATGCATACTCGCGAAACTAGAATGCTGATCATGCCATATAGATTGTTGCAGAACCAAATTACAAATCCATTGCCCTAAGGATCACATTACAAATTCACAAACCTTGTCAGACTCGAGCTCACGCTCGCCGTTGAGCACAACCACTCGAGCGCAACCCTCAAATCCAAGATCGTGCACCCATACGGACGCAGCGAAAGTGACGAGCGCCACCCTGATCCCCTCGGGCAGCCCTTGCACGACCCTGCGTACCTCGTCCTTCAGCACGGCGAGCTCCTCGGCCGCCGTGGCCGCATCGATCACGAACACGAGCGCAGGTGGCCCCGGGCCCCCGGCCTCGGCGGGGTCCGGAGGCAGCGAGTACTCGACGCTGGAGTGGGTGGGGAAGAGCTCGGCGGGGAGCGCGTCGGGGGCCAGGAGGCGCGGGAACGGGTTGCCGGTGGCGCCGCAGAAGGGGCAGGACCAGCGCGCGGAGCCGTGGTGCACGCGCGAGAACGGGTTGAGCGCGGCGCCGCAACCCGGGGAGGCGCAGCGGAGCGGCGCGTAGGGGAGCAGCGGGAGGAGGTCGGGCGCCGTGGGGTGCTGCAGCGGCGAGCAGAGGACGGCCGTGGGCACGACGAGGGACGCGGCGGCGGGAGCAGTCGGCGGCCA
Source organism: Zea mays (assembly GCF_902167145.1). Lineage (NCBI taxonomy): Eukaryota > Viridiplantae > Streptophyta > Magnoliopsida > Poales > Poaceae > Zea > Zea mays. The sequence continues at coordinate 8,253,320 of NC_050100.1, forward strand.
CGAGTGCCACGGCCACCGGAGGCCCTCCACGGCCTCCAGCTCCGCGAAGTCCATCGGAATCGGAGCCCGATCGAGGTGGTTGGCGCCGCGGTGGAGTAGCGACTAGGGTTTGCCTTCGTCTTCCAGTGTGCAGCCTTTTTCCCTTTGAGGGTTCTTTTTTTTAAAAAAAATAAAGCTTGGTGGATTCCATTCTTTCTCGGTATTTTTTCCTGGGAGGCCGTAGGAGCCTGTGTAATCCATTATGTTGATGCAATTGTATATTTTGATGTATTTAACTAAAATCCAATGCTAACTACTATTTTTTATTTGACTCCTTTTTATCTAAAATCTATTATTCTCTCTGTTTTCCCAAATAATTTGTTTGACTTCTTAATCTAAGTTTGACTGTCTTATCTTATTAAAAAAATCATAATTATTATTAATTTTTACTATAATATTATTTAACATATAATAAACTTTCAATATTTATTTTTTTAAAACAAATGAATAAGATAAGGCAGTCAAGCTTAGTAAAAATTAAACAAATTATAAATTAAAACAGAGGGAGTAATTATTTTATGTTTAACTTTTCTTATATAAAATAGTAGTTAACGTTGGGTTCTCATAAGACACATCAATTGGACGATCGTAACAATATACAGTTTGATTGGATGACTGGTTATACGCGGTCCGACGCGCACCAACCTGGCCGGACAGATACACAGATTTGAGTGTATCTGTGCGTACAACAGAAATGACATGTTTTGTATCCACTTATATAACTTACGTCTTACATGTGTAAACAACCAAACAAAAGCTTAGATAAAGTCAACTCATGTGATGGATCACAACAAGATGGTGCGGCAACCAATTATATGGATAATTGATGATAAATATATACCTCACAACTAGATGCACAATCCGTAAATATATACTAGGTTAGTGCCCGTGCATTGCAACGAAAACATATAATACCTCGATAATATATATATATATATATATATATGTTATATTGTTATGTGTGTTATACTATTATGAGTTGGAGGCAGAATTCGCGGCTGCAGGCGGACTGTCGATGTCGCTAGGCCACGGCCCAAGGGCCCTCCTCCCTCTGTCGCTGCCAGGCCGAAGTGTTTGGATGGAGGGATGAGGAAGGATGAAGAGAGATGGGATGAGATCATTCTAACTTAACCCGCGTTTGGTTTGGAGGTCCAGAGTCAGGGTCAAGAAATATTCTTCAAAAAATGGTGGATGAGGCCATCTCTCAAAAAATAAGGGACGGGGTCAGCCCAGTGTTGATCCCGGTCCATCCCTCGTTGACACCTAACCAAACACTAAATAAATTCCTCGTTAGTTAAAATAGGGGAAGATTTAAGCTCTCTTGTTCCCTTTCGATACGGACTTAGGCTGACTCCAACAATATCCGGAAAATCGATCTGTACGCTAAATTTAGCGTTCTGTACGTGCGCTATCCGCTCCAACAACGTCCGCTAAGAGTTCCGCTAATTTAGAGAAGCCCTCTGACATCCGCTAAAGGTGGAGAATCGCTGTTCATCCGCTATTTGTCCTTCGCATCGTCCAAGGAGGAGCTGCGACACACTGTGACGCACAACCAGCCACCACCACGCCATGGCCTTCGGAGCTTTCGTTGGAGACCGCGGCAGCACAGAGCACCTCGACCATGCTATCCCCCATCACCGTGCAGGCCAGCGTGGTCGGCGTCGTCTGGCGACCACACACATCGCGGCAGCCATCTAGCAAGTCAGCTCGCGCCATGGAGGAGGAAAGACGACCGATGCCTGGGAGGAGGAGCACGTGGCTGCGTGTCGTGGAGGAGAAAAGACGACCGACTGCCATTCGTCGGCTGTCTCCTCTGCGACTGAAAGTCGCCTAGAGGGGGGTGAATAGGGCGAAACTGAAATTTACAAAGTTAATCACAACTACAAGCCGAGTTAGCGTTAGAAATATAATTGAGTCCGCGAGAGAGGGTGCAAAACAAATCACAAGCAAATAAAGAGAGTGACACGTGGATTTGTTTTACCGAGGTTCGGTTCTCACAAACCTACTCCCCGTTGAGGAGGCTACAAAGGCCGGGTCTTTTCAACCCCTTCCCTCTCTCAAACGGTCCCTCGGACCGAGTGAGCTTTCTCTTCTCAAATTAACCGGGAACAAAACTTCCCCGCAAGGACCACCACACAATTGGTGTCTCTTGCCTCGGTTACAAGTGAGTATTGATCTCAAGAAAGAATGAGAAAGAAAGCACGATTGCAAAAGCCAAGCGACAAGAGCGACGAATAACACACGGATCACTTTCTCTCTCAAGTCACTAATCACTAATGATCTCTTTTCTCAATTGTGAAACTTGGAGAGATGGAGGCTTTGAATGTGTCTTGGAATGGATTGCTAGCTCTTGTATTGAATGTTGAAGGTTGGAATGCTTGGATGAAGTGAATGGAGGTGGTTGGGGTTGTATTTATAGCCACCAACCACTTCCTAGCCGTTGCTCCATTCTGCCGACCGCGGACGGTCCGCCCGCCTGGTCCGGACGGTCCGCGCCTGTAGATCAACGGCTAAAAACGCAACGGTCAACAGTAACGGCTATATCAACAGCTATATTACATTTAATGCGTCGTCGGATGTCAGATAAAGCCAGTCGCGGACGGTCCGGTCGTGCACCCCGGACGGTCCACGAGGACGCTATAATTCATTTTTCCGAACCCGTCACCTTCGGGTTTTTCGGTTCCTCACCTACCGGACGGTCCGCGCCTGAGGCCGGACGGTCCGCGCGAGGTCACGGACGGTCCTTGCTTTTCCTCCGGACTGTCCGTAGTGCAGACTTGGATTTTTGCATTGGTTCTGTCCGAGGGTCATTCTGGTGTTGCGGACGGTCCGCCGTAAGGGCCCGGACGATCCGCGCTTGGTCTGTTTTTCCAAAAAGCTTCTCCTGTCTGGAATAATCTACGGTATTCCGGACAGTCGATTTAGTATAGTTGTAGATGAACCTTTGGCACCTGTAGATTATATAATCTAGAGCAAACTAGTTAGTCCAATTATTTGTGTTGGGCAAATCAACCACCAAAATCATTTAGGAAATAGGTGTAAGCCTAATTCCCTTTCAATCTCCCCCTTTTTGGTGATTGATGCCAACACAAACCAAAGCAAATATAGAAGTGCATAATTGAACTAGTTTGCATAATGTAAGTGCAAAGGTTGCTTGGAATTGAGCCAATATAAATACTTATAATATATGCATGGATTGTTTCTTCATTTTTTAATATTTTGGACCACGCTTGCACCATATGTTGTGTTTTTGCAAATTTATTTGTAAATTCTTTTCAAAGTTCTTTTGCAAATAGTCAAAGGTGAATGAATAAGATTTTTCGAAGAATTTTCAAGATTTGAAATTTTCTCCCCCTGTTTCAAATGCTTTTTCTTTGACTAAACAAAACTCCCCCTAAATGAGATCCTCCTCTTAGTGTTCAAGAGGGTTTTGATATATCAATTTTGAAATACTACTTTTCTCCCCCTTTTGAACACAATAAGATACCAATTTGAAATTTATCAATTGAGAATCATACCATTGAAAAATCATTTGTTAAAATTAGGTGGTGGTGCGGTCCTTTTGCTTTGGGCTAATACTTTCTCCCCCTTTGGCATGAATCGCCAAAAACGGAGTCATTAGAGCCCTAGAAATTACTCTCTCCCCCTTTGGTCATAAATAAATGAGTGAAGATTATACCAAAGACGGAGTCCTCTTCTCCCCCAAAGATGGAGAGTTGCTCGGAGTGACGGCGAAGGATGAGTTACGGAGTGGAAGCCTTTGTCTTCGCCGAAGACTCCAATTTCCTTTCAATACACCTATGACTTGGTTTGAAGTAGACTTGAAAACACATTAGTCATAGCATATGAAAGAGACATGATCAAAGGTATATAAAAGAGCTTGAAAGGGAAATGTGCCTTTGGGCCATTTCTAAGTATTTTGGTGATTTAGTGTCCAACACAAGTGCCTAAGTGAAAAATGGTGGGAAAAGTACAAATCAAGGATAAAGGTATGTTTCTCGGACTTAGTACATTGTTTTAGAGACTAATGTATTGTGTCTAAGTGCTGGAAACAGGAAAAATCGAATTAGAATTGTCTTGGCTCGAGCAGCCAAGACTCTGCTGAGTCTGGGAGCACCGGACTGTCCGGTGTGCACCAGACAGTGTCCGGTGCGCCAGGCTGGTTCGAGCGAAGTGGCCGCTCTCGGGAATTTACCGGCGACGTACGGCTATAATTCACCGGACTGTCCGGTGCGCACCAGACTGTCCGGTGAGCCAACGGTCGGCCGCGCGATCTGCGTGGGACACGTGGCCGAGCCAACGGCTAGAAGGGGGCACCGGACTGTCCGGTGTGCACCGGACATGTCCGGTGCGCCAACGGCTCTCTGGCTGCCAACGGTCGGCTGCGCCAGTTAAGGAAAGAAATCGGGCACCGGACAGTGTCCGGTGTGCACCGGACTGTCCGGTGCGCCACGCGACAAAAGTCAAGAATTGTCTTCCCAGATTGCTCTCAACGGCTCCTAGCTGCCTTGAGGCTATAAAAGGGACCCCTAGGCGCATGGAGGAGAACACCAAGCATTCCTTGAGCACTCTTGATCACTCACACATCATTCTTGCGCACTTGTTCGACATTCTAGTGATTTGAGCTCTGTTCTAGTGTGCTAGTCTTTTGAGCTTAAGTCTGGGTCTTGTGTGTGCGTATTTGTTGTGATCTTTGTGACTTGTGTGAGTTGCTAATCCCTCCCTTGCTCCGTATTTCTTTGTGAACTTCAAGTGTAAGGGTGAGAGGCTCCAAGTTGTGGAGATTCCTTGCAAACGGGATTAAGAAAAGAAAAGCAAAACACCGTGGTATTCAAGTGGGTCTTTGGACCGCTTGAGAGGGGTTGATTGCAACCCTCGTCCGTTGGGACGCCACAACGTGGAGTAGGCAAGCGTTGGTCTTGGCCGAACCACGGGATAAACCACTGTGTCATCTCTGTGATTGTTCTCTTGTGGTTATTGTGGTTTGCTAAGACTTCTCTCTAGCCACTTGGCGATTACTGTGCTAACATCTAACAAAGTTTTGTGGCTTAAGTTTAAAGTTTTATAGGATCACCTATTCACCCCCCTCTAGGTGCTCTCAATTGGTATCAGAGCCGTTCTCTTCAAGAAGGGACTAATCGCCCGAAGAGATGGATCCTAAGGAAAAGGGGATGGTGGTCAACAACAACGAGAAGGAGTCTATCTTCAACGAGCCGAAGGATGACAAGCCTACCGACTCGGGCTCAAGCCACAAGCACAAAGACGGGAAGAAGAAGAAGACAAGGCGCATCAAGGAGATAGTCTACTACGATAGCGACGAATCTTCCTCTTCCCAAAAGGATGACGACGACTACGAGAAAAAGAAAACTGTCAATTCGAACTTTTCTTTTGATTACTCTCGTATTCCTCAAAGTACAAACACTCATTTATTGTCTATTCCACTTGGTAAACCTCCTCATTTTGATGGAGAGGACTACGGATTTTGGAGTCACAAAATGCGTAGTCACTTGTTCTCTCTCCATCCTAGTATATGGGAGATTGTAGAGAGTGGAATGCACTTTGATAGTACGGATAGTCCCATGTTCATTAATGAGCAAATTCATAAAAATGCACAAGCTACTACTGTTCTTCTAGCTTCATTGTGCAGGGATGAATACCACAAAGTGAGTGGCTTGGATAACGCCAAGCAAATCTGGGACACCCTCAAGATCTCTCATGAGGGGAATGACGTCACAATGCTCACCAAGATGGAGTTGGTGGAGGGCGAACTCAGGAGGTTCGCCATGATAAGGGGAGAAGAGCCAACCCAAACGTACAACCGGCTCAAGACCCTTGTCAACAAGATAAGAAGCTATGGAAGCACGCGATGGACGGACCACGACGTCGTCCGCCTAATGCTAAGGTCTTTTACTGTCCTTGATCCTCATCTTGTAAACAATATTCGTGAGAATCCTAGGTACACCAAGATGACGCCCGAGGAGATACTTGGAAAGTTCGTGAGCGGGCGAATGATGATCAAGGAAGCAAGATACGTGGACGACGCATTGAATGGTCCAATCAATGAGCCTCAACCCCTTGCTCTCAAGGCAACAGGAAGCAAGGAGACGCTACCTAGCAAGGTGGCACAAATTGAGGCGGCCGGACTTAATGATGAAGAGATGGCCCTCATCATCAAGAGATTCAAGACGGCGCTAAAAGGTCGCAAGGAGCACCCCAACAAGAACAAGATGAAGGGGAAGCACTCCTGCTTCAAATGTGGTAAGATTGGTCATTTTATAGCTAATTGTCCCGACAATGATAGTGACCAGGAGAAGAAGAGTGGAAAGTGGGAAAAGAAGAAAAACTACAAGAAGGCAAAGGGCGAGGCACATCTTGGAAAGGAGTGGGATTCGGATTGCTCCTTGTCTGACTCCGACAATGAAGGACTCGCCGCCACCGCCTTCAACAAGTCATCCCTCTTCCCCAGCGAGCGTCACACATGCCTTATGGCAAGGGAGAAGAAGGTATGTACTCGAAACTCTACTTATGCTTCTTCAAGTGAGGACGAATCTAGTGATGAGGATGAAATAGATTATTCATGTTTATTTAAGGGCCTAGATAGAACCAAGGTAGATAAAATTAATGAATTGATTGATGCCTTGAATGATAAGAATAGGCTTTTAGAAAAACAAGAGGATTTGTTGTATGAAGAACATGACAAATTTGTAGAAGCACAAAAATCTCATGCTCTAGAAGTTAAAAGAAATGAAATGCTTTCTTATGAATTATCTTCTTGCCATGAGACAATTTCTAGCTTAAGGAGCATTAATGATGATTTGAATGCTAAGTTAGAAATAGCTAGTAAATCAACATCTTGTGTAGAAATTGTTGAAACTTGCAATAGGTGTAAAGACTTTGATATTAATGCTTGTAGCAAACACCTAGCCTCAATTTCTAAATTAAGTGATGAGGTGGCTAGTCTTAATGCCCAACTTAAGACTAGCAAGAGTAATTTTGATAAACTAAAATTTGCTAGGGATGCCTACACGGTTGGTAGACACCCCTCTATTAAGGATGTACTTGGCTTCAAGAGGGAAGCCAAGAACTTAACAAACCATAAGGCTCCCATCTCCGCCAAGGAGAAAGGGAAGGCTCCTATGGCAAGTAGCACTAAAAAGAACCATGCTTTTATGTACAATGATAGAAGACAGTCTCATAGGAGTTGTAATGCTTTTGATGCACATGCGTATGATTCTTATGCTATGTTTGCTTCTAGTTCTTCTTATTTGCATGATAGAGATATTTCTAGGAGTTATGTTCATCATGTGCCTAGAAAGAATATTGTTCATGTTTCTAGGAAAGTTATGGATGGTCCTTCTACAATATATCATGCTTTAAATGCTTCCTTTGCTATTTGTAGAAAGGATAGGAAGATAGTTGCTAGAAAATTAGGGGCAAAATGCAAGAGTGATAAAACTTGCATTTGGGTCCCTAAGACAATTGTGACTAACCTTGTAGGACCCAACAAGAGTTGGGTACCTAAGTCCCAAGCCTAAATTTGCCTTGCAGGTTTATGCATCCGGGGGTTCAAGCTGGATTATCGACAGCGGATGCACAAACCATATGACGGGGGAGAAGAAGATGTTCACCTCCTACGTCAAAAACAAGGATTCCCAAGACTCAATAATATTCGGTGATGGGAATCAAGGCAAGGTAAAAGGATTAGGTAAAATTGCTATTTCAAATGAGCACTCTATCTCTAATGTGTTTTTAGTTGAGTCTCTTGGATATAACTTGCTATCTGTTAGTCAATTATGCAATATGGGATATAATTGTCTATTTACAAATGTAGATGTGTCTGTCTTTAGAAGAAGTGATGGTTCACTAGCTTTTAAGGGTGTATTAGACGACAAACTTTATTTGGTTGATTTTGCAAAAGAGGAGGCCGGTCTAGATGCATGCTTAATTGCTAAGACTAGCATGGGCTGGCTGTGGCATCGCCGCTTAGCACATGTGGGGATGAAGAACTTACACAAGCTTCTAAAGGGAGAACATGTGATAGGTCTAACCAATGTCACTTTCGAAAAAGATAGACCTTGTGTAGCTTGTCAAGCAGGTAAACAAGTGGGAGGAGCGCATCACAGCAAGAATGTGATGACCACATCAAGACCCCTGGAGCTGCTACATATGGACCTCTTCGGACCCGTCGCCTATCTAAGCATAGGAGGAAGTAAGTATGGTCTAGTTATTGTTGATGATTTTTCCCGCTTCACTTGGGTGTTCTTTTTGCAGGACAAGTCTGAAACCCAAGGGACTCTCAAGCGCTTCCTAAGGAGAGCTCAAAATGAGTTTGAGCTCAAGGTGAAGAAGATAAGAAGCGACAACGGGTCTGAGTTCAAGAACCTTCAAGTGGAGGAGTTCCTTGAGGAGGAAGGGATCAAGCACGAGTTCTCCGCTCCCTACACACCACAACAAAATGGTGTGGTAGAGAGGAAGAACATGACGCTCATTGATATGGCGAGGACGATGCTTGGAGAATTCAAGACCCCCGAGTGCTTTTGGTCGGAAGCTGTGAACACGGCTTGCCACGCCATCAACCGGGTCTACCTTCACCGCCTCCTCAAGAAGACGTCGTATGAGCTTCTAACCGGTAACAAACCCAATGTATCGTACTTTCGTGTATTTGGAAGCAAATGCTACATTCTAGTGAAGAAGGGTAGAAATTCTAAATTTGCTCCCAAAGCCGTAGAAGGGTTTTTGTTAGGTTATGACTCAAATACAAAGGCGTATAGAGTCTTCAACAAATCATCGGGTTTGGTTGAAGTCTCTAGCGACGTTGTATTTGATGAGACTAATGGCTCTCCAAGAGAGCAAGTTGTTGATCTTGATGATATAGATGAAGAAGACGTTCCAACGGCCGCAATACGCACCATGGCGATTGGAGAGGTGCGGCCACAGGAACAAAATGAGCGAGATCAACCTTCTTCCTCAACTATGGTGCATCCCCCAACTCAAGATGATGAACAGGTTCATCAACAGGAGGCGTGTGATCAAGGGGGAGCACAAGATGATCATGTGATGGAGGAAGAAGCGCAACCGACACCTCCAACCCAAGTTCGAGCGATGATTCAAAGGGATCATCCCGTCAACCAAATTCTGGGTGATATTAGCAAGGGAGTAACTACTCAATCTCGATTAGTTAATTTTTTGTGAGCATTACTCCTTTGTCTCTTCTATTGAGCCTTTCAGGGTAGAAGAGGCCTTGCTAGATTCGGACTGGGTGTTGGCCATGCAAGAGGAGCTCAACAACTTCAAGCGCAATGAAGTTTGGACACTGGTGCCTCGTCCCAAGCAAAATGTTGTGGGAACCAAGTGGGTGTTCCGCAACAAACAAGACGAGCACAGAGTGGTGACGAGGAACAAGGCTCGACTTGTGGCAAAAGGTTATGCCCAAGTCGCAGGTTTGGACTTTGAGGAGACTTTTGCTCCTGTGGCTAGGCTAGAGTCCATTCGTATTTTGCTAGCATATGCCGCTCACCATTCTTTCAGGTTGTTCCAAATGGATGCGAAGAGCGCCTTCCTCAACGGGCCAATCAAGGAGGAAGTGTACGTGGAGCAACCGCCTGGCTTCGAGGATGAACGGTACCCCGACCACGTCTGTAAGCTCTCTAAGGCGCTCTATGGACTTAAGCAAGCCCCAAGAGCATGGTATGAATGCCTTAGAGATTTCTTAATTGCTAATGCTTTCAAGGTTGGGAAAGCCGATCCAACTCTTTTCACTAAGACTTGTGACAGTGATCTTTTTGTGTGCCAAATTTATGTCGATGACATAATATTTGGATCTACTAATAAAAAGTCTTGTGAAGAGTTTAGCAGGGTGATGACACAGAAATTCGAGATGTCAATGATGGGTGAGTTGAACTACTTCCTTGGGTTCCAAGTGAAGCAACTCAAGGACGGCACCTTCATCTCCCAAACGAAGTACACGCAAGACTTGCTAAAGCGGTTTGGGATGAAGGACGCCAAGCCCGCAAAGACTCCGATGGGGACCGACGGACACACCGACCTCAACAAAGGAGGTAAGTTTGTTGATCAAAAGGCATACCGGTCAATGATAGGGTCGTTACTTTACTTATGTGCTAGTAGACCGGATATTATGCTTAGCGTATGCATGTGTGCTAGATTTCAATCTGATCCTAAGGAGTGTCACTTAGTGGCAGTGAAGCGAATCCTTAGATATTTAGTTGCTACGCCTTGCTTCGGGCTCTGGTATCCAAAGGGGTCTACCTTTGACCTGATTGGATATTCAGATTCCGACTATGCTGGATGTAAGGTCGATAGGAAGAGTACATCGGGGACGTGCCAATTCTTAGGTAGGTCCCTGGTGTCATGGAACTCTAAGAAACAAACTTCCGTTGCCCTTTCCACCGCTGAGGCCGAGTACGTTGCCGCAGGACACTGTTGCGCGCAACTACTTTGGATGAGGCAAACCCTCAGGGACTTTGGCTACAATCTGAGCAAAGTCCCACTCCTATGTGATAATGAGAGTGCTATCTGCATGGCGGAAAATCCTGTTGAGCACAGCCGCACAAAGCACATAGACATCCGGCATCACTTTTTGAGAGACCACCAGCAAAAGGGAGATATCGAAGTGTTTCATGTTAGCACCGAGAACCAGCTAGCCGATATCTTTACCAAGCCTCTAGATGAGAAGACCTTTTGCAGGTTGCGTAGTGAGCTAAATGTCTTAGATTCGCGGAACTTGGATTGATTTATAGCATACATGTGTTTATGCTTTTGATCATGTTCCATATGCATTTTGTTGCTTAGTAATGGTGCTCAAGTTGTACAAACACTCCCTGGACCTCACAAGTCTGTTGCAAAGTGATGCACATGTTTAGGGGGGAGATGTGTTACAACTTGACCCTTTGAGACTAACCATGTGCTTGAGTTTGCTTGATTTAGTCTCAAAGAAGGATTGAAAGGGAAAAGGTGGACTTGGACCATGAAAGACTTCCACTGCACTCCGATGAGAGGGTAACTTATTCCAAGTTCATCTCATGTACTCTTATTGCCTTTGTATTCTTATTGAAGATTTAGGTGAGGCAATGGGGTTCTAGGGCCAAGATTGATCCCGTTTTGGTGCTTGATGCCAAAGGGAGAGAAAATAAAGGCCAAAGCGATAAATGGATCAGCTACCACTTGAGAGATTTTGAAAATAGTAGAATAGAGCTTTCGGTTTGTCAAAACTCTTTTATTGTCTCTCTTGTCAAAAGTTGGCTTCTTGTGGGGAGAAGTGTTGATTATGGGAAAAGGGGGGAGTTTTTGAAATCTTGAATCAAATTCTCTTGGAATGACTCTCTTTATGTCTTAACATGTGTGTTTGACTTAGAGATAGAAATTTGAGGTTGATTTGCATAAACAAACCAAGTGGTGGCAAAGAGTGATCCATATATGTCAAATTTGAATCAAAACAGTTTGAGTTCTTATTTGAATTGATTTTGTATTTGTTCTACTTGCTTTATATTGTGTTGGCATAAATCACCAAAAAGGGGGAGATTGAAAGGGAAATGTGCCTTTGGGCCATTTCTAAGTATTTTGGTGATTTAGTGTCCAACACAAGTGCCTAAGTGAAAAATGGTGGGAAAAGTACAAATCAAGGATAAAGGTATGTTTCTCGGACTTAGTACATTGTTTTAGAGACTAATGTATTGTGTCTAAGTGCTGGAAACAGGAAAAATCGAATTGGAATTGTCTTGGCTCGAGCAGCCAAGACTCTGCTGAGTCTGGGAGCACCGGACTGTCCGGTGTGCACCGGACAGTGTCCGGTGCGCCAGGCTGGTTCGAGCGAAGTGGCCGCTCTCGGGAATTTACCGGCGACGTACGGCTATAATTCACCGGACTGTCCGGTGTGCACCGGACTGTCCGGTGAGCCAACGGTCGGCCGGGCCAACGGTCGGTCGCGCGATCTGCGCGGGACACGTGGCCGAGCCAACGGCTAGAAGGGGGCACCGGACTGTCCGGTGTGCACCGGACATGTCCGGTGCGCCAACGGCTCTCTGGCTGCCAACAGTCGGCTGCGCCAGTTAAGGAAAGAAATCGGGCACCGGACAGTGTCCGGTGTGCACCGGACTGTCCGGTGCGCCAAGCGACAGAAGGCAAGAATTGCCTTCCCAGATTGCTCTCAACGGCTCCTAGCTGCCTTGGGGCTATAAAAGGGACCCCTAGGCGCATGGAGGAGAACACCAAGCATTCCTTGAGCACTCTTGATCACTCACACATCATTCTTGCGCACTTGTTCGACATTCTAGTGATTTGAGCTCTGTTCTAGTGTGCTAGTCTTTTGAGCTTAAGTCTGGGTCTTGTGTGTGCGTATTTGCTGTGATCTTTGTGACTTGTGTGAGTTGCTAATCCCTCCCTTGCTCCATGTTTCTTTGTGAACTTCAAGTGTAAGGGCGAGAGGCTCCAAGTTGTGGAGATTCCTCGCAAACGGGATTAAGAAAAGAAAAGCAAAACACCGTGGTATTCAAGTGGGTCTTTGGACCGCTTGAGAGGGGTTGATTGCAACCCTCGTCCGTTGGGACGCCACAACGTGGAGTAGGCAAGCGTTGGTCTTGGCCGAACCACGGGATAAACCACTGTGTCATCTCTGTGATTGTTCTCTTGTGGTTATTGTGTTTTGCTAAGACTTCTCTCTAGCCACTTGGTGATTACTGTGCTAACATCTAACAAAGTTTTGTGGCTTAAGTTTAAAGTTTTATAGGATCACCTATTCACCCCGCTCTAGGTGCTCTCAGAGCTATGTGTGCAAATCAACAAAAGAAGTTCCTAGAATCAAGAATATTTAGCTCATGCCTAAGTTTGTTAAAGGTTTGTTCATCAAGAGGCTTGGTAAAGATATCGGCTAATTGATCTTTGGTATTAATGTATGAAATCTCGATATCTCCCTTTTGTTGGTGATCCCTTAAAAAAGTGATACCGAATGGCTATGTGTTTAGTGCGGCTATGCTCAACGTGATTATCCGCCATGCGGATTGCACTCTCATTATCACATAGAAGAGGAACTTTGGTTAATTTGTAACCGTAGTCCCTAAGGGTTTGCCTCATCCAAAGTAGTTGCGCGCAACAATGGCCTGCGGCAATGTACTCGGCTTCGGCGGTAGAAAGAGCTACGGAATTTTGCTTCTTTGAAGCCCAAGACACCAAGGATCTTCCCAAGAACTGGCAAGTCCCCGATGTGCTCTTTCTATTGATTTTACAACCCGCCCAATCGGCATCGAAATAACCAATTAAATCAAATGTGGATCCCCTAGGATACCAAAGCCCAAACTTAGGAGTATAAACCAAATATCTCAAGATTCGTTTTACGGCCGTAAGGTGAGCTTCCTTAGGGTCGGCTTGGAATCTTGCACACATGCATACGGAAAGCATAATATCAGGTCGAGATGCACATAAATATAGCAAAGAACCTATCATCGACCGGTATACCTTTTGGTCGACGGGTTTACCTCCCTCGTCGAGGTCGAGATGCCCATTGGTTCCCATGGGTGTCTTGATGGGTTTGGCATCCTTCATTCCAAACTTGCTTAGAATATCTTGTGTATACTTCGTTTGGCTAAGGAAGGTGCCTTCTTGGAGTTGCTTCACTTGAAATCCTAAGAAATACTTCAACTCCCCCATCATTGACATCTCGAACTTTTGTGTCATGATCCTACTAAATTCTTCACATGTAGACTCGTTAGTAGACCCAAATATAATATCATCAACATAAATTTGGCATACGAACAAGTCATTTTCAAGAGTTTTAGTGAAGAGTGTAGGATTGGCCTTTCCGACTTTGAATCCATTAGTGATAAGGAAATCCCTAAGGCATTCATACCATGCTCTTGGGGCTTGCTTGAGCCCATAAAGCGCCTTAGAGACTTTATAAACATGGTTAGGGTACTCACTATCTTCAAAGTCGGGAGGTTGCTCAGCATAGACCTCTTCCTTGATTGGTCCATTGAGGAAGGCATTTTTCACGTCCATTTGATAAAGCTTAAAGCCATGGTAAGTAGCATAGGCTAATAATATACAAATTGACTCAAGCCTAGCTACGGTTGCATAGGTTTCACCGAAATCCAAACCTTCGACTTGGGAGTATCCCTTGGCCACAAGTCGAGCTTTGTTCCTTGTCACCACACCATGCTCGTCTTGCTTGTTGTGGAAAACCCACTTGGTTCCTACAATGTTTTGGTTAGGACGTGGAACTAAATGCCATACCTCATTCCTAGTGAAGTTGTTGAGCTCCTCTTGCATCGCCACCACCCAATCCGAATCTTGAAGTGCTTCCTCTATCCTGTGTGGCTCAATAGAGGAAACAAAAGAGTAATGCTCACAAAAATGTGCAACATGAGATCTAGTGGTTACCCCCTTATGTATGTCGCCGAGGAAGGTGTCGACGGGGTGATCTTGTTGGATTGCTTTGTGGACTCTTGGGTGTGGCGGCCTTTGTTCTTCATCCTCCTTGTCTTGATCATTCGCATCTCCCCCTTGATCATTGCCGTCATCTTGAGGTGGCTCATTTGCTTGATCTTCTACTTCATCAACTTGAGCTTCATCCTCATTATGAGTTGGTGGAGATGCTTGCGTGGAGGAGGATGGTTGATCTTGTGCATTTGGAGGCTCTTCGGATTCCTTAGGACACACATCCCCAATGGACATGTTCCTTAGCACGATGCACGAAGCCTCTTCAATACCTATCTCATCAAGATCAACTTGCTCTACTTGAGAGCCGTTAGTCTCATCAAACACAACGTCACAAGAAACTTCAACTTGCCCAGAGGACTTGTTAAAGACTCTATATGCCCTTGTGTTTGAATCATACCCTAGTAAAAAACCTTCTACAGTCTTAGGAGCAAATTTAGATTTTCTACCTCTTTTAACAAGAATAAAGCATTTGCTACCAAAGACTCTAAAATATGAAATGTTGGGCTTTTTACCGGTTAGGAGTTCATAGGATGTCTTCTTGAGGATTCAGTGTAGATATAACCGGTTGATGGCGTAGCAGGCGGTGTTGACCGCCTCGGCCCAAAACCGATCCGAAGTCTTGTACTCATCAAGCATGGTTCTTGCCATGTCCAATAGAGTTCTATTCTTCCTCTCCACTACACCATTTTGTTGAGGGGTGTAGGGAGAAGAGAACTCATGCTTGATGCCCTCCTCCTCAAGGAAGCCTTCGATTTGTGAGTTCTTGAACTCCGTCCCATTGTCGCTTCTAATTTTCTTGATCCTTAAGCCGAACTCATTTTTAGCCCATCTCAAGAATCCCTTTAAGGTTTCTTGGGTTTGAGATTTTTCCTGCAAAAAGAATACCCAAGTGAAGCGAGAATAATCATCCACAATAACAAGACAGTACTTACTCCCACCGATGCTTATGTAAGCGATCGGGCCGAATAGGTCCATGTGTAGGAGCTCCAGTGGTCTGTCGGTCGTCATGATGTTCTTGTGTGGATGGTGGGTACCAACTTGCTTTCCTGCTTGGCATGCGCTACAAACTCTGTCTTTCTCAAAATGAACATTTGTTAGTCCTAAAATGTGCTCTCCCTTTAGAAGCTTATGAAGATTCTTCATCCCAACATGTGCTAGTCGGCGATGCCAGAGCCAGCCCATGTTAGTCTTAGCAATTAAGCAAGTGTCGAGTTCAGCTCTATCAAAATCTACCAAGTATAGCTGACCCTCTAACACACCCTTAAATGCTATTGAATCATCACTTCTTCTAAAGACAGTGACACCTACATCAGTAAATAGACAGTTGTAACCCATTTTGCATAATTGAGATACAGAAAGCAAATTGTAATCTAATGAATCTACAAGAAAAACATTGGAAATAGAGTGGTCAGGAGAAATAGCTATTTTACCAAGACCTTTGACCAAACCTTGATTTCCATCCCCGAATGAAATAGCTCGTTGGGGATCTTGGTTTTTCTCATAGGAGGAGAACATCTTCTTCTCCCCTGTCATGTGGTTTGTGCACCCGCTGTCGATAATCCAACTTGAGCCCCCGGATGCATAAACCTACAAAATAAGTTTAGTTCTTGACTTTAGGTACCCAAATGGTTTTGGGTCCTTTGGCATTAGACACAAGAACTTTGGGTACCCAAACACAAGTCTTTGACCCCTTGTGCTTGCACCCAACATATTTGGCAACTACCTTGCCGGATTTGTTAGTCAAAACATAAGATGCATCAAAAGTTTTAAATGAAAAGTTTTGTTCACTTGATGCACTAGGAGTTTTCTTCTTAGGCAACTTAGCACGGATTGGTTGCCTAGAGCTAGATGTCTCACCCTTATACATAAAAGCATGGTTAGGGCCAGAGTGAGACTTTCTAGAATGAATTCTCCTAATTTTGTCCTCGGGATAACCGACAGGGTATAAAATGTAACCCTCGTTATCCTGAGGCATGGGAGCCTTGCCCTTAATAAAGTTGGACAATTTCTTAGGAGGGGCACTAAGTTTGACATTGCCTCCCTGTTGGAAGCCAATGCCATCCTTGATGCCAGGGCGTCTCCCACTATAGAGCATACTTCTAGCAAATTTAAATTTTTCATTTTCTAAGTTATGCTCGGCAATTTTAGCATCTAATTTTGCTATATGATCATTTTGTTGTTTAATTAAAGCCATGTGATCATGAATAGCATTAATATCAACATCTCTACATCTAGCACAAATAGAAACATGCTCAACAATAGATGTAGAGGTTTTGCAAGATTTTAACTCTATAACCTTAGCATGTAATATGTCATTTTCACTTCTAAGGTTAGAAATAGTAATATTGCAAGCATCAAAATCTTTAGCCTTAGCAAGCAATTTCTCATTTTCAACTTTAAGGCTAGCAAGAGAAATGTTCAATTCATCAATCCTAGCAAGTAAATCAACATTATCATCTCTAGGATTGGAAGTTGAAACATTGCAAACATGAGAATCAACCTTAGCAATTAATTTGGCATTTTCATTTCTAAGGTTGGCAATAGTGTCATGGCATGTGCTTAGCTCGCTAGATAATTTCTCACATTTTTCTATTTCTAGAGCATAAGCATTTTTAACCTTAACATGTTTCTTATTTTCCTTAATTAGGAAGTCCTCTTGGGAATCCAAAAGATCATCCTTTTCATGAATAGCACTAATTAATTCATTTAATTTTTCTTTTTGTTCCATGTTAAGGTTGGCAAAAAGGGTACGCAAGTTATCCTCCTCATCACTAGCATTATCATCACTAGAAGACTCATATTTAGTGGATGATTTGGATTTAACCTTCTTCTTGCCGTCCTTTGCCATGAGGCACTTGTGGCCGATGTTGGGGAAGAGAAGTCCCTTGGTGATGGCGATGTTGGCGGCGTCCTCGTCGTCGGAGGAGTCGCTAGAGCTTTCGTCGGAGTCCCACTCCCGACAAACATGGGCATCGCCGCCCTTCTTCTTGTAGTATCTCTTCTTCTCCTTTCTTCTCCCCTTCTTGTCATCGCCCCTGTCACTGTCACTAGAAATAGGACATTTAGCTATAAAGCGACCGGGCTTACCACACTTGTAGCAAACCTTCTTTGAGCGGGGCTTGTAATCCTTCCCCCTCCTTTGCTTGAGGATTTGCCGAAAGCTTTTGATGACAAGCGCCATCTCCTCGTTGTCGAGCTTTGAGGCGTCGATTGGTTGTCTACTCGATGTAGACTCCTCCTTCTTCTCCTCCGTCGCCTTAAATGCGACTGGTTGTGCCGCGGATATGGAGGGATCATCTAACTCGTTGATCTTCTTCGAGCCCTTGATCATATACTCAAATCTCACAAAATTCCCGATTACCTCCTCGGGAGTCATTAGTGTATATCTTGGGTTGCCACGAATTAATTGAACTTGAGTAGGGTTAAGGAAAATAAGAGATCTTAGAATAACCTTAACCACTTCGTGGTCATCCCACTTTTTGCTCCCGAGGTTGCGCACTTGGTTCACCAAGGTTTTGAGCCGGTTGTACATGTCTTGTGGCTCCTCCCCTTGGCAAAGACAGAAGCGACCGAGCTCCCCTTCGATCGTTTCCCGCTTGGTAATCTTGGTGAGTTCATCACCCTCGTGCACGGTCTTGAGTAAGTCCCAAATCTCCTTTGCACTCTTCAACCCTTGCACCTTGTTATATTCCTCTCTACTTAGAGAGGCAAGGAGTATGGTTGTGGCTTGGGAGTTGAAGTGCTTGATTTGGGCCACTTCATCCACATCATAGTCTTCATCCCCTACGGATGGTACCTGTGCACCAAACTCAACAACATCCCATATACTTTTGTGGAGTGAGGTTAGATGAAATCGCAATAAATCACTCCACCTAGCATAATCTTCACCATCAAATGTAGGTGGTTTGCCTAATGGGACGGAAAGTAAAGGTGTATGTTTAGAAATGCGAGGGTAGCGTAGGGGAATCTTACTATACTTCTTGCGCTCTTGGCGCTTAGAAGTGACGGACGCCGCGTCGGAGCCGGAGGTGGATGCCGATGAAGAATCGGTCTCGTAGTAGACCACCTTCCTCATCCTCTTTTTCTTGTCCCCACTCCGATGCGGCTTGTGGGAAGAGGATTTCTCCTTCTTCTCTTTGTGGTGTGAAGAAGATCTCTTCCCTTTGGAGGAGTCCTTCTTCTTCTCCTTCCTCTTGATGCGGGACTCTTCCGATGAAGTGCTCCCGTGGCTTGTAGTGGGCTTTTCGCCGGTCTCCATCTCCTTCTTGGCATGATCTCCCGACATCACTTCGAGCGGTTAGGCTCTAATGAAGCACCGGGCTCTGATACCAATTGAAAAGTCGCCTAGAGGGGGGGATGAATAGGGCGAAACTGAAATTTACAAAGTTAATCACAACTAAAAGCCGGGTTAGCGTTAGAAATATAATTGAGTTCGCGAGAGAGGGTGCAAAACAAATCACAAGCAAATAAAGAGAGTGACACGTGGATTTGTTTTACCGAGGTTCGGTTCTCGCAAACCTACTCCCCGTTGAGGAGGCCACAAAGGCCGGGTCTTTTTCAACCCCTTCCCTCTCTCAAACGGTCCCTCGGACCGAGTGAGCTTTCTCTTCTCAAATTAACCGGGAACAAAACTTCCCCGCAAGGACCACCACACAATTGGTGTCTCTTGCCTCGGTTACAAGTGAGTATTGATCTCAAGAAAGAATGAGAAAGAAAGCACGATTGCAAAAGCCAAGCGACAAGAGCGACGAATAACACACGAATCACTTTCTCTCTCAAGTCACTAATCACTAATGATCTCTTTTCTCAATTGTGAAACTTGGAGAGATGGAGGCTTTGAATGTGTCTTGGAATGGATTGCTAGCTCTTGTATTGAATGTTGAAGGTTGGAATGCTTGGATGAAGTGAATGGTGAAAGTAGCCTAGAGGGAGGGGGTGAATAGGCTAATCTGAATATTTTCACAACAAACTTCGAAAGATTGTTAGATACATAGTTCGACTGGTGCAGGTCGGTTCAACAGCTATGTGCGCAAGTTGAACCACTCTGAACCAATCCAACTGTTTTATAAACTTTAGACTAAAATCTACTCGAAAAAGTAATTCGCAAGTTCTTGAGAGAAGTAAGATATAGCTAAGTGAGGATGAAAAGATGAATATGTAAAGGCTATTTTACTTCTAGATAAACTCTACGGAAAAATATTTATGTCAATCTTGCAAGTAAAAATATCTCAAGTTAAAACAAGCAAGAACACAAGACACAAGATTTAATCCGAGGTTCGGCCACACCACAAAGGTGTCCTACTCCCCGTTGAGGAGCCCACAAAGGGCCGGGTCTTTTTCAACCCTAATCCTCCAAAAGCCGACCACAAAGGTCAAGGCAATCTCTTCTTATCTTAGCTCAAAGAGCGGGTGATACAAACTTCTTAGGGTCGTCCACAAATTTGGAGACTCCCAAGCAACCTCAAAAGATCTTGAAACCTAGGGTTTCAAGAACACCAAGAACGCACAAGAGGAGTTTGCACAAGCTCAAGTCTTTGTAAAAGAGATGGGAGAGGAAAACCAAATCGTGAGCACAAGCACAAACCTCACACCCAAGAGCTCCTCCAACAAGGTTGAATCTTGAGGAAGATTTAAGTGTGAGAGAGATGGAGAGATGAGTGCTTTGTCTCAAGTTAGGTGAGCAATAAATGAGTGAGTGTTCAGCCGTATAAAGAAGAGAGAGAGAGAGGGGGGGGTCTATTTATAGTCACGGCTCAAAAACTAGCCGTTTGACCAAAAACCCCGCTGAAAACCGGTTGAACCGCCCCCTAGGGCGGTTGAACCGCCCCCTGACAGGTCAGCAGTCTGTCTGCCAGTCTGACTGTCAGACTGACTGGCAGACTGACCTGCAGGCGGGTTAGACAGGCCAGGACCGGTTGAACCGCCCCCTAGGGTGGTTGAACCGCCCCCTGACACCCCTGGCGACCTGACTGCCAGTCTGACTGGCAGACTGCAGATCAGAAGTCAGAGGGTCAGAGACCAGTTGAGCTGCTCCCCAGGACCAGTTCAGCTGGTCTAGACCAGAGAGTTTTGGAGAGAAAACCCCAGCTCAGCTGCCCGGGGGCAAGTTTAGCTTGTATGGTTAGAGAGGTCCATAGCTGAAGTTGAAGTTCAGCTGGAGTTGAAAGTTCAACTCAGCTGAAGTCCAGCTCAGCTGAAAAGCTCAGCTGCAGCTGAAGAAGCTCATCACAGCTGAAGTTAAGTTCAGCTGGAAAGCTCAGCTGCAGTTGTAGAAGTTCAGCTACTTTTCAGCAAGAACACTCTAGGTTTCTCAACCCAAACCATGGTCAACCAAATAATGTTAAAGTAATTTTTGGTTTTCAAAAATAGCTTTTGAATTAGAGGACTTGAGCTATAGCAAACACATGTACCTGTGCGGAAAAGAACAAGGGACAATTACATCATGCAACACAAGATTTTACATAAATTATATACGTCTGTTGCATGAAGTCCTTGGTGCTTCCTTAAGTTCCTGTTTCCTTCTAATCAAACACTGAGAACAAAAACTGTTAGTACCCTTATTTGTTTTGTCATTAAATCACCAAAACCCTCACTTGGGGTTGATTGCACTTACAATCTCCCCCTTTTTGGTGATTGATGCCAAAACAATTAAGGTCAAAAAGATATATATTTGCAATAGAAAATTTCTTTTGAATGATTGTATGTAGATGGCTCCCCCTAAATGTGTGCACGATTGTGAATCCAACGTTTTGACATAATATGTCATATGAGCAACACATTTAGATATAGTGACAAAAACCATACTAAATACAATCATCCGAGGGGTGCAAGAGTGTCATAACAGGAGTTGTGATGCACATGACTATCTCTAAAAACACATTATTTTTACTTCATAGCAGAGTAGTCATTACAAACTGATAGGGCAAAAGATGATGGCTAGAAGACCATCATATTACTTTGAATAACAATCCAACAGTTTTATTTCATACAATGGTAAAAAGGGTACAAGCCACAACAGTGGCCAAAAACAAAAATAATCCAAAAGAAAACCGAAAGAACCACAAACTAGAGGTTGGATTTTCTCCCCCTTTTTGGCAACAAGTACCAAAAACGGAGAGAGAGACAAGGATACAAGAATCAATATCCTCCAGGAGGAGGATATGATGGAGGATATGAAGTGTAGTCAGGGAAAAAAGTCCTCATCGCGTCCTCCTCAAAAGTGGAGTCCCGAGGTGGCTCATCAGCCGCAGAAAAAACAGATGCCGAAGATGTACGATGATCAGGAGGAGGTGGAGGGTGGTGGTGGTAACCAGAGCCGGATGGCCTAGGGTCACCAGGAATGGGTCCCGGACCCGGGTAAGGAGGCGGAGGGTGGGAGGATGATTGACCCGGATCCCCATGGTAGGGAGGTGGGGCAAACTTCTCGCGATCATCAACATAGGCTTCTTCTTCTTCATCGTCTGCAGACATAAAAGGAACCCCGTAGGCCTGCTGGTGCCACTCATTGATCTCCGGGGGAGGAGGATGGAGAGGCACATCAGGCGAACGAGGGACAAAAGGCATGCCCATGGTGGAAGCTTGACGACGAAGATTGTCGTTAGTCTCCCGCTGATGCCGTGCCACCTCATGGACATCAGCATAAATGTTGCGGCACATGGAGAAAAATGCCGCAAACCCATGGACCAAGAGAGCACCCATCCCTCGGCCACGACCTCGACCACGAGCATGAGCACGTGGCATGGGAGATCCGCGGCCAGGAGATGGATGCGAGGCAGCAGCGAGGTGAGAGGAAGATGGATGATGGGGAGGCTGGGAAGGTGGCTCAGTGGAGGAGGCAGGGCCTCCAGACCGTGAGGGAGCCCGCTTCGTACGAGCAGCTGGGTTGGAGGAATCAACCCAGTAGGGTACATAGCGGGAGTGTTTGACGGGTTTTTCGAAGTGGGTCTGGGTGACCACTTCGATCATCTTCATGATAAAGGGTGCATGAAGACACCCTCTGAGAGGAGACCAGGAAGCACGGACAATCTCTTCCCAGATCATGTCAAACACATTGATGCGGGCGAGACTGTTTGGAGCAAGGAGGAGGAGGAAGACGCGACTCTCCCCAAGGACGTTCATTTGATTTCCGCCCTTCGGGAGAACGGTCATCCGGGACAAAGAATTAAGGTACCTGTAGTACTTATGCATGTTAGCGGTCGTCCAGAACTCCCGCTCATTAGAGACATGAATAAATTCTGTCTCTTCCCGCATGGGCAGCCGAATGTCATGCACTCGCATGTTGCTGCCCTGAATATCTGCATCAGAGAAGCCCAGAATATGGGCAAAACGACGATAACTGACTTTGTGCCAGTTACCCTGAATGAAGAAATACATGACTGGGTAATCATACCCATCGACTTCCTCATCTACTTTCTTTATCCAGAGGGTGGCATAGAACTGAGCTACCACCTCGTCGTTCCAGGGGTATTCCATGGTCATAATATTTCGTAACCCCTTTCTCTCTAAGTTTTCGAGAGCTGACGTCATGTCAGCATCTCCCATATTCTCAGAACCCTCCCAGTCAATAAACCGATGTCTGACGACTGGGTGTTTCTTGGAAAGAATGACAGAATTGTAGAAGTCAGCCTGGAAAAGATTCCAGAACCGAGGGTCCTGGACACCAGGATGACGAGGAGTGAGAGTAGGGTTGGTGAACCTCAGGCACTGAAGGGTGTCTATTCCCTTCAGAGTGAAGTCGACGGGAGGTTCATGCGGACCGCGGGTGACGTTCGCCGGATGCATGTGCAGTCCGGTGACGTAGAGAGCATCAGGCGCCGGAAGGTCGACGAAGTCGTCGAAAGCCCCATCCTCCTCCTGGCAGGGAGCATACCCAGAGGAAGACGTGCTACGACGAGGACGAGAGGCGCCAACCTTTTGGCGTCTCCCGCGAGTCGGCTGCGAGGGCATGGAAAAGCCCTCACCATCCATCCGACCAGAGCCACGTCCTCTCTTAGAGAGGGAGCGACGAGGCGGAGGAGAGGGGATGGGAGATTCCTCCTGAATCTCGTCCGAGTCGCTGCTAAACTCAATCACTGAAGGGTTGCGACGACGCACCATGATTGAAAAAGTGGTGAAACGGTGAACTGGTTGAGGTGTGTGAAAGAGAGGCTCTAAATGTTGTGAAGCGACTAAGGCGAGAGTGGATGAAGTGGGAGAAGAGAAGGGGAGTGTCAAATATATATATAGGCAGTTGAGCTGGTCCTCAGGACCGGTTCAACCGCCCCCATGGGCCAGTTCAACTGGTTCTGACCAGTGTGGTCAGAGAGCCAGAAACAGCAGAGGGAAAAACGCCAAAAAATTCAAATTTCTGACGCAGGTTTCTGAAAAATGTACCGGCAGAGATTCCATGCGCCACAAAAAAAATCAAAACAAAGTTTCTGCGCAGATGAGACCGGACGGCAAAAGAAAAAGCTGCGCAAAAGAAAAGTTCTGCGCGCCCTGCATTGGAGCGTGGCTGTGGATTAAAACAAAAATCTGCATGGCGCCCTGACAGGACACGCTTGCTCGGCACAAAAAAATATTTTCTGCGCACCCTGCCGCCCTCACACTTCTGCGCGGAAGTGACAAAAAATATTTTCCTTGCTGCGCGGGCGACACAGCTTTTGCAGAAGCGACTGGTCAAAAAAAAAAGTTACTGCGCGAGCTGTCAAAACTGAGCAGACAGCGACCGGACACAAAAAAAAAACTGCACGCACGACACTAGAGTGTGGCTGTGACCGGTCAGAAACAAAAAAAACTCTGTAGCATGGCGCCCAGACAGGCTGTGCAGAAGTGACCGGACACAACAAAAAAAAAGGTTGCGCGCACTGACGCTGCTGAGCGACAGCAAGCGGACAAAAAAAGGTAATCTGCGCGCCCAGCAGAGTGGAAGTGACCGATCAAAAAGAAAAAAATGATGCGCGCCCTGCAGAGTGGATTGGACCGGACAAAAGAAAAGGACTTTGCATGGCATGCTGCGCTGAAAAACAAAGAAAAATACTGCGCGACTAAAAAAGCTGCAGCTCATAGACCTGCGCGGACAGAACTGCACTGACCGGTCAGAGACCGGTTCAATCGGTCCACAATGCCGGTTCAACCGGTTTTGACCAGGATGGTCCTGGTAAAATCTGGTTAAAAGCAGCTGAGCTGAAGTTCAGCTCCGAAGTTCAGCTGGCCTCCTCCAGCTGAACTAGAAAGTTCAGCTGGTCAAGCCAGTTGAGACTTTAAAAAAAATCTTAGCACTAAAATTCATTCGAATTTTAACATTTTCACCAATTTTTTTGAAAGATCATCACAAGGCTTTAAGACTATCAATAAAAAATAGTGAATCAAACAATCTGTGTGTCCGTTTTCAAGTTAAGTTACGAGAATCCAAGATATTTAATTCACTCCTAAGAAAGCAAAACCTAGTCTCATCGAGGGGTTTTGTGAAGATATCAGCTAGTTGATTTTCGGTGCTCACATGAAACAATTTGATATCTCCTTTGGCTTCGTGGTCTCTCAAGAAATGGTGTCTGATGTCAATATGTTTAGTTCTAGAGTGTTGCACAGGGTTGTTTGCAAGTTTTATGGCACTCTCACTGTCACACAAAAGTGGAATTTTGTTAAACTCACAACCAAAGTCTCTAAGGGTTTGCTTCATCCATAACAACTGTGCACAACATGCCCCAGATGCTATGTACTCAGCTTCTGCAGTGGAAAGTGCAACACAATTTTGTTTCTTGGAACTCCATGATACTAAGGATCGCCCAAGGAATTGGCAAGTCCCAGTAGTGCTTTTTCGATCTACTTTGCAACCGGCATAATCTGAGTAAGAATAGCCAAGTAAATCGAAAAGGGAGCCTTTGGGATACCATAATCCTAGGTTTTGGGTGTGAACTAAGTATCTTAGAATTCTCTTAACTGCTACAAGATGACAATCTTTAGGATTTTCTTGAAAACGTGCACACATGAAAACACTCAACATTATATCAGGTCTAGATGCACATAAGTAAAGCAGTGATCCTATCATTGATCTATATAATTTTTGATCTACAGGTTTACCTTCCTCATTTAGGTCGAGATGTCCATTTGATGACATTGGAGTCTTGGCGTGTTTTGCTTTTTCCATGCCAAACTTCTTGAGCATATCTTGTGTATATTTGGTTTGGCATAGAAAAGTACCTTCCTTGAGCTGTTTGACTTGAAATCTCAGGAAGTATTTAAGCTCGCCCATCATAGACATCTCAAACCTGTTCGTCATTACTTTGCTAAACTCTTCACAAAATTTTTCATTAGTACTACCAAATATAATGTCATCAACATATACTTGGCACACAAATAATTCATTGTCAACTTTTCTAGTAAATAAGGTAGAGTCAGCTTTTCTTATTGTAAACTCATTCTTAATTAAAAAATCTTTAAGACAGTCATACCAAGCTCTAGGGGCTTGTTTAAGCCCGTAGAGTGCCTTGTGAAGTAGATAAACATGATTTGGCTTCTTTGGATCTTCAAAACCCGGTGGTTGCTCCACTTATACTCTCTCTTGTAGTGGTCCATTTAGAAATGCGCTCTTGACATCTGTCGGCGTTTCGAGACAGGGGGGTCCCTAAGCCGACGAGTGAGTGTGCTGCGTGCCCCAGCCCAGATGGGTCGAGCGCGTGGGCGAGCGCGAAGGGGGGAGAGGCGAGGCGGCCGGAGCCGAGCGTGAGAGAGGTGGAAGTCCCGCGGCCTTCGTGTTCGTCCCGCGCCCAGGTCAGGTGCGCTTGCAGTAGGGGGGTTACAAGCGTCCACGCGGGTGAGGGAAGCGAGCGGCCCCAAGAGAGCGCATGTCCCGTCCTCGGTCCCGCGCGGCCAACCCCCTCTGAGAAGGCCCTGGTCCTTCCTTTTATAGTCGTAAGGAGAGGATCCAGGTGTACAATGGGGATGTAGCAGAGTGCTACGTGTCTAGCGGAGGGAGAGCTAGCGCCCTAGGTACATGCCAATGTGGCAGCCGGAGAGATCTGGGCACCCTGCTGGCGTGATGTCGTGGCTGTTGTAGGTGCGGCGGAGCCTGATGGAGGGACAGCTGTTGGAGCGGTCGAGTCCCTGCTGACGTTGTCCTGCTTCCGTAAGAGAGCTAGGGGCCGCCGTCGTCATAGAGCTTGTGGAGCGCCATCATTGCCCCTCTGGCGGAGCTGGCCGGATGAGACGCCGGTCTTGTTCTCCGTGACCCGAGTCGATTCGGGGTGGGATGATGATGGCGCCTCCTGTTGACGTGGCGGTCTGTGCCCTAGGCAGGGCGACGTGGGGTTTCCTCCGAAGCCGAGGTTGAGTCTGCCTTCTGTTGCCGTGGCCGAGCCCGAGCCAAGGGGTCGGTCGAGGCGGAAGTCGTTCGGCCGAGGCCAGGGCGGAGTCCGAGCCCTGGGGTCGGGCGAGGCGGAGTTTTGTCGTCTTCCGGGTCTTAGCCCGAGTCCGAGCCCTGGGGTCGGGCGGAGCGGAGTTCGCCGTCTTCCGGGTCTTAGCCCGAGTCTGAGCCCTGGGGTCGGGCGGAGCGGAGTTCGCCGTCTTCCGGGTCTTAGCCCGAGTCCGAGCCCTGGGGTCGGGCGGAGCGGAGTTCGCCGTCTTCCGGGTCTTAGCCCGAGTCCGAGCCCTGGGGTCGGGCGGAGCGGAGTTCGCCGTCTTCCGGGTCTTAGCCCGAGTCCGAGCCCTGGGGTCGGGCGGAGCGGAGTTCGCCGTCTTCCGGGTCTTAGCCCGAGTCCGAGCCCTGGGGTCGGGCGGAGCGGAGTTCGCCGTGGCGCCTTTGTCGAGGCCTGACTGCCTGTCAGACTTACTCTGTCGAGTGGCGCTGCAGTCGGAGTGGCGCAGGCGGCGCTGTCTTTCTGTCAGACTGGCCAGTGGAGCAGTGGAGTGACGGCGGTCACCTCGGCTCTGCCGGAGGCGCGTGTCAGGATAGAGGTGTCAGGCCTCCTGTGCGTTAAATGCCCCTGCAATTTGGTCAGTCGGTGTGGTGATTTAGTCAAGGTTGCTTCTGAGCGAAGCCAAGGCCTTGGGCGAGCCGGTGATGTGTCCGCCATAAAAAGGGGGCCTCGGGCGAGACGGAAGTCTCTCGAGGTCGGCTGCCTTCGGCCGAGGCTAGGCTCGGGTGAAGCGTGATCGAGTCACTCGTGTGGACTGATCCCTGACTTAATCATGCCCATCAGGCCTTTGCAGCTTTATGCTGATGGGGGTTACCAGCTGAGAATTAGGCGTCTTGAGGGTACCCCTAATTATGGTCCCCGACAGTAGCCCCCGAGCCTCGAAGGGAGTGTTAGCACTCGCTTGGAGGCTTTTGTCGCACTTTTTTGCAAGGGGACCAGCCTTCCTCGGTTGCATTTCGTTCCGGTGGGTGCGCGCGAGCGCACCCGCCGGGTGTAGCCCCCGAGGCCTCGGAGGAGTGGTTACACTCCTTCGAGGTCTTAATACTTTGGCTGGTCTGGTCGTTCCCTCATGCGAACTGGTCGTAGCCCGGGTGCACGGTCGGGGCCCAAGCTCTCGGGCTGGTATGTTGACGCTGTCAACGATTTGGCCGGAGCCGGTTTTTGCGAGAGCAGCCCCCGAGCCTCTGCACAGGGCGAGAGGACGATCAGGGACAGACTCGGCTTTTTACATACGCCCCTACGTCGCCTTTCCGCAAGGAGGAGGGGGGAGTGCGCCATGTTACCCTCGATGGGCACCGAACATGGTGTCTCCGGTGAGCTGCAAGCGGGTAATCCGAGTGGACGTCCGTGCCCCGTTCGTTGGGGGTCGGCTAGGGGCCCAGAGGCACGCCCAAAAGTACCTGCGGGTGATTTGCCGGACCCGGTCCCCTGGCGACGGGGTCCGAGGGCTCGATGCCTCCCTCCGATGGGATTCCGTTACAAGATCGTTCCCACTGGTCTCGGAAATGTCCTAGGGTACCTCGGGAGCGCAGCCCGAGCCTCGGTTATGTATCGAAAGTACCCCTGGTCATCCCTCGCTCGGTGTCTGAGGCGACTGTGAACCCTTCGGGGGCCAGCCTTCGAACCCCTGATCAGTAATGGGCGCGGAGCCCGAGTAGCCTGAGGCGGCCATGAAGCCCTTCGGGGGGCTGGCCTTCGAACCCCTGACCAGTAGTGGGTGTCGGGCCCACGCGATCTGAGGCGACTGTTGAACCCTCGGGGGGCCAGCCTTCGAACCCCTGATCAGTAATGGGGGGCTCGGAGCCCGGTTCCTTCGCGGAGAAGGATCCCTTTCGGGGTATTCCCCTTTCCCGGTCCCTGTTGCAAGAGATAGAGAAAGAGGAAAACGGAAAAGGATACGAAATCGGACGACGTGGCGTACCTTTTCTGACGCGGTTATTACGGCGAAGGTGAAGCGTCGCGCGCTCCTCCTGCCAGAAACGCCGCGTGTCTCGCCGCGGAGTTAATGCGACGGGGTGAGTGGTTGGCGGGGCGGCCGTTGCGCGCGTGCGATCCGTTCGAGGAATGGGTCACGGGTGCACCGTCTTCACGCCGTGAGAGGAGGCTCCCTTGCTGTCTCAGGATGGGACGTGAGCCTGGCCGACGACGTGACTGCTGTGCCCGCCCGCCTGCCACCGCTATTACTGCTGGCCCACCTTCGGTCGCTTTGACCGACGCGCCAGTCTGGCGCTGTTGGGTCGCCTCGAGTCGTGGCACAGGCTTCGCAACTGAAGAGGCGCGATGGTGGCACAAGTGGCGGTGCGGTTGCTTGCATGCAGCAACTGGCGTGCCGGTTGCTCGACGCGTGGGCCTGGGTTCCAGGCTGGCGTGTCGGAAGTCGGAGAAGCGCGTCCATCTGGCGCGGTTTGAAAGTTGCCTAGAGGGGGGGTGAATAGGCAAGTTAAAACTTTTTCAACCAAAACTAGAAGCAAACTGGGTAAAACTGAATTGATCTCGAAATTCACCCAGTTAACTTTGGAAATGAGATGTTCTAAATGATCCACAGGGTTCAAGGTAGTAGATCTGAGAAGGGCACTTCTCAAAATCCACACACCAAAAATATATAAACAAATCTTCCACACAATGGTGAGAGAACGAAGAACACAAATAAGCACAATGACCAAGAATACAAGAGACACAAGATTTATCCCGAGGTTCGGTCACACCACCAAGGTGCCCTACTTCCTCGTTGAGGCGCCCACAAAGAGCCGGGTCTCTTTCAACCCTAATCCTCCCTTTGCCGACCACAAAGGTCAAGCCCACACAATAATCTTTGCTCAAACGAGCGGGTAATACAAACTTTCTTGTGGTCTTCCACAAGATTTGGAGACTCACAAGAGACACCTAGTCGTCTAGGAGCTAGAAGCTCCAAGAGTAATGAATCCACAAAGAACTCGATGTTGTACCAAAGCTCGAATGAAGAAGAACAAGAGAGATTTAGAGATGAAGCACAAAAACCGCAGCTCTCAAGCTCACTCAAAGATTCCTCTCCAAAGATTTGAAATGAGAGAGGCAAGAGATGTGTGTGAGGGAGAGGGAGGTGTTTCTTGGGTTAGAAATGGAGTTCAAATCGTGCTCCCTGCTATGGGGTGAGAGGTAGGAGTGAGTATATATAGTTGGAGCTCAAAACTAGCCGTTGGGGCCGATTTTTCTGTTTGAGGGCGGTTGAACCTCCCCCTAGGGCGGTTGAACCTCCCCTGGCAGGCCTGGCAGCCAGTCTGCCAGTCTGACTGGCAGACTGACGCGCAGACTGACCGCAGACTGGTCAAAGTTGACCAAAACCAGTTGAACCGCCCAGGGGGCGGTTGAACCGCCCCTGACAGCTCTTGGCGACCTGTTTGCCAGTCTGACTGGCAGACTGCAGATCAGAGGTCAGAGGGGTCAGAGACCAGCTGAACTGCCCCTCAGGACCAGTTCAACCGGTCTTGACCAGAGAGTTTAGGAGAGAAAACCCCAGCTCAACTGCCCAGAGACAAGTTCAGCTGGTGTATGGTCAAAGAGGTTCACAGCTGAAGTTGAGTTCAGCTGAAGTTCAGCCCAGCTGAAAAGCTCAGCTAAAAAGCTCAGCTGCAGCTGAAGGAGCTCAGCTCAGCTGAAGTCCAGCTCAGCTGAAAAGCTCAGCTGCAGCTGAACAAGTTCAGCTGCTTTTCAGCAAGAACACTCTAGGTTTCTCAAACCTAACCATGGTCAACCATAGAACGATAAAGAGATTTTTGCTTTTCATAAATAGCTTTTGAATAGAGAGGTTTGAGCTTTGGCAAACACCAACCTTCTTTTTGGATCCCCCTTTATAGTACGACGATTCCTATACTCAAGTTAAATAAAATATAATGAAGTAAACTCCTTGAGTCATTGGTGTCTCTTGTGTGATTTCTCCATGGCATTGCTTCATAAGGATCACAAACATCTTTGTCTCACCTTTTGAAGCAAACTCAAATCAAACCTGTGACTTGTACCATATCACCTTATATGAGTTCAAATCATGGCTTCAAGTCACCTTACTGATGCATCAACATGTTATAACTCTTCATAGCTGATTAGTTCATCGACTTAGTGCAAGTACTCTCTTCTTCACCTTAGCCATGGTACCTCGGTCTACAAGCCGTCGCTTGGCCTTCACCTTCGCTTAGTTCCTCGAAGCCCTTTCCTTGCTATCTTCACCCTATCAAGCCATTCTCGAGTCACATCAAATTGAGCATCCATTGAGAGAATCATTTCTTCAATATTGTGAACCTTGCTTGAATGTCTTCTAGATATAATTGTCAAGATCAATCAAGCTCTAGTTTGATTCTCATAGAAGCATATATGGACTGACAGTAATATGGTCAAGCCAATTCACGATTCCTCATATCTTATTCTCTTTGGCTTGACCAATCCTCTAAATCACTTTGTCCTCTATTCTGGTCATATGTATGTAGTGATTTCTCAGGTCTTGTCCATATATTCAAACCAATATAGAGATCATATTATATCCATTTGCATTGTCTCATTGGTCATTTAACCTCGTGTTGAACCTTTGTTCACTGATCATTATACACTATTCAAGTATGTTCATCATACTGAATTTCCTGTTCAACACTTAGCAAACTCGTTAGACCTTTAAATGTGTTGTTATCCAAATCACCAAAACTCACAAAAAAGGATGAATGCACTTTCAATCTCCCCCTTTTTGGTGATTGATGACAACACATTTAAAGCTTACATAAGATTTGATAAATAAGATTTTAAATCCTATGATATAGTTTTCTCCCCCTAAATATGTGCATTTCAGAAAATAACACTTTTGTACTCAAATGCCAAAAGCACATATTTAGGTCAAAGTATGGAGACAACTTATATCATACTATTCATTGGGTGCAGTGTGTCATAAAATAAACGTGATGCTCATGACAAAGAATGCACTTACCAATTTTCTACATCTTATGTTTTTCTTATGATTCCCACTTTTGTTAATCATTTCTCCCCTTTTTAAAAGTCTTCTAACACTTAGTTACATAAGACTAAATGTAAGCTTTAATACAAAATTTCTCCCCCTTTGTCATAAATCTCCAAAAAGGATACAAAGAATATAAAGGGTAGAAATTATGATTAAGCAAGATGGGAACACACTATTATGAAAAGGGTCCTTAGATGACACAAAGGTAATGGAGAAGTGACATGAAATGATGTACCTTTGCATTTTTACCTTTTCAAGGGGTTTCCAGACTTGTGTTGGATTTAGAATTCATTTGCAAGCTCTTGTTGGCATAATTGTGACATAGGTCCAAGATATCAAATGAATATTGTCATACTAATTGAAAGATAAATCTTGATACCTGGAGTCTAGATGTCACCTAGCATTTTCTTATCATAACAAGAGGCAACATGAAAATTGCACAAGTATGGATTATACAACTAGTGATCATGTATGAAAAATATCAATTGAAAAACACCAATTGATACAATTTGATAGATGAATAGATCACTAATAGCATATTACACTAAGTTCTCCTCAAGTTTTAGTGCACACATATATATATGAATTCAATTGATATCTGTTGAGAGTACTTATTTGCAACTTAAAGTACCATTGGCATAAACGGAGTATCAATTGAACATAATCATGCAACATAAGAAACATGTGCACTATTTAATCAATTAAGTTCTAGACAGGAGAATCTATAAGCTATGCTATTTCAGATATTTGCAATCCAAAAGGATGTGATACATATTTACCAATTTTAGATGATGTTGGAGTAGTATATAAAAGAGAAACTCATTCTCTTATGAAATGTATAACATATACATTTATTGGAGCAAAGAATCTTTGATACCCATCAAATTTGCAGTGGAAGCGATTGTCTTTGCCCGAAGATTCCTTTCTAATTCGAGACTTTGTTCCATGCCATATGGTCTTCATTATAATCATGAATTTCTATCTTAGCTTTTGATAGGCTTGACATTTCAAAGAGAAACTTATCCTCTTTAAACAATCAAGAGAAACT
Organism: Zea mays; assembly: GCF_902167145.1. Taxonomy (NCBI): domain Eukaryota; kingdom Viridiplantae; phylum Streptophyta; class Magnoliopsida; order Poales; family Poaceae; genus Zea; species Zea mays. The sequence continues at coordinate 8,286,225 of NC_050100.1, forward strand.
CATTCTCTTCAAAGAACTACACAAATTCACTAAAAGAAAATGTTAGTCTTTAAGGACACAAGATATAGAATGAGCTCCCCCTAAATGTATGCATCAAGTACTTGAATTACTTGTAACATGCATTTGATTCAATTAAGATTCTTAGAGGAGTTCATCATATATCTTGGTCAAGGCATAATATATTTGAAATAATTGAATTTATGCTAGAGAACACATGTCGTTCCCCAAAAGAACTAATCCATGGGGTGACATGTGGTAATTATTTGATCATTTCTTTGGAACCACTCATCCTCATTTGATGTTCTTCTTTCACCAAGGTGTGAGACTACACAACATGAACTTGAAAGAAATCATTAGTCTCACAAGATATAGGCTAAACTCTCCCTCAATTTGTGCATGTAAGAGTACACAAAGTACACTTATTCACATCAACAATACGAGGTTAAAGGAGATGTTTGCACTATATCTTGGTTGAACATGACATGCTTTACATAGATAATGAAAATTAAACCAATTGAAAGTTTAAGAACTAAAAGTATATCAATTGAAATCTTGAAGGGTAAAGCATGCTAATATGAACCTCAAACCTCATAATGAAGGATATCATATAAATATATCACTACATCTTCATTATTTGGTTGACAAAAAAAATATAACTCCCTTCTTGAATCACTGTGATCTCTTTTCTCTTTACGATTTCATCCAACCAAGTTATCATGAACTTCTTTCATCTTTGCTTGGTTCGATCATACTTGATATGAGACCCATTGAAACTCAATGATTGAAAGAACCAAGTCTCTTATATTTGTAGATTTTGAATCCATCTTGAAAGCACTTGGAAGGACCTTGTTGAAACACTTAGAAAAGAGAGCATTAAAAACACATGGGAAGGTTTCACAAATGATGATCCTTATATGTGGATGAAAATGAACCATCATTCTTGAAACCCAAAAGGATAGACTAAATTCCTTTAAATTAGTGCACACATATAGTTGATGTCAAAGTTATATGCACTATTGAACATTTTATAATGCAATGAATTTAACCTATACTATGGTACATCCCACTAAGGATAGAATACTAAAACAACTGAAGGAGAGGAAGTTTTCATACCTTAGCCTCTTATCAACTTCTTCTTACTTTAGTTGAATAGTATCCTTTAAGCTTGTGATTTATCCAATTTAAAACAAGCACCATCTCTTAACATAGATTTTCTATGGATAAACTCAACACAAGAGATGGCATTAGTAGCACAAGCACTAGTTTCTTATTTAGCAACCCTTTATATGCGAAAGACAAGCGTGTTGCTAAAAATAGAGAAACCTCATAATATGGACTAAATTTCCCTTGAGCCCTTAAGCACAATATATTTTGAATGATATGGATAATATGCATGGTTATTCAATGAAGTCTAAAGGGCTAACTTAATCCATATTATGGTGAGTGTCTAATATAGAAGAATCAAATCCAAATTAACTAGAGAGAGAGTACATCACATAGTTTTGAATTTGTTGACCATATGATAATATTCATTTATCTTCCAATTGGACCTTTATTTCATAATCAATAACTGATGTATATCCTCAAGTGCTTCTTTTCCCTTAGTGGCTACACAAGTCACAAAAGAGATAAGATTTGAAAATAATATGCACTTGAGATTCAGTTGTTACCACCCTTGCTACTATCTCCAAATATGATTTATATATTCATTATCGAGCACCCAACTTGATCCATTGAAGGAGTGATCCTGCAAAACAAGTTTAAGCTTTGTATTTTGGTACCCAATTTTAATTGGGTCCTTTAAGATTAGTAGTAAGAGCCTTGGATACCCACACATTCCTTACTGTGGCCTTTCTCTTTGTATAGGCACCCACATATACTTGACAACCATCTTACATGGTTTCAAGTCAATATTTAATCACTTAGATAAAAACTAGAGTTAAGAATAGGAGCCTTTTCTCCTTTTATTAATACATCATTGTGTTGCCTTCTTGATGATGAACCTAGCTTGACCTTGGGTGCACCTAGCTTATCAAGGTTAGTCGCACAAGCATTCATATCATAAAGACAAGTTATGCATGGAATTTACAACTTAGTGATCCAATTCAATGTGAAGCATATGGATATCGATTGAAGTAGATTTCTAAGATATCAAAATATGGGTTTCCAAAATTTAGAGAGTATGGATCACTAATTGTACCTTTTACAGTTTAAAAATCATATCCATGTTAGTGCATATGTATGTGATGAATATCAACAAAAAGTATTCTTATGCACTTTTAGATTTAACGATAAGGGAATTTTAAACTGCATCAAGAGTAGCTATTTAGAAAACAAAGATTACAATCCATATGAATGAGATACAAATTTACCATTCTGGATTGTCTTAGTATAGCTTACTCAAGGGAAACTTATTCTCTATGACACAAGATATATAATGTTCTCCCACTAGATATGTGCATCAAGTATTTGAATGACTTGCCACATGCACTTTCGATTCAGTTAAGAGTCTCATGAGGAGTACATTACATATCATGGTCAAGGCATGACAAATTTGCAATGAATTAACTTATCCTTAAGAATACTTACCACCAAGTAGAGCGTACCATCTGTTATACCAATTTGAAAGATCTTACTATCTGTGGTGGTGTCACTTTAGCATTCTTCTTTTCATCATTTGTGGAGACTTCCTTCTTTGTTATCCCTTTTCCTTTTAAAACTAGTCGATAAAACACTTTGAAAAGAGGTATTAGTAGTACAAGGAAGTATTTAATGAATGATGATATCTATATATGAATGGCAAACAAATCATCATTTATTAGGCGAAAAGGCATAAATTAAATTCCTTTTAAATTAATGCACATGGATGAGTGAATTAATAATATGCACCAATTTACAAATTTAAGCCAAAAAGAATTTAACTTTCATATTGACATTTTTTTTCTTCATAAAATAGATTATTACCAATTGAAAGAATGCCACTTGAAAGGAACTATAATTGGTCATATACCAAATGAAACAGTAAAAGTCTGCAAAAATAAAGCTGAAAAGGTGCTGTTGCAGACTGAAAAAAGGCGTCTGAAAAAGGGCTGACGCAGTCCGAAAAAAATGGTCAGACTGGCCGGACAAACTGTGCCAGACCGGTTCAACCGGTCCTGGACACCAGTTCAACTGGTTTCAGCCAGGGGGTTTCCTGGTGAATACCAGCCGAACTGAAGTTCAGCTGGTCAAACCAGTTGAGCTAGGAATGAATTTTAAAATAATTTTTTCACAATAAACCTCATTTCAAATTTTAAAATGTACGCATAGATTGAATGGCACACTCCATTTGAGAAACACATTCTCATGTTGTGAAACTACATAAATCACTTAGATAAAAACATTAGTCTCACAAGTCTAGTCATATAGAGAATTTCCCTTTTGGTAAGTGCTTTAAGAATTTGAATTTCTTACTTAGCACTCTATTCATTTAAGAACATGGGATAATACTCTTTATGTCTAGGTTATGGCAATAATACGATAATCAATTTGAAATATGCCACAAGATACATACAACCAATTTAAAGCATGTAGATTGTCATAATATAAAAATATGAACTTGCAATCTACCATATAATTAGATCCTTTCCAAAGCAAGGTAAAATCTTTTAAGTTCATTCTCAAGTGCTTCATTTTTCCTATGTGGCTACAAAAGACACAAAGGAATATACTAATTAAAAGCAATGTGCACTTAAGAATTAATTGTTACCATCCTTTGGATATCACTTGGTTGTAGGCCTTTTGCTTGATTCCCATAAAGGTTAATCCTTATTCCCTACAACACAAGTTCTTGGTAGAGATGAATATGAAGTTAGTGATATAACAACTCAATTCATCTTTGGGTCAATCTTAAAGGATATACAATGTAAGATTGATAGCTTGAGATAAGAATTGAGTTAAACCGCTCAAGCACCCCAAAGCTTCATATCATCTGTGGGTACCTGCAAAACTTATTAAGTACATTTTGGTACCCATCTCATGATAGGTCCATCAAGGTTAGCCAATAAGGACTTAGGCACCCAAATAGCCTTGATCCTAGAATGTGGTGAACTCATCACCTTTCTAGCACAAGAGTCAAATTTGGGTCTCCTAAGCATATTTGAATGTATTGACAAGTTAGGCTTAGGAGTTTTACCCTTTGGACAAACCTTGAATAGATGACCTCTTTCACGGCAATTGTAGCAAATGCGGTGCTTGTCCTTGCAATGCATTTGTCTTTTGCTTTCATCCTTCTTGATGGTCATCTTTCTTGATCGTGCAAGGTCTTGGTTCTTCATGCGGGGGCATGAACCAATTTCATGACCCTTCTCCTTGCATCCATAGCACCTCCTATCGCTTCTCTTTGATCTTTCTTTGCTGAAGCACATAGGTACATTGTTAGAGCAAATAATATGAGCATTAATTTTCTTACCTTGAGTCTTGCTCATGTCCTTCTTGGAAAGCTTGGTATTCTTTTGAAGGGGTTTTGTGCATGCTACGGTTGTCCCCTTCTCAAGCTTTTTCACCATATTATCACGGTTATCTTGAGAAGGTTGAGCATGACACTTTCCCTTCAAAATAGTTAAGCTCCTTCTTAGCCTTCCAACTTCTTCCTTGAGCTCTTTATTTTCTTGTGTGATAGAAATATCACTAATTCCTGAAATTTCTAGCTCAATGGAAGATTGGCTTTCTTGAGAGCAACATTTGTTAGCACATGATAATATAGTTTCAATTTCAACACATGTGCACATGTGAGGTTGGTATGATTTCAAATTAGTTAACACAACCTCATGAGCCATTTCTAACATGATATGTGAATCCATAAATTTATTATGAGAGCACACAATCATATCATGTTTTTCTTGCAAAGCTAGATTTTCAATATTTAGCCTTTCTATCGTGTTCTTGAACATAGCATTTTTATTTTCTAATTGAGCAATATATGATGAATGATTAACAGCTTTAATTTGCTCAATTGAAATGTCTTCATACCTTTGGACCAAATCATCATGAGAGCACTCACTACACCATGACACAATATTGCCAACAGATTGTCTGATGGTAAAATACCTAAATAGCATCGCACAGTCCGTCGGTAAAGAGCTTTGCCGACAGATAATGTGTGTCGGCGAAAGTCCTGTCGGCAATAACCTTTACCGACAGACATAGATCTACCGACAGACTATTTGTGGGCAATGTTATGTTATTGCCGACAGACATATCTTTGCCGTCGGACAAATTTTTGCCGACATATTCTTGTGCCAACGGCTTGTGTGTCGCTAAAAGTCTATATACCGACAGATTGTGTGATGTTATTCCCTATGTGCAGTTTAAAAAAAATCATGTATACAAATATATGCTAATGAAACAAATAATAAACTGATTATGATGCACATGCAGGACAACTTGAATAATATGTAGCTCAGAATATATGAAATTTGATTACTAAAAGAAAGAGATCAATCTTTGACTTTGAATTCCAACATATATTGTTTTGGAATACAATTTGTGTGATGAACATATAAAAATAATAGCATACATGTTTTCTAAATTCTGAAGTGATCTTTCAGTTCTATTACATGCAAAGTCTAAAGATTCATCTAGCAAACTAAAATCTCTCCATCAGCTGGGTGATGTTACGCCAACGGCTAGCACGCATGCGAATAATCATTTTTTCACACACTTCAAGCACTCTGATCCTTGCTTCTAGCACCTCTTCCCTACAACATATTTTGATAATTTGTCAATTACTATATCAACAGGTCTATAAACTCCCAACAGAAAATTCAAACTAAAAGTTTAATAAAAGTATTAAATTGCAAAAAGTTCGGTGATACTGCATATGAAAGTCGCCGATAGTCGCCCATATTAACTTACCCTAGTCTTTCTGCTCCTGCTGGCCCCACGCACGATAGTCGCCGACGATGACTCGGGCATTAGCTATCCTTGCTCGCTTCTTAAAGGAGTAGAGAAATAGCCCCTCAAATTTGAATTATGTCTTTATCTAAAAAAATAATTTGGGTTAAAGTAAATCAATCTGCAATTGAAAAGTAGCAGGAGATCCTCGGACAGCAGGTCAAAAAGTAAACTCCAAACTGAGATTTCTGATATCGCCATATATAATGCCAACATAAGTCATCAGAAGGGATTGCAAGGCACAATGAGCTAGGACAACTCACAGTTCGTCGGTGCATCTTCCTCGCTCACGTGGAAGGACATTTTCGGTCTCATGCTGAAGGTACTGGAGCTCATCGTGCAGCTCTGTTATCTGCCCGATCAAACCATATGATGACACATATTCTAGTGACGTTGCTTGGGAACCTACAAAAAAATTGAAAACCTGAATGGATTACTCCAGCTTGGTAGTCAAAAGAATATCCCAAGCACATGTGGATATCCCTCACAGCATGAAGATAAGAATCGCTGTCGTCAACTGATCCCTCTTCAAACATTTTAGATGCTGCTTGATCAATCAAATTGTACCGGCCCTATATATCCATGTAGTAGATACTCTATTTTGTAAGAACACAAGTGAAAATGACAAGAGGCTAAATAATATGTTGTCTTGATGGATGAACTCAGCAACAATACCAGGCGGCCATCAAAAGCTGAGAAGTAGCCCTGCAATTCCAATTCTACAGCTTTCAGAAATGAGTAGGCACTCGATATTTTTATCTGTTCTTCGAGCTGGCAGGCTATCTTCAGAAATAGGTGAGCAGCAAGTTGATTGACAAGATGGTTGATGAACTGCAAGATATAAAGAGTGTCTACGTGACCACTTATCAGGTAAAAAGATGGGTTCCTACAAGCAATTGTCAAACTCATAAGGCACCTTCTTCTGATGACTTATGTAGCAGTCCTGGCGCAGAAGCTTTAAATTGTGATCTCCTAGAAGTCATGAGTGCCCCCAACAATTCTTGTCAATAATGTTAGGCCTTCATATCTGTTCAAGACATCGGAGGTCGGTAAAATTTTAGTTTAGATCAGCAGAAAAAGGAAGGAGGAGCAACACGAGATCTAATCGGCTAAAGTTTTTCCTGCGGTTGAAGGAAGGAGGGAGAGAGAGACGTGGGGAAATCGAAGCACTCACGATGCTGCTAAACGTCATCGGCGATGCCCTCATTCTTGCACACGGCCTCGTTGAACTTCTTCCCCACCATGTTGAACATCTCACTCAGATTCTCGCTAGCGCCTGCATGTGGTAATCCGTCCCCCAAAACCAGAGCGGCGTGGGCCTAGCCGTCGTTGATGTTGCGTCCTAGATGACCCAATGCTCCACGAGGCTGAGGCGCGTCTTGCGGCGCACGGTGAGGAGCAGCTTCTCGTCGACGCGAAGACAATGGCGGCGGGAGCGGGCGTAGCAGTCGACGTAGGTGGACCAAGCGAGAATCGGGCTATGCTTTTGGGTGCGGTTGAGATAAAAGTGGAAGAGACAGACAGAGGAGAGGATGGTGGGTTGATAGAAGAAAAAGTGAGGGAGATTTGTGTAAAATTTTGATGCAGGATAACCATTGAAACTGATGCTTTAAGTATAGTAGAGACAAAAGGCCTCGCGACCTAAGCTTCTTAATCGGCGCCACCTGCTGCTAGCTAGGTCGGGACGCACGCGTGACATGGCACCAGGTTTTTTTACTTGGTTGTGTTGATTCCAATAAAATTGTAGCCCTTTAATAACTAACGTGTACAGGTTTATAAAAAACAATACCGAAAATTGATTGAATAATCATCACTAGTCCAATGGGTACTTGTCTTCTCTTTTTACAAAGGGTCACGAGTTCGATTCCTGATTCCTACGTACTCACGCTCGTTATTTTTTTTGCTATAGGATCATGATATCCATTTACCGACAAACGATCTGATGCTACTTTTTTCCGACAGACTTTGTGCCACGCATAATCAGTTTTACCAACAGATGGATTGCCACAATAGCTCGACATTATTGCCGACAGATTTGTTGACTCCAATACAATAAGTACCGACAGATAGTGTGATGGTAATATTTTGTGACACATTGTCTGTCGCAAAACGTCTATTTTTACCGTCAGTTGTTTGACGCTAAAATTGTGTCATGGTGTAGTGACTTTAGCTTCTCATGCTCTTTGGTCAACTTCTCTAAGTCTTCAATTTTTCTGATGAGGAAGTCTTCTTGCTTATGAAGCATTTCTTTTTGTTCTTCCGCTCTTTTCATGAGTTTAAGCAAGCTCATCCGATGTTTCTTGCTTAGCTGAGCGAAGAATTGTTGAAGATCATCCTCATCTTCACTATCACTTTCTTGCTCCTCCTCATCCTCACTTTCGCTTTCACTATCACTCCCATTAGCAATAAAGCACATATGAGAAGTGGATTTGAAAGACGAACCTTGTGAAGAGGTGGATTCGTCGTTTGGTCTCCATCGATCATTTTCACCTTCTTCAATCTTGTTCTTCGCCTCATCTTCCTTCATTTTGAGGAACATCCTTTCGGCAATTTTCATGGCAAGATCTATTGCCCTAGGATCAATATCTGCACCAAAAGATAAAGTCGAGGCAACCTCAACTTTTTCAAGCTTAGAAGCACTTTCGTTTCTTAGTCCCCCCGACATGATCTTTCCTCACGCGGTTAAGCGTTAGAACGAGGATTAGGCTCTGATACCAATTGAAAGTTGCCTAGAGGGGGGGTGAATAGGCAAGTTAAAACTTTTTCAACCAAAACTAGAAGCAAACTGGGTAAAACTGAATTGATCTCGAAATTCACCCAGTTAACTTTGGAAATGAGATGTTCTAAATGATCCACAGGGTTCAAGGTAGTAGATCTGAGAAGGGCACTTCTCAAAATCCACACACCAAAAATATATAAACAAATCTTCCACACAATGGTGAGAGAACGAAGAACACAAATAAGCACAATGACCAAGAATACAAGAGACACAAGATTTATCCCGAGGTTCGGTCACACCACCAAGGTGCCCTACTTCCTCGTTGAGGCGCCCACAAAGAGCCGGGTCTCTTTCAACCCTAATCCTCCCTTTGCCGACCACAAAGGTCAAGCCCACACAATAATCTTTGCTCAAACGAGCGGGTAATACAAACTTTCTTGTGGTCTTCCACAAGATTTGGAGACTCACAAGAGACACCTAGTCGTCTAGGAGCTAGAAGCTCCAAGAGTAATGAATCCACAAAGAACTCGATGTTGTACCAAAGCTCGAATGAAGAAGAACAAGAGAGATTTAGAGATGAAGCACAAAAACCGCAGCTCTCAAGCTCACTCAAAGATTCCTCTCCAAAGATTTGAAATGGGAGAGGCAAGAGATGTGTGTGAGGGAGAGGGAGGTGTTTCTTGGGTTAGAAATGGAGTTCAAATCGTGCTCCCTGCTATGGGGTGAGAGGTAGGAGTGAGTATATATAGTTGGAGCTCAAAACTAGCCGTTGGGGCCGATTTTTCTGTTTGAGGGCGGTTGAACCTCCCCCTAGGGCGGTTGAACCTCCCCTGGCAGGCCTGGCAGCCAGTCTGCCAGTCTGACTGGCAGACTGACGCGCAGACTGACCGCAGACTGGTCAAAGTTGACCAAAACCAGTTGAACCGCCCAGGGGGCGGTTGAACCGCCCCTGACAGCTCTTGGCGACCTGTTTGCCAGTCTGACTGGCAGACTGCAGATCAGAGGTCAGAGGGGTCAGAGACCAGCTGAACTGCCCCTCAGGACCAGTTCAACCGGTCTTGACCAGAGAGTTTAGGAGAGAAAACCCCAGCTCAACTGCCCAGAGACAAGTTCAGCTGGTGTATGGTCAAAGAGGTTCACAGCTGAAGTTGAGTTCAGCTGAAGTTCAGCCCAGCTGAAAAGCTCAGCTAAAAAGCTCAGCTGCAGCTGAAGGAGCTCAGCTCAGCTGAAGTCCAGCTCAGCTGAAAAGCTCAGCTGCAGCTGAACAAGTTCAGCTGCTTTTCAGCAAGAACACTCTAGGTTTCTCAAACCTAACCATGGTCAACCATAGAACGATAAAGAGATTTTTGCTTTTCATAAATAGCTTTTGAATAGAGAGGTTTGAGCTTTGGCAAACACCAACCTTCTTTTTGGATCCCCCTTTATAGTACGACGATTCCTATACTCAAGTTAAATAAAATATAATGAAGTAAACTCCTTGAGTCATTGGTGTCTCTTGTGTGATTTCTCCATGGCATTGCTTCATAAGGATCACAAACATCTTTGTCTCACCTTTTGAAGCAAACTCAAATCAAACCTGTGACTTGTACCATATCACCTTATATGAGTTCAAATCATGGCTTCAAGTCACCTTACTGATGCATCAACATGTTATAACTCTTCATAGCTGATTAGTTCATCGACTTAGTGCAAGTACTCTCTTCTTCACCTTAGCCATGGTACCTCGGTCTACAAGCCGTCGCTTGGCCTTCACCTTCGCTTAGTTCCTCGAAGCCCTTTCCTTGCTATCTTCACCCTATCAAGCCATTCTCGAGTCACATCAAATTGAGCATCCATTGAGAGAATCATTTCTTCAATATTGTGAACCTTGCTTGAATGTCTTCTAGATATAATTGTCAAGATCAATCAAGCTCTAGTTTGATTCTCATAGAAGCATATATGGACTGACAGTAATATGGTCAAGCCAATTCACGATTCCTCATATCTTATTCTCTTTGGCTTGACCAATCCTCTAAATCACTTTGTCCTCTATTCTGGTCATATGTATGTAGTGATTTCTCAGGTCTTGTCCATATATTCAAACCAATATAGAGATCATATTATATCCATTTGCATTGTCTCATTGGTCATTTAACCTCGTGTTGAACCTTTGTTCACTGATCATTATACACTATTCAAGTATGTTCATCATACTGAATTTCCTGTTCAACACTTAGCAAACTCGTTAGACCTTTAAATGTGTTGTTATCCAAATCACCAAAACTCACAAAAAAGGATGAATGCACTTTCACGGTTGCATGCCGCCTGCATGGCTGCCCGCCCCTTCCGCCCGTTGGTCTGGGCGAAAATGGGGGGTCGCCTGTAACCGCTGGACGGTCGCGCGCACCATGCGCGGCGGTTTGGCTTCTTCTGCCCTGAGCCGGCTTGCATGACGTGCGGGACCCAGCCCCCGAGTCGCAGGGGAGGGCCTTGGAGCGTGTTGGAGAAGACTCGGCCCGCGGCGCTTGGGGGCGCACGTAGGGGGAGTTGGCTCGAGAATGGGAACCTGGTTGGCCGGAGCCTAGCCGTGTTGTCCGTCAGCGGGGCCGACGCCAAAGTCGATCAGTCGAGGCCTCGGATCGGGCTGGCGCCCTTGGGAGCCGGTTGACTGAGGCCCCAGGGGTAACCGGTTGAGCCGCCTGCTCGGGCCGGATTCCCGGAGGAGCCCCTGGACCGCGGGGCCGCCCGAGGCTGGGTCGGGCTTTGCTGAAGACGTCGTCGATGCCGAGGGTGCTACAGCTCCCTTCGGCGTGAAGACCCGAGCCTGCAGGATCCGATCATCTTGTAGCGTGTGCTTCCTGCGGCCGCCGAAGCCAGAAGAAAACACCCTCGCTGCACTTGCGAAGCTGCGCCTTTTTTCCTCCCGTTTCGAGCATCTGGACTTCGTCGGTAACAGGGATGTTTGTGTGAGCAAGAGCTGCTTTTCGCGGAAGGGACGAGTGAGGTATCCGTATCCCAAAGGCGTGGGAATCCCTCGGCTCGGTCGGCCTTGCCGCTTACGCGTACTTTCACCCGTCCATGAGGCCCTGTCCCCGACTTAGTCGAGAAAACCTGAAGGACTGCTTCGGCAGGAGAGCTTCCGAACGTGATGACTCGTTCGGTCCACGGAGTCGCTTTATCCGAGCGCAAGTTACTTATCGCAGAAGGGGACGAGTGAGGTATCCGTATCCCGGAGGCGTAGGAGTCCCTCGGCTCGGTCAGCCTTGGCTGCTTACGTGTACCTCGTCGTTTCCAGGATCCGCTTTCCGAAGTAGTCAAGAAGCACGAAAGAAATCCTGCTAAAAAGAGATCCTTTTTCGAGGAAAAATTCGACGCAGAGGGGGTCTCCCCCCTTTTAGCCCCCGAGGGAGGGTCGGGTTTTGCTGAGGCTAGGCCGACCCTTCCTTGACAACTAAACTTTGCGTAGGTGCGAGGTATATGAACAACTTGAAAACATCTTAAGGATAGAAGCGACGTAGCTGTTTGATGTTCCAAGCGTTGCCGTAGATCTCGCCTTGATTGCTGGCCAGCTTGTATGTTCCGGGCTTCAGAACTTTGGCGACGATGAATGGCCCTTCCCAGGGGGGCGTGAGCTTGTGCCTCCCTCGGGCGTCTTGTCGCAGCCGAAGCACCAGGTCGCCCACCTGGAGTTCTCGGGACCGGACCCCTCGGGCGTGGTAGCGTCGCAGGGACTGTTGGTACCGCGCCGAGTGTAGTAAGGCCCTGTCCCGAGCTTCCTCCAACTGGTCCAGCGATTCCTCTCGGCTGGCTTGGTTGCTTTGTTCGGTGTAGGCCCTCGCCCTTGGGGAGCCGTATTCCAGGTCAGTGGGCAAGATAGCTTCAGCCCCGTAGACCAGGAAAAACGGCGTGAAGCCCGTGGCACGACTCGGCGTCGTCCTTAGGCTCCAGACCACCGAGGGGAGTTCCTTCATCCATCGCCTGCCGAACTTGTTGAGGTCGTTGTAGATCCGAGGCTTGAGCCCTTGTAGAATCATGCCGTTGGCACGCTCTACCTGCCCATTCGACATGGGATGAGCCACGGCGGCCCAGTCCACCCGGATATGGTGATCTTCGCAAAAATCCAAGAATTTTTTGCCGGTGAACTGGATGCCGTTGTCGGTGATGATGGAGTTCGGGACCCCGAAGCGATGGATGATGTTGGTGAAGAATGCCACCGCCTGCTCGGACCTGATGCTGTTCAGGGGTCGGACCTCGATCCACTTGGAGAATTTGTCGATGGCGACCAGCAGGTGCGTGTAGCCCCCGGGCGCCTTCTGCAAGGGACCGACGAGGTCCAGACCCCATACAGCGAAGGGCCAGGTGATGGGTATTGTCTGCAGAGCCTGAGCGGGCAGGCGTGTCCGCTTCACATAGAATTGGCACCCTTCGCAGGTGCGGACAATTCTAGTGGCGTCAGCCACCGCCGTTGGCCAGTAGAAGCCTTGCCGGAAGGCATTTCCAACAAGGGCTCGGGGTGCTGCGTGGTGGCCGCAAGCCCCCGAGTGTACTTCTTGCAGCAGTTCCCGACCTTCGGCGATGGGGATGCATCGCTGGAGGATGCCCGAGGGGCTGCGATGGTAGAGTTCCTCTTCGTCGCCCAGCAAGACGAATGACTTGGCGCGTCGCGCTACCCGCCGAGCCTCGACTTGGTCGAGGGGTAGCTCTCCTCGACGGAGATATTGCAGGTATGGGGCCTGCCAATCTTGGTCTGGCGTGGCCCCGCTCTGCCCTTCCTCGACGTTCAACGCCCCGCCCTCGGGGGTCGAGGGTACCTCGGGCTGAGCCGAGGGTACCTCGGGCTGAGCCGAGGGTACCTCAGGCTCGGGCGCGTCGTCGAGTTTGACGGAGGGTTGATGCAGATCCCGGGAGAAGACGTCCGGGGGGACTGTCGTTCGCCCCGAGGCTATCTTGGCCAGCTCGTCTGCGGTTTCGTTGTAGCGCCGAGCGATGTGGTTGAGCTCGAGCCCGAAGAACTTGTCTTGCAGGCGCCGAACCTCGTCGCAGTAGGCCTCCATCTTCGGGTCGCGGCAGTGGGAGTTCTTCATGACTTGGTCGATGATGAGCCGCGAGTCACCGCGGGCGTCGAGGCGTCTGACCCCTAGCTCGATGGCGATCCGCAATCCGTTGACCAGAGCTTCGTACTTGGCCACATTGTTGGACGCCGGGAAGTGGAGGCGCAGCACGTAGCGCAAGTGCTTTCCGAGGGGCGAGATGAAGAGAAGGCCCGCACCGGCCCCCGTCTTCATCAGCGACCCGTCGAAAAACATGGTCCAGAGCTCCGGTTGGATCGGAGTCGTTGGTAGTTGGGTGTCGACCCATTCAGCCATGAAATCCGCCAACACTTGGGACTTGATGGCCTTCCGAGGGGCGAACGAGATCGTTTCGCCCATGATCTCCACTGCCCACTTTGCGATCCTGCCCGAGGCCTCTCGGCACTGGATGATCTCCCCCAGGGGGAAGGATGACACCACAGTTACCGGATGGGACTCGAAGTAGTGTCGTAGCTTCCGCCTCGTCAGGATCACAGCATAGAGCAGCTTTTGAACTTGTGGGTAGCGGATCTTAGTCTCGGACAGCACTTCGCTGATGAAGTAGACCGGCCTCTGAACGGGCAATGTATGCCCTTCCTCCTGCCTTTCGACCACAATCGCGGCGCTAACCACCTGAGTGGTCGCGGCGACGTAGACCAAGAGGGTTTCTCCGTCCGCCGGCGGCACCAAGACTGGCGCCTTTGTAAGGAGCGCCTTCAGGTTGCCGAGGGCTTCCTCGGCCTCAGGGGTCCAAACGAAACACTCGGCCTTCCTTAAGAGGCGGTACAGAGGCAGACCTCTTTCGCCGAGGCGTGAGATGAAGCGGCTCAGGGCCGCGAGGCATCCCATGACCCTCTGTACCCCTTTTAAGTCCTTGATGGGTCCCATGCTGGTGATGGCCGCAATCTTCTCCGGGTTGGCCTCGATGCCCCGCTCAGAGACGATGAACCCTAGGAGCATGCCTCGGGGCACCCCGAAGACACACTTCTCAGGATTAAGCTTGACTCCTTTCGCCTTGAGACACCGGAATGTCACTTCAAGGTCGGAGAGGAGGTTGGGAGCCTTCCGTGTCTTGACCACGATGTCATCGACGTAGGCCTCGACTGTGCGACCGATGTGTTCGCCGAACACATGGTTCATGCACCGCTGGTACGTCGCGCCTGCATTCCTCAGGCCGAACGGCATGGTGACGTAGCAGTACATGCCGAACGGCGTGATGAAAGAAGTCGCGAGCTGGTCGGACTCTTTCATCCGGATCTGGTGATACCCCGAGTAGGCATCGAGGAAGGACAGGGTTTCGCACCCAGCAGTGGAATCCACGATTTGGTCGATGCGAGGCAGAGGGTAGGGAACCTTCGGACATGCTTTGTTGAGACCAGTGTAGTCTACACACATCCGCCATTTCCCCCCTTTCTTCCTCACAAGCACAGGGTTGGCAAGCCACTCGGGATGGAATACCTCTTTGATGAACCCTGCCGCCATTAGCTTGTGGATCTCTTCGCCAATCGCTCTGCGCTTCTCCTCGTCGAATCGGCGCAGAGGCTGCCTGACGGGTCGGGCTCCGGCCCGAATATCCAGCGAGTGCTCGGCGACATCCCTCGGTATGCCGGGCATGTCCGAGGGACTCCACGCAAAGACGTCGGCGTTTGCGCGGAGAAAGTCGACGAGCACTGCTTCCTATTTGGGGTCGAGCCCGGAACCGATCCGGATCTGCTTGGTGGTGTCGCCGCTGGGGTCGAGGGGGACGGCCTTGACCGTCTCCGCTGGCTCGAAGTTGCCGGCATGGCGCTTCACGTCTGGGACCTCCTTGGAGAGGTTCTCCAGGTCGGCGATGAGGGCCTCGGACTCGGCGAGGGCCTCGGCGTACTCCACGCACTCCACGTCGCATTCGAACGCGTGTTTGTACGTGGGGCCGACGGTGATGACCCCGTTGGGGCCCGGCATCTTGAGCTTCAGGTAGGTGTAGTTGGGGACGGCCACGAACTTCGCGTAGCATGGCCTCCCTAGCACGGCGTGGTAGGTTCCTCGGAACCCGACCACTTCGAACGTCAGGGTCTCCCTTCGGAAGTTGGAGGGTGTCCCGAAGCAGACTGGGAGGTCGAGTCGCCCGAGGGGCTGGACGCGCTTCCCAGGGATGATCCCGTGGAAGGGCGCAGCACCTGCTCGGACGGAGGACGGATCGACGCGCAGAAGCTTGAGGGTCTCGGCGTAGATGATGTTGAGGCAGCTGCCTCCGTCCATCAGGACCTTGGTGAGCCTGACATCGCCGACAACGGGGTCGACGACGAGCGGGTATTTCCCCGGGCTCGGCACATGGTCGGGGTAGTCGGCCCGGTCGAAAGTGATGGGCTTGTCGGACCAGTCTAGGTAGACTGGCGCCACCACCTTCGCCGAGCAGACCTCCCGGCGCTCTTGCTTGCGGTGCCGAGCCGAGGTATTCGCCGCATGCCCTCCATAGATCATGAAGCAGTCGCGGACCTCGGGGAACCCCCCTGCTGGGTGTTCTTCGTTCTTGTCGTCATCGTGGGCCCTGCCACCCTCGGCGGGTGGCCCGGCCCTGTGGAAATGACGCCGAAGCATAACGCACTCCTCGAGGGTGTGCTTGACGGGCCCCTGATGGTAGGGGCACGGCTCCTTGAGCATCTTGTCGAAGAGGTTTGCACCTCCGGGGGGCTTCCGAGGGTTCTTATACTCGGCGGCGGCGACAAGGTCCGCGTCTGCGGCGTCGCGTTTCGATTGCGACTTCTTCTTGCCTTTCTTCTTGGCGCCGCGCGGAGCAGACGCCTCGGGAGCTTCTTCCGACGGGCGGCCCTAGGGCTGCTTGTCCTTTCGGAAGATAGCCTCGACCGCCTCCTGACCGGAGGCGAACTAGGTGGCGATGTCCATCAGCTCGCTCGCCCTGGTGGGGGTTTTGCGACCCAGCTTGCTCACCAGGTCGCGGCAAGTGGTGCCGGCGAGGAATGCGCCGATGACATCCGAGTCGGTGATGTTGGGCAGCTCGGTGCGCTGCTTCGAGAATCGCCGGATGTAGTCCCGGAGCGAGTCCCCCGGCTGTTTGCCGGCAGCTTCGAAGGTCCCAGGAGTTCCCGGGGCGCACGTATGTGCCCTGGAAATTGCCAGCGAAGGCTTGGACCAAGTCGTCCCAGTTGGAAATCTGCCCCGGAGGCAGGTGCTCCAACCAGGCGCGAGCAGTGTCGGAGAGGAACAGGGGGAGGTTGCGGATGACGGGGTTGTCGTCGTCCGTTCCGCCCAGTTGGTAGGCAAGGCGGTAGTCCGCGAGCCACAGTTCCGGTCTCGTTTCCCCCGAGTACTTTGTGATAGTAGTCGGGGGTCGGAACCGGGTCGGGAATGGCGCCCGTCGGATGGCCCGACTGAAGGCCTGCGGACCGGGTGGTTCGGGCGAAGGACTCCGATCCTCCCCGCTGTCGTAGCGCCCCCCACGCCTGGGGTGGTAGCCTCGGCGCACCCTTTCGTCGAGGTGAGCCCGACGGTCGCGTCGATGGTGCTCGTTGCCGAGGTGGCCCGGGGCCGCAGGCGCGGTGTTGCGCGTGCGCCCGGTGTAGACCGAGGCCTCCCGCATGAATCGGGAAGTCGCGGCATGAGGTCCCGAGGGATATCCTTGCCTCCGGGATGCAGTGCTCTCGGCCCGCCGGGCCGCAGCGCCTTCCAGGAGATTCTTGAGTTCTCCCTGTATTCGCCGCCCCTCGGTGGTTGACGGCTCCGGCATCGCGCGGATGAGCATCGCTGCGGTCGCCAGGTTCTGACCGACCCCGCTGGATGCGGGCGGCGGCCTGATCCTGACGTCGTTGGCGACGCGGTGCTGGAGACCTTGGGGCAGATGACGTATTTCTCCGGCCAGGGGTTGGCCCACCCATGTCTGTCTGGCGTCCCGACGGATCGGCTCAAGCGCCCCTGTTCCCTCGTTGAGCCTGGCCTGCGCCTCGCGGACTTGCTCGAGTTGTGGGTCGTAACCCCCCGCCGGAGCGGGGACCACAGCTAGCTCCCGTGGGATGTCGGCGCGAGGCACCGGCCTAGGGAGATCACCATCCTCCGGCATGCCAAGATGGTTGCCTTCGGTGGGATCCCCTAGCTCAATGTGGAAACATTCGCGGCTTGGGCCGCAGCTCTCGTCACCGAGGCTGCGGCTTCCGTCGGAACGGTCGGATAGACAGTAGTCACATGCGGTCATGAAGTCCCGCATGGCACTGGGGTTGCCATGTCCGGAGAAATCCCAACCGATGCTGGGATCGTCATCTTCCTCGGACCCGGAGGGCCCGTAGGTCGAGACGTCCGTCAGTCGGTCCCAAGGCGACCGCATACAGAACCTCAGTGGGGTTGCACTCGCCTCAATGAGAGCGCCCGCCAAAACGAGGTCGTTTGGCGGGTTGAGGCCGAGTCGAAATGACGCAAGATGGGAGTTAGTCGTTACCTTTTGGTCGACGTGGAGCGACGTAGTCACATCGGGGACTGGTTGCGCCGTCATCTCTGGTTCGAGGGCGACGTCCTGCAGGCTTTCCGCGAGCGCGCCGGCGTCGTCTTCTTGCTCGAGGTCAGCGTGCCGCGGGGGGACGGCGCTTGCCTCCGTCTCGAACGCGAGGTCGACGTCCGGCGTGCCTTCCGTCGGGGCGTCGGGGGCGCCGATTCGCTCGACGGCCGGCGAAGCATGGCCTCCCGTCTGGCCTTGACGGCCCCGCCTCCTCCTCCGTTGGCGGGGGAGAGAACGGAGCGAGCCCGAATGTTGCTCTTCCACCACGCGGGGTAGACGTCGTCGATTCCGCCGCCGACGGGCGGGTTGTCGGCCGCCATTGTCGTAGTCGCGCGGCGGTGGAAGAAGTGTCATGTCGTAGCTGCCGTCGAAGGACATGAACTCAAGAGTCCCGAAACGAAGCACCGTCCCGGGCCGGAGAGGTTGCTGGAGACTGCCCATCTGGAGCTTGACGGGGAGCTGTTCGTCAGCACGCAGCAGGCCCCTACCTGGCGCGCCAACTGTCGGCGTTTCGAGACAAGGGGGTCCCTAAGCCGACGAGTGAGTGTGCTGCGTGCCCCAGCCCAGATGGGTCGAGCGCGTGGGCGAGCGCGAAGGGGGGAGAGGCGAGGCGGCCGGAGCCGAGCGTGAGAGAGGTGGAAGTCCCGCGGCCTTCGTGTTCGTCCCGCGCCCAGGTCAGGTGCGCTTGCAGTAGGGGGGTTACAAGCGTCCACGCGGGTGAGGGAAGCGAGCGGCCCCAAGAGAGCGCCTGTCCCGTCCTCGGTCCCGCGCGGCCAACCTCTTCTGAGAAGGCCCTGGTCCTTCCTTTTATAGTCGTAAGGAGAGGATCCAGGTGTACAATGGGGATGTAGCAGAGTGCTACGTGTCTAGCGGAGGGAGAGCTAGCGCCCTAGGTACATGCCAATGTGGCAGCCGGAGAGATCTGGGCACCCTGCTGGCGTGATGTCGTGGCTGTTGTAGGTGCGGCGGAGCCTGATGGAGGGACAGCTGTTGGAGCGGTCGAGTCCCTGCTGACGTTGTCCTGCTTCCGTAAGAGAGCTAGGGGCCGCCGTCGTCATAGAGCTTGTGGAGCGCCATCATTGCCCCTCTGGCGGAGCTGGCCGGATGAGACGCCGGTCTTGTTCTCCGTGACCCGAGTCGATTCGGGGTGGGATGATGATGGCGCCTCCTGTTGACGTGGCGGTCTGTGCCCTAGGCAGGGCGACGTGGGGTTTCCTCCGAAGCCGAGGTTGAGTCTGCCTTCTGTTGCCGTGGCCGAGCCCGAGCCAAGGGGTCGGTCGAGGCGGAAGTCGTTCGGCCGAGGCCAGGGCGGAGTCCGAGCCCTGGGGTCGGGCGAGGCGGAGTTTTGTTGTCTTCCGGGTCTTAGCCCGAGTCCGAGCCCTGGGGTCGGGCGGAGCGGAGTTCGCCGTCTTCCGGGTCTTAGCCCGAGTCCGAGCCCTGGGGTCGGGCGGAGCGGAGTTCGCCGTGGCGCCTTTGTCGAGGCCTGACTGCCTGTCAGACTTACTCTGTCGACTTACTCCGCTCCGCCCGACCCCAGGGCTCGGACTCGGGCTAAGACCCGGAAGACGGCGAACTCCGCTCCGCCCGACCCCAGGGCTCGGACTCGGGCTAAGACCCGGAAGACGACAAAACTCCGCCTCGCCCGACCCCAGGGCTCGGACTCCGCCCTGGCCTCGGCCGAACGACTTCCGCCTCGACCGACCCCTTGGCTCGGGCTCGGCCACGGCAACAGAAGGCAGACTCAACCTCGGCTTCGGAGGAAACCCCACGTCGCCCTGCCTAGGGCACAGACCGCCACGTCAACAGGAGGCGCCATCATCATCCCACCCTGAATCGACTCGGGTCACGGAGAACAAGACCGGCGTCTCATCCGGCCAGCTCCGCCAGAGGGGCAATGATGGCGCTCCACAAGCTCTATGACGACGGCGGCCCCTAGCTCTCTTACGGAAGCAGGACAACGTCAGCAGGGACTCGACCGCTCCAACAGCTGTCCCTCCATCAGGCTCCGCCGCACCTACAACAGCCACGACATCACGCCAGCAGGGTGCCCAGATCTCTCCGGCTGCCACATTGGCATGTACCTAGGGCGCTAGCTCTCCCTCCGCTAGACACGTAGCACTCTGCTACATCCCCATTGTACACCTGGATCCTCTCCTTACGACTATAAAAGGAAGGACCAGGGCCTTCTCAGAGGGGGTTGGCCGCGCGGGACCGAGGACGGGACAGGCGCTCTCTTGGGGCCGCTCGCTTCCCTCACCCGCGTGGACGCTTGTAACCCCCCTACTGCAAGCGCACCTGACCTGGGCGCGGGACGAACACGAAGGCCGCGGGACTTCCACCTCTCTCACGCTCGGCTCCGGCCGCCTCGCCTCTCCCCCCTTCGCGCTCGCCCACGCGCTCGACCCATCTGGGCTGGGGCACGCAGCACACTCACTCGTCGGCTTAGGGACCCCCCTGTCTCGAAACGCCGACAGTTGGCGCGCCAGGTAGGGGCCTGCTGCGTGCTGACGAACAGCTCCCCGTCAAGCTCCAGATGGGCAGTCTCCAGCAACCTCTCCGGCCCGGGACGGTGCTTCGTTTCGGGACTCTTGAGTTCATGTCCTTCGACGGCAGCTACGACATGACACTTCTTCCACCGCCGCGTGACTACGACAATGGCGGCCGACAACCCGCCCGCCGGCGGCGGAATCGACGACGTCTACCCCGCGTGGTGGAAGAGCAACATTCGGGCTCGCTCCGTTCTCTCCCCCGCCAACGGAGGAGGAGGCGGGGCCGTCAAGGCCAGACGGGAGGCCACGCTTCGCCGGTCGTCGAGCGAATCGGCGCCCCCGACGCCCCGACGGAAGGCACGCCGGACGTCGACCTTGCGTTCGAGACGGAGGCAAGCACCGTCCCCCCGCGACACGCTGACCCCGAGCAAGAAGACGACGCCGACGCGCTCGCGGAAAGCCTGCAGGACGTCGCCCTCGAACCAGAGATGACGGCGCAACCAGTCCCAGATGTGACTACGTCGCTCCACGTCGACCAAAAGGTAACGACTAACTCCCATCTTGCGTCATTTCGACTCGGCCTCAACCCGCCAAACGACCTCGTTTTGGCGGGCGCTCTCATTGAGGCGAGTGCAACCCCACTGAGGTTCTGTATGCGGTCGCCTTGGGACCGACTGACGGACGTCTCGACCTACGGGCCCTCCGGGTCCGAGGAAGATGACGATCCCAGCATCGGTTGGGATTTCTCCGGACATGGCAACCCCAGTGCCATGCGGGACTTCATGACCGCATGTGACTACTGTCTATCCGACCGTTCCGACGGAAGCCGCAGCCTCGGTGACGAGAGCTGCGGCCCAAGCCGCGAATGTTTCCACATCGAGCTAGGGGATCCCACCGAAGGCAACCATCTTGGCATGCCGGAGGATGGTGATCTCCCTAGGCCGGTGCCTCGCGCCGACATCCCACGGGAGCTAGCTGTGGTCCCCGCTCCGGCGGGGGGTTACGACCCACAACTCGAGCAAGTCCGCGAGGCGCAGGCCAGGCTCAACGAGGGAACAGGGGCGCTTGAGCCGATCCGTCGGGACGCCGGACAGGCATGGGTGGGCCAACCCCTGGCCGGAGAAATACGTCATCTGCCCCAAGGTCTCCAGCACCGCGTCGCCAACGACGTCAGGATCAGGCCGCCGCCCGCATCCGGCGGGGTCGGTCAGAACCTGGCGACCGCAGCGATGCTCATCCGCGCGATGCCGGAGCCGTCAACCACCGAGGGGCGGCGAATACAGGGAGAACTCAAGAATCTCCTGGAAGGCGCTGCGGCCCGGCGGGCCGAGAGCACTGCATCCCGGAGGCAAGGATATCCCTCGGGACCTCATGCCGCGACTTCCCGATTCATGCGGGAGGCCTCGGTCTACACCGGGCGCACGCGCAACACCGCGCCTGCGGCCCCGGGCCACCTCGGCAACGAGCACCATCGACGCGACCGTCGGGCTCACCTCGACGAAAGGGTGCGCCGAGGCTACCACCCCAGGCGTGGGGGGCGCTACGACAGCGGGGAGGATCGGAGTCCTTCGCCCGAACCACCCGGTCCGCAGGCCTTCAGTCGGGCCATCCGACGGGCGCCATTCCCGACCCGGTTCCGACCCCCGACTACTATCACAAAGTACTCGGGGGAAACGAGACCGGAACTGTGGCTCGCGGACTACCGCCTTGCCTGCCAACTGGGCGGAACGGACGACGACAACCTCGTCATCCGCAACCTCCCCCTGTTCCTATCCGACACTGCTCGCGCCTGGTTGGAGCACCTGCCTCCGGGGCAGATTTCCAACTGGGACGACTTGGTCCAAGCCTTCGCTGGCAATTTCCAGGGCACATACGTGCGCCCCGGGAACTCCTGGGACCTTCGAAGCTGCCGGCAAACAGCCGGGGGAGTCGCTCCGGGACTACATCCGGCGATTCTCGAAGCAGCGCACCGAGCTGCCCAACATCACCGACTCGGATGTCATCGGCGCGTTCCTCGCCGGCACCACTTGCCGCGACCTGGTGAGCAAGCTGGGTCGCAAAACCCCCACCAGGGCGAGCGAGCTGATGGACATCGCCACCTAGTTCGCCTCCGGCCAGGAGGCGGTCGAGGCTATCTTCCGAAAGGACAAGCAGCCCCAGGGCCGCCCGTCGGAAGAAGCTCCCGAGGCGTCTGCTCCGCGCGGCGCCAAGAAGAAAGGCAAGAAGAAGTCGCAATCGAAACGCGACGCCGCAGACGCGGACCTTGTCGCCGCCGCCGAGTATAAGAACCCTCGGAAGCCCCCCGGAGGTGCAAACCTCTTCGACAAGATGCTCAAGGAGCCGTGCCCCTACCATCAGGGGCCCGTCAAGCACACCCTCGAGGAGTGCGTTATGCTTCGGCGTCATTTCCACAGGGCCGGGCCACCCGCCGAGGGTGGCAGGGCCCACGACGACGACAAGAACGAAGAACACCCAGCAGGGGGGTTCCCCGAGGTCCGCGACTGCTTCATGATCTATGGAGGGCATGCGGCGAATACCTCGGCTCGGCACCGCAAGCAAGAGCGCCGGGAGGTCTGCTCGGCGAAGGTGGTGGCGCCAGTCTACCTAGACTGGTCCGACAAGCCCATCACTTTCGACCGGGCCGACCACCCCGACCATGTGCCGAGCCCGGGGAAATACCCGCTCGTCGTCGACCCCGTTGTCGGCGATGTCAGGCTCACCAAGGTCCTGATGGACGGAGGCAGCTGCCTCAACATCATCTACGCCGAGACCCTCAAGCTTCTGCGCGTCGATCCGTCCTCCGTCCGAGCAGGTGCTGCGCCCTTCCACGGGATCATCCCTGGGAAGCGCGTCCAGCCCCTCGGGTGACTCGACCTCCCAGTCTGCTTCGGGACACCCTCCAACTTCCGAAGGGAGACCCTGACGTTCGAAGTGGTCGGGTTCCGAGGAACCTACCACGTCGTGCTAGGGAGGCCATGCTACGCGAAGTTCGTGGCCGTCCCCAACTACACCTACCTGAAGCTCAAGATGTCGGGCCCCAACAGGGTCATCACCGTCGGCCCCACGTACAAACACGCGTTCGAATGCGACGTGGAGTGCGTGGAGTACGCCGAGGCCCTCGCCGAGTCCGAGGCCCTCATCGCCGACCTGGAGAACCTCTCCAAGGAGGTCCCAGACGTGAAGCGCCATGCCGGCAACTTCGAGCCAGCGGAGACGGTCAAGGCCGTCCCCCTCGACCCCAGCGGCGACACCACCAAGCAGATCCGGATCGGTTCCAGGCTCGACCCCAAATAGGAAGCAGTGCTCGTCGACTTTCTCCGCGCAAACGCCGACGTCTTTGCGTGGAGTCCCTCGGACATGCCCGGCATACCGAGGGATGTCGCCGAGCACTCGCTGGATATTCGGGCCGGAGCCCGACCCGTCAGGCAGCCTCTGCGCCGATTCGACGAGGAGAAGCGCAGAGTGATTGGCGAAGAGATCCACAAGCTAATGGCGGCAGGGTTCATCAAAGAGGTATTCCATCCCGAGTGGCTTGCCAACCCCGTGCTTGTGAGGAAGAAAGGGGGGAAATGGCGGATGTGTGTAGACTACACTGGTCTCAACAAAGCATGTCCGAAGGTTCCCTACCCTCTGCCTCGCATCGACCAAATCGTGGATTCCACTGCTGGGTGCGAAACCCTGTCCTTCCTCGATGCCTACTCGGGGTATCACCAGATCCGGATGAAAGAGTCCGACCAGCTCGCGACTTCTTTCATCACACCGTTCGGCATGTACTGCTACGTCACCATGCCGTTCGGCCTGAGGAATGCAGGCGCGACGTACCAGCGGTGCATGAACCATGTGTTCGGCGAACACATCGGTCGCACAGTCGAGGCCTACGTCGATGACATCGTGGTCAAGACACGGAAGGCTCCCAACCTCCTCTCCGACCTTGAAGTGACATTCCGGTGTCTCAAGGCGAAAGGAGTCAAGCTTAATCCTGAGAAGTGTGTCTTCGGGGTGCCCCGAGGCATGCTCCTAGGGTTCATCGTCTCTGAGCGGGGCATCGAGGCCAACCCGGAGAAGATTGCGGCCATCACCAGCATGGGACCCATCAAGGACTTAAAAGGGGTACAGAGGGTCATGGGATGCCTCGCGGCCCTGAGCCGCTTCATCTCACGCCTCGGCGAAAGAGGTCTGCCTCTGTACCGCCTCTTAAGGAAGGCCGAGTGTTTCGTTTGGACCCCTGAGGCCGAGGAAGCCCTCGGCAACCTGAAGGCGCTCCTTACAAAGGCGCCAGTCTTGGTGCCGCCGGCGGACGGAGAAACCCTCTTGGTCTACGTCGCCGCGACCACTCAGGTGGTTAGCGCCGCGATTGTGGTCGAAAGGCAGGAGGAAGGGCATACATTGCCCGTTCAGAGGCCGGTCTACTTCATCAGCGAAGTGCTGTCCGAGACTAAGATCCGCTACCCACAAGTTCAAAAGCTGCTCTATGCTGTGATCCTGACGAGGCGGAAGCTACGACACTACTTCGAGTCCCATCCGGTAACTGTGGTGTCATCCTTCCCCCTGGGGGAGATCATCCAGTGCCGAGAGGCCTCGGGCAGGATCGCAAAGTGGGCAGTGGAGATCATGGGCGAAACGATCTCGTTCGCCCCTCGGAAGGCCATCAAGTCCCAAGTGTTGGCGGATTTCGTGGCTAAATGGGTCGACACCCAACTACCAACGACTCCGATCCAACCGGAGCTCTGGACCATGTTTTTCGACGGGTCGCTGATGAAGACGGGGGCCGGTGCGGGCCTTCTCTTCATCTCGCCCCTCGGAAAGCACTTGCGCTACATGCTGCGCCTCCACTTCCCGGCGTCCAACAATGTGGCCAAGTACGAAGCTCTGGTCAACGGATTGCGGATCGCCATCGAGCTAGGGGTCAGACGCCTCGACGCCCGCGGTGACTCGCGGCTCATCATCGACCAAGTCATGAAGAACTCCCACTGCCGCGACCCGAAGATGGAGGCCTACTGCGACGAGGTTCGGCGCCTGGAAGACAAGTTCTTCGGGCTCGAGCTCAACCACATCGCTCGGCGCTACAACGAAACCGCAGACGAGCTGGCCAAGATAGCCTCGGGGTGAACGACAGTCCCCCCGGACGTCTTCTCCCGGGATCTGCATCAACCCTCCGTCAAACTCGACGACGCGCCCGAGCCTGAGGTACCCTCGGCTCAGCCCGAGGTACCCTCGGCTCAGCCCGAGGTACCCTCGGCCCCCGAGGGCGGGGCGTTGAACGTCGAGGAAGGGCAGAGCGGGGCCACGCCAGACCAAGATTGGCAGGCCCCATACCTGCAATATCTCCGTCGAGGAGAGCTACCCCTCGACCAAGTCGAGGCTCGGCGGGTAGCGCGACGCGCCAAGTCATTCGTCTTGCTGGGCGACGAAGAGGAACTCTACCATCGCAACCCCTCGGGCATCCTCCAGCGATGCATCCCCATCGCCGAAGGTCAGGAACTGCTGCAAGAAGTACACTCGGGGGCTTGCGGCCACCACGCAGCACCCCGAGCCCTTGTTGGAAATGCCTTCCGGCAAGGCTTCTACTGGCCAACGGCGGTGGCTGACGCCACTAGAATTGTCCGCACCTGCGAAGGGTGCCAATTCTATGCGAAGCGGACACGCCTGCCCGCTCAGGCTCTGCAGACAATACCCATCACCTGGCCCTTCGCTGTATGGGGTCTGGACCTCGTCGGTCCCTTGCAGAAGGCGCCCGGGGGCTACACGCACCTGCTGGTCGCCATCGACAAATTCTCCAAGTGGATCGAGGTCCGACCCCTGAACAGCATCAGGTCCGAGCAGGCGGTGGCATTCTTCACCAACATCATCCATCGCTTCGGGGTCCCGAACTCCATCATCACCGACAACGGCACCCAGTTCACCGGCAAAAAATTCTTGGATTTTTGCGAAGATCACCATATCCAGGTGGACTGGGCCGCCGTGGCTCATCCCATGTCGAATGGGCAGGTAGAGCGTGCCAACGGCATGATTCTACAAGGGCTCAAGCCTCGGATCTACAACGACCTCAACAAGTTCGGCAGGCGATGGATGAAGGAACTCCCCTCGGTGGTCTGGAGCCTAAGGACGACGCCAAGTCATGCCACGGGCTTCACGCCGTTTTTCCTGGTCTACGGGGCTGAAGCTATCTTGCCCACTGACCTGGAATACGGCTCCCCAAGGGCGAGGGCCTACACCGAACAAAGCAACCAAGCCAGCCGAGAGGAATCGCTGGACCAGTTGGAGGAAGCTCGGGACAGGGCCTTACTACACTCGGCGCGGTACCAACAGTCCCTGCGACGCTACCACGCCCGAGGGGTCCGGTCCCGAGAACTCCAGGTGGGCGACCTGGTGCTTCGGCTGCGACAAGACGCCCGAGGGAGGCACAAGCTCACGCCCCCCTGGGAAGGGCCATTCGTCGTCGCCAAAGTTCTGAAGCCCGGAACATACAAGCTGGCCAGCAATCAAGGCGAGATCTACGGCAACGCTTGGAACATCAAACAGCTACGTCGCTTCTATCCTTAAGATGTTTTCAAGTTGTTCATATACCTCGCACCTACGCAAAGTTTAGTTGTCAAGGAAGGGTCGGCCTAGCCTCGGCAAAACCCGACCCTCCCTCGGGGGCTAAAAGGGGGGAGACCCCCTCTGCGTCGAATTTTTCCTCGAAAAAGGATCTCTTTTTAGCAGGATTTCTTTCGTGCTTCTTGACTACTTCGGAAAGCGGATCCTGGAAACGACGAGGTACACGTAAGCAGCCAAGGCTGACCGAGCCGAGGGACTCCTACGCCTCCGGGATACGGATACCTCACTCGTCCCCTTCTGCGATAAGTAACTTGCGCTCGGATAAAGCGACTCCATGGACCGAACGAGTCATCACGTTCGGAAGCTCTCCTGCCGAAGCAGTCCTTCAGGTTTTCTCGACTAAGTCGGGGACAGGGCCTCATGGACGGGTGAAAGTACGCGTAAGCGGCAAGGCCGACCGAGCCGAGGGATTCCCACGCCTCTGGGATACGGATACCTCACTCGTCCCTTCCGCGAAAAGCAGCTCTTGCTCACACAAACATCCCTGTTACCGACGAAGTCCAGATGCTCGAAACGGGAGGAAAAAAGGCGCAGCTTCGCAAGTGCAGCGAGGGTGTTTTCTTCTGGCTTCGGCGGCCGCAGGAAGCACACGCTACAAGATGATCGGATCCTGCAGGCTCGGGTCTTCACGCCGAAGGGAGCTGTAGCACCCTCGGCATCGACGACGTCTTCAGCAAAGCCCGACCCAGCCTCGGGCGGCCCCGCGGTCCAGGGGCTCCTCCGGGAATCCGGCCCGAGCAGGCGGCTCAACAGGTTACCCCTGGGGCCTCGGTCAACCGGCTCCCAAGGGCGCCAGCCCGATCCGAGGCCTCGACTGATCGACTTTGGCGTCGGCCCCGCTGACGGACAACACGGCTAGGCTCCGGCCAACCAGGTTCCCATTCTCGAGCCAACTCCCCCTACGTGCGCCCCCAAGCGCCGCGGGCCGAGTCTTCTCCAACACGCTCCAAGGCCCTCCCCTGCGACTCGGGGGCTGGGTCCCGCACGTCATGCAAGCCGGCTCAGGGCAGAAGAAGCCAAACCGCCGCGCATGGTGCGCGCGACCGTCCAGCGGTTACAGGCGACCCCCCATTTTCGCCCAGACCAACGGGCGGAAGGGGCGGGCAGTCATGCAGGCGGCATGCAACCGCGCCAGATGGACGCGCTTCTCCGACTTCCGACACGCCAGCCTGGAACCCAGGCCCACGCGTCGAGCAACCGGCACGCCAGTTGCTGCATGCAAGCAACCGCACCGCCACTTGTGCCACCATCGCGCCTCTTCGGTTGCGAAGCCTGTGCCACGACTCGAGGCGACCCAACAGCGCCAGACTGGCGCGTCGGTCAAAGCGACCAAAGGTGGGCCAGCAGTAATAGCGGTGGCAGGCGGGCGGGCACAGCAGTCACGTCGTCGGCCAGGCTCACGTCCCATCCTGAGACAGCAAGGGAGCCTCCTCTCACGGCGTGAAGACGGTGCACCCGTGACCCATTCCTCGAACGGATCGCACGCGCGCAACGGCCGCCCCGCCAACCACTCACCCCGTCGCATTAACTCCGCGGCGAGACACGCGAAGTTTCTGGCAGGAGGAGCGCGCGACGCTTCACCTTCGCCGTAATAACCGCGTCAGAAAAGGTACGCCACGTCGTCCGATTTTGTATCCTTTTCCGTTTTCCTCTTTCTCTATCTCTTGCAACAGGGACCGGGAAAGGGGAATACCCCGAAAGGGATCCTTCTCCGCGAAGGAACCGGGCTCCGAGCCCCCCATTACTGATCAGGGGTTCGAAGGCTGGCCCCCCGAGGGTTCAACAGTCGCCTCAGATCGCGTGGGCCCGACACCCACTACTGGTCAGGGGTTCGAAGGCCAGCCCCCCGAAGGGCTTCATGGCCGCCTCAGGCTACTCGGGCTCCGCACCCATTACTGATCAGGGGTTCGAAGGCTAGCCCCCGAAGGGTTCACAGTCGCCTCAGACACCGAGCGAGGGATGACCAGGGGTACGTTCGATACATAACCGAGGCTCGGGCTGCGCTCCCGAGGTACCCTAGGACATTTCCGAGACCAGTGGGAACGATCTTGTAACGGAATCCCATCGGAGGGAGGCATCGAGCCCTCGGACCCCGTCGCCAGGGGACCGGGTCCGGCAAATCACCCGCAGGTACTTTTGGGCGTGCCTCTGGGCCCCTAGCCGACCCCCAACGAACGGGGCACGGACGTCCACTCGGATTACCCGCTTGCAGCTCACCGGAGACACCATGTTCGGTGCCCATCGAGGGTAACATGGCGCACTCCCCCCCTCCTCCTTGCGGAAAGGCGACGTAGGGGCGTATGTAAAAAGCCGAGTCTGTCCCTGATCGTCCTCTCGCCCTGTGTAGAGGCTCAGGGGCTGCTCTCGCAAAAACCGGCTCCGGCCAAATCGTTGACAGCGTCAACATACCAGCCCGAGAGCTTGGGCCCCGACCGTGCACCCGGGCTACGGCCAGTTCGCATGAGGGAACGACCAGACCAGCCAAAGTATTAAGACCTCGAAGGAGTGTAACCACTCCTCCGAGGCCTCGGGGGCTACACCCGGCGGGTGCGCTCGCGCGCACCCACCGGAACGAAATGCAACCGAGGAAGGCTGGTCCCCTTGCAAAAAAGTGCGACAAAAGCCTCCAAGCGAGTGCTAACACTCCCTTCGAGGCTCGGGGGCTACTGTCGGGGACCATAATTAGGGGTACCCTCAAGACGCCTAATTCTCAGCTGGTAACCCCCATCAGCATAAAGCTGCAAAGGCCTGATGGGCATGATTAAGTCAGGGATCAGTCCACACGAGTGACTCGATCACGCTTCACCCGAGCCTAGCCTCGGCCGAAGGCAGCCGACCTCGAGAGACTTCCGTCTCGCCCGAGGCCCCCTTTTTATGGCGGACACATCACCGGCTCGCCCAAGGCCTTGGCTTCGCTCAGAAGCAACCTTGACTAAATCACCACACCGACTGACCAAATTGCAGGGGCATTTAACGCACAGGAGGCCTGACACCTCTATCCTGACACGCGCCTCCGGCAGAGCCGAGGTGACCGCCGTCACTCCACCGCTCCACTGGCCAGTCTGACAGAAAGACAGCGCCGCCTGCGCCACTCCGACTGCAGCGCCACTCGACAGAGTAAGTCTGACAGGCAGTCAGGCCTCGACAAAGGCGCCACGGCGAACTCCGCTCCGCCCGACCCCAGGGCTCGGACTCGGGCTAAGACCCGGAAGACGGCGAACTCCGCTCCGCCCGACCCCAGGGCTCGGACTCGGGCTAAGACCCGGAAGACGGCGAACTCCGCTCCGCCCGACCCCAGGGCTCGGACTCGGGCTAAGACCCGGAAGACGGCGAACTCCACTCCGCCCGACCCCAGGGCTCGGACTCGGGCTAAGACCCGGAAGACGGCGAACTCCGCTCCGCCCGACCCCAGGGCTCGGACTCGGGCTAAGACCCGGAAGACGGCGAACTCCGCTCCGCCCGACCCCAGGGCTCGGACTCGGGCTAAGACCCGGAAGACGGCGAACTCCGCTCCGCCCGACCCCAGGGCTCGGACTCGGGCTAAGACCCGGAAGACGACAAAACTCCGCCTCGCCCGACCCCAGGGCTCGGACTCCGCCCTGGCCTCGGCCGAACGACTTCCGCCTCGACCGACCCCTTGGCTCGGGCTCGGCCACGGCAACAGAAGGCAGACTCAACCTCGGCTTCGGAGGAAACCCCACGTCGCCCTGCCTAGGGCACAGACCGCCACGTCAACAGGAGGCGCCATCATCATCC
Source organism: Zea mays (assembly GCF_902167145.1). Taxonomy (NCBI): domain Eukaryota; kingdom Viridiplantae; phylum Streptophyta; class Magnoliopsida; order Poales; family Poaceae; genus Zea; species Zea mays. The sequence goes on from NC_050100.1 coordinate 8,317,257, forward strand.
CACCCCGAATCGACTCGGGTCACGGAGAACAAGACCGGCGTCTCATCCGGCCAGCTCCGCCAGAGGGGCAATGATGGCGCTCCACAAGCTCTATGACGACGGCGGCCCCTAGCTCTCTTACGGAAGCAGGACAACGTCAGCAGGGACTCGACCGCTCCAACAGCTGTCCCTCCATCAGGCTCCGCCGCACCTACAACAGCCACGACATCACGCCAGCAGGGTGCCCAGATCTCTCCGGCTGCCACATTGGCATGTACCTAGGGCGCTAGCTCTCCCTCCGCTAGACACGTAGCACTCTGCTACATCCCCATTGTACACCTGGATCCTCTCCTTACGACTATAAAAGGAAGGACCAGGGCCTTCTCAGAAGAGGTTGGCCGCGCGGGACCGAGGACGGGACAGGCGCTCTCTTGGGGCCGCTCGCTTCCCTCACCCGCGTGGACGCTTGTAACCCCCCTACTGCAAGCGCACCTGACCTGGGCGCGGGACGAACACGAAGGCCGCGGGACTTCCACCTCTCTCACGCTCGGCTCCGGCCGCCTCGCCTCTCCCCCCTCCGCGCTCGCCCACGCGCTCGACCCATCTGGGCTGGGGCACGCAGCACACTCACTCGTCGGCTTAGGGACCCCCCTGTCTCGAAACGCCGACATGTTGAAAACATGATATCCATGTGCATTTGATGCATAACCAAGCAAGAAGCCCTCGTCCACTCTAGGAGCAAACTTTGAGCTCTTGACTTTCTTGTTAAGAATAAAACACTTACAACCAAATACTCTAAAATAATCAACTTTAGGTTTGTTACCAGTGAGAAGCTCATAAGCAGTCTTTTTGTAGATCTTGTGAAGATAGAGACAGTTGATTGCATGACAGGCAGTGTTGACTGCCTCTGCCCAAAAGTTGTCAGGTGTCTTGTACTCATCCAACATGGTTCTAGTTGCTTCAATTAAAGTTCGGTTCTTTCTTTCCACAACACCATTTTGTTGTGGAGTGTAAGGAACCGAGAACTCATGTTTGATTCCTTCTTCGCCTAAGAATTCTTCGACACCTGTGTTCTTGAATTCCGTCCCATTATCACTTCTCACTTTCTTGATTTTGAGCTCAAACTCATTTTGAGCTCTCCTCATGAATTTCTTCAATATCTCTTGAGTTTCACCTTTATCACTTAAAAAGAAAACCCAGGTAAATCGAGAAAAATCATCAACAATGACTAAACCATACTTACTACCACCAATGCTAATGTAGGCCACAAGTCCGAAGAGGTCCATGTGAAGAAGCTCCAATGGCCTCTTTGTTGTGACCACATTCTTTGATTGATGTGGGACTCCATGTTGCTTTCCTGCTTGGCATGCGCCACAAACCCTATCTTTCTCAAATACAACATTTGTTAGCCCAATGATGTGATTATCCTTTTGAAGTTTGGCCAAATTCCTCATACCGACATGGGCTAGCCGGCGATGCCATAGCCAACCCTTGTCGGACTTTGCCACTAAACAAGTCTCAGGCGTCACTTTACTTGTTGTGAAATCAACAAGATAAAGCTTGCCCTTCAAGCGACCAGTAAAGGCAACTGAGGAGTTCTCCCTTCTAAGGATTTTCACATCCACATCAGAAAATAAACAATTATAACCCATTCCACAAAGTTGTGAAACGGACAACAAATTGTAGCTTAAAGAATCTACCAATAGAACATTTGAAAGTGATTGTTGGTGAGAGATAGGAATTTTACCAATACCAATCACCTTACTCTTGCCACTATCTCTAAACACAATTTCTTGTGCTTCTTGAGTTAGTTGCAATGAATGAAACATGTCTTTCTCCCCGGTCATGTGATTTGTACATCCACTATCAAGCACCCAACTTGACCCACCAGAGGAGTAGACCTGCAAAACAAGTTTAGGCTATGCTTTTAGGTACCCAAATTGAATTGGGTCCTACAGTGTTAGTTATAGCCTTGGGTACCCATACACTTCTTTTCATGACTTTTCTTTTAGTGTAGGCACCCACATATTTGACAACCAATTTCCCTAAATCCCAAGTCAACATATAATCACAAAGATAAGAGTGAGAAATGGGAGCATTAAATGGTTGTCCACTTGAGGATCCCACTTCCTTCATCTTACTCTTTGTGGAACTCAAGTTTACCTTTACTTGAGGTGACTTGTCATTTGAGGAGTGAATCCTCCCCAAGGCATCATATAGGGTGGTTCCCTCTATGAACTTGGGGGATCTCCACCCCTTATGCACTGTGCTAGGGTTTTCCTTGGATGAGTTGAACCCAAGCCCCCTTCTTCCATTGTTGGGCTTAAGGGACTTGTACTTGGGTTCAACTTTCTTTAACCCATCATTGCTAGAGCATCTTTTCAAAATTTCTTTGACCTTCACCTGTGGGCTATTCTTCCTTGCATGGTTAGTTAGACAACAAGAAGCATGATATTTGGCACAATGTTTGCAAGAGTTATCATTTGAGCTAGACTTAGATTCAAATACTAAAGATGAGGCATTGATGTTCTTGCAATTTTCAAGTTGCACTTGAAGTTCTTGATTTTGAACATTCAAGCTTAACATGCTTGTTTCAAGTGCATTCTTTTCATTTGCAAGATTAGCTATAGAGGTTTTCATGTTAATTACTTCTTTATCTTTATTCTCTATAGTTATCTTGACTAAAGAGACTTCCTTAGTCAAGACATCTAGCATTTCATCTTTATTGTGAATCAACTCTTGAAGCTCTAGGTTTCTTTCCTTTTCAAGGATAAGCAAGTCTTCTTGAGCATCAAGAGTTGCTTTTCTTTTATCTAGCTTCTCCATTAATTTGGTGATAACATTGTATCCATTCAAGCCAAATTCTTTAATCATTTTATTTTTCATGGCAATTTGATCATCATCATCATCATTTGAAAAATCATTACTAAATAAGGTTACCTTATCTCCCTTTGCCATGAGGCAAGTTGGAGTGTAGGAGTCGTCTTGTAGGTTGGTGAAGAGTTGCGCGCTTGATGTAGATTGGATGGCCACATTTGCCACCACTTCCTCTTCCTCGGAGCTAGAGCTCTCTTCATCGGAGTTCCATTCTTCACCAATATGGGCTTGACCATATTTCTTCTTCTTGAAGTATCCCTTGGTCTTGCCTCCCTTTTTAAACTTGTCCTTCTTGTATTCCTTCTTGGCTTCTTGTTCCTTCTTGTTAGGACAATCCGCTATGAAATGACCGGTTTGGCCACATTCATAGCATGCCCTCTTCTTTCCTTTCCTTTGGAACTTGTCATTCTTCCTTACAAATTTCTTGAATGTTTTGATGAACATAGCTGTGTCTTCATCACTTGAGCTATCTTCATCACTTGAGGTCTCGACCACTTTCTTTGCTTTGTGGTCTTTGTTCTTCTTGGGGTTGTCTTGTTCGTTTGTGATCAAGGCATGAGAGTCTCTTGTCTTGATGGGGGCTTCTTTGGACTCGTGTTGTTGAATTTTTGCAAATAATTGATGAGGCGTCATATCCTCATAGTCATCACGATCCCTTATCATCCTCGCAAGACTCTTATCCTTTTCTTTATATGCTCTCATGAATAATCTTGTGACCTTGGAGTCACTCCAATCTTCACTTCCAAGTACTCTTATTTTGTTGACCAACACCATCAACCGATCAAAGAGTGATTGAAGCGACTCACCCTTTGTCCAATCATATCTTGCAAGCTCACTTTCCAAAGGTTCAACTCTATGTCTCTTAGCTTTGGGATCTCCTTCATGTGACATTTTAAGAATATTCCAAATGTCACGGGCATCTTCTCTTCCTTGAACTTTCCGGTATTCTTCCGGACAAAGACTTCCTTTAATTATGCTCACTGCTTGAGCATTGCGATGAACCTCTTGCATCATCTCCGGAGTCATCTCTTCTCCTTGGGCGGGCTTATACATACCTACATTAACAATCTCCCAAAGACTAGGATGCACACCGATTAAATGCGACTTCATCTTGTCGGCCCACTCGTCATAGTTCAACTCACTAAGAGTTGGTAACTTTCCAAGTGGGGCGGAAGAGAAGTTGGGAATATAATTTCTAGAGTAATCGAATTGAACTTTGCTAAATTCGTTACCTTTGCTTTTGGTAGATGATCCTTCGGTGTTGAGACTTACCTTGCTCAATACCTTAGACACCAAAAGATCCACTAGATCGTCATTGTAATCAAATGTTCCCTTACCTTTATCTTCTTCGGCCTTTCTTCTTGATTCTTCTTCTTCGGCCTTTTTCTTAGCATCTTCCTCTTTCATTTTGAGGAACATTCTCTCAGCAATCTTCATGGCGAGGTCGAGGACCTTGGGGTCCACTTCCTCACCGGAAGATGTGATGGGGATTTCCTCGAGGAGAGGATCCACATGGTCCCGTTGAGTAGACATGATCGTTTCCTCACGCGGTTAAGCGTAAAACGAGGTACGAAGCTCCGATACCAATTGAAAGTAGCCTAGAGGGGGGGTGAATAGGCTAATCTGAATATTTTCACAACAAACTTCGAAAGATTGTTAGATACACAGTTCGACTAGTGCAGGCCGGTTCAACAGCTACGTGCGCAAGTTGAACCACTCTGAACCAATCCAACTGTTTTATAAACTTTAGACTAAAATCTACTCGAAAAAGTAATTCGCAAGTTCTTGAGAGAAGTAAGATATAGCTAAGTGAGGATGAAAAGATGAATATGTAAAGGCTATTTTACTTCTAGATAAACTCTACGGAAAAATCTTTATGTCAATCTTGCAAGTAAAAATATCTCAAGTTAAAACAAGCAAGAACACAAGACACAAGATTTAATCCGAGGTTCGGCCACACCACAAAGGTGTCCTACTCCCCGTTGAGGAGCCCACAAAGGGCCGGGTCTTTTTCAACCCTAATCCTCCAAAAGTCGACCACAAAGGTCAAGGCAATCTCTTCTTATCTTAGCTCAAAGAGCGGGTGATACAAACTTCTTAGGGTCGTCCACAAATTTGGAGACTCCCAAGCAACCTCAAAAGATCTTGAAACCTAGGGTTTCAAGAACACCAAGAACGCACAAGAGGAGTTTGCACAAGCTCAAGTATTTGTAAAAGAGATGGGAGAGGAAAACCAAATCGTGAGCAGAAGCACAAACCTCACACCCAAGAGCTCCTCCAACAAGGTTGAATCTTGAGGAAGATTTAAGTGTGAGAGAGATGGAGAGATGAGTGCTTTGTCTCAAGTTAGGTGAGCAATAAATGAGTGAGTGTTCAGCCGTATAAAGAAGAGAGAGAGAGGGGGGGTCTATTTATAGTCACGGCTCAAAAACTAGTTGTTTGACCAAAAACCCCGCTGAAAACCGGTTGAACCGCCCCCTAGGGCGGTTGAACCGCCCCCTGACAGGTCAGCAGTCTGTCTGCCAGTCTGACTGCCAGACTGACTGGCAGACTGACCTGCAGGCGGGTCAGACAGGCCAGGACCGGTTGAACCGCCCCCTAGGGCGGTTGAACCGCCCCCTGACACCCCTGGCGACCTGACTGCCAGTCTAACTGGCAGACTGCAGATCAGAAGTCAGAGGGTCAGAGACCAGTTGAGCTGCCCCCCAGGACCAGTTTAGCTGGTCTAGACCAGAGAGTTTTGGAGAGAAAACCCCAGCTCAGCTGCCCGGGGGCAAGTTCAGCTGGGTATGGTCAGAGAGGTCCATAGCTGAAGTTGAAGTTCAGCTGGAGTTGAAAGTTCAACTCAGCTGAAGTCCAGCTCAGCTGAAAAGCTCAGCTGCAGCTGAAGAAGCTCATCACAGCTGAAGTTAAGTTCAGCTGGAAAGCTCAGCTGCAGTTGAAGTTCAGCTGCTTTTCAGCAAGAACACTCTAGGTTTCTCAACCCAAACCATGGTCAACCAAATAATGTTAAAGTAATTTTTGGTTTTCAAAAATAGCTTTTGAATTAGAGGAGTTGAGCTATAGCAAACACATGTACCTGTGCGGAAAAGAACAAGGGAGAATTACATCATGCAACACAAGATTTTACATAAATTTTATACGTCCGTTGCATGAAGTCCTTGTTGCTTCCTTAAGTTCCTGTTTCCTTCTAATCAAACACTGAGAACAAAAACTGTTAGTACCCTTATTTGTTTTGTCATTAAATCACCAAAACCCTTACTTGGGGTTGATTGCACTTATAAATGGAGGTGGTTGGGGTTGTATTTATAGCCACCAACTACTTCCTAGCCATTGCTCCATTCTGCCGACCGCGGACGGTCCGCCCGCCTGGTCCGGACGGTCCGCGCCTGTAGATCAACGACTGAAAACGCAACGGTCAGCAGTAACGGCTATATCAACGACTATATTACATTTAATGCGTCGTCAGATGTCAGATAAAGCCAGTCGCGGACGGTCCGGTCGTGCACCCGGACGGTCCGCGAGGACGCTATAATTCATTTTTCCGAACCCGTCACCTTCGGGTTTTTCGGTTCCTCACCTACCGGACGGTCCGCGCCTGAGGCCGGACGGTCCGCGCGAGGTCACGGATGGTCCTTGCTTTTCCTCCGGACTGTCCGTAGTGCAGACTTGGATTTTTGCATTGGTTCTGTCCGAGGGTCATCCTGGTGTTGCGGACGGTCCGCCGTAAGGGCCCGGACGGTCCGCGCTTGGTATGTTTTTCCAAAAAGCTTCTCCTGTCCGGAATAATCTACGGTATTCCGGACAGTCGATTTAGTATAGTTGTAGATGAACCTTTGGCACCTGTAGATCATATAATCTAGAGCAAACTAGTTAGTCCAATTATTTGTGTTGGGCAATTCAACCACCAAAATCATTTAGGAAATAGGTGTAAGCCTAATTCCCTTTCAGCGACCGTGCACTTCGTCGAGTCGCCGAACACGAGCTCAAGGCGGTATGGAACGCGCTCGTCATGTTGTTCTTCCCTGCCCGCAGGCACAGCGCCGTCGGGGATGCCCAAGGCCATACAGGCACCGCCGCTCGCCGTCGAGGTCATGCTGAAGCTTCCATCCTCTGCTCCATCCTCGAACTCGTGTAGCAGCCGAAGTTTGAATCAGCTCTCGTGTAGCAGGCAACGCAGGCGATGCCGAGGATGACACGCAGATGGTGCTCGACGATGTGCTCAAGCCGGTGTAGCGCTACTCTGTTCTTTTTTTCATTCGCCTTTTCTTCTCTGGCACGATGTTAGATGATGGTCCTCACTCGTTCTAGTGGGTTGGAGTAGATACTGAGAAAATAAAATTAATTACGTCTTTGTACGATTATTCCTAGTGAAATAAAAGAAAAACATTGAATAAATATTGTAGTTTATGGATTCTGTTATACTATGGATATAGAGGACGAAATTTAGAGAACGTTGCTGGAGATGAAGAAAATTTAGAGGGTAAAATTTTTTTAGAGTGTTCTGTAAATGACAGAGAATATTTCTTTAGAGGATGAAATTTAGGGGATACTACTGGAGACAGTCTTAACCGAAGGAGCCCTCATACACATTTCGTTTCGTCAGTGGCCTGTGTTGTGAGCCAAACTAGAGTAATCTCATACTGTAGCAGATTTTTGAAGTACTACCCGAAATCATCCTCTCAAATTACTCGGCTAACTCCTACCAATTCTGTTCTTTAGAGCTAGTTTGGGAACCCTGTTTTTCTAATGAATTTCCATTTTTATCGAAAATTAATTCATTTTTCTTAAAAAATAGATTTTTTTCAAACTAGCCATTAAAATAAAAGCTAAAAGCTGTCTCCTATCTTCTTCCATTGACATCATCATAAAGCGACGGGAGCTGACACGTTCTTTTTTATCCCCACTAAAACCAAAGACCTGATGCGACCCAGGGGCGAGGGCTCCTTGTGCATCTATTTCTTAATACTTACTATATACTACTTCCTCCGTTTCGTTTTAGTTGTCGCTAGATAGTGCAAAAATTAACTATCCAGCGACAACTAAAAAGAAACGGAGGGAGTAATATTTATCAGAAGAAACCAAAGCCGCCCCATCATCTAGGGCTAGCGGTTTCAGAAAGCTGCTTTTCGGACGCAGCTACAGGCCGCGGGTGCGCGCAATCAGATGTGGCCATGGCCCATGGTCACTGCTCAGTACCCAGACGCCAGAGCAGCACGACATATTGCCTGCTGCTGTAGCGCTTCTTTTTTTCCGGCCCTAGTAATTATGCACCAGCTTACCAATACTAGAGTCTAGTGCTAAGAATTGGACCGAGCTAAGCGGCACGGCCGAGACCCATGGTACTTCGGGCCAAACAGATTTTAGGCAGAGAATCCCCAAAAAAAAAGATGTGTCAGTTCAAAGAATATAAACAGTGATCTAATCTAGCTCTAAAGCACGTCGAGCCTTCATCGAGACATACAAACCCAGACATGCCTCATATTTTTGGACCATATAAAACTTAAATATTACAATCACATAAAGCTCATACATTACCAAATTAAAGGAATTAAACATTGTGGGCTATATCGGGCTAGACCGGTCCAAGCCTTTTCCACGCTGCGGGCTGAGCCAGGGTCCGGTAGCCCGAAATTTGAGGCCCATTCTATGTCTGACTTTAGGTCGTGCTAGTACCGTCTATATCATTTCATGATGGACACTGTTTGGAGCTTCTATTTTCAGACCGTACTTGTGGTGACCTAAAAAATTCAGCTCACATTCTTAGCATTGATACAGTAAGTATAAAATAATGTTTTAGATAGAAAACATGAGTAACATCACCGGCAGGCTGACGTCGAGGTACAGAGCAACCCCGAGTCCGAGACACAAGACTGAGTTGAAACTGAAACAACCTGCTCTCCTCCGACCTCCATCCACGGAAGAAAAGGCATGAAGAAAGGAGAGCTGCCACAATGCTACTGTAGTCACGTGAAACCTCACCGGCGGCGGTTTATCAGGTCTTGGTAAAAGAAAAGAAAAATGAAACTGCCAGCGTACGTATACGATTGCCGCCAACTCAAACGTAGAAGGTGTCCAAAAGGAAATGCCACCATGAAATTGGTGTGTTTTGTGAGCAAGGGGAGCGAAAGCTACGTGCAGGACGTTGGATAATCTATCTACTATACCCATGCGAGGGAACTAGGGATGCCAGTGGGTAAGGTACCCAGTGGGCACACGAAGCCATATTCATACCCACTAGGAAAAATTGACCCATATTCATACCCACTACCCATCATGGTACAAAATTACGTCATACTCATACCCATTAACATTATGATAGACATGATCATTTGAATCGCAATAATAAGTACCAGCATAACAAATGTATCGAACCCAACATAATTTTATCACAGGTTCAACAATATTCAACATTAAATGGCAACGTCATGCCTTCAAATCACACAAAACATAGCATTGATTCTTAGGGTTAGCAAATAGCGAGAGCAAATTCATTTTATATGAGACATATAAATCCGGACCCACGTGTCATATATTAGCGGGTTCCCTATCGGGTAGCGGGTATGGGGGCAACAGAGAACATACCCACGCCCACCGTACCCGATGGGCATAACAAATGACCCAATAAAATACCCATGTGTATCAAAATCCGTCATACCCGTGCCCTAATAGGGTTTTTACTCATCGGGTTTCGGGTACCCATTGCCATCCCTAGAGGGAACTAGTTGTTTTATACATTCTAGTACCCATTTTCTGGCACATCAGAATTTATTATTACTTCCTCTGTTTTTTCTATCTTTATTAGATAATATAAAACTACTTTCATAATTTATAATTTACATATTATATTTCCACAAGGATTTTTTTAACAGGTGGAGGTGGTCAATAATAGTAGTAGTAGCTTGACTAACAACAAAGCTAACATGGCGTATAAAACTACAAATAAAAACGGATGAAGTACCCCTTGAACCATGTTATGTTAAAAGTTAGTTTAGAAACTCAAATTCTGAACCGAGGGGGTTAAAGGAGAAATTTGTTAGGTGTGACGGCGAGTTAGCTGAAAATTTTCGAGAATGTTTGGAAGTGAAGTATATTTTACAATTTCAATGCGATACAATGGTTTTGAATAATACCGTAGTATTTTATGTGATGAGGTGTCTGGTTGCAATTTTAAAAATTATGTTTTAAAAATTATGATAAACTAGTTAATATGATATTTTTGGAGTATTGAAAACTCCACTTCAACTCAAAGTTTTCATGGCACGATTAGCTTTTAACTGATATCATAATTTATAATGTTGTATTTAAAACAATGTTTTTTTAAAACATGATATTTTTGGAGCTGATAAAACTACGGTATTGTCATGATAATTATAAAACATAGTATTATAAAACTATGATTTTGAGAAACATGGTTGCTAAAGGCGGTGAGTGAGATCGTTTTCTCGCATGGAGGAAAAAAAAGTGCCCAACATATGTCTTCCTACGTGGCGCGTGACAGAGCTAGCTCCTGGACGACTGGCCCGTGGGGCCTGGGGCTGCGCCGCTGCGCTACGGGCACCCGGCGACGCCCACACGAAATCCACGGCTACCCCTCTATTTATACACACGACTCTTCAGCCCGTTCTCCTTCGCGCACCCCGCGCCTCGCCGGAGCTCCGCCGCCGCCGCTGTCCGATTCCGCAGCAGAGAAGCCACCAACACCGCCGCACGTCCGTGGATTGTCCTCAGATACGCCTCCCCGCGCCGCGTCTTCCTGAGGCCGAGGCTCCGACGCAGCCGAACCCGTGCATCCCACGGGTCCGGAGGAGGAAGAGGAGGAGGGAGGAGCTGCTGCTCGGCGGCCGCCCAGGACGAGCCTAAGGGATGAGGGCCGCGAGGCGGTTGGCCCGCGTGCGGCGGGAGGCGCTTGCCGCGTGCATGACGTGCCCGCTCTGCCGGGGACTTCTCAGGGAGGCCACCGCCGTAGCCCTGTGCCTCCACACATGTAAGTTCCCTCTCCTCTCTCCCTTCCTGGCCGTCTCTGTCCCGTTCGTTCGTTCGTTCGAGCTCTCTATCCGCGTCCGCGCTGGAGGCCGGCATGGTTTCCCCACCCGCGCCGCCCCCTCGTGGTCGCGGACTCGCGGGAGCTCATCTCCGCGCGTTTGCGTCCTTCGCTTTGGTGTCAGATTCTTCTTGTTCTCTCGTTCAGATTCTCCCGGCGATCGGGCTGGCGTCCGATGCGAGTTCTTTGGTCCCAGGAGGGTGGCGAACGCGCCGCCTTTCGCGTGGATTGTGGTCGTGCCTTTCGTCGCGCGCGTCCATCTCGTACGTGGTGGTGGTCACCTTCCGCCGCGTTCGCGTTTGCTTCCCCGTGGCCGGCGTTGCCGTTGCCCATTGGAGAGTAGGAGCTCATCGGGAGCCGGGGTTTCGTGCCCAGCGCTCCCGGTGATGGTTCTTCTTCCCACGTCGCCACGGTGCATCTAGTGTTCTCTCTGCTCGTTGTTGACGATCCCGAGGTGTCCCGTTGCGCCCCCCTTGATCTGCACGAGGTCCAAAAGGCGCGGGCTTTCTCCTGAACCGCGTCTGCTTTGTCGACGCTGAGGCGCTGAGCTACGCGCCAGCTGCCGCGGGAGCTACCCGGGACGGCCCCGAGCTCCCGTCTACGGCGCGCCCGCGTTCGGTTTCTCGCCACCGCTGTGTACCTTACCTCGTTCCAGTGTGCTCGGTTCTTGACATGCCTGTCTGCCGAGTTGGCAATGCTGCGAAGCAGCGGCACTCAGGCGGCTCCCAGCGTTCGGTTTCTCGCCACCGCTGTGTACCTTACCTCGTTCCAGTGTGCTCGGTTCTTCCCATGCCTGTCTGCCGAGTTGGCAATGCTGCGAAGCAGCGGCACTCAGGCGGCTCCCAGGTTTCATCAACGCCGCTGCAGGCTATTCGCTGTCTTGACTCGGAACAACCGTTGGGACGCCGGAAGCGTGCCGCAAGTTATCTTGGCCCTGAGCATACCCTCGGCGGTGACCGCCGGTGGCACACATCCTCGTGGTTCTGTCTCCCATTCACGATCCCTGACGGGGTGATCGAACAAGTTTCGGTGCATGGACGAACGCTTGCGGACCGCTGAGCTTTTAGTGCCATGGGAAAAGGCTGTAAAGCGGTGGCACTTGTTGCAGAATGTATGGGTGTCATGCATCGAGGCATTCTAGAAGCTTCCTGTCTGTTCGTTAACGGTCGGGAAGTTTAAGAAGGGTGCCATTCTGGCCTGCTTCTGATTAGAAACGTGGTCTCCGATCAGCTGGAGTACTCATGCTTATTATTGATAGAATGGGAATTGGATCTCAGTTGGATGCTGTGATCACTGCCTTCTAGTCCGTAGTATTTATTTGTTGAAGAGTTGGGACTTGTATAAGGAAATTAGTTGCAGTGTTCATGCTATATGGTTTGATCTGCAGTTCTGCAGCATTCTTTGATCGATAAAACATTTCTTGGTTTCATTGAATATATTAAGTCAGGCAATGCTGCTGCACCATGAATGTATCATAGATGTGAACCATGGTGGAACACATTACAGCACATATTCTAGATTTGTAGTAGCAACCAGAGACCAAAGGAAACACTTCACTGGGCAGGAGCTAGTCGCCGCACGGCAATCGTCGTTTCGGCTGCTTAACCTGCATCGTGTTGTGTTTTGCTCTCTTTGATTCCTCTATGTTGCTGAAATCCTTGCTGCGTTGTGCTAGCAGCTTCTTGTAATCTGTGGTTTGCCACAACATTATAGGCAGGAGTTTGCAGAGTTTGTGACAAACATTGCAAGTTACTAGTTACTGTGAAAGAAGTTCACGTGTTGCTACCGCTATCAGTTGCTTTAAACCTCTTTCTGAATCTGGTTTGTCTTATTAGAATTTCTCCTATTACTATGTCTCTGACAGTTTGCCGGGACTGCATTGTGGAGAAAATAAATGATGACGACGCTGACTGTTGCCCAGTCTGCAACATTGATCTTGGCTGCGATCCTGAAGAGAAACTCAGGTGAACTAGTTTTCTAACTTGTGAGTTTCTTCTGTAAAACATAGTTTCTCCTTTCTCCTTACCCCATTCTGGCAATGCTTTCTGCTTTTAACTTCTTGTACAAGCACAACCATTAAGATGAAGCATTAGTATGATGTGAAGTCCTATGCATCATGCTATTGCAAATGAATAGTAAAACTTCGTATCTCGAAAACTTCTCTGACAAATTCGGCCAGTAATGGCACCAAGATCGAGGGATGGTCAAAGTGCAGAGAAAGTATTACAGAGAATATCGTAATGGATAAAGCTCATATGTAGTTCTTTTTGCCTAGGATACATGCAATTCAGAGTTTCAGACAAGTGAGCTCTGTCATAACTATAGCTTGGACTTTTAGGTTTAACGTTTAGAGTACTTGGAGTATAAAGGTTAACTTTTCTTCTACAGTGTTGTTTCCTTTTAAATCGCATATTCGCATATAACATTTATTGAAGCAGTGTTTAGTCCGTGTTCTATTAATAGTTTGACTATGACATGCTCTGTTGTTGGCATATAATATCTGATTGAAAACCATTTCTTATGCTCATGCTCACTGCCTATGTTTTGCACTGTAGTTTTTTTCGAATATTTTTTTTGTCTCAAGTGCCCCCTTTTTTATTGAGTGAAACAGAATTTTTGGCCATAGCGCTGCAGCTTCTTATATATGTCTAGTGCATCGACTGATCAACTATGAATTGGTGCTACCTAACCATGATCATTTTCTTGTTTGAAGGCCTGACCACAACCTTCAAGATATCAGGAATAAGGTATTTCCAATTAAAAAGATAAATGCTGATTCTCCAAAGTCTCTAACAACATTGCCAGCAAAGAGAAAACAAAGGTCCCTTTCTTCCTTGGTGGTTGACACTCCAAGGAGCGTAGTAAAGCGGACTGGTTTGACTGGAAAGAGAACCAAAGCTAAAAGAAAGACAGTAGCTTCTAGTGCAGCTTCTCCCATCAATAATGGAACCATGCAATTACCAACTAAATTTGAAAATCGAGATCAGAAGACTGATAAAAGTTGTGCATCACAATCTACCAATGTAGCATCAGCTGCAAACAAAACTGAAAATCAAGATCTAAAGAAGACCAGGAAAACTTCGGCAAAACAGTCGACCAGGGCAGCAACATCAGCAAACAGAAAACAGGTAAATATGATGAACAATCTGATATCAGTACCATCACATTATTTCATGTCAAAGTTACGTGTCTCTTTTAAAAATGGCTTGTTCTGACACATCATTATGCCGCAAAACAGCAAAATACAGATGTAGATGTTTCAAGTAAACCATCTTCTGAAAATAGAAAGAATGGCACGACAGCTGACAAGGATGAGCTCCGTAAGTATTCAAAAATACCTAGGTCAACTCCCAAAATCCATGCTGTCAATGAAGAGCAAATAAAAAAGAAAGAGGACGAACTCCCTACAAGGAAAGCAGAGGCAGACAACAAAGTGGTTATTCCTGGGACAACTGTGAGAGAACATTCAAATAACTCAAATCTTAAAGAGAAAGATAACGGCAGTTCTCCAGAATCTTCACCATTGAAAGACAAAACAACAGCAGACGATGATTCGTACCAATGTTTGCTTGGTTCTGCAAGCGATGTGCGTGATCCAATAACTACTCCGGTGTGGTTCTTGTTAATTTCTTTGCCTAACCAGTAAGTATTCATAATGAACTGTTGCATTCTTAGAAGCTGAGGAAAGTCGTTTTTTAAGTATTCATAATGAACTAATGATTGTGATGATAACCATATGTCATTTTTGAGTTTTTAGTCAAAACGCTAACTGGTTTTCAGGAAAGAAGATCCACAACTGCCTCAGTTATCAAAGAGTTACATGAGAATCAAGTGAGTTCCATTTAGTCCTGTAATTTCATTTGACTGTTATCATGCTCGGAAGCTCTTGTTCATAGTTTAGAGTTGTCCAATTCTTTGCCCAATCAGTCTGCTCCAGGCTGTTCAATGTACATGGCCGTAGTAATGTTACCATCTCCGCATCTCCTGATTAGTTTGAGCTCTGGTATATTTGTTCAACGTACCGGGGCGCAGATATGTTATGAACTTCTTTGGACCATTCTTAACTTGTTATGTGTGCACTGAGATTTTTTTCCCTCAGTACTAAGGCGTGTTCTGTTCCCTGACATTTATTTCTTTTCACTGGTTTAATTTTTTGTCTTTGTTTCAGAGACCGCAGTTTGCAGATTTCTTCTGTACAGAGGTACATCATGAAGAAGCTGGATCTAGCTAATGAAAACGAGGTGATTACTCAGATGTCGCTACACTTCCATTTTTGCTAGTACCAGAACAAAAGGCTCGGCTGCCCACTTACTGACTTGCCGGTCACAATAAGACCAACCATGCAAATGTGAAAGACCACTAGTAATATATTTAGTTAGTTTTAGAGTAGCCCTGCCATGGATAGAGACACATTTTAACTTTTGCATGGCGGCATCTGATTGAGTAGTTCTTATTCTTTGCCCTGCAGAACTAGTGCAGGTTTTACCAATGCCAATGCAGACCATGTGTTGCCTTTTGATCTAATCCTAGATGAATATGGCGCTAAACGCCTCCTCAAGCGCTCTTCTCTTGCTCAATTCAGCAGTCCATCCGCCAGCCCGTGCTGCTCGCTCTGCGCGTAGTCTCCTGGTCTCCTCGTCGTCTCCTTGCAGGGGATCCGACCCACTGCCGATTAGTTGGGGCGCCATACCTGTGGGGCGGGGCTGAGCCACTCCCCCAAGAACAGCGGCAGGTGCATACTGGCCCTGAACTCCTGCCCCGCCACTAATACCCTGAGAACTCCCAGCAGCCTGTTACAGATTGCAAGAGCACCAAGTGTTGGCATTTACACCAACACAGCATCAATGCATCAACATCTCAAGAAAAAAATAGTACTCCCTCTCGTTCCAAATTCTAAGCCGCTTTGACTTTTTCGCTACATCCATTCTGTTATGCATCTAGAATTCTATATATATAGCAAATTCTTGCGTACCCTAAAACTCAATTGCCCCTTTGACCACTAAATCACCACTCCTGCATAATTAATTTTATTTTCTAGTGCAAAGCATACATCCACATCCAATACTGTGATTATGATCACAATTTCCAATAGAACATGTTGATAAGATGTCAAGGTGATAAATCTGAAAGCTGTCACTTCATGATTCAGCATTTCATCACTACCATATCCTCATGATGTTTACTAGAAGTTTGCCTGGTTGACATGCTAAATACTAGTGCCAAATATTTCCGATGCAAGTAACTTACCAGTAACACCAGCATGATGGGATTGCTCGTGTACTTACACAACCAGCTATCAGACTATCGGATTTCTAAGCTAAAGAAAACCCATATTTTATAACCTTCACAGTTAATTTACTAAGGAAACATATATCTCGAAGATATCTACTGACCGTATCATTGGCCTCGGCCTTTACGGGGTTCATCCTGCTTGCTTTAAGTGCTGCCGCAAGATCTTCTGCCTACAAAGGAACACACTATTATTACATGGAAGATAAATTTTCTCAATCAGATATATGGGTATGTCAAATGTTAGAGTAAAACATTTCAACAGGAATTTTGGTACTCCATAAGACTATAACACGGATCATGACAAAACACACCCTTTTAGCTCTGGACAAGTATATCTGCTCCGCATTTTCCTGTTGGTATCTTGCAATTTTTGCTTCAATCTCCTCGACATCTATCCCTTCGATCAGGTTGAAAGCTTGACAAGAAAATTCAAACCTGCTAAGTTTTTTCCCAACTGTATAATTCAAGAATAATAGATTAACGAACATGGGAAACAACTCACTCATATCCTCAACTTCTTCCAGATAATCGTTGTAGTCCTTCAGAGTAGGGAAGTGTTCCTGCGTCTTGTTGAATCTGAACCCAAATCCATACAAATAATGGACGTTAGCAGCTTGATAGAAAAGAATCCCTTTTCTCAGAGAGATTGCTTAAGGGTGTGGAGCGCACATGCTGGCTATCCTGCGGCGGAGGGTCATCTCCTTCGCCCACGCGTTACCCCCGCCGCCTGACACCATCACCATCTGACGGGTCGGCGGAGTCGAACGCCACCGCGACGCCGTCAACGAAGGACGAGAGGAGGACGCCGCCGCTCGCGGCCGCAGGGCAGGCGCCGCCGGAGGCTTCCTCTCGAGGATGGAGCTGGAGGGCCCGTGGGGCTCGAAGAGGAGGCGGTCGTCGGAGCGGAGCCCCCGGACGATGGCGTCCGCGAAGTCGTCGGCCGCCGGGGCCTCGGACTCGGTGGACTGGCTGTCGGACGCGCAGTCCACGTGGCGCGTCGTCCGCGCCGAGGAGTTGGCGAAGGACGACTCCCCGGAGTCCAGGAAGAGGGACGCGATGGTCTTGGCCAGGGGCGGATCTGCGCGAGAGGAGGCAGAGACGGTGAGCGGAGCGGGCGAGCGGCGGCTGGACGCGACGCGGGCACGCGGCTACTGGCTGGCGGCTGGCGGAGTGGAGGCGGAGACGCGGCTGGGCCTATTCGCTCGCTTGTACTGGGCCGCCCCTGCCAATGCTGCAAAACTCGAACAGGCCCGACCGCCCGACGGATTGTGTTGTCCTGTCCCCTGCAACTGCAAATTAGTCTTTTTTGTCATCTATTTCGCGTTCCTTCTGCGTATCAATTTCAGTTGGAAATCTCCTAGAGACCTAGAGAGTAACCATGGACTGATGACGTCCATATACTTGAACCCCTTAGTATCTTTCCTGTTCTTCTTTGCACTAGTGCTTCGAGTTCATGCAAAGAAGAAGGCACTAGTGATTCTGGTGTAGACGACAGGGATTCCGATTGATCCCGTCCTATTCTCTGATCCCTGTAAACCAACTGCAGGTGGAGATCATCTGCCACGGCGAGCCAATCTGCCCCTCGAGCACGCTGCATGGGCTGATGGAACTGTGGCATCGTAGACAGCCGGCAGAGCCCGTGGAGGCATTGGTGGGTGCGCCAGCCAAGGAGTTCGTCATAGAGCTGGGCTTCCGTCGCCGCCGCCACCCTTATTTGGCGCCCGGCACCGTCGCGGTGCCTCCGGAGCCCTCCTGATCAGCTTGCAAGGGTGGCTCCGCTCCGCTGTGGAGCCTGAGCTGCACTCTTCCGTCCGTCGTCCGCTCTTGTCCTCGGTCCTCCATCCCCAACCAGTTTAGCCGTGTATGATAAAACAGTTTTCTTTTACTCATTTCAGACTTTTCTTTTACTCATTTTATGTATACAAGCGAGGCGGCTTTTGTTCTGACTTTTCCTTGTGCCAAGCAAAGCCGACGCAGCGGTGTTGACTTTGACCATCTGTTGTTGAAGCCCGGATACCATAAGCGTACTAGTTAGCTACCAAAACCAGCTTTTAGTGGATTTAAACACCTCAGTTAACCAAGTTTTTAGTGATGCCGTCGCAGCTGAGATTTGCTGGGTTAGATGTTAGCCTATGAAACAACTGTTGCCCTGACGACAAGCTGTTCGTTTGTGCAGGATAGAGAAATTCAGCAAAACCAGGACAATAGTACGTACGTATTGCTGCTAGTAGATCGAAATATCAGAGCGTTGATGCATTAGAGGCTATAGTATAGAGAGATGATCAGCCAGTATTGAATCAGCCTTTTGCCTGTAAAACTGTTTACAAAAAGTGAATAGCATTTGAAAATGGAATCCCACCACCCTTTCGCCTCTGGAATTATGCAGAAGGAACGAACTCGGAGATTTGACTTGTAATTGCTGCTCAGAAATAGATAACCGTCACAGCAAGCAAAATGTCCGATGACACAACTAACTGCTACAGTACATAAGAACGAATAACAGCATGACGAATAACTGCACAGAACTACAGACGAGAACACAAGTTTACCAGTGAGGCCATGACATGATACTTCATAGAGATACAGTGAAGGTCCAAGGTGCTGGACATGCACTGCAGGGTAGTAGAAGGACGGATCTATGCAAGTCAGATCTTGAAGCATCGAAACTAGAATGTGCGCGATATCGCAGTTGTCTTTCTGAACAAATATAGATCTTTACACACCCACAACCAATATCAGACATCATCGTGATGGTAATTACAAGGAAAATTGCTACTGTCTGCAAGCAATAACATCAAGATTGATGAATGACACCGCCCAGCTGCGCGAATGAATCAAACGATGCGGACATAGGTGGGCAAGATGGGCCCGGCTGCCACCAGCCCGTCCCCGGCGGCCTCCTGCTCCGTGAGGAAGAGGTCGTCGGTGGTCCTGAGCGCGGCGTGCGCGCCGACCAGCGCGCCCCCGACCATGACGGAGCCCACGACGTTCCAGCCGACGCTGGTGAAGAGCAAGGCGACGACGGTGACCCCGCAGAGCGCGGCGAGCACGGTCCCGTCGTCGAACTCCGTCCCCAGGACCCTGAGCGGCTGGTTCACCCGCGCCCGCGCGAAGTAGAGGAAGAACCAGGCGGCGCAGAGGAGGACGAGCGCGAGCAGCGTGCCGGGGTGCCAGAGCAGCGAGGCCGCCACGGCGGCGAGCACGGCCAGCGCGTAGTTGGCGCGGAAGTAGGCGGCGTTGCGGCGCGTCCGGGCGAGCGCCTCCCCGAGCGACGGTGGCCTGGAGAAGGCCGCCGCGCGGAAGACCTCGGCCCAGGGCCGGCGCGCCGCCATCAGCGCCTGGCCCTGCTCGCGGAGCCGCGCGACGAGCTCGCCCGCCTTGGCCAGCGGAGACGGCGGCGCCGTGGGGTCCTGGACCGGGGCGTTGGTGGAGACCTGCGGCGTGGGAGGGTTGGTGGCGGGGTACGACGACGGGGGCGCGGGGTAGGTCGGGATCCTGGCGTAGCCGGCGCTGCCCCCGGAGGAGGCCGGCGCCGGGTAGGTGTATCCGCCGCCGACGGGGGTGGAAGAGGCCGGCGCCACGTAAGCGGGGCCTGAGCCGGACATGACGGGGGCGGAGGAGGGAGTAGAGGGCTGGGCGGCGGTGGAGTTGCGCATGATTGCGGCCTTGCGGGGAGATCGGATTTGAAGGAGGGAGAAGTTGGGGAAAGGTCGGGGAGGGAAGAAGAATAGGACGCGTCCACGCACGCTTCGCTGGTTCTGGTTGAGGAGATTTGAGTCCTTGGCTTTACGAAACGGGCCACGTCCACGATCCGCCCGTCGCTGGGCGGGCTCTATTTGTGGGGAGGAAACTGGATTTGCTTCGTGGCAAAGCACCCGTTGGTACACGGATCCCAAATCGTGTTGACATCATAATCATTTGGTCTAATCTATACTACTCTATTAAGAAGCTAACAAGTGCGTCCACACCTCCGTGCCCCCGCCTCGCCTCTGTCTTCCGTCTGCGATGCCCTCGCCCCCGAGCCGCCGAGTCAAGCGTCGTCCTTCCCCTCTCTCACCCCGTGTCCACTCCCTTCCTCTGTCTCTACGCTTTGCGCCCTCACCGTCTCCCCATCCGCCTCTGCTCCATGTGTCCTCGCCTCCTAGACCAGCCTACACCGCTCCACCACGACATGGTCGCCGCCTCTCCTCCCACCTCCTCATCTCCCATTCCTCCCAGCGGAATCGATGGTGACACGGATGGGATTGGTTGCGGTGCCGCCCGATGCGCTGCTCCTCGCCCACGCTCGTGCAACCCCCAACCGCGACGGCAGATCCTCATCAACACACACCCAATGGCGCCTCCACCTCTCTGGGTTCCCTCCACTCCTCTGCACCGCAGTGGCGATGGAGTCCCCCGACGTGTGTGGCGGTTGGCACCACCTGGTTCTCTTCCCCCTAGGTCGGCCATTTCTCCTACTCCTAAATCGGACAACGCGCCTGCACCCCCCCATATCAGTCCTCGCCCCCCGCCCACCATCCTCAACAGATCTGTCGCTACCTCCAGTCCCGCGAGCTATCCTTCCTTCGAGCCATCATCGCGCTACTCATCAATTTCACAAAACCCTAGGCCTCAAGCCACCAACCAGCACTCCATACACGGCGACGCCGATGTCAGCCATCTTTGGGCGGCCCTCTGGTCGAAGAACACTCTCAGGCAAGGCAGCTGCCTCGAAGGAACCAGCTGCCGCGGTGGAGGAACCAGCGACCACCGCAACCGAATTGGCAGGGGCATCCAATCCATCTCTTGTCATGGCGGTAGCCGCTAGAGATGTCTCGTGCAGTCCCGCGCTCGCCACCAATCTTTCCCGCTTCTCCTGTCACGTCCGCAGCGTCTCCTCTTGTCTCTCCCGGCGTCGGAACTGGGCAAGGCGTTGCGGTGGTCGTCGAGCCTGGCGCTGCTCCACGTGTGTCGTGTTGGTGGTGTCCGCCGCGATGGGGCTCACCGCCTAGGCCGTGCAGTACTACCGCCTTGTGTTCACAGGGTCAATTTGTGGGCCATCGACAACCAAGCTCCACTTCTGGTTTTGTGTCCCCTGTAAGATCAAATGGTGCAAATTAGCACTACATAAGACTTATCCTAAATTCTCTGGATACTCAGGTTTGATTTATCTTATTTTCAGCCACCACAAACATTCCTTTCAACCATGGAGTATGTGAAGGAGGCTCCACGTGTGATGCCAGTTATAGAGGCATAGAGCCATTGGTTAGTTCCTGGGCTCTGGTGGATGAATGAATAAGAGCACAACAGCTGCAGGTAGGCTGAACTGAGGAACATGTTAGTTCTAGAATTCTGATCTCAAGCTACTGAACTACTAGAATGGAAAGTGTGGTGTAGAATTCTGCAATACCATCATCATATCCTGGCTATCGGTGGGTAGGAGGCTGGCAACGGACCTCTACATAGCGAGTACTCCAGTGTGGTCTTGTATTGATTCTGTCTATAGATCAAACTCTATTTTCTGGAAAGGCCTGGCACCCTTTTTTCTACAGCAACACCTTAGAAGACTCTTTGCCGTGCTCGGGAGAAAGACAAGATGCCCTGTCATTGGCATTTCTACAATTATATCTGCATGAGGGGATATAGGAAACACTTTGCTCATCTACCATCTCTATTATTATGCTTGTGATGTACTGCCTATACTATGCTAACATGACATGGCCAAGCTATCATCCTTCCCTTGTTCCCTCTGACATGCGACAACCCATCCCATGGTCAATTCTGTGCTTGCTTGATTATTTGAGATAAAATAAATTTGGCTGAAAACATTACTGAGATACAAAGGAGGATGTTCTAGAATCAAGAGGGAGGGTGGTGGGTGATATGCTATTATTGTTTTCTTTACTTCACTAATATCGTACACATGTGTGTGTGGTTGATTGGCAAACTAGCTCTAGAAATGTTTGTGAGGAAAAAAGCTAGAAAAGCACAAAATAAAGATCATTGTTTACACCTGTTGCTGCTGAAAATTTTCTTTTTTTGTTCAATGATGGGATTGATATGTCTCATGAGTATGTGGCATAAAATCATTTATAGACTAAAGATTTGCATTGCTTTTCAATTTTTTTGAGAAACATGTACCTGATATTTTCGATACCTTGTATTAAATTTAGCTCTTTATTTTATTGCTAATTTATGTTTCCTTTTTTCTTGACAGCTTATATTTGGTTGAACTATTGATTTGGTGTATGCCAGATATCTCCAGTTTAGCTCTCAAATGTGATTAATTATCAATGATCAACCTGGGCAACAACATGAAGTGTTAGATGACAACATCCATGGTCATAGAGAAAACATATACAGATAAGGGTGAACTTTTGGTATTCTACGGGAGCTGATAATGAAAATATAACTAGCTGGATGAAGCGCCTTGAGATTGTAGAAGATTCTGCAAAAGGTTTGTGGTCTGCTTGTTTCACAATTCACTACGTATTTTTTAAGGAAACATGAGGGGTAGCCTCCTACTGTTTATTATATAGACTAATAATAGAAGACAAGTATGTGTGCAAGCAATAGGTAGCCATTATAAGAGGGAAATATTTTTTCTTCGCTCTATGGATAACCAGAGAGAACTCTGATTCAGAATGTGAATGGGCAAAAATCAGGTATATAGTATCTGAGACATGTAGCTTTTGCATATGCTTGTGTTTCAGCTTGCTTCAGTGTTCATGTGAGAGGTTTAGAGTACATTCATCTGCTAGAATCATCATTTTTGTGCCTCGGACTTTGACTAATGAATCTTTTGAAACAAGAATTAATTAAGTGTTAAAGGAGCTTAGATAAATTTATAATACAAATTTAAGACTACACAGTCTATATGGCTCGCAGATGCCTGCACAGGTTTCAAATACACGTATATTAGTCTGTGATTTGGTGCTCGCGAACACTATGGACGTCAGCCACTTCGGCTACTTCCAGCGCAGCGCCGCCCGCGAGTTCATCGTTTTCGTTGCCCGCACCGTCGCTCAACGCACCCAGCCAGGCCAACGGCAGTCCGTCCAGCACGAAGGTAACCTCAGATCTGATCGGCTTTCGGATCTCTATAAGATCTATGGTTCGTACTAAATTGTCCACGGGCAACCTTCGGCTATAGATCCGCAGGTGTTTTGATGGCCATCAAAGAGTAGTGAGATTGTTTGTGCTGCGTGTGAGGAAAATAATGTTGTCTGTTGGTTCATCTAATGTGTGCAACTGATCTTACTATTGCTGAAGTTGTTTTTGGTCATCTGAAGAAAATTCGAGCAACGCTTGAACCAATTGCGCTTGCATCTTGCAGTAGCTGCTAGGCGACCATAACATTATGGCTGGCCCTGTTTGCTTTAGAGATATTGAATACTTTTTTGCTATTCATTTCCACTCGCTGTTGTGACGTACAATCTCTTTTCATTTCAGAATACAAGGTCCACTCCCACAATAGAAATGGGCTTTGTGCAGTTGCATTCATGGATGATCATTATCCTGTACAGAGTGCATTTTCTCTTCTGAATCAGGTACCATTCGTTATCCACTAGACTCCCACTTGCCTTTGCTTTTGGTTTAAGCTCAGGTTACCAATTGTAAGCTGTAGCCAGTCACTTTTCATCCTGTTCAGTTAAAAGTTCGTTTTTCTGAACACAGTGTCTCATAAGATTGTTAGTATAACAATAGATTTGTATGAATGACACTATTAGTTTGCTGCCTGCTAGCATACAACATACTATGTAGTTGCAGTTGCACTCAACACAACTACAATGTTCTGTGCACTGGACATTGGCAATGCCAAAACTGTTTGCTCCTCCCTAGATGTCTATTGGTTGTGTTAGCTTCAAATAATTAGTTGTGTCTGCATACAACTAATGGAATCTTTTTAGATAACACAATTTATGCTTTCTATATTCAAGAGATTAGTTTTCTAGGGAGATATCTCTTTATGGTTTCAGTTTTTGTGGTTTTACACATCCCTTAACCGGAATGATTTAGAAATTTAGTTGTATTTTGCAGAGAAAATTCTCTCAGCTTTCCTTTTTTGGGGCATGGTTTATCATTAAAATGTTGACAACTTTATTTACAACTATGGAGATGCTAGATAAAAATGTCGACAACTTTATTGCTATTGTCAAGTAGTTCACCTGGATCAACACGCCTTGAATATAAGCATGGCGAAGCGCGCCTATCTTGTCAAACAGTTATAGCATGCTACCGAGGAAGGCCACATGTCCATATGTGGTCGTTTGTCATCATTTTTCATTTGATTTGGTGCCTCCATGGTCTATGTATGGATGTCATATTTCTCATGACATGATCATTGGTAGCTTAGCCCTATTGTTCATTTGACCATAGTACTCAGCAGTTAAGTCTGTAATATTTTAGTTATTATTTGTTACTGACACATGTTATTTTTCCTTACCATATTGTTACTTGGTGATGGAGTAAATGATGCCCGTGCTCCAAAGAAAGTTGATATTAGTATACCAGTTGTTGATGTCATTGATGCAACCAGGATTGCTTCTGATTTTGTCATGACAAAACCTAGCTTTAATGTGATAATTAGTGTTGTTCTTACCAGCCGAACAATTTTCCAAATGATGAAGAACTACATTGTATGTCAGAAAGAAACCTACTAAAATAGATTTCCAAAAAAATAGTTACTTTCTTTGATCCACCTTCACTGTTGCAGTCTATGCTATTTTCATTACAATATGTGGTGTGGTATGTTTTCTTGGCTTGTTCTTTAAAACTAGAAGTTGTACAACTTTTTATATTAGCCTTCTTTGGCTACAGTTGTTTTGTAACTTTTTGTTGCTTAGTTATGTAAAATTTGTTTGTGTATTTATTTGAGTACTCATTTTGGTTGTTATTTAATTAGGTTTAGTTGATTTTGTTACGTAACAAGTTAATTAGAACCACACATTTAATAAGATTCATCTTAGATCCTTAAAGTTTTGTGAATAATCTGTCATTATTGCATTTGTCTGCTCAGTGTTTAACGACTACTCCATCTGTCCCAAGTTAAAATTTGTTTTAAATAATTACTAAATCCATACAATACAGGCGTATGGTTTAAATTTATTATCATCTATTTGATTATAGACATAAAACTCAAGAGCTATTGTATGCCGTTGCAACGCACGTGCACCCAACTAGTCTACCACAAACAAGGCCTAAAGAATCTAAACACGCCCGTGCTACCAAACAAGATGGAATTCGTACGTCATGGTGCCCTTATATATGCATGCTACATGCAGCCAGATATACACGTGGGGACGAGGAAGGCAACAATATATTACTAGCTCCATTCGTATCGTCGTTTGGAGTTGATATCATCTCTCTGAAGCGATCCAATTTTTATAACGAAGAAACATAAGCAAATCAAGAGGGCACCATTCAATTCCTCCACGTCTTCACAAACCCAAAGATCTCGGTAATTTTTCTCAGCAGTTCACCATTACCAATTAAGAGGTTACACATTTGTAGAGACAACCGGTAAACATACGGTATATACACACTATTTCCAACGCTTTGCTTCTAACTAATCATGCATATATATAATAAAGGGGAAAAGGCCACCATATAAGTTATGTATCCTATGTGTCCCATAAAAAAATTTAAGTGACATTCCTACTTAATTTCTGATAAGATAAAAAAAATTTAAATTTTGATAATTATATATTAGAAAATATTGATATCTACGGTATTTAATTATTAACATTGTATAATTGTAGCGTATATTTTTGTAATAAACGTATTTAAACATACATAACTACTCTCTACTAATGAGCCTAGTTAAATTTAAGAATGTTTGACCAACGCGAATCTCAGTGATATTTTTATGATATGCAGGGACTAGACTGCTATACATTCTACATGTTTTGTATGATGTTTTGCTTTAACTTTGCTTGGCAAGTCTAACTTTTCTATTGTATAACAAGATTTATGTAATAAAATACATATAATTAGTTTTATTAAATATTCTATGGAGTGTATGTTTATAGGGCAATTGTGAGTTTGTACGTGTTAATATACTTTTTTCTAAAAACTAAGTTAGTTAAATTTAGTCAGCGACACGACGTTGTTGGTTAGGCTGGGGAACATCGGTCATGCTCATGCATCACCTGGGGCCACACCACACGAGTTGATACAGCCAAACAACGCAAACAACGTAAAGAGCGACGAGGCTTACGGACAAACCACGCACCGAAGGATATGATTGTTGATGGCACGCTGATCCGTCTTGTGTCATGGAAGCCTAAACACAGCCATGCTAATACTACGTCAGTCTTACTTGATCCCTCATCATCTTCTTCCAGAGTTGTCATTAAGCGAGATCTGGTAGATCGTGAGCTTCGTGGCTATTTGTAGATGATGTGGATGAGAATGTGTAATCTGTTGACATTTGTATTTTATTTTCATAACTAATAAATGGTAATATATGTTCTACTTAAACTAGCCTATCAATCACACAGGACATGTC
The DNA here is from genome assembly GCF_902167145.1 of Zea mays. NCBI lineage: Eukaryota > Viridiplantae > Streptophyta > Magnoliopsida > Poales > Poaceae > Zea > Zea mays. The sequence goes on from NC_050100.1 coordinate 8,343,938, forward strand.
TATCATGTATTCATGTCACGCGTGCGGGACGTCAAAAAAAGAGAGCTCCTATCAAGAACCATCAACAGAGAAGTAGCAGTCCCGTGAACCCTTTCTGATCCCACCAAGTCCACAATCAGAACGTCTGAACGCGCGACATGAAGATGTCAAACTGCCAAAAGCATCGTCAGAATTCAGACAGCCGCAGGGAACCGGCCTCTCAAATCGTCAGACACTCAGACGTGCACGTGCCAGTACAAATGGCTTGCTGCACGAACAGAGCCGGCAACACCATGCATCGCAGCGTCACACTCGCGCTAACAAACAACACGCGACAGACCAAACAAAAACCACTGCGTCAACAAGGCTGTACCACTGCTGAAGACGATAGTACATTCTGTTCCTAGGTGTAGCCACTTTTACAGGCAATTTCCTGCCACATGCCTTCTTCTCCGATCCAATCCCCCCCAACACCATTCCCAGACATACAACCCACAGGATGGGCCCTAGCACAGGATGAACAAAAAAGAGAGATAAACCGAAGCTACAAAAATAGAGTATGAGTATCTGATGAGGAACTCTCTCTCTCCCTTTCTTCCATCCATCGACGCGATAAGTTCCCTTCTGTCACCACTGATTCTTCTGAAAGAGCTAGCTAACCGAATCACTCCTCCAACTGTTAGAAGCAGAACTTATGTACAGACACTAGGCTCTCATTGTTGCTGTTGCTGTCCTCCCTTCTCTAGAGAGGGAGGGTGACTACTACGGAAGCGATCTTGAATAATCGATAGCCAGAGAGATCAGGCTGGCTGGGCTAGAACTCGGCTGTGGTTGTGGTCACCCTCGTAGGTAACGATCAGCATCGAAGGGTCGTCCACGCACCTCTCGACGTGCTTCCTCGCGGGGCAGCCTCTCACGCTGCTACACTTGTAGTAACCCCTGCAAGGCCGGTGAGCTTTGTGAGTATCTGTGATCTGCATATTTTGACAAAGGTACAGGAGAGTGAACTGTGCTCCAAAAGGGGTTGCCAGTTGTGACCTTTCTTGGATTGCAACAGGCATGCTACCAGAATTACAACAGGTTTGTAACCAAATGTATGCTCAGTAGTCAGTATGCTTATTGTAAAATAGTAGGAAACAAAACTGAGAACTTAGGTTAGAAGCCAAACGACCCAATGCTATAAGCAGCATAAGACTAGGGAGGATGCTTGTTCATATTTTTCATATCAGTACAATCCTTTGTGGTGCCTCCTTCATGGGAGATCATGCACTCCAGAACATGAAAAGGGAGAGATACTTACCTGAGCTCAACAGCACTGGTGGTCGTATTTAAATAAGATAGCATGAAATCAGTGGGTACAACCGCACTATAAATTAGTGACGTTATAAGCAGATAGAGCTTTGCTACGATACATCCAAATGACTGTGAGCCGTTCATTTATTTTGATCGAACGGTTATGGTCACCTAGGTGAAATATGTATTTATTTATTTTGTAAAGTATGATGAATTAGGAAAGTTTTATACATAAAAATTATTTTCCCTAGATTTGACATGCATGCAGCAAGCCGCGTAGAGATGGCAACGGGTATAAACCCGCTGGGTATTATTTGCCCAAACCCATACCCGCGAAGGAAAAATACGCTCGCTAAAAAACTCATACCCATGACGGGTATAAAATTTTGCCCAAACCCATACCCATGCGGGTTTTGGGTACCCAACGGGTTTCCCATACCCACTAACATCAACATAAAAAATAATTCATCATGTAAATAACAATCAATACATTAATAAGCTAAGATAAAAGGAACAAGTGATAACTAATTTTAGCTTAAAATTTGTTACATGAAGTTTATTTCAATTAGAACATATTCAATTAATAATATTATGAGACATATTTATAAGGAATGGTGATTTTAAGGCGGGTTTTAAAAACTCATGGGTTTGCGGGTATGGGTAGTGGAAGAACAAACCCATGCCCACGTACCCGTTGGGTTTCTATTTGAACCCATTAACAAACCCATGGGTAGAGAAATTGACCCAAACTCATACCTTAATAGAGCAAAAACCCACCGGGTTTCGGGTAGCGGGTACCCATTGCCATCTCTAAGCAAGCGTGCCCTGATAGATATGATATTTTTTCTTTAGTACCTTTGGACTTGATATATTTTTTATTAGCATGTAATAACTTTACATGTGACTTAATACATTTGAATTTGCATGGGCGTGATTCGCATCAGTGCCAACATGACGTGTACTTGATTTGCATGTGTAAGTGACATAATGTTTTAATTATATACTTGTTTAATGGTGTTTATTAGTTAGCATGACATGTTTCTCACTCGACTTTTGCTCACTATTTAACCATTTTAATACAATCGTTTATAGAGATTTAAAATAATTATGTGTGTAGAAATTTTAAATATGAGTGGAAAAGGTCTTGAGACATTTATCAATAAACATTTTCTTAATTCAATATATATAGGGCTACGGTGTTAATAAATACAACTGCTTCTTGTTCTCCTGATTATCCACGGACCAGGAAAAAGGAAGGGGCAGCCGTGGGCCGTGGCTTCTGTCTGACTGTCTCCATGATTTGGGGATTCGACAATATTTATTTTCTAAATTATTAAGCCAATGGATTAATTAATTTAAAATATATAAAATAAAATAAAAACAAGGGCTTGAATTTATTTGAGCTATTACCTCCTATGGAGTAAAGGGGATACCGTAGCATTGCCAAGCAGATGTCATTAAATACAGATCACACATAGTACTCTGGTAAGAAACATTTCAAATTCACCCAAAAGATTAAGAGTCACAGATGGCAAAGTATTTAGTACCTAGGATGTGGGGATCCCTTGATTGGCTTCTGCCCATACTTCCTCCACGAGAACTCATCAGCTGGGATGTCTGCAACCTTGTTGCTTACTGCAGGGACTTTGATGGACCTCCTTATCCTTAGCTTCCTACAGTTACATACAGAAGGTGATTTTGAGAAAACAAATAAGAAAACTATAATGCTAGTACTCAGCTATTCAGTCTATAACCTAGAATTCCAACCTTTTCTTTGAACAATGGCACCGGCTCCCGGTTGCGCACTGACCACTCCCATCCTCCTTCCCAGCACACCTTCTCCTTTGCACCAGGCCCAGCTCCGGTGTGCTAGATGTCTGAGAGCCACTAACTAGCTGGAACGGCCTGCTGGCCCGGCTTCCATCCAAGCTCGCAAGACTTCCTTCCATGCTCAGAGACGAAAGGAACGAGCGAGACGATGACGCCGTGCAATTGGAGCTGTCAAACTTGAGGTTCACACCCTTACCACCGCCCCCGCCGCCACTTAAGCTACCACCCTGCTCACCAAGATTGCTCCTCTTAACCATCTCGCTCTGAATCTTCATCTGCTGCATGAGCTGAAACCTCTGGTAGCTCTGCTGCTGCTGGATGAAATGGAGGTGTGCGGCGGGCAATGCCGGGGTGGGCATCCCTGCGGGAGGCGCAACGGACACCGGCTGCACCATCCGGACCGGAGGGGCAGGCGGCGACGACCCCTCCAGACCGGCAGCCAGGTTCTCCAGCAGCAACCTCTTGGGGAACTGCGCAGGGATCCTGACAGGATCCTTACACGACGAGCCCTCCATCTGGTGGTACCTCGGGAACAGCTGGAGGCCAGTGGTCGGGCTCGGACTGGGCGTCTTGGCCACAGTCGCGGCGGCGGCCACCGCAGAGCTGCTCTCGAGGAAGAGGTTGCTGTAGAAGATGGGCAGGGGCTTCTTGGTCTTCCTGACCCTAGCGTGGCCCTGCAGGCCATTGCCGTTGGAGCTGGAGAGCTTGGCCGCCAGGGAGCCGAACCTGGCTACGGCCTCCCCGGTGGTGGCCACGAGCTCCCTGCTGGGGACGAGCTGGCCGTGCGGGTTGGAGAGGAGCGCCAGCACCCGGTGGCAGCTCTCCACTGCCGTCCTGTTGGCCTCCTCCATCGCCTCCATGGACGGCGCGCCTCTCTGCAACGAAGCAACCACTAACTGAAATCAGCCACTGCCTGAGCTGCTGAGCAGCACAGAGCAATTTCTCGCGGTGACCAGCACGAGCGTTCCGTTCCGTACACACAGGCTGATACGCGCCGGTGGCTCTAATCATACTCCATGCCATAAAAGACTAGCAAGCCACCCTAGACTTGCAGCCTGAATAACAACAATGACACAAGTAGTAGCAGCTCGGCTCGGCAGATTCCCGCAATGATGAGGCGCATGAAAGGCGGCATTTCGGCGACCGGCGGGGCGGGTAAGCTAAAATTGGGCATTCGAGCACGGGAACATGTGGCGCTTGAATGGCCCAGATCAGTGCTAAAACTAGGCAACATGACAAGCCTAGCCAACCCAAACAAACACCTAAAAACCTACACGCGACGACGCCGCTGGCGGATGGCCCAGGAGCCATCGCCGCCGCCGCCACCCCCGCCGCGGCTCTTACAACCACTGAAAAATATCGAGGACGGGAAACCCTAGGCCACCAAGCAATCGGCTGCCTCGCGCCCGGACCCCGTCCATGAGCACGAGGCTAGATAGAGCTCGGCACCAAATCGGCAGGGGAGGGAGAGCAACGTGCGCGCATGCAGATGCAGAACCAGGGAAGGAGCAGGAGAAGGTCGCAAACCTCGACGAGCGAAGCCCGCCGCGCCGCGCCTCGCTGGTGTGGTGGTGACGACGAGCGAGCGAGAGCGAGGGTGGAGGCCTGGAGGAGGAAAGCGACGCACTCGCCCTCGGCTGGTAGCCTGGTTGGTTTTACAACCCGTGGACCGTGGTCCGTCTGCGAGACCCGGCGCTCGGCAGAGTGGAGTTAGCGACGATTTATATTTTTATTTTATATATAATATAAACAAACTAACAAACAAAAACGGGTACGAGTAGCGACTTAGCGGGGCGCCGAGCCGGGGGATGGGGCCACGGGGGCGCCGCAGCCGGCAGCCCGCAGCGCAAGCCAGTCCCTCTCGTATTCCTTCCTCGGGCCGGGCGTGCCAGGAATACTGCTGCGGGGGCAGTGGGGCCAGCGGCCATCTCGGCCGCCCATCGCGCCCGTCCCTGTCCTGCGCTTGGACTTTTTCCTCGTCTCGGAACTTTTTTTTCTTGTTCGGGAGGGTGGTGCTGGTGCTGGTGCCGGTGCCGTGGTGGTGGGGCTGGGCTGGGCTGGCTGCCGTTTCGTCAAAGGTGTGACTGTGTGAGCTGTGTCAGAGGCCAGCCGCAATGGACAGTGGCGGTCTTGTGGGGCCCGCAGCTCTCTTCGTGCTTCTCGTGAGCGTTGGACTCGCACTCGCACCACCACCCCCACCCACCTCGCTGGTGCGCTGGATAGTGCGTTGTGCGTGAGCCAGTGCTATCTGCTATCTGTAGGCCTTGTTTGTTTCGGCTTCTGGCAGCTTCTGGCCACCAAAAGCTGTTGCGGACTGTCAAACGCTCAGCTTTTCAGCCAGCTTCTATAAAATTCGTTGAGTCAAAAACCATCTAAAATCAACATAAACACATAATCGGTTGAGTCATTGTAATAGTAAGAATCCATCACTTTCTAGATCCTGAGCCCTATGAACAACTTTATCTTTCTCCACACGTAATCGTAATGATACTCAGATTCTTCTCACAGCTAGATTCTTCCCACAGCCAGATTTTTAGAAAAGCTGGTCAGAAAAAAGCTGAACCAAACAGGCCCGTAGTGTGCTGCTGCTCCTGCTGCTGCTGCGAATTTTGGCTGCAATTAATAATTCTGCTAAAGACAGATTCTGTATATCGAATGGGAAGAGTGTCCAGTTCATAATTATGCCAGCACAATATGCTTAGCTATAAATTAAATCTTAAAATTATTCGGTTCCACATATCACTATGTGAAATTAAATTTTAGCGTATCCTTCGTATAGGTGTCTCATTCTGCGAGTAGGTAAAATTATCCAGGTTGGCACATGTTATGAGTTCTTTTGGCCTGTGCTGATGTTGCATGCACCCATAAGAAGACACACAAAATTTTAGCCCACAATAACTTGAGCGAAGCGATATTGTACTCTCCTCCCTTCTTTTTTTATTTATCGCGTTTTATTGTAAAAATAAACTAGTGAACGATAAATATTCGAAAACAGATGTAGTATTATTATTAGTTGTCTAGCTGCACATACCATTGCGTGGCGGTGTAGTTTTTAGACATAAAATTAATTGTACTAAGGAAATAAACTATAAGTCTAAATTAAAGGTAAAGAATGCACAGCTCACATCTTATTGTATGGTTCTCCATCTATGCCATATCTTTTGCCTAGATATCTCATTTATCACACTAGCTAGTATATCATCGGTTACTGTCCAATAATAAATATCACATCTATTCTCGAATATTTGTCGTTCACTAGTTCATTTTTAAATTAAATGTTGATAAATAAAAAAGAACGGGTAGAGTACTATGTATTGTTTTGATGGTGTATACGACCTCACTTGATATGTGGAAGAACGGGTAGAGTACTATATAGAAAAGAACGGGTACACCGGAACAGATAGACGATCTATGTCTTCGCCAGCACCAAAATAGTATATTTATTTGGTATTCAAAATAATGTTGTTAATAATATAGAAGCGAGAGCACTATAAGAAGAACTTGCATGTTGAGGTCATAAATAAAGTATATTACAATAAATAATATTAATATGAGACAATACATGATAAATATGCATGAGAAACATACATCTCTCGTAGGTCCACCGGTTGGCCCATAACTCTTCTCATAAATTGATAGGGTATTTTCTCGTTTAGTAACCAACGATCACACGAGAGAATCTACGAGGAAGAATTTTCTTATTATTCATATTAGAATACCAAGGGAATTTCTTCCCCATAAAAATCCTCTTGTGATCATGATTACCAAATCAGTTCTTAAGGTTTATTTAGATTTAGAAAAAAGGGGATTGGAGGTACAACACTTATAGGATAACGGAAATACAGCAGCATTAAGAGACTTCAGGCAGCAGATCGAGATACACTAAAGCTTGCTCAGAGAAAAAAAAAAGATTATCACACTAATAAGCCACGAGAGAATGGCACACCTTACATCATCAGAACAGAATAGACGCCAAACTAATTAAAAGAAACTACAACAAGAACCAAAAGCTATGATCATTATACAGATCAAATCGCAGGACGACCCTAACCATCATTCGTTAGCACTCTGGAGCAAGTCGATCTTCACCAAGACTTTTGGCGTGGCTTGGTAAAAAGCTTGATAGCTATCTTACCATTAAGGGGGTGTTTGGGAACAAAGTTTTTCTGCAGTTTTGGAAGAATACTGCAGTATTCTCAAATACTGCAGTATTATATACATAATGGTGTTTGGCAAGCTGGGTAAAATCTCTGTTTTCAAAACTGAAGTATTGCAAATACTATAGTTGTTTTAAGGCATTCTAAACTTAGCTCTGCACCTCAGTTTTCAAAACTGCGGTATTATAAACTACGGTATTGTCATAACTAAAGTATAGTATAGTATTTCAAAAACTGTGGTTTTCAAAAACTTTGTTCCCAAACAGGGCCTAATCAGTATCTTCTTGTCGTCCTTAGGATGTATTTGGTTCTGTTTTTGAAACCTGCTTGTGTTTTGAAAAAGCAGAAGTTGAACTACAGGAGTTAAGGAAGTTGAACTAAAGTGGTTCATCTTTTCCGCAGTTACTCTGAAAAAAAAACAGTTTTTAGGTAGTATAAATTTAGAAGTAGTTTGGACCCTGCTTTTATTGTTTATCAAAGTTCGTTATATTAATAAATAGACATAATTAACTGAAACTAAAATAGAATTAAAATAATTAAATGTTATAATAAATAAACTACAAATATTTAATAAAAGTTATTACAAATGGAATTAAAAAATATTAGAAACACAAATGTAAAATCGGTTTTAAATTAGATATATTGATTAAGATATATAGCTAAACAGAATGCATATAAACAATATACAGTTTGTTTAAAGTGCACAACTCACAACACTTTGAACCAAACGTGTTTCACTTTTTTCTCACAGTAGACAGTTTACAGCTAATAAACCAAATGCACCCTTAAGTTAGACATGTCCCAAACCACATAAACCTACAAGCATGACATATAATCTCAGATCGATTATGCAACGCCTTTCCATAAAACATGTCCTGTTTCGATTATGCTGATTTATACACGCTCCTTTAGAGAAATCAAAAGGTTTCCCTAGGTTTTGTAACTTCTGCATTACTAGTAGGAAAAGCCATATTTAGGTCTTGTTTATTTACTTACTAAATTATATAAGCTGGATTATATGGAATGATGAAAGAATAAAATATCATTTTAAGACCACAAATAAGCTGAAATAAGATAGCATCGAACTATCGGGTAGCATATTTTAGCTTGTTTATGATCTCAAAGTGATATTTTACCCTTTATCATTCTACCATAATTCAATTCACTATACCACAACCTAGCAATAACGACTTACTTACAGTCGGTATAAACCGTTATAGCAACGTACTATCAGTCGCTATAGAGTTATACCGACTAACACTTTCTGACGCTGTAAGTGGCGTCGGCATAAACGTATAGCGACAGACATGTTTATACCGACGGACCGTTAGACGTTAAAAAGATATACCGACTAACATATTTATCCCGACGGACAGTCTGTTAAAACTTATACCGACACACTGTCTGATGCGATATATGTATTTTTACCGACTAACAATCAAACGCTACGACTATATGAGCCTAAAAAAATATATTACTAGCAATTTCCAATTATCATCAACATCAGATAACAATTGTACTGCATTCATACATAGCAAGTGTACTGCATTCATACATAGCTCATGTTGACATATATAGCTCATGTTTTCATTCATGACAATAACAATTATACTGCATTCATACATAAAGTTCACAAGTTTGCTTTTGTTGTAATAAAGATCAAAATAAGCAACAACAACACTAAGTTTGGCTTGTGAAAGCTCAGAGATACTAGCTAGTACAACCACATGTTGGTTTCACAATTTTAAGTTCACTTGCAAATTTCTCTTTTGGAAAAAATACAAAACAAAATATGTAGCTGCACCCATCCAAAAGAACTTTTGATCTTTCTTGTTGTAGCATCCATAGGCACCACCGCGATCTGCTTGCTATTGTCATCATCGAGTAAACAAGTGACTTACTACCTCTAGGACCTCCCTCCTGACAAAATTAAAACCCAAATCATTAGTAGACTACTTAGAAATCCATTCCAAAATAAACTATAGAATAGATACCACCATTGCTCCATGATTAAGCTAAATATACAATAGTTGAACGCATAAACAAGTATAAGCTAATTTTAATTGAAATACTATGAGGTTCCTGATTTATGTGGTCATGCAGTCAAAAGAGATCAAAAAGGTCTTGACGATATCCATGGAATCCAGATATGAAGTGTCAGAATTTGCAAGCAGTACATGAACGCAGTAGGACATAATGTTAGGCTCCTAACATAAATGTTTGATGTCAATGATATCAAAATTGCACTAATATTCCACACACGGGAATCCATGCTATGCTCTGGTATGAAAATAAGATATGTTGTTTAAAAAAAGACAAAAGGTGAATTCAAAAAATCATATTCCATCACTCGATGAGCTGATATATTTGAAAATCATATTATAAATCGGGTTCCTATTCACAAATCTTGAGTTGATATCTTTGAAAAGTCAAGGATGTCTCCAAGAATTTGAAGATAGCAAATAGCAAGTATATAACAGTGGGTTGGCGAGGAGGATACACAAGTATTGGGCATCCTGAAAAGGAGAATTGAACTAGCTGAAAACACATCATCAAACTTCAGCTTCAACAGGAAATAGCTTAAACAACAATTTTACCTTCGTACAAAACACATCTGCAGGCCCAGATATATGACCTGAAAGAGTCCAGCCCTGGTCAGAGGCAGTTATCTCATGGAGACATCTGGAGATATCATCCCCAAAAGTTTTTGATATAAGAGGCAAAGGGGATGAAGAAAATTCTGTGTATAGCAGCTCATCTTCGCTGTGTTAATAAAACAGGCATGTCAATATGTGACATAAAAGTAAATTTGTAATAAATGTAGAAATTAATACATCAAGCGTAGCACAGTAGATAACCTGTCATTATCAAGCAGTCTGAGTGAAATCTGTGGATGAATAAGCGCAATTTGAAGGACACACTTCTTCACATGATGTAGTTCTCTTTTCTCACTAAAAAGATATTATACAGCTACATATCAATCAAATAATATATTGAGCAAAGCTGTGAATACAAAGACATCTCTGCACACAAACAGTAGCAACAATTATCACATACCTAGATTGCATTTGTTTCCTCCGTACTGGTTGATTGTAAAAAAGCTCCCGAACAACGACTGCAAAATTGAAAGGCCTGATAACTAGCCCTCATAACATCATAAATATATAACTAACAGTCACAACCAGGGACTTGAATAGACTGTTACCATCTAACACTATGTACTATTACAAATATACAGGCACTACTCTGTTTCAAGGAGAAAATAGAACATTTACCAGTAGTGCCGACAACTTCCCTCTTGTCATCTATCCCCAGATGTAAGCATTTAGATCCCTATGCAATTGTCAAAAGAACTCAGATGCACTAACCATGAATAAATCAAGATTAAAGAAACTCAGTGCTAAGATCAAGCCTTTATTATCTTGCAATATGAATTTGGTCTCCCACGAGCTTTCGTCCTGACTTCAACCACAGAGATATCAGAAAGTGATGCGAGTGCTTCACCATTTAGTCCAAAACTTCTAAAACTGAGCTCCTCGTCGACCATCACATGAAATTTGGATGTTGCTGTTATACAGTTATAGTAAAAGCAAAGTATGTATCATTAGCACAGTTGAACCAAATGATGCCATTGGGTATTTTTAGCCTTTCAGAACCTACACACATATCAGGTAATGAGCCTATACTTACGAATATCCATGTGACACCATCCATCGGCAGCTGCCTTTAGGGGTGTTATATGTGTCCATGGAATTGCTTTGGGCTCCCCTGAATATGGAGAACTGTCAGAATTTTCTGTACAAAAATATTTTTAAATGCACTAATTGATCAACTTGTTATCATAAATTGGATCTGCCATTGGCCAGTTTGCAGTATGCAACTGTATACCTAATAATTGCATATGGGCGAGACATCTCAGAACTGACAAAATTATCAAACATCATCTTACCTGTGGTCCCTGATGAAAATAGAATATTGGTGAATGCATAGGCATGTTGGTTAACAGCAGTGTAATTTTCAGCCCTGCAATTTTTTTCTGGTTCAGTCAGTGAATGTCCTATAGCATCAAGTTATTCCAAGGAAACTAGGTGGATTTCATGAGTTAACTAATTTATTTTCGTATTGCTTAACCAATAAGTATGAGAGATCATATAAAGCAAGATCATGTTGGAAAAAAAAATAATACATACGATGGGTCCTCCCAAACGAAGATTTCTGCTCATATTTTGGATCTGTAGGGTCCACAGGATAACCCGAACGGGCGAAGTAAACATGAGCATACAAAGAGCCATTATGCTTGAGAGCCTGTAACAGTACATACACAAAATTCAAAAGAAATAGACCATAAATGCATGAAATAATGTTTAATGTACTGTAGTTAGTAGCCTACCTCTGACGGATAGTATGTTAATGACCGTGTTCTAGTACTGGTAGGTCCCCAGACTGCATATGGTATGTTTGCCTCGTGCCAAATAAGTGCATCCTCATTAGCAAAATTAATCTAAACAACTAGGAGATATTTCCATTCCAGCATAAACATAACGAACAACCCCTCCTCCATCCCAAATAGATTATTCAAAAGTCAAAACCCTATCTTAAACACTACAAAAATTCAAAACACAAAGTCACCAATAGCACTGTACCTACATGTTCACACAACTTGTTGAATTCAGCAGCAGCATGTCATGACCAAAGTTCACAAAACTTCTAGGGTTTATACTATTTCTAAAAAAAATCATTAGCAAAAATCAGCTTAGCCTCCTGATATCCAATTAACACACTCAAAGCGCTATCCTTTTTTCTCACAATAAAAGGAATGTTGATGATGCAGAACACCAGTACGAGGTCATCACTAGGCCTGAAAGTATCTCCCTTGCACCCGAACAAGTAAAAACAAACGCTTAAGCATCCGCTAAGCAGTCAATTCCTCTTACGAACAGCACCGTACACCAAACAACTACAGCTTCCGGATCACAACAACCAAAGGAAAGGTCAAACAATTAAATCCTAAAATTACCTTAACATCAGAGCAAACAAAACCAAACTACCCGCACTACAGAACCTAAACCCACTGACGAGCAAACCGCGATCGACCTAAGACGCGTCTTCGAACCGAAATCTCGCAAGATGGCCGAGGGCGTTCTCACCATTGGCTCGCCCTTCTGGAAGAGGTTGAACATACATGAGCATCCCGGGGTCCGCGGGTGGGCGCTTGGGCCCGAAGAACTTGGCCGCAAAGTACCAGACGGGACGGCGGAGTGCGCGCGCGTGGCTGGGGACGGGACGACGCGCGGCCGGCCGGCTGGGGAGGAGACGACGGCGCGCGGATGGGCTGGGGAGGAGACTGCGCGCGGCCGGGCGACTGGGGAGGAGACGACGGCGCGCGGATGGGCTGGGGAGGAGACTGCGCGCGGCCGGCCGACTGGGGAGGAGACGACGGCGCGCAGATGGGTCTGGGAGGAGACTGCGCGCGGCGGCTGGATGTTTTGGTCGCCGCTGCTCGGGAAGTAATAGGGTTTTGGGCTTTGTGCGCCAACCGGCCTAAATTGCACATATTTTTTATGGCGACTGACAGTGCAATGTTATATGTATGAATTGCCGACTGACAACGCGACATTATTCACATATAAATATAACGACTAACACTCGGTTGGAATTGAGACATATGCCGACTCACCATCTGTGGCCATGTATACCGACTAACAATTTGATGCTAATTCTCTATTTATAGCGACGGTCGTCAGACACTAATTTGGTGTTGTGGTATAGTGATTTAGGACTAGTTTGGAAACTCCATTTTTTCAAGAGATTTCTGTTTTTTCCCGAGTGAAATTAGTTTATTTTATATTGGGAAAATAAAAAAACCATTGGAAAAATAGATTTACTAAGAGGTAGTTTGAGAAATCTCTTTTACCAAGGGATTCTTATTTTCACAATATAAAATAAACTAATTTATCTTTAGAAAATGAAAATCTTGTAAAAAATATGGTTTCCAAACTAGCCATAAATTAGTTCTCATAGGAGGGAAACAGACATGCGCTTAGTTAGAATCTGTTCTAAGAGACAATTCAGCAGCCTTGTTCTTCGCTATACGCCTATACGGCTATACCCCTCAAAATGTTTGCTGCTGGAGAAAAAGAAAGGAGGTGTGTGGGTCCGGCCCCGGGGCAGGGCGGGTACCGGGGAGGGTGCAGTTCCGTACGTCGAGGCGCGTGCGGGGCCATCGCCTCCTCGCTGCGCCAACCGCCACGTGGGCCGCGCTTGGGCCGCCGTGCGTCGTCGTCCCTGGCACGCGCGCGCAGGCGGCGCGCAATCGCGGTCGTGCCCGGCGCCCCGACCCCGACCGGCCGACCCCGACCCCGATCCCGGCCGCCGTCTTCCGATGATGGCCCACCCGGGCAATTGACGAGCCAACCAGGTTCCGTTCCCGTCACGCGCCGTCGCGCCGACACGTACCTGCGGTCCACTCACAGGCCTCGCATTTTTTTCTCTCTCTCTGGGGGTATTGTTTTCCTTTTGGAAGTGTGCCGAGATGGTGTGTTTAGGTAGGATCCCCAAGTGTCGTGACAAGATTAGCCGTGGGAAAAAAAGGCATGCACGATCGATACGATAGCGTCCGGCCGATCGAACTGCGACACGAAGCTTAATTAGGGCATATACAACCATTAGACATAGCGGTTCGATTTTTTAAGTATAAAAGATAATTAAGAGACCACGTGATACAAACTTGAGATACTAGACCATAAGAGTGTCTCCGATGGCTAGCTATTTCACTAGCTACATTTAGTCTCTTTCCTATGTGGATAGAAAATGTTGAGAAAACGAGAATAGCTAGCGACAAGCAAATAGATAGGAGATTTTCACTTATTCCAAAAAAACTAAGTGTATTACGTGTGAGACGAAATACTAGTGTGAGATAAATTACTATTTTTATTATTCTCTCGGCTCCACATCAACTAATTATTTGAGACAGCCATGCTCTAAGGGCATGTATAGTGGAGAGACACCAAAACGGTTCTCCAAACACAAAAAAACAACTAAGAGACTCTATTATACGATAAAGTATCTATAAATGTAGTATATTAATAAATACAGAAGTAAATACGTTTGTACAACATCGGATCAATAGAACAGACGACAAATTAGCAAAGTGGAAAGGGTGGTACTTGGGTTACGAGCCAGAGGCGTCTCTTCGTGGAGTGACGACTCCACGATTTTTTTTTGCAAATAGCAACTTTAAACACCTCAAGAGCCTCTACATTAAACGTCACTATATTTACCCTAAATGCAATTAAGAGATAATATGTCAATATGTATCGAGAATCGTGTAGAGACAGACTATTCGTAAAATGTCTGTCACTTGTATTTTTTAATTAGCCCCCAGGTACTCCTAAGAGACTCTATATTAAATGAGATTGTGCATGCGGATTTCATAGCACTCTTTCCAACAATGCCACATCATCAAGAGTGTCATGAAATAAAAAGATGAAACAATATTTCTCAATACAAAATTTCATTTCACTAATTTATAGATTAACATACTAATTAAATGCTGCAACTAAATGATCAATATATGTTAGTAAATTATGTCAAGATGAAATGAACCACTCTCAATGAAGGTATCACACAGTTTTCAAGGCCTTGGAAACGGTTGACATGGTTTCATTCCTATGAAACTAATTTCATTCCATAAAACTCATTCATGTTAAATGTTATGTCATGTCATCTAAAATACTGACGTGGCATATCATTAAATATTTATGAAACTTCTATAAAACTTCTATTGAGAACAGCCTTAGGGTAGCGAGGGCATGCGAGAGAAGAACGTGTCTTTGCATCGAAGCACCTCGATATAAATTGGAAGCAAAGAATACCACGCAAATTATTAGGCACTGGTTGAATGAGTATTAGGGTCACACTCATATGAAGACGACGAAACTAGCTAGTAGGCGGTGGGTGCGCAACAAACTGCGGACGAGCGATGGGTGCGGTTCGTTCGTTCGTTCCACCAGCACCGACACACAGGGACACAGCGCACGATCTATCTATTAAGTAACCCTAGTTAGGGTTATGTAGGCAAATATCCGCTTTGCTCCCGAGGGGTCTCACGTCTCTATATAAGGAACCTGTACACCCCTCATAATACAGAGAAGAGAAAGAGGTCAGAGGCCCAACCCTATATCCAGTGTCTCGTGTGTTTTCTCTGTCGTGCTTATGAGAAGGGAGACGGGTTCTCTACATCTTCTTGCGCTTCTACTGCTGACGGGAGGGAAGGCAGCAGATCTGGTGATCCGTGGTAACGTAGTTCTTAACACGTTATCAGCACGCTCTACCTCAACGTTGCTGCGAGATCAGATCTGCATCAACTCTTCGTCATGTCGGCAGGTCCTTGGCCTAGCCGAACTGTCCTACGCGATAGCCTTCGATTCTCCTCTACGCAATCGAGTGGTATGTTTTCTTGATCCACTGGTGTGATCTGTGCGCCACCAACTTGTTGTCTTCGTCATGGTGCTGCGTCTGTGCCAGAAACACCCGCACCCGTGGTAGCTAGCTCTCACCAGAAGATGGTCAGGCCGCGCTAGCTAGGCATCCAGATTTGAATGCTGATCGACGACGCCACGAGCTCCAGCAGAGCAAGCGCATTTAGTAACAACTCACCAAAAAAAGTGCAAGCCTAGGAATAGGAGGCGACGGAAGTTAGTGCCGCGTCCCTGCTATTGGTTTTCTGCCCCACCGGTCAAAACAGCCATACGTGGGTCCCACCACTCTCTCTTCCTGTGGCTACGCTGCATGCATGCATCCGCTGACCCGCACTACCACACACAAACGTGCATGCGCAGAGAAAAAGAATGAGTCGTACGAGCTGAGAAAAAAAGGGAAAAGAAAAATCCCTATTAGATGGCCTGCATGCTTGCATGCTGTCGGCGTTTCGAGACCGGGGGTCCCTAAGCCGACGAGTGAGTGCCGCGTGCCCCAGCCCAGATGGGTCGAGCGTGTGGGCGAGCGCGAAGGGGGGAAGCGAGGTGGCCGGAGACGGGCGTGAGAGAGGTGGAAATCCCGCGGCCTTCGTGTTCGTCCCGCGCCCAGGTCGGGTGCGCTTGCAGTAGGGGGTTACAAGCGTCCACGCGGGTGAGGGAAGCGAGCGGCCCCAAGAGAGCGTCTGCCCCGTCCTCGTCCCCGCACGGCCAACCTTCTCTAAGAAGGCCCTGGTCCTTCCTTTTATAGGCGTAAGGAGAGGATCCAGGTGTACAATGGGGGTGTAGCAGAGTGCTACGTGTCTAGCGGGGGGGAGAGCTAGCGCCCTAAGTACATGCCAATGTGGCAGCCGGAGAGGTCTTGGCACCCTGCTGGTGTGATGTCGTGGCTGTCGGAGGAGCAACGGAGCCTGGCGGAGGGACAGCTGTCGGAGCGGTTGGGTCCTTGCTGACGTCCCCCTGCTTCCGTAAGGGTGCTGAGAGCCGCCGTCGTCACAGGGCTAGCGGGGCGCCATCATTGCCTATCTGGCGGAGCTAGCCAGATGGAACACGGGCTCGGGCGTGTCGTTGATCTTGACGGAGGGTTGGTGCAGATCCTGGGAGAAGACGTCCGGGGGAACCGTCGTTCGCCCCGAGGCTATTTTTGCCAGCTCGTCCGCAGTCTCGTTGTAGCGCCGAGCGATGTGGTTAAGCTCGAGCCCGTAGAACTTGTCTTCCAGGCGCCGAACCTCATCGCAGTAGGCCTCCATCTTCGGGTCGCGGCAGTGAGAGTTCTTCATGACTTGGTCGATGACGAGCTGCGAGTCACCGCGGGCATCGAGGCGTCTGACCCCTAGCTCGATGGCGATCCGCAACCCGTTGACCAGAGCCTCGTACTCAGCCACATTGTTGAACGCCGGGAAATGGAGGCGCAACACGTAGCGTAGGTGTTTCCCGAGGGGCGAGATGAAGAGCAGGCCCGCGCCGGCTCCCGTCTTCATCAGCGACCCGTCGAAAAACATGGTCCAGAGCTCCGGTTGGATCGGAGCCGTCGGCAGCTGGGTGTCGACCCATTCGGCTACGAAGTCCGCCAATACCTGGGACTTGATGGCCTTCCGAGGGGCGAACGAGATTGTCTCGCCCATGATTTCCACCGCCCACTTCGCAATCCTGCCCGAGGCCTCTCGGCACTGGATGATCTCCCCCAGGGGGAAGGATGACACCACAGTTACCGGGTGAGACTCGAAGTAGTGTCGCAACTTCCGCCTCGTCAGGATCACTGCATACAGCAGCTTCTGAACTTGTGGGTAGCGAATCTTGGTTTCGGATAGTACCTCGCTGACGAAGTAAACTGGCCTCTGAACGGGCAATGCATGCCCCTCTTCTTGCCTCTCGACCACAATCGCGGCGCTAACCACCTGAGTGGTCGCGGCGACGTAGACCAAGAGGGCTTCTCCATCAGCTGGGGGTACCATGATAGGCGCCTTTGTAAGAAGCGCCTTCAGGTTCCCGAGAGCTTCCTCGGCCTCAGGGGTCCAAGCGAAACACTCGGCCTTCCTTAACAGGCGGTACAGAGGCAGACCTCTTTCGCCGAGGCGTGAGATGAAGCGGCTCAGGGCCGCGAGACATCCCATGACCCTCTGTACACCTTTTAAGTCCTTGATGGGCCCCATGCTGGTGATGGCTGCGATCTTCTCCGGGTTGGCTTCAATACCCCGCTCGGAGACGATGAACCCCAAGAGCATGCCCCGGGGCACCCCGAAGACACACTTCTCGGGATTGAGCTTGACGCCTTTTGCCTTGAGACACCGGAATGTCACTTCAAGGTCGGAGAGGAGGTCGGAAGCTTTCCTTGTCTTGACTACGATGTCATCGACGTAAGCCTCGACCGTGCGACCGATGTGTTCGCCGAACACATGGTTCATGCACCGCTGGTACGTCGCACCCGCGTTCCTCAAACCGAACGGCATGGTGACATAGCAGTACATGCCGAAGGGCGTGATGAAAGAAGTCGCGAGCTGGTCGGACTCTTTCATCCGGATTTGATGATACCCTGAGTAGGCATCGAGGAAGGATAGGGTTTCACACCCAGCAGTGGAATCCACGATCTGATCGATGCGAGGTAGAGGGTAGGGAACCTTTGGACATGCTTTGTTGAGACCAGTGTAGTCTACACACATCCGCCATTTCCCCCCTTTCTTTCTCACAAGCACAGGGTTGGCAAGCCATTCGGGATGGAATACCTCTTTGATGAATCCTGCTGCCATTAGCTTGTGGATCTCCTCGCCTATCACTCTGCGCTTCTCCTCGTCGAATCGGCGCAGAGGCTGCCTGACGGGTCGGGCTCCGGCCCGAATATCCAGCGAGTGCTCGGCGACATCCCTCGGTATGCCGGGCATGTCCGAGGGACTCCACGCAAAGACGTCGGCGTTTGCGCGGAGAAAGTCGACGAGCACTGCTTCCTATTTGGGGTCGAGCCCGGAACCGATCCGGATCTGCTTGGAGGTGTCGCCACTGGGGTCGAGAGGGACGACCTTAACCGTCTCCGCTGGCTCGAAGTTGCCGGCATGTCGCTTCACGTCTGGCATCTCTTTGGATAGGTTCTCCAGGTCGGCGATGAGGGCCTCGGACTCGGCGAGGGCCTCGGCGTACTCCACGCACTCCACGTCGCATTCGAACGCGTGTTTGTACGTGGGGCCGACGTCGATGACCCCGTTGGGGCCCGGCATCTTGAGCTTCAGGTAGGTGTAGTTGGGGACGGCCATGAACTTCGCGTAGCATGGCCTCCCCAATACCGCGTGGTAGGTTCCTCGGAACCCGACCACCTCGAACGTCAAAGTCTCCCTTCGGAAGTTGGAGGGCGTTCCGAAGCAGACGGGAAGGTCGAGCCATCCGAGGGGCTGGACGCGCTTCCCAGGAATGATCCCGTGGAAGGGCGCAGCGCCTGCTCGGACGGAGGACAGATCGACGTGCAGGAGCCTGAGGGTCTCGGTGTAGATGATGTTGAGGCAGCTGCCCCCATCCATCAGGACCTTGGTGAGCCTGACGTCGCCGATGATGGGGTCGACGACGAGCGGGTATTTCCCCGGGCTCGGCACGTGGTCGGGGTGGTCAGCTTGGTCGAAGGTGATGGGCTTGTCGGACGAGTCTAGGTAGACTGGCGCCGCCACCTTCACCGAGCAGACCTCCCGGCGCTCTTGCTTGCGATGCCGAGCCGAGGCATTCGCCGCATGCCCTCCGTAGATCATGAAGCAGACGCGGACCTCAGGGAACTCTCCTGCTTGGTGATCTTCCTTTTTGTCGTCATCGCGGGCCCTGCCACCCTCTGCGGGTGGCCCGGCCTTGTGGAAGTGGCGCCGAAGCATGACGCACTCCTCGAGGGTGTGCTTGACGGGCCCCTGATGGTAGGGGCACGGCTCCTTGAGCATCTTGTCGAAGAGGTTAGCACCTCCGGGGGGCTTCCGAGGGTTCTTGTACTCGGCGGCAGCGACAAGGTCCGCGTCGGCGGCGTCGCGTTTCGCTTGCGACTTCTTCTTGCCTTTCTTCTTGGCGCCGCGCGGAGTAGACGCCTCGGGAGCCTCTTCCGACGGGCGGCCCTGGGGCTGCTTGTCCTTTCGGAAGATGGCCTCGACCGCCTCCTGGCCAGAGGCGAACTTGGTGGCGATGTCCATCAGCTCGCTCGCCCTAGTGGGGGTCTTGCGACCCAACTTGCTCACCAGATCGCGGCAGGTGGTGCCGACAAGGAACGCGCCGATGACATCTGAGTCGGTAATGTTGGGCAGCTTGGTGCGCTGCTTCGAGAATCGCCGGATGTAGTCCCGAAGAGACTCTCCCGGCTGTTGCCGGCAGCTTCGAAGGTCCCAGGAATTCCCGGGGCGCACATACGTGCCCTGGAAATTGCCGGCGAAGGCTTGGACCAAATCATCCCAGTTGGAGATCTGCCCCGGAGGCAGGTGCTCCAACCATGCGCGAGCAGTGTCGGAGAGGAACAGGGGGAGGTTGCGGATGATGAGGTTGTCGTCGTCCGTTCCACCCAGTTGGCAGGCCAGGCGGTAGTCCGCGAGCCACAGTTCCGATCTCGTTTCCCCCGAGTACTTTGTGATAGTAGTCAGGGGTCGGAACCGGGCCGGGAACGGCGCCCGTCGGATGGCCCGACTGAAGGCCTGTGGACCGGGTGGTTCGGGCGAGGGACTCCGATCCTCCCCGCTGTCGTAGCGTCCCCCACGCCTGGGGTGGTAGCCTCGGCGCACCCTTTTGTCGAGGTGGGCCCGACGGTCGCGACGATGGTGCTCGTTGCCGAGGTGGCCCGGGGCCACAGGCGCGGTGTTGCGCGTGCGCCCGGTGTAGACCGAGGCTTCCCGCATGAATCGGGAAGTCGCGGCATGAGGTTCCGAGGGGTATCCCTGCCTTCGGGAGGCGGAGCTCTCGGCCCGTCGGGCCGCAGCGCCTTCCAGAAGATTCTTGAGCCCTCCCTGGATTCGCCGACCCTCGGTGGTTGATGGCTCCGGCATCGCGCGGAGGAGCATCGCTGCGGCTGTCAGGTTCTGACCGACCCCGCTGGATGCGGGTGGCGGCCTGACCCTGACGTCGTTGGCGACGCGGTGCTGGAAACCCTGGGGCAGGTGACGTATTTCTCCGGCCGGGGGTTGGCCCGCCCATACCTGCCCGACGTCCCGGCGGATCGACTCGAGCGCTCCTGCTCCCTCGTCGAGCCTGGCCTGCGCCCCGCGGACTTGCTCGAGCTGTGGATCGTGACCCCCCGCCGGAACGGGGACTGAAAGGGAATTAGGCTTACACCTAAGTCCTAAATAATTTTGGTGGTTGAATTGCCCAACACAAATCTTTGGACTAACTAGTTTGCCCAAGTGTATAGATTATACAGGTGTAAAAGGTTCACACTCAGCCAATAAAAAGACCAAGTTTTGGATTCAATAAAGGAGCAAAGGGGCAACCGAAGGCACCCCTGGTCTGGCGCACCGGACTGTCCGGTGTGCCACCGGACAGTGAACAGTACCTGTCCGGTGCACCAGGGGACTCAGACTCCAACTCTTCACCCTCGGGAATTCTCGGAAGCCGGCGCGCTATAATTCACCGGACTGTCCGGTGTGCACCGGACATGTCCGGTGCTCCAAGGAAGCGCGGTCTCCGGAACTCGCCAGCCTCGGGTTCGCGTGGCAGCCGCTCCGCTAAAATTCACCGGACTGTCCGGTGTGCACCGGACTGTCCGGTGTACCAGCGGAGCAACGGCTCTCTTCGGCGCCAACGGCTCCCTGCGGTGCATTTAATGCGCGCGCAGCGCGCGCAGACGTCAGACATGCCCATACCGGTGCACCGGACATCAAACAGTACATGTCCGGTGTGCACCGGACACCCAGGCGGGCCCACAAGTCAGAAGCTCCAACGGTCAGAATCCAACGGCAGTGTTGACGTGGCAGGGGCACCGGACTGTCCGGTGTGCACCGGACTGTCCGGTGCGCCATCGAGCAGACGCCTCCAGCCAACGGTCAAGTTTGGTGGTTGGGGCTATAAATACCCCAACCACCCCACCATTCATTGCATCCAAGTTTTCCACTTCTCAACTACTACAAGAGCTCTAGCATTCAATTCTAGACACACTAAGGGCTTGTTCGGTTATTCCCAATACACATGGATTGGATGGGATTGGAAAAAATTGTGAAGAAGTTTGAGTTGTTTGGGATTCAAACCCATCCAATCCCGCTCAATCCACATGGATTGAGAGCTAACCGAACAAGCCCTAAAGAGATCAAATCCTCTCCAATTCCACACAAAGCCCTAGTGACTAGTGAGAGTGATTTGCCATGTTCATTTGAGCTCTTGCGCTTGGATTGCTTCTTTTCTTTCTCACTTGTTCTTGAGATCACAACTCCATTGTAATCAAGGCAAGAGGCACCAATTGTGTGGTGGCCCTTGCGGGGAAGTTTTGTTCCCGGCTTTGATTTGAGAAGAGAAGCTCACTCGGTCCGAGGGACCGTTTGAGAGAGGGAAGGGTTGAAAGAGACCCGGCCTTTGTGGCCTCCTCAACGGGGAGTAGGTTTGCAAGAACCGAACCTCGGTAAAACAAATCTCCGTGTCTCACTTGCTTATTCGCTTGGGATTTGTTTTGCGCCCTCTCTCGCGGACTCGTTTATATTTCTAACGCTAACCCGGCTTGTAGTTGTGTTTATATTTGTAAATTTCAGTTTCGCCCTATTCACCCCCCCTCTAGGCGACTATCAATTGGTATCAGAGCCCGGTGCTTCATTAGAGCCTAACCGCTCGAAGTGATGTCGGGAGATCACGCCAAGAAGGAGATGGAGACCGGCGAAAAGCCCACTACAAGCCACGGGAGCACTTCATCGGAAGAGTCCCGCACCAAGAGGAAGGAGAAGAAGAAGGACTCCTCCAAACGGAAGGAGAAAAAGTCTTCCTCTTCTCACCACAAAGAGAAGAAGGAAAAATCTTCTTCTCACAAGCCGCATCGGAAAGGAGACAAGCACAAAAGGATGAGGAAGGTGGTCTACTACGAGACCGGCACTTCATCAACATCGACCTCCGACTCCGATGCGCCCTCCGTCACTTCTAAGCGCCAAGAGCGCAAGAAGTATAGTAAGATCCCCCTACGCTACCCTCGCATTTCCAAACATACACCTTTACTTTCTGTCCCTTTAGGCAAACCACCAACTTTTGATGGTGAAGATTACGCTAGGTGGAGCGATTTAATGCGATTTCATCTAACCTCGCTCCACAAAAGCATATGGGATGTTGTTGAGTTTGGTGCGCAGGTACCATCCGTAGGGGATGAGGATTATGATGAGGATGAGGTGGCCTAAATCGAGCACTTCAACTCTCAAGCTACAACAATACTCCTCGCCTCGCTAAGTAGAGAGGAGTATAACAAAGTACAAGGGTTGAAGAGCGCCAAGGAGATTTGGGATTTACTCAAGACCGCGCATGAAGGTGATGAGCTCACCAAGATCACCAAGCGGGAAACGATTGAGGGGGAGCTCGGTCGGTTCCGGCTTCGCAAAGGGGAGGAGCCACAACACATGTACAATCGGCTCAAGACCTTGGTGAACCAAGCGCGCAACCTCGGGAGCGTAAAGTGGGATGACCACGAGGTGGTTAAGGTTATTCTAAGATCACTTATTTTCCTTAACCCTACTCAAGTTCAATTAATCCGTGGCAATCCTAGATATACCAAAATGACCCCCGAGGAAGTTATCGGGAATTTTGTAAGTTTTGAGTGCATGATCGAAGGCTCGAGGAAGATCAACGAGCTTGACGATGCCACCACATCCGAAGCCCAACCCGTTGCATTCAAGGCAACGGAGGAGAAAAAGGAGGAGGCTACACCAAGTCGACAACCAATCGACGCCTCCAAACTTGACAATGAGGAAATGGCGCTCGTCATCAAGAGTTTCCGCCAAATCCTCAAGCAAAGGAGGGGGAAAGACTACAAGTCCCGCTCCAAGAAGGTTTGCTACAAATGTGGTAAGCCTGGTCATTTTATTGCTAAATGTCCTATATCTAGTGACAGTGACCGAGGCGACGACAAGAAGGGGAGAAGAAAGGAGAAGAAGAGGTACTACAAGAAGAAGGGCGGCGATGCCCATGTTTGTCGGGAATGGGATTCCGACGAGAGCTCAAGCGACTCCTCCGACGACGAGGACGCCGCCAACATCGCCGTCACCAAGGGACTCCTCTTCCCCAACGTCGGCCACAAGTGCCTCATGGCAAAGGACGGCAAAAAGAAGGTTAAATCTAATTCCTCCACTAAATATGAATCCTCTAGTGATGACAATGCTAGTGATGAGGAAGATAATTTGCGTTCCCTTTTTGCCAACCTTAATGATAGTCGCCTAGAGGGGGGGTGAATAGGGCGAAACTGAAATTTACAAAAATAATCACAACTACAAGCCGGGTTAGCGTTAGAAATATCAACGAGTCCGCGAGAGAGGGCGCAAAACAAATCGCAAGCAAATAAGGAGAGTGACACGCGGATTTGTTTTACCGAGGTTCGGTTCTCGCAAACCTACTCCCCGTTGAGGAGGCCACAAAGGCCGGGTCTCTTTCAACCCTTCCCTCTCTCAAACGGTCCCTCGGACCGAGTGAGCTTTCCTTCTTCTCAATCAACCGGGAACAAAACTTCCCCGCAAGGGCCACCACACAATTGGTGCCTCTTGCCTCGGTTACAGTCGAGTGTTGATCACAAGAGCACAAGAGAAAGAAAGAATGCGATCCAAGCGCAAGAGCTCAAAAGAACACGGCAAAATCTCTCTCGCTAGTCACTAAAGGCTTGAGTGGAATTGGAGAGGATTTGATCTCTTTGTATGTGTCTAGAATTGAATGCCTAGCTCTTGTAAGTGGTTAGAAGTTGGAAAACTTGGATGCAATGAATGGTGGGGTGGTTGGGGTATTTATAGCCCCAACCACCAAAAGTGACCGTTGCTGGCAGCCTCTGTTCGATGGCGCACCGGACAGTCCGGTGCACACCGGACAGTCCGGTGCCTCTGCAACGTCACCATTGCCGTTGGATTCCGACCGTTGGAGCTTCTGACTTGTGGGCCCGCCTGGGTGTCCGGTGCACACCGGACATGTACTGTTTGATGTCCGGTGCACCGGTATGGGCGATTCTGACTTCTGCGCGCGCTGCGCGCGCATTTAATGCACCGCAGGGAGCCGTTGGCGCCGCAGGGAGCCGTTGCTCCGCTGGCACACCGGACAGTCCGGTGCACACCGGACAGTCCGGTGAATTATAGCGGAGCGGCTGCCGCGCGAACCCGAGGCTGGCGAGTTCAGGAGGCCGAGCTTCCTTGGAGCACCGGACATGTCCGGTGCACACCGGACAGTCCGGTGAATTATAGCGCGCCGGCTTCCGAGAATTCCCGAGAGTGAAGAGTTGGAGTCTAAGTCCCCTGGTGCACCGGACAGGTACTGTTCACTGTCCGGTGGCACACCGGACAGTCCGGTGCGCCAGACCAGGGGTGCCCTCGGTTGCCCCTTTGCTCCTTTATTGAATCCAAAACTTGGTCTTTTTATTGGCTGAGTGTGAGCCTTTTACACCTGTATAATCTATACACTTGGGCAAACTAGTTAGTCCAAAGATTTGTGTTGGGCAATTCAACCACCAAAATTATATAGGAACTAGGTGTAAGCCTAATTCCCTTTCAATCTCCCCCTTTTTGGTGATTGATGCCAACACAAACCAAAGCAAATATAGAAGTGCATAATTGAACTAGTTTGCATAATGTAAGTGTAAAGGTTGCTTGGAATTGAGCCAATAAAACTACTTACAAGATATGCATGGAATGTTTCTTTCTTATTTAATATTTTGGACCACGTTTGCACCACATGTTTTGTTTTTGCAAATTCTTTTTGTAAATCCATTTCATAGATCTTTTGCAAATAGTCAAAGGTAAATAAATAAGAGTTTGCAAAAGCATTTTCAAGATTTGAAATTTCCTCCCCCTGTTTCAAATGCTTTTCCTTTGACTAAACAAAACTCCCCCTAAAAGAGATCCACCTCTTTAGTGTTCAAGAGGGTTTTGATATACCATTTTTGAAATACTACTTTCTCCCCCTTTTGAACACAATAGGATACCAAATGATAAAGACTTTTGGAAAGCACTAAGTTTTTGAATTTGGTGGTGGTGGTGCGGTCCTTTTGCTTTGGGGCATTTCTCCCCCTTTTTGGCATGAATCGCCAAAAACGGAATCATTAGAGCCCTCGAAGTAAGTTCTTCCCCTTTGGTCAAAAGTAAATGAGTTAAGATTATACCAAAGATGAAGTCCGGTCCTTTTGCTTTTGAGCTTTTACTCTCTCCCCCAAGGATGAAATCCTTTTCTTTGATGCTCATTTCTCCCCAAGGAATAGAGAGTTGCTCGGAGTGATGGCGAAGTATGAGTTACGGAGTGGAAGCCTTTTTCTTCGCCGAAGACTCCAATTCCCTTCAATATACCTATGACTTGGTTTGAAATAGACTTGAAAACACATTAGTCATAGCATATAAAAGAGATATGATCAAAGGTATTTAAATGAGCTATGTGTGCAAGCTAGCAAAAGAAATTTCTAGAATCAAGAATATTGAGCTCATGCCTAAGTCTGGTGAAAGATTGTTCATCAAGTGGCTTGGTAAAGATATCGGCTAATTGATCTTTAGTATTAATGTAAGAAATCTCGATATCCCCCTTTTGTTGGTGATCCCTAAGAAAATGATACCGAATGGCTATGTGCTTAGTGCGGCTATGCTCGACGGGATTGTCGGCCATTTTAATTGCACTCTCATTATCACATAGCAAAGGGACTTTGGTTAATTTGTAACCGTAGTCCCGCAGAGTTTGCCTCATCCAAAGCAATTGCGCGCAACAATGTCCTGCGGCAATGTACTCGGCTTCGGCGGTGGAAAGAGCGACCGAATTTTGCTTCTTTGAAGCCCAAGACACCAAGGATCTTCCCAAGAACTGGCAAGTCCCCGATGTGCTCTTCCTATTGATTTTGCACCCCGCCCAATCGGCATCCGAATAACCAATCAAATCAAATGTGGATCCCCGAGGGTACCAAAGCCCAAACTTAGGGGTATAAGCCAAATATCTCAAGATTCGTTTTACGGCCGTAAGGTGGGATTCCTTAGGGTCGGATTGGAATCTTGCACACATGCAAAC
Organism: Zea mays; assembly: GCF_902167145.1. Classification (NCBI taxonomy): domain Eukaryota; kingdom Viridiplantae; phylum Streptophyta; class Magnoliopsida; order Poales; family Poaceae; genus Zea; species Zea mays. Next base: position 8,370,813 of record NC_050100.1, read on the forward strand.
GGAAAGCATAATGTCCGGTCGAGATGCACATAAATAAAGCAATGAACCAATCATCGACCGGTATACCTTTTGATCCACGGACTTACCTCCCGTGTCGAGGTCGAGATGTCCATTAGTTCCCATGGGTGTCTTGATGGGTTTGGCATCCTTCATCCCAAACTTAGCAAGAATGTCTTGAGTGTACTTCGTTTGGCTAATGAAGGTGCCCTCTTGGAGTTGCTTGACTTGGAATCCTAGAAAATACTTCAACTCCCCCATCATCGACATCTCGAATTTCTGTGTCATGATCCTACTAAACTCTTCACATGTAGACTCGTTAGTAGACCCAAATATAATATCATCAACATAAATTTGGCATACAAACAAGTCATTTTCAAGAGTTTTAGTAAAGAGTGTAGGATCGGCCTTGCCGACTTTGAAGCCATTTGCAATAAGGAAATCTCTTAGGCATTCATACCATGCTCTTGGGGCTTGCTTGAGCCCATAAAGCGCCTTAGAGAGCCTATAGACATGGTTAGGGTACTCACTGTCTTCAAAGCCGGGAGGTTGCTCAACATAGACCTCTTCCTTGATTGGTCCATTGAGGAAGGCACTTTTCACGTCCATTTGATAGAGCTTAAAGCCATGGTGAGTAGCATAGGCCAATAATATGCGAATTGACTCAAGCCTAGCTACGGGTGCATAGGTTTCACCAAAATCCAAACCTTCGACTTGTGAATACCCTTTGGCCACGAGTCGAGCTTTGTTCCTTGTCACCACACCATGCTCATCTTGCTTGTTGTGGAAGACCCATTTGGTTCCTACAACATTTTGATTAGGACGTGGAACTAAATGCCATACCTCGTTCCTCGTGAAATTGTTGAGCTCCTCTTGCATCGCCACCACCCAATCCGAATCTTGGAGAGCTTCCTCTACCCTGTGTGGCTCAATAGAGGAAACAAAAGAGTAATGTTCACAAAAATGAGCAACCCGAGATCGAGTAGTTACCCCCTTATGAATGTCGCCGAGGATGGTGTCGACGGGGTGATCTCGTTGGATTGCTTGGTGGACTCTTGGGTGTGGCGGTCTTGGTTCTTCCTCATCCTCCTTTTCTTGATCATTTGTATCTCCCCCTTGATCATTGCTATCATCTTCAGGTGGCTCGTCTTCTTGATTTTGCTCTTCATCATTTTGAGCCTCATCCTCATTTTGAGTTGGTGGAGATGCTTGCATGGAGGAGGATGGTTGATCTTGTGTACTTGGAGGCTCTTCGGATTCCTTAGGACACACATCCCCGATGGACATGTTCCTTAGCGCGATGCATGGAGCCTGTTCTTCACCTATCTCATCAAGATCAACTTGCTCTACTTGAGAGCCGTTAGTTTCATCAAACACAACGTCACAAGAGACTTCAACTAGTCCAGTGGACTTGTTAAAGACCCTATATGCCCTTGTGTTTGAGTCATAACCAAGTAAAAAGCCTTCTACAGTTTTAGGAGCAAATTTTGATTTTCTACCTCTTTTAATAAGAATGAAGCATTTGCTACCAAAAACTCTAAAATATGAAATATTGGGCTTTTTACCGGTTAGGAGTTCATATGATGTCTTCTTGAGGATTCGGTGAAGATATAACCGGTTGATGGCGTAGCAGGCGGTGTTGACCGCTTCGGCCCAAAACCGGTCCGGTGTCTTGTACTCATCAAGCATGGTTCTTGCCATGTCCAATAGAGTTCGATTCTTCCTCTCCACTACACCATTTTGTTGTGGCGTGTAGGGAGAAGAGAACTCATGCTTGATGCCCACCTCCTCAAGGAAGCTTTCAATTTGAGAGTTCTTGAACTCCGTCCCATTGTCGCTTCTTATTTTCTTGATCCTTAAGCCGAACTCATTTTGAGCCCGTCTCAAGAATCCTTTTAAAGTCTCTTGGGTTTGAGATTTTTCCTGTAAAAAGAATACCCAAGTGAAGCGAGAATAATCATCCACAATAACTAGACAGTACTTACTCCCGCCGATGCTTATGTAAGCGATCGGGCCGAATAGATCCATGTGTAGGAGCTCCAGTGGTCTGTCAGTCGTCATTATGTTCTTGTGTGGATGATGAGTGCCAACTTGCTTCCCTGCTTGGCATGCGCTACAAATCCTGTCTTTCTCAAAATGAACATTGGTTAGTCCTAAAATGTGCTCTCCCTTTAGAAGCTTGTGAAGATTCTTCATTCCAACATGGGCTAGTCGGCGGTGCCAAAGCCAACCCAAGTTAGTCTTAGCAACTAAGCAAGTGTCGAGTTCAGCTCTTTCAAAATCTACCAAGTATAGCTGACCCTCTAACACTCCCTTAAAAGCTATTGAATCGCCACTTCTTCTAAAGACAGTAACACCAGTATCAGTAAAAAGACAGTTGTAGCCCATTTTACATAATTGGGATACGGAAAGCAAATTGTAATCTAAAGAATCTACAAGAAAAACATTGGAAATAGTATGGTCAGGTGATATAGCAATTTTACCCAAACCTTTGACCAAACCTTGATTTCCATCCCCGAATGTGATAGCTCGTTGGGGATCTTGGTTTTTCTCATATGAGGAGAACATCTTTTTCTCCCCTGTCATATGGTTTGTGCACCCACTGTCGAGTATCCAACTTGAGCCCCCGGATGCATAAACCTACAAAACAAGTTTAGTTCTTTGTTTTAGGTACCCAAACGGTTTTGGGTCCTTTGGCATTAGAAATGAGAACTTTGGGTACCCAAACACAAGTCTTGGAACCCTTGTGCTTGCCCCCAACAAATTTGGCAACTACCTTGCCGGATTTGCTAGTAAGCACATAAGATGCATCAAAAGTTTTAAATGAAATGGCATGATCATTTGATGCATTAGGAGTTTTCTTTCTAGGCAACTTGGCACGGGTTGGTTGCCTAGAGCTAGATGTCTCACCTTTATACATAAAAGCATGGTTAGGGCCAGAGTGAGACTTCCTAGAGTGAATTCTCCTAATTTTGCTCTCGGGATAACCGGCAGGGTACAAAATGTACCCCTCGTTATCCTGAGGCATGGGAGCCTTGCCCTTAACAAAGTTAGACAAATTTTTAGGTGGGGCATTAAGTTTGACATTGTCTCCCCTTTGGAAGCCAATGCCATCCTTGATGCCAGGACGTCTCCCATTATAGAGCATGCTTCTAGCCAATTTAAATTTTTCATTTTCTAAGTCATGCTCTCTAATCTTAGCATTTAGTTGAGCTATGTGATCATTTTGTTTTTTAATTAAGGCTAGGTGATCATGGATAGCATCAACATTAATATCTCTACATCTAGTACAAATGGAAATATGCTCAACATTAGATGTAGAGGGTTTGCAAGATTTTAGTTCAACAACCTTAGCATGCAACATATCATTTTTAGTTCTAAGGTCGGAAATAGTAGCATTGCAAACATCAAAATCCTTAGCCTTAGCAATTAGTTTCTCATTCTCATTTCTAAGGCTAGCAATGGAAACATTTAACTCATCAATCCTAGCAAGTAAATCAACATTATCATTTCTAGGATCAATGCAAACATGAGAATCTACCTTAGCAATTAATTTAGCATTTTCACTTCTAAGGTTGGCAATAGTGTCATGGCACATGCTTAGCTCACTAGATAATTTGTTACATTTTTCTACTTCTAGAGCATAAGCATTTTTAACCTTAACATGTTTCTTATTCTCCTTGATTAGGAAGTCCTCTTGGGAGTCCAAGAGATCATCCTTTTCATGGATGGCACTAATTAGTTCATTTAATTTTTCCTTTTGTTCCATGTTAAGGTTAGCAAAAAGAATGCGCAAGTTATCCTCCTCATTTTTGTCATCATCCTCATCACTAGATGTTTCATATTTAGTGGAGGACCTTGATTTTACCTTCTTTTTGCCGTCCTTGGCCATGAGACACTTGTGGCCGACGTTGGGGAAGAGAAGGCCCTTGGTGACGGCGATGTTGGCGGCGTCCTCGTCGTCGGAGGAGTCGCTTGAGCTTTCGTCGGAGTCCCACTCCCGACAAACATGGGCATCGCCGCCCTTCTTCTTGTAGTATTTCTTCTTCTCCTTTCTTCTTCCCTTCTTGTCGTCGCCCCTGTCACTGTCACTATACATAGGACATTTTGCAATGAAGTGACCGGGCTTACCACACTTGTAGCAAACCTTCTTGGAACGAGGTTTGTAGTCCTTCCCCTTCCGTTGCTTGAGGATTTGCCTAAAGCTTTTGATGATTAGGGCCATCTCCTCATTGTCGAGCTTGGAGGCGTCAATTGGTTGTCTACTTGGTGTAGACTCCTCCTTCTTCTCCTCCGTTGCCTTAAAGGCCACTGGTTGCGCCTCGGAGGTGGAAGGCTCGTCAAGCTCGTTGATCTTCTTGGAGCCCTTAATCATGCATTCAAAACTCACAAAATTCCCGATAACTTCCTCGGGGGTCATTAGTGGATATCTAGGATTCCCACGAATTAATTGTACTTGAGTGGGGTTAAGGAAAATAAGAGCTCTTAGAATAACCTTAACCACTTCGTGGTCATCCCATTTTGTGCTCCCGAGGTTGCGCACTTGGTTCACCAAGGTCTTGAGCCGGTTGTACATGTCTTGTGGCTCCTCCCCTTGGCGAAGACGGAAGCGACCGAGCTCCCCCTCGATCGTTTCCCGCTTGGTGATCTTGGTGAGTTCATCACCCTCGTGCGCCGTCTTGAGTAGGTCCCAAATCTCCTTGGCGTTCTTCAATCCTTGTACTTTGTTGTATTCCTCCTTGCTTAGGGAGGCAAGGAGGATGGTTGCGGCTTGGGAGTTGAAGTGCTCGATTTGGGCCACTTCGTCCGTGTCATAGTCCTCATCCCCTATTGATGGTACCTGTACACCATACTCAACAACATCCCATATTCTTTTGTGGAGAGAGGTTAGATGAAATCACATCAAATTACTCCACATAGCATAATCTTCACCATTAAAAGTTGGTGGTTTGCCTAATGGGACGGAAAGTAAAGGTGTATGTTTAGGAATGCGAGGGTAGCGTAGGGGATCTTACTATACTTCTTGCGCTCTTGGCGCTTAGAAGTGACGGAGGGCGCATCGGAGTCGGAGGTAGAAGTTGATGAAGTGTCGGTCTCGTAGTAGACCACCTTCCTCATCCTCTTGTGCTTATCGCCTTTCCGATGCGGCTTGTGGGAAGAAGATTTTTCCTTCTTCTCTTTGTGGTGAGAAGAAGATTTCTTCTCCTTCCCTTTGTTGGAGGAGCTCTTCTTCTTCTCCCTCCTTTTGGTGCGGGACTCTTCCGATGAAGTGCTCCCGTAGCTTGTAGTGGGCTTTTCGCCGGTCTCCATCTCCTTCTTGGCGTGATCTCCCGACATCACTTCGAGCGGTTAGGCTCTAATGAAGCACCGGGCTCTGATACCAATTGATAGTCGCCTAGAGGGGGGGTGAATAGGGCGAAACTGAAATTTACAAAAATAATCACAACTACAAGCCGGGTTAGCGTTAGAAATATCAACGAGTCCGCGAGAGAGGGCGCAAAACAAATCGCAAGCAAATAAGGAGAGTGACACGCGGATTTGTTTTACCGAGGTTCGGTTCTCGCAAACCTACTCCCCGTTGAGGAGGCCACAAAGGCCGGGTCTCTTTCAACCCTTCCCTCTCTCAAACGGTCCCTCGGACCGAGTGAGCTTTCCTTCTTCTCAATCAACCGGGAACAAAACTTCCCCGCAAGGGCCACCACACAATTGGTGCCTCTTGCCTCGGTTACAGTCGAGTGTTGATCACAAGAGCACAAGAGAAAGAAAGAATGCGATCCAAGCGCAAGAGCTCAAAAGAACACGGCAAAATCTCTCTCGCTAGTCACTAAAGGCTTGAGTGGAATTGGAGAGGATTTGATCTCTTTGTATGTGTCTAGAATTGAATGCCTAGCTCTTGTAAGTGGTTAGAAGTTGGAAAACTTGGATGCAATGAATGGTGGGGTGGTTGGGGTATTTATAGCCCCAACCACCAAAAGTGACCGTTGCTGGCAGCCTCTGTTCGATGGCGCACCGGACAGTCCGGTGCACACCGGACAGTCCGGTGCCTCTGCAACGTCACCATTGCCGTTGGATTCCGACCGTTGGAGCTTCTGACTTGTGGGCCCGCCTGGGTGTCCGGTGCACACCGGACATGTACTGTTTGATGTCCGGTGCACCGGTATGGGCGATTCTGACTTCTGCGCGCGCTGCGCGCGCATTTAATGCACCGCAGGGAGCCGTTGGCGCCGCAGGGAGCCGTTGCTCCGCTGGCACACCGGACAGTCCGGTGCACACCGGACAGTCCGGTGAATTATAGCGGAGCGGCTGCCGCGCGAACCCGAGGCTGGCGAGTTCAGGAGGCCGAGCTTCCTTGGAGCACCGGACATGTCCGGTGCACACCGGACAGTCCGGTGAATTATAGCGCGCCGGCTTCCGAGAATTCCCGAGAGTGAAGAGTTGGAGTCTAAGTCCCCTGGTGCACCGGACAGGTACTGTTCACTGTCCGGTGGCACACCGGACAGTCCGGTGCGCCAGACCAGGGGTGCCCTCGGTTGCCCCTTTGCTCCTTTATTGAATCCAAAACTTGGTCTTTTTATTGGCTGAGTGTGAGCCTTTTACACCTGTATAATCTATACACTTGGGCAAACTAGTTAGTCCAAAGATTTGTGTTGGGCAATTCAACCACCAAAATTATATAGGAACTAGGTGTAAGCCTAATTCCCTTTCACTTAACATAGCTCAAAAAGAAAAATTGAATGAATTGGTTAGTGCTATTCATGAAAAGGATGACCTTTTGGATTCACAAGAGGATTGTCTAATTAAAGAAAACAAAAAACATGTTAAGGTTAAAAAGGCTTATGCTCTTGAAATAGAGAAATGTGAAAAATTATCTAGTGAGCTAAGCACTTGTCGTGAGATGATTGACAACCTTAGAAATGAAAATGCTATCTTAAATGCTAAGGTTGATTCACATGTTTGTAATGTTTCAATTCCCAATCTTAGAGATGATAATGTTGACTTGCTTGCTAAGATTGATGAATTGAATGTATCTCTTACTAGCCTTAGATTAGAGAATGAAAATTTAATTGCTAAGGCTAAAGATCTTGATGTTTGCAATGCTACTATTTCTGACCTTAGAACTAAAAATGACATATTACAAGCTAAGGTTGTAGAATTAAAATCTTGCAAACCCTCTACATCTATTGTTGAGCATGTGTCTATTTGTACTAGATGTAGAAATGTTGATATTGATGCTATTCATGATCATATGGCTTTAATTAAACAACAAAATGATCATATAGCAAAACTAGATGCTAAAATTGCCGAGCACAACCTAGAGAATGAGAAATTTAAGTTTGCTCGTAGCATGCTTTATAATGGGAGACGCCCTGGCATTAAGGATGGCATTGGCTTCCAAAGGGGAGACAATGTCAAACTTAATGCCCCTCCTAAAAATTTGTCTAACTTTGTTAAGGGCAAGGCTCCCATGCCTCAGGATAACGAGGGTTACATTTTGTACCCTGCCGGTTATCCCGAGAGCAAAATTAGGAGAATTCACTCTAGGAAGTCTCACTCTGGCCCTAACCATGCTTTTATGTATAAGGGTGAGACATCTAGCTCTAGGCAACCAACCCGTGCCAAGTTGCCTAGAAAGAAAACTCCTAATGCATCAAATGATCATGCCATTTCATTTAAAACTTTTGATGCATCTTATGTGCTTACTAGCAAATCCGGCAAGGTAGTTGCCAAATTTGTTGGGGGCGAACACAAGGGCTCCAAGACTTGTGTTTGGGTACCCAAAGTTCTTGTTTCTAATGCCAAAGGACCCAAAACAGTTTGGGTACCTAAAGTCAAGAACTAAATTTGTTTTGTAGGTTTATGCATCCGGGGGCTCAAGTTGGATACTCGACAGCGGGTGCACAAACCATATGACTGGGGAGAAAAGAATGTTCTCCTCATATGAGAAAAACCAAGATCCCCAACGAGCTATCACATTCGGGGATGGAAATCAAGGTTTGGTCAAAGGACTTGGTAAAATTGCTATATCTCCTGACCATTCTATTTCCAATGTTTTTCTTGTTGATTCCTTAGATTACAACTTGCTTTCTGTTTCCCAATTATGTCAAATGGGCTACAACTGTCTTTTTACTGATATAGGTGTCACTGTCTTTAGAAGAAGTGATGATTCAATAGCATTTAAAGGTGTGTTAGAGGGTCAGCTATACTTAGTAGATTTTGATAGAGCTGAGCTCGACACATGCTTAATTGCTAAGACTAACATGGGTTGGCTCTGGCACCGCCGACTAGCCCATGTTGGGATGAAGAATCTTCATAAGCTTCTAAAAGGAGAGCACATTTTAGGATTAACAAATGTTCATTTTGAGAAAGACAGGATTTGTAGCGCATGCCAGGCGGGGAAGCAAGTTGGAGTCCATTATCCACACAAGAACATCATGACGACCGACAGGCCGCTTGAGCTACTCCACATGGATCTATTCGGCCCGATTGCTTACATAAGCATCGGCGGGAGTAAGTATTGTCTTGTAATAGTGGATGATTATTCTCGCTTCACTTGGGTATTCTTTTTACAGGAAAAATCTCAAACCCAAGAAACTTTAAAGGGATTCTTGAGACGGGCTCAAAATGAGTTCGGCTTAAGGATCAAGAAAATAAGAAGCGACAATGGGACGGAGTTCAAGAACTCTCAAATTGAAGGCTTTCTTGAGGAAGAGGGCATCAAGCATGAATTCTCTTCTCCCTACACACCTCAACAAAATGGTGTAGTGGAGAGGAAGAATCGAACTCTATTGGACATGGCAAGAACCATGCTTGATGAGTACAAGACACCGGACCGGTTTTGGGCCGAAGCGGTCAACACTGCCTGCTACGCCATCAACCGGTTATATCTTCACCGAATCCTCAAGAAGACATCATATGAACTCCTAACCGGTAAAAAGCCCAACATTTCATATTTTAGAGTTTTTGGTAGCAAATGCTTTATTCTTGTTAAAAGAGGTAGAAAATCTAAATTTGCTCCTAAAACTGTAGAAGGCTTTTTACTTGGTTATGACTCAAACACAAGGGCATATAGGGTCTTTAACAAGTCCACTGGACTAGTTGAAGTCTCATGTGACGTTGTGTTTGATGAAACTAACGGCTCTCAAGTAGAGCAAGTTGATCTTGATGAGATAGATGAAGAACAGGCTCCATGCATAGCGCTAAGGAACATGTCCATTGGGGATGTGCGTCCTAGGGAATCCGAAGAGCCTCCAAATGCACAAGATCAACCGTCCTCCTCCATGCAAGCATCTCCACCAACTCAAAATGAGGATGAGGCTCAAGTTGATGAAGGGCAAAATCAAGAAGATGAGCCACCTCAAGATAATGGCAATGATCAAGGGGGAGATGCAAATGATCAAGAAAAGGAGGATGAGGAAGAGCCAAGGCCGCCACACCCAAGAGTCCACCAAGCAATCCAACGAGATCACCCCGTCGACACCATCCTCGGCGACATTCATAAGGGGGTAACTACTCGATCTCGGGTTGCTCATTTTTGTGAACATTACTCTTTTGTTTCCTCTATTGAGCCGCACAAGGTAGAGGAAGCTCTCCAAGATTCGGATTGGGTGGTGGCGATGCAAGAGGAGCTCAACAATTTTACAAGGAACAAGGTATGGCACTTAGTTCCACGTCCTAACCAAAATGTTGTAGGAACCAAATGGGTCTTCCGCAACAAGCAAGACGAGCATGGTGTGGTGACAAGGAACAAAGCTCGACTTGTGGCCAAAGGATACTCCCAAGTCGAAGGTTTGGATTTCGGTGAAACCTATGCACCCGTAGCTAGGCTTGAGTCAATTCGCATATTATTAGCCTATGCTACTTACCATGGCTTTAAGCTTTATCAAATGGACGTGAAAAGTGCCTTCCTCAACGGACCAATCAAGGAAGAGGTCTATGTTGAGCAACCTCCCGGCTTTGAAGACAGTGAGTATCCTAACCATGTTTATAGGCTCTCTAAGGCGCTTTATGGGCTCAAGCAAGCCCCAAGAGCATGGTATGAATGCCTAAGAGATTTCCTTATTGCTAATGGCTTCAAAGTCGGCAAGGCCGATCCTACACTCTTTACTAAAACTCTTGAAAATGACTTGTTTGTATGCCAAATTTATGTTGATGATATTATATTTGGGTCTACTAACGAGTCTACATGTGAAGAGTTTAGTAGGATCATGACACAGAAATTCGAAATGTCGATGATGGGGGAGTTGAAGTATTTTCTAGGATTCCAAGTCAAGCAACTCCAAGAGGGCACCTTCATTAGCCAAACGAAGTACACTCAAGACATTCTTGCTAAGTTTGGGATGAAGGATGCCAAACCCATCAAGACACCCATGGGAACCAATGGGCATCTCGACCTCGACACGGGAGGTAAGTCCGTGGATCAAAAGGTATACCGGTCGATGATTGGTTCATTGCTTTATTTATGTGCATCTCGACCGGACATTATGCTTTCCGTTTGCATGTGTGCAAGATTCCAATCCGACCCTAAGGAATCACACCTTACGGCCGTAAAACGAATCTTGAGATATTTGGCTTATAGACCTAAGTTTGGGCTTTGGTACCCTCGGGGATCCACATTTGATTTGATTGGTTATTCGGATGCCGATTGGGCGGGGTGTAAAATCAATAGGAAGAGCACATCGGGGACTTGCCAGTTCTTGGGAAGATCCTTGGTGTCTTGGGCTTCAAAGAAGCAAAATTCGGTCGCTCTTTCCACCGCCGAAGCCGAGTACATTGCCGCAGGTCATTGTTGCGCGCAATTGCTTTGGATGAGGCAAACCCTGCGGGACTACGGTTACAAATTAACCAAAGTCCCTTTGCTATGTGATAATGAGAGTGCAATCAAAATGGCCGACAATCCCGTCGAGCATAGCCGCACTAAGCACATAGCCATTCGGTATCATTTTCTTAGGGATCACCAACAAAAGGGAGATATCGAGATTTCTTACATTAACACTAAAGATCAATTAGCCGATATCTTTACCAAGCCTCTTGATGAACAATCTTTTACCAGACTTAGGCATGAGCTCAATATTCTTGATTCTAGAAATTTCTTTTGCTAGCTTGCACACATAGCTCATTTGCATACCTTTGATCATATCTCTTTTATATGCTATGACTAATGTGTTTTCAAGTCTATTTCAAACCAAGTCATAGGTATATTGAAAGGGAATTGGAGTCTTCGGCGAAGACAAAGGCTTCCACTCCGTAACTCATGCTTCGCCATCACTCCAAGCAGCTCTCTATTCTTTGGGGAGAAATGAGCATCAAAGAAAAGGACTTCTCCTTTGGTATAATCTTAACCCATTTATTTATGACCAAAGAGGAAGATAGCACTTCGAGGGCTCTATTGATTCCGTTTTTGGCGATTCATGCCAAAAAGGGGGAGAAATGAGCCCAAAGCAAAAGGACCGCACCACCACCAATTTCAAAAACTTAGTGCTTTCCAAAAGTATTTATCAATTGGTATCCTATTATGTTCAAAAGGGGGAGAAAGTAGTATTTCAAAAATGGTATATCAAAACCCTCTTGAACACTAAGAGGTGGATATCCTTTAGGGGGAGTTTTGTTTAGTCAAAGGAAAAGCATTTGAAACAGGGGGAGAAAATTTCAAATCTTGAAAATGCTTTACAAACTCTTATTCATTTACCTTTGACTATTTGCAAAAGATCTTTGAAATGGATTTACAAAAGGAATTTGCAAAACAAAACATGTGGTGCAAACGTGGTCCAAAATGTTATATAAGAAAGGAACATTCCATGCATATCTTGTAAGTAGTAATATTGGCTAAATTCCAAACAACCTTTACACTTACATTATGCAAACTAGTTCAATTATGCACTTCTATATTTGCTTTGGTTTGTGTTGGCATCAATCACCAAAAAGGGGGAGATTGAAAGGGAATTAGGCTTACACCTAAGTCCTAAATAATTTTGGTGGTTGAATTGCCCAACACAAATCTTTGGACTAACTAGTTTGCCCAAGTGTATAGATTATACAGGTGTAAAAGGTTCACACTCAGCCAATAAAAAGACCAAGTTTTGGATTCAATAAAGGAGCAAAGGGGCAACCGAAGGCACCCCTGGTCTGGCGCACCGGACAGTGAACAGTACCTGTCCGGTGCACCAGGGGACTCAGACTCCAACTCTTCACCCTCGGGAATTCTCGGAAGCCGGCGCGCTATAATTCACCGGACTGTCCGGTGTGCACCGGACATGTCCGGTGCTCCAAGGAAGCGCGTTCTCCGGAACTCGCCAGCCTCGGGTTCGCGTGGCAGCCGCTCCGCTAAAATTCACCGGACTGTCCGGTGTGCACCGGACTGTCCGGTGTACCAGCGGAGCAACGGCTCTCTTCGGCGCCAACGGCTCCCTGCGGTGCATTTAATGCGCGCGCAGCGCGCGCAGACGTCAGACATGCCCATACCGGTGCACCGGACATCAAACAGTACATGTCCGGTGTGCACCGGACACCCAGGCGGGCCCACAAGTCAGAAGCTCCAACGGTCAGAATCCAACGGCAGTGTTGACGTGGCAGGGGCACCGGACTGTCCGGTGTGCACCGGACTGTCCGGTGTGCACCGGACTGTCCGGTGCGCCATCGAGCAGACGCCTCCAGCCAACGGTCAAGTTTGGTGGTTGGGGCTATAAATACCCCAACCACCCCACCATTCATTGCATCCAAGTTTTCCACTTCTCAACTACTACAAGAGCTCTAGCATTCAATTCTAGACACACTAAAGAGATCAAATCCTCTCCAATTCCACACAAAGCCCTAGTGACTAGTGAGAGTGATTTGCCGTGTTCATTTGAGCTCTTGCGCTTGGATTGCTTCTTTTCTTTCTCACTTGTTCTTGAGATCACAACTCCATTGTAATCAAGGCAAGAGGCACCAATTGTGTGGTGGCCCTTGCGGGGAAGTTTTGTTCCCGACTTTGATTTGAGAAGAGAAGCTCACTCGGTCCGAGGGACCGTTTGAGAGAGGGAAGGGTTGAAAGAGACCCGGCCTTTGTGGCCTCCTCAACGGGGAGTAGGTTTGCAAGAACCGAACCTCGGTAAAACAAATCTCCGTGTCTCACTTGCTTATTCGCTTGGGATTTGTTTTGCGCCCTCTCTCGCGGACTCGTTTATATTTCTAACGCTAACCCGGCTTGTAGTTGTGTTTATATTTGTAAATTTCAGTTTCGCCCTATTCACCCCCCCCTCTAGGCGACTATCAGGGACCACAGCTAGCTCCCGCGGGATGTCAGCGCGAGGCACCGGCCTAGGGAGATCACCGTCCTCCGGCATGCCGAGATGGTTGCCTTCGGAGGGATCCCCTAGCTCGACGTGGAAACATTCGCGGCTTGGGCCGCAGTCCTCGTCGCCAAGGCTGCGGCTACCGTCGGAACAGTCGGAGAGGCAGTAGTCACATGCGGTCATAAAGTCCCGCATGGCACTGGGGTTGCCAAATCCAGAGAAATCCCAGCAGATGCTGGGGTCGTCATCTTCCTCGGACCCAGAGGGCCCGTAGGTCGAGACGTCCGTCAATCGGTCCCAAGGCGACCGCATACGAAACCCCAGAGGGGTTGCACTCGCCTCAACGAGAGCGCCCGCCAAAGCGAGGTCGCTAGGCGGGTTGAGGCCGAGTCGAAATGACATAGGATGGGAATCAGTCAGTACCTTTTGGTCGACGAGGAGCGACATAGTCACGTCGGGGACTGATCGTGCCGTCGTCTTAGGTACGAGGGCGACGTCCTGCAGGCCCTCCGCGAGCGTGCTGGCGTCGTCCACTTGCTCGGGATTGGCGTGTCGCGGGGGGACGGCGCTCGCCTTCGTCTCAAACGCGAGGTCGACGCCCGACGCGCCCCCCGTTGGTGCGCTGGGGGCGTCGATTCGCTCGACAGCCGACGAAGCGCGGCCTCCCGCTTGGCCTTGGTTGCCCCGCCTCCTCCTCCGTTGGCGGGGGAGAGGACGGGGCGAGCTCGAATGTCGTTCTTCCACCACGCGGGGAAGATGTCATCGATTCCGCCGCCGGCGGGCGGGTTGTCGGCCGCCATTGTCGTTGTCGCGCGGCGGTGGAAGGAGTATCATGTCGTAGCTGCCGTCGAGGGACATGAACTCAAGACTCCCGAAACGGAGCACCGTTGAGAGCACCTAGAGGGGGGGGGGTGAATAGGTGATCCTGTAGAACTTAAAAACTTAAGCCACAAAACTTTGATTAAGCGTCAGCACAGTTAATGCCAAGTGGCTAGAGAGAAGATCTTGCACAATACGATAACCACAAGGAATTCAACACAGAGAAGACACAGTGATTTATCCCATGGTTCGGCCAAGTACAAAACTTGCCTACTCCACGTTGTGGCGTCCCAATGGACGAGAGTTGCACTCAACTCCTCTCAAGTGATCCAATGATCAACTTGAATACCACACTGTTATGCTTTTCTTTTCTTATCGCGTTCGCGAGGAATCTCCACAACTTGGAGTCTCTCACCCTTACACTTGAGGTTCACAAAGAAGCACGGAGTAAGGGAGAGAAGCAACACACACAAATCCACAGCAAAATGCGCACACACACGGCCAAGAATCGAGCTCAAAAGACTATCTCAAAGTTCTCACTAGAACGGAGCTCGAATCACTGAGAATGACAAACGAATGCGCAAAGACTGAGTGTGGATGATCAAGAATGCTCTAAGGTTGCTTGGTATGTTCCTCCATGCGCCTAGGGGTCCCTTTTATAGCCCCAAGGCAGCTAGGAGCCGTTGAGAGCAAATCTGGAAGGCTGATCTTGCCTTCTGTCGTCGGGTGCACCGGACAGTCCGGTGCACACCGGACACTGTCCGGTGCCCGATTTCCTTCCTTAAATAGCGAAGCCGACCGTTGGCGGCCTTGGAGCCGTTGGCGCACCGGACATGTCCGGTGCACACCGGACAGTCCGGTGCCCCCTTCCGACCGTTGGCTCGGCCACGTGTCCCGCGCAGATCGCGCGGCCGACCGTTGGCCCGGCCGACCGTTGGCTCACCGAACAGTCCGGTGCACACCGGACAGTCCGGTGAATTATAGCCGTACGTCGCCGGTAAATTCCCAAGAGCGGCTAGTTCGCCCGAGTCAGTCTGGCGCACCGGACACAGTCCGGTGTACCACCGGACAGTCCGGTGCTCCAGACCGAACAGCCTTTTGGCTGTACACAGCCAACTTTTCTCTGACTCGATTTCTCCTGTTTCAAGCACTTAGACACAATACATTAGTCTTCAAAACAATGTACTAAGGCTTAGAAACATACCTTTACTCTTGATTTGCACTTTGTCCATCCATGGGTATAGATTCACATTTAAGCACATGTGTTGGCACTCAATCACCAAAATACTTAGAAATGGCCCAAGGGCACATTTCCCTTTCAATCTCCCCCTTTTTGGTGATTTATGCCAACACAACATAAAGCAAGTAGAACAAGTGCAATATCACTTCAAATAAAACTCAAATTTATTTTGATTCAATTTTGGCATATATGGATCATCCTTTGTCACCACTTGGTTTGTTTTTTGCAAATCAAAACTCAAATTTCTATCTCTAAGTCAAACACACATGTTAAGTCATAAAGAGAGTCATTTCAGGAGTATTTGATTCAGAATTCCAAAAACTCCCCCTTTTTCCCCATAATCAACATTTCTCCCCACAAGAAGCCAACTTTTGACAAGAGAGACAATAAAAGAGTTATGACAAAACAAAAAACTCTATTCTACTATTTTCAAAATCTCTCAAGTGGTAGCTGATCCATTTATCACTTTGGCCTTTATTTTCTCCCCCTTTGGCATCAAGCACCAAAACGGGATCAATCTTGGCCCTTTAACCCCATTGCCTCACCAAAATCTTCAATAAGAATACAAAGGCAATAAGAGTACATGAGATGAACTTGGAATAAGTTACCCTCTCATCGGAGTGCAGTGGAAGTCTTTCACGGTCCAAGTCCACCTGTTCCCTTTCAATCCTTCTTTGAGACTAAAGCATCAAACTCAAGCACATGGTTAGTCTCAAAGGGTCAAGTTGTAACACATCTCCCCCTAAACATGTGCATCACTTTGCAACGGACTTGTGAGGTCCAGGGAGTGTTTGGACAACTTGAGCACCATAACTGAGCAACAAAATGCATAAGGAACATGATCAAAGGCATAAACACGTGTATGCTATAAATCAATCCAAGTTCCGCGAATCTAAGATATTGAGCTCACTACGCAACCTGCAAAAGGTCTTCTCATCTAGAGGCTTGGTAAAGATATCGGCTAGCTGGTTCTCGGTGCTAACATGAAACACTTCGATATCTCCCTTTTGCTGGTGGTCTCTCAAAAAGTGATGCCGGATGTCAATGTGCTTTGTGCGGCTGTGTTCAACAGGATTTTCCGCCATGCGGATAGCACTCTCATTGTCACATAGGAGTGGGACTTTGCTCAGATTGTAGCCAAAGTCCCGGAGGGTTTGCCTCATCCAAAGTAGTTGCGCGCAACACTGTCCTGCGGCAACATACTCGGCCTCAGCGGTGGATAGGGCAACGGAGGTTTGTTTCTTAGAGTTCCACGACACCAGGGACCTTCCTAAGAATTGGCACGTCCCTGATGTACTCTTCCTATCGACCTTACATCCAGCATAGTCGGAATCTGAGTATCCAACCAAGTCAAAGGTAGACCCCTTTGGATACCAGAGCCCGAAGCAAGGCGTAGCAACCAAATATCTAAGAATTCGCTTCACCGCCACTAAGTGACACTCCTTAGGATCGGATTGAAATCTAGCACACATGCATACGCTTAGCATAATATCCGGTCTACTAGCACATAAATAAAGCAAAGAACCTATCATGGACCGGTATGCTTTTTGATCAACGGACTTACCACCTTTGTTGAGGTCGGTGTGTCCATCGGTTCCCATCGGCGTCTTTGCGGGCTTGGCGTCCTTCATCCCAAACCGCTTTAGCAGATCTTGCGTGTACTTCGTTTGGGAGATGAAGGTGCCGTCCTTGAGTTGCTTCACTTGGAACCCAAGGAAGTAGTTCAGCTCGCCCATCATCGACATCTCGAATTTCTGCGTCATCACCCTGCTAAACTCTTCACAAGACTTTTGGTTAGTAGAACCAAATATTATGTCATCGACATAAATTTGGCACACAAACAAATCACCATCACATGTCTTAGTAAAAAGAGTTGGATCGGCTTTCCCAACCTTGAAAGCATTAGAAATTAAAAAGTCTCTAAGGCATTCATACCATGCTCTTGGGGCTTGCTTAAGTCCATAGAGCGCCTTAGAGAGCTTACACACGTGGTCGGGGTACCACTCATCCTCGAAGCCAGGGGGTTGCTCCACGTACACCTCCTCCTTGATTGGCCCGTTGAGGAAGGCGCTCTTCACATCCATTTGAAACAGCCTGAAAGAATGGTGAGCGGCATATGCTAGCAAGATACGAATTGATTCTAGCCTAGCCACAGGAGCAAACGTCTCCTCAAAGTCCAAACCTGCGACTTGGGCATAACCTTTTGCCACAAGTCGAGCCTTGTTCCTCGTCACCACCCCGTGCTCGTCCTGTTTGTTGCGGAACACCCACTTGGTTCCCACAACATTTTGCTTGGGACGAGGCACGAGTGTCCAAACTTCATTACGCTTGAAGTTGTTGAGTTCCTCCTGCATGGCCAATACCCAATCCGGATCTAGCAAGGCCTCCTCTACCCTGAAAGGCTCAATAGAAGAGACAAAGGAGTAATGCTCACAAAAATTAACTAATCGAGATCGAGTAGTTACTCCCTTGCTAATGTCACCCAAAATTTGGTCGACGGGATGATGCCTTTGAATCACCGCTCGAACTTGGGTTGGAGGTGCCGGTTGTGCTTCTTCCTCCATCACGTGATCCTCTTGTGCTCCCCCTTGATCACACGCCTCCTCTTGATGAACCTGTTCATCGTCTTGAGGTGGGGGAAGCACCGTTGTTGAGGAAGAAGGTTGATCTCGTTCATCTTGTTCCTGTGGCCGCACTTCTCCAATCGCCATGGTTCGTATAGCGGCCGTCGGAACATCTTCTTCATCTATATCATCACAATCAACAACTTGCTCTCTTGGAGAGCCATTAGTCTCATCAAATACAACGTCGCTAGAGACTTCAACCAAACCCGATGATTTGTTGAAGACTCTATACGCCTTTGTATTTGAGTCATAACCTAACAAAAACCCTTCTACAACTTTGGGAGCAAATTTAGAATTTCTACCCTTTTTCACTAGAATGTAGCACCTGCTCCCAAATACACGAAAGTAAGATACATTGGGTTTGTTACCGGTTAGTAGCTCATACGAAGTCTTCTTGAGGAGGCGATGAAGGTAGACCCTGTTGATGGCGTGGCAAGCCGTGTTCACGGCTTCCGACCAAAAACGCTTGGGGGTCTTGAATTCTCCAAGCATCGTCCTCGCCATATCGATTAGCGTCCTGTTCTTCCTCTCTACCACACCATTTTGCTGTGGTGTGTAGGGAGCGGAGAACTCGTGCTTGATCCCTTCCTCCTCAAGGAACTCCTCCACTTGAAAGTTCTTGAACTCGGACCCGTTGTCGCTCCTTATCTTCTTCACTTTGAGCTCAAACTCATTTTGAGCTTTCCTTAGGAAGCGCTTGAGGGTCCCTTGGGTTTCAGACTTATCCTGCAAAAAGAACACCCAAGTGAAGCGGGAAAAGTCATCAACAATAACTAAACCATACTTACTTCCTCCTATGCTCAGATAGGCGACGGGTCCGAAGAGGTCCATATGCAGCAGCTCCAGAGGTCTTGAAGTGGTCATCACATTCTTGCTGTGATGTGCTCCTCCCACTTGTTTACCTGCTTGACAAGCTGCACAAGGTCTATCTTTTTCGAATTGCACGTTAGTCAAACCTATCACGTGTTCTCCCTTTAGAAGCTTGTGAAGGTTCTTCATCCCCACATGTGCTAAGCGGCGATGCCACAGCCAGCCCATGCTAGTCTTAGCTATTAAGCATGCATCTAGACCGGCCTCCTCTTTTGCAAAATCAACTAAGTAAAGTTTGTCGTCTAATACACCCTTAAAAGCCAGTGAACCATCACTTCTTCTAAAGACAGACACATCTACATTTGTAAATAGACAGTTATATCCCATATTGCATAATTGACTAACAGATAGTAAATTATATCCAAGAGACTCTACTAAAAACACATTAGATATAGAGTGCTCATTTGAGATTGCAATTTTACCTAACCCTTTTACCTTGCCTTGATTCCCATCACCGAATATTATTGAACCTTGGGAATCCTTATTCTTGACGTAGGAGGTGAACATCTTCTTCTCCCCCGTCATATGGTTTGTGCATCCGCTGTCGATAATCCAGCTTGAACCCCCGGATGCATAAACCTGCAAGGCAAATTTAGGCATGGGACTTAGGTACCCAACTCTTGTTGGGTCCTACAAGGTTAGTCACAATTGTCTTAGGGACCCAAATGCAAGTTTTGTCTCCCTTGCATTTTGCCCCTAACTTCCTAGCAACTATTTTCCTATCCTTTCTACAAATAGCAAAGGAAGCATTTAAAGCACAATAAATTGTAGAAGGTTCATTCACTACTTTCCTAGGAGCATGAATAATATTCTTTCTAGGCACATGATGAATAGCATTTCTCCTAGACATATTTCTACCATGCATATAGGAAGAACTAGAAGCAAACATGGCATGAGAGTCAAAATCATCATAAGCATTATAACTCCTATAAGCATTTCTAGTTTGTCTCCTATCATGATAGATAAAAGCATGGTTCCTTTTAGTACTACTAGTCATAGGAGCCTTCCCTTTCTCCTTGGCGGAGATAGGAGCCTTATGGCTTGTCAAGTCCTTGGCTTCCCTCTTGTAGCCAAGTCCATCCTTAATTGAGGGGTGTCTACCAATCGTGTAGGCATCCCTTGCAAATTTCAGCTTATCAAATTCATTCTTGCTAGTCTTAAGTTGGGCATTAAGACTAGCCAATTCCTCATTTAATTTGGAAATTGAAACTAAATGATCACTACAAGCATCAACATCGAAATCTTTACACCTCTTACAGATTGTAACATGTTCTACACAAGAACTAGATTTACTAGCTACTTCTAGTTGAGCATTTAAATCATCATTAACACTTTTTAACTTAGCAATAGTTTCATGACAAGAAGATAATTCACTAGAGAGCATTTCATTCCTCTTAATTTCTAGAGCAAGAGATTTCTGAGCTTCTACAAATTTATCATGTTCTTCATACAACAAATCCTCTTGCTTTTCTAACAGTATATTCCTATCATTCAAGGCATCAATCAATTCATTAATTTTGTCTACCTTAGTTCTATCTAATCCCTTGAATAAGCATGAGTAATCTATCTCATCATCATCACTAGACTCATCCTCACTTGAAGAAGCATAAGTACTAGTATTAGGAGTGCTTACTTTCTTCTCCCTTGCCATGAGGCAAGTGTGACGCTCGTTGGGGAAGAGGGATGACTTGTTGAAGGCAGTAGCGGCGAGTCCCTCATTGTCGGAGTCGGACGAGGAGCAGTCCGAATCCCACTCCTTGCCAAGATGAGCCTCGCCCTTTGCCTTCTTATAGTTCTTCTTTTTCTCCCTCTTATTCCCTTGATCCTGGTCACTATCATTGTCGGGACAGTTAGCAATAAAATGACCAAGCTTACCGCATTTGAAGCATGAGCGTTTCCCTTTGGCTTTGGTCTTGCTTGGCTGTCCCTTGTGGCCTTTAAGCACCATCTTGAATCTTTTGATGATGAAAGCCATCTCTTCATCATTAAGTCCGACCGCCTCAAACTGTGCCACCTTGCTAGGTAGCGCCTCCTTGCTTCGTGTTGCCTTGAGAGCAAGGGGTTGCGGCTCGTTGATCGGACCATTCAAGGCGTCGTCCACGTATCTCGCCTCCTTGATCATCATTCGCCCGCTAACGAATTTCCCAAGAACTTCTTCGGGCGACATCTTGGTGTACCTGGGATTTTCATGAATATTGTTCACCAAATGAGGATCAAGAATGGTAAATGACCTTAGCATTAGGCGGACGACGTCGTGGTCCGTCCATCGCGTGCTCCCGTAGCTCCTTATTTTGTTGATAAGGGTCTTGAGCCGGTTGTATGTTTGTGTCGGCTCTTCGCCCCTTATCATTGCGAACCGTCCAAGCTCGCCTTCCACCAACTCCATTTTGGTGAGCAAGGTGACGTCGTTACCCTCATGAGAGATCTTGAGGGTGTCCCAGATCTGCTTGGCATTGTCCAAGCCGCTCACCTTGTGATACTCGTCCCTGCACAAAGAGGCTAGCAACACAGTAGTAGCTTGTGCATTTTTATGAATCTGTTCATTAATAAACATGGGACTATCCGTACTATCAAAGTGCATTCCGCTTTCTACAATCTCCCATATGCTAGGATGGAGAGAGAACAAGTGAGTACGCATTTTGTGGCTCCAAAATCCGTAGTCCTCTCCATCAAAGTGAGGGGGCTTGCCAAGTGGAATGGGGAGCAATTGAGCATTTGAACTATGCGGGATGCGCGAATAATCGAAAGAAAAGTTTGAGTTAACCGTCTTTCGTCTATCGTGGTCGTCGTCGTCCTTTTGGGAGGAGGAAGATTCGTCGCTGTCGTAGTAGACAATTTCCTTGATGCGCCTTGTCTTCTTCTTCCTCCCATCTTTTCTTTTGTGGCCCGAGCCTGAGTCGGTGGGCTTGTCATCATTGAACTCGTTGACGAAGGTCTCCTTCTCCTTGTCGTTGATCACCATCCCCTTGCCCTTAGGATCCATCTCTTCGGGCGGTTAGTCCCTTTCTTGAAGAGAACGACTTTGATACCAATTGAGAGCACCTAGAGGGGGGGTGAATAGGTGATCCTGTAGAACTTAAAAACTTAAGCCACAAAACTTTGATTAAGCGTTAGCACAGTTAATGCCAAGTGGCTAGAGAGAAGATCTTGCACAATACGATAACCACAAGGAATTCAACACAGAGAAGACACAGTGATTTATCCCGTGGTTCGGCCAAGTACAAAACTTGCCTACTCCACGTTGTGGCGTCCCAACGGACGAGAGTTGCACTCAACTCCTCTCAAGTGATCCAATGATCAACTTGAATACCACAGTGTTATGCTTTTCTTTTCTTATCGCGTTCGCGAGGAATCTCCACAACTTGGAGTCTCTCACCCTTACACTTGAGGTTCACAAAGAAGCACGGAGTAAGGGAGAGAAGCAACACACACAAATCCATAGCAAAATGCGCACACACACGACCAAGAATCGAGCTCAAAAGACTATCTCAAAGTTCTCACTAGAACGGAGCTCGAATCACTGAGAATGACAAACGAATGCGCAAAGACTGAGTGTGGATGATCAAGAATGCTCTAAGGTTGCTTGGTATGTTCCTCCATGCGCCTAGGGGTCCCTTTTATAGCCCCAAGGCAGCTAGGAGCCGTTGAGAGCAAATCTGGAAGGCTGATCTTGCCTTCTGTCGTCGGGTGCACCGGACAGTCCGGTGCACACCGGACACTGTCCGGTGCCCGATTTCCTTCCTTAAATAGCGAAGCCGACCGTTGGTGGCCTTGGAGCCGTTGGCGCACCGGACATGTCCGGTGCACACCGGACAGTCCGGTGCCCCCTTCCGACCGTTGGCTCGGCCACGTGTCCCGCGCAGATCGCGCGGCCGACCGTTGGCCCGGCCGACCGTTGGCTCACCGGACAGTCCGGTGCACACCGGACAGTCCAGTGAATTATAGTCGTACGTCGCCGGTAAATTCCCGAGAGCGGCTAGTTCGCCCGAGTCAGTCTGGCGCACCGGACACTGTCCGGTGTACCACCGGACAGTCCGGTGCTCCAGACCGAACAGCCTTTTGGCTGTACACAGCCAACTTTTCTCTGACTCGATTTCTCCTGTTTCAAGCACTTAGACACAATACATTAGTCTTCAAAACAATGTACTAAGGCTTAGAAACATACCTTTACTCTTGATTTGCACTTTGTCCATCCATGGGTATAGATTCACATTTAAGCACCTGTGTTGGCACTCAATCACCAAAATACTTAGAAATGGCCCAAGGGCACATTTCCCTTTCAACCGTCCCGGGTTGGAGAGGTTGTCGGAGACTGCCCATCTGGAGCTTGACGGGAAACTACTCGTCAACACGCAGCAGGCCCCTACCTGGCGCGCCAACTGTCGGCGTTTCGAGACCGGGGGGTCCCTAAGCCGACGAGTGAGTGTCGCGTGCCCCAGCCCAGATGGGTCGAGCGCGTGGGCGAGCGCGAAGGGGGGAAGCGAGGTGGCCGGAGATGGGCGTGAGAGAGGTGGAAATCCCGCGGCCTTCGTGTTCGTCCCGCGCCCAGGTCGGGTGCGCTTGCAGTAGGGGGTTACAAGCGTCCACGCGGGTGAGGGAAGCGAGCGGCCCCAAGAGAGCGCCTGCCCCGTCCTCGTCCCCGCGCGGCCAACCTTCTCTAAGAAGGCCCTGGTCCTTCCTTTTATAGGCGTAAGGAGAGGATCCAGGTGTACAATGGGGGTGTAGCAGAGTGCTACGTGTCTAGTGGGGGGGGGGGGGAGAGCTAGCGCCCTAAGTACATGCCAATGTGGCAGCCGGAGAGGTCTTGGCACCCTGCTGGTGTGATGTCGTGGCTGTCGGAGGAGCAACGGAGCCTGGCGGAGGGATAGCTGTCGGAGCGGTTGGGTCCTTGCTGACGTCCCCCTGCTTCCGTAAGGGTGCTGAGAGCCGCCGTCATCACAGGGCTAGCGGGGCGCCATCATTGCCTATCTGGCGGAGCTAGCCAGATGGGACACCGGTCTTGTTCTCTGCGGCCCGAGTCGGCTCGGGGTAGGGTGATGATGGCGCTTTCTGTTGACGTGGCGGGCCTGTGCCCTAGGTCGGGCGACGTGGAGGCTCCTCCGAAGCCGAGGTCGAGTCTGTCTTCCACGGCCGAGGCCGAGTCCGAGCCCCTTGGTCGGGCGAGGCGGAGGTCGTCGGCAGAGGCCAGGGCGGTGTCCGAGCCCTAGGGTCGGGCGAAGCGGAGTTCGTCGTCTTCCAGGTCTTAGCCCGAGTCCGAGCCCTGGGTCGGGCGGAGCGGAGTTCGCCGTCTTCCGGGTCTTAGCCCGAGTCCGAGCCCTGGGTCGGGCGGAGCGGAGTTCGCCGTCTTCCGGGGCTGAGCCCGAGTCCGAGCCCTGGGTCGGGCGGAGCGGAGTTCGCCGTCTTCCGGGGCTGAGCCCGAGTCCGAGCCCTGGGTCGGGCGGAGCGGAGTTCGCCGTCTTCCGGGGCTGAGCCCGAGTCCGAGCCCTGGGTCGGGCGGAGCGGAGTTCGCCGTCTTCCGGGGCCAAGCCCGAGTCCGAGCCCTAGGTCAGGCGGAGCTTCCTATGGTGCCTTTGGCAAGGCCTGGCTCCCTGTCAGCATCACTCTGTCAAGTGGCGCTGCAGTCGGAGTGGCGCAGGCGGCGCTGTCCTTCTGTCAGACCAGTCAGTGGAGCGGCGAAGTGACGGCGGTCACTTCGGCTCTGCTGGGGGGCGCGCGTCAGGATAAAGGTGTCAGGCCACCTTTGCGTTAAATGCTCCTGCGACTCGGTCGGTCGGCGCGGCGATTTAGTCAGGGTTGCTTCTTAGCGAAGGCA
This sequence comes from Zea mays, assembly GCF_902167145.1. Classification (NCBI taxonomy): domain Eukaryota; kingdom Viridiplantae; phylum Streptophyta; class Magnoliopsida; order Poales; family Poaceae; genus Zea; species Zea mays. The sequence goes on from NC_050100.1 coordinate 8,395,446, forward strand.
AAGCCTCGGGCGAGCCGGAGATGTGTCCGCCGTTAAAAGGGGGGCCTTGGGTGTCGGTGTTTTGGGTCCGACCGCACACCCGGGGTTGCCCCTCAAGGTGTTTTTAGGAGTAGGACGGTGTCAACGACTGTAGCAAAATGGTTCGTGCCGATCGCACGAGGGACAGTGGACAAGATTTGCAGGTTCGGGCCGCTTAGAGGTGCGTAACACCCTACGTCCTGGTGAGTATACGAGTGCGGTTACAAGAGGGCTCTCTGGATTGAAGGCGCAGAGAGTTTACGTGGGTGGCTAAGCAAAAATAGGGTCGATCGATCTGAAGGGGTGCCCCCTAGGCCTTATATACTCAACCGTGGGGCAGTACACGTGGATATGATAACAACAAGTAGCTGAAAGGTAGTGAACCTCTTGAGTTTATCCCTACGTAACCCTCGCCGACTTATCCTCGCATGGCTCCATTGCATGGGGGCTTCAGTGCGGGAAAGTCGGGTCTCTGTTGCGATTTACTCGTTCGACGTTGTGGGCCGTCCGGGTTTGCTCCAATCCGGTCTTACGTCTTCTCTGCTTTGTTGATTGTCTTTCCCTAGGCCCACGAAAGAACGACCTTACGATTTATTGGGCCCTTGGGCCTTTCGTGAGGCCTTTTACTTCTTTAGTGGACCCAGGGGATATCTATCCCCCACAAGCCCCCGATCTTTGGGTTGATTTAGAGGTAATCAACTCAAAGATCCAAGGTCCAAAAAATGACTTCCTGCTGTCTTCTCTTGCTCCGATCACTCGTTCGACACTTCGACCAAAGTTTAGTTTTGCTTGTTTGTGCCTTAGAGGTCGGCATTTTGATCTGTAGGATTTTGAACTTCATTGGGTGCACCGGAGGTGCACCCAATGGGTGTAGCCCCCGACCTTTGAGTAGATTTTAGAAGATAATCTACTCGAAGGTCTTTCCCAGAAATTATTTCCATTCGCGCCCCTGCATCTCGGTTGAGAATTGGTCTTTTTAATCTTGTCCCACGCCTTAGAAGTCGGCACTATCTCGGTTTGGAATGATAATCCATGGGGTGCACCGGAGGTGCACCCAATGGGTGTAGCCCCCGACCTTCAAATGGATTTTTTAGGGATAATCCATTCGAAGGTCTTCCTTTTGCTTGTAAAAATTGGCATGAAGCTATTTGCATTATGCTTTGGAGGTCAGCATTATGTCATCAATATTTTGCTGCAGAGGTCAGCACATATTTTGTCTTTTAGCAGCCGAGTTTGCAATCCATCCATATCTTGCTAGGTAATGCAATTTATTTGCTTCTGCAACTTGATTGGACGTTTGATGGACGTTCTCTGTCTAGTCTTTGCGTCGCTTCTGTCGGCCATATCTTGTATTTTGCTGGCTATATTTGGCTTTCCTCTGATCCTTACTGATATCTCATTTTTGTCTTGAGGTATTTACTGCATGCCCTGCACGGATGTGACCGTTTTGAAAAATATACTGATAATTCCTGGGCGTCCCCCCCCAATGGGTGTGGGCAAGGGACGACTTGGTACGCTGAGTGTTTTAGCCGGCTGTTTCTGAGTAGTAATGTGATGGGACGGCTAGTGTAATCATATCCTTTGCGCTGTTGACTGGAGACCCAATGGGTGTAGTGTTGCATGAAACGGCGTCAGCCGTCTGACGTGTCTTCAGATGGGTGGGAGTGCTTATTGAATGCTTTGCGACTGTTCAGTGACCGCGGTTGGAAGTGAGTGGTTGCCTTTCCCTTCTATAAATTACGCCCTTGCTCCTCTGGTTTTTTCACATCTCTTCGATGTTCTTTACTGCATCTTTCTCCTTCCTTCTGTCTGCTTCCGCCATGGGCAAGAGTAACAAGCGCAAGCGCGAGCCGACTCCTCCGTCGGAGGACTTCGGCGACTCAGAATACTCGGAGGAGGAGTTCTCCTCCGAGTCCGAGGGGTCTCCGGCTCCCGTCTCTCCCCCGGCGTTGTCTGATGATTCAGACGACTCCCAGGGGATTGCCGCAGAAGTCTGGACGTACATCCGGGCCGTCGAGCGCTCCGGGCTCGAGGGCTCGGATGAGTCGGAGTTCTCCTCGGAAGAGGAGGACTCGGACGGCGGCGAGGGCGAGGACGACGTCGACGACGATGACGACGACGACGACGATGGTGGCGACGGCGATGGCGACGGCAGCGGCGGGGGCAGCGGCGGCGGCGACGGGAGCAAGGGCAGCACCAGAGGCGGCAGCAGCACGGGCAGCACCAGAGGCGGCAGCAGCAAAGGCAGCACCAGAGGCGGCAGCAGCAAAGGCAGCACCAGGGGCGGCGGCGGTGGCAGCAGCAGCAAGGCCAGTGGTTAAACGCCACTGGTCTTTAGATATTAGTATAGAGTAGTTAGAATAATGTAGTAGTAATGTAGAGTAGTATAGTAGTAGTAGTAATGTAATGTAGTAGTAATAGGGAAGCACCAACTCGCGAAGAGTTGGTTTGTAAACTTTTATCTTCCCTTTAATGGAAAAAATGACGTTTGCCCCTTATCGATGACTTGCTTTTCCTTATTATAAAACTGATTCTTTTGAGGCAGTAGATGTCTCGCCGAACGATTGAAAGTCGACGTCAGCATTTTAGAAGTAATACCGAGCAATCGGACACGAGATCAGCGTTTTAGAGGCAACGCCGAGTGAGTGAAGTTTGACGCCGGCATTTTAGAAGTAATGCCGAGCGACTGAATACGAGGTCAGCGTTTTAGAGGCGACGCCGAGTGATTGGAGGTTGGCGTCGGCATTTTAGAAGTAATGCCGAGTCGATTGAATACGAGGTCAGCGCCGAGTGATTGAAAGTCGACGTCGGCATTTTAGAAGTAATGCCGAGCGACTGAATACGAGGTCAGCGTTTTAGAGGCAACGCCGAGTGATTGAAAGTCGACGTCGGCATTTTAGAAGTAATGCCGAGCGATTGAATACGAAGTCAGCGTTTTAGAGGCAACGCCGAGTGGTCGAAAGTCGACGTCGGTATTTTAGAAGTAATGCCGAGCGATTGAATACGAGGTCAGCGTTTTTAGAGGCAACGCCGAGTGATTGAAGGTTGGCGTCGACATTTTAGAAGTAAAGCCGAGCGATCGAATACGAGGTCAGCGTTTTAGAGGCAACACCGAGTGATTGAAAGTCGACGTCGGCATTTTAAAAGTAATGCCGAGCGATTGAATACGAGGTCAGCGTTTTAGAGGCAACACCGAGTGATTGAAAGTCGACGTTGGCATTTTAGAAGTAATGCCGAGCGATTGAATACGAAGTCAGCGTTTTAGAGGCAACACCGAGTGATTGAAAGTCGACGTCGGCATTTTAGAAGTAATGCCGAGCGATTGAATACGAAGTCAGCGTTTTAGAGACAACGCCGAGTGATTGAAGGTTGGCGTCGGCATTTTAGAAGTAATGTCGAGCGATTGAACACGAGGTCAGCGTTTTAGAGGCAACGCCGAGTGATAGAAAGTCGACGTCAGCATTTTAGAAGTAATGCCGAGCGATTGAATACGAAGTCAGCGTTTTAGAGGCAACGCCGAGTGATTGAAGGTTGGCGTCGGCATTTTAGAAGTAATGCCGAGCGATTGAACACGAGGTCAGCGTTTTAGAGGCAACGCCGAGTGATAGCCGGTCGCGCGAGTTATTCTGAGGGTAATAACCGAGTGATGAAGTGGCACGTCGGCTTTTTTGGAAATAACTGCCAGATGTCCACGTGGCATGCTGGGATTTCGGAAATAACCGCCGGGTGATGACTGGGCACTTTTTGAAACGGTATCTGGCTCGAGAATATCCCATAAGAGTTGCGCTTTTAGCCGCCTTTGCTTTCCGTGCCCTAGTTCTTGCATTCCCGCATCTGAATCTTCTCTGCCACTCGCCTCCTACTCCGTTCGCTGGTGAAAAGCAAGATGGCGCCCAAGAGGAGAACTGCGAACTCATCTGCTGCGGTGATCCCTGCAATCGACCCCAACAGTCAGTTACCCTTCGCAGGTAACCATATGTCCGTTATTTCCGAAGCTGAGCTTCTCCGCCTCGTCTCCATCGGGGTTCTTCCTCCGCGGGAACTCTGTTCTTGGCGGATTTGCCACGGGACTACTGTCCCAACTGAGGATACCCACGAGTCAGTAGTTTACGCTCCTTTTCTTCTCCGCGGCCTCGGCCTTCCCATCTCTCCTTTTTTCCGTGGCCTCCTTGATTTCTATCACATCAACCTGACCCATTTGAATCCTAATTCCATTCTGCAAATCTCCATTTTCGTTCACCTATGCGAAGCCTATCTCGGCGTGCTGCCGCATTTCGGTTTATGGAAGTATCTGTATCATTGTCGCCCTGGGATGGCCGGAGGACAACATCAGTTGGTCGGCGGTGCCAGTTTGGAGATGCGTCGTGGGCGGAAGACTGAGTATCTTGAGATTCCCCTCAAAGATAGCATTAAGGGGTGGCGTCTAGAGTGGTTTATAGTTGATAATTATGGAAATTCTCTCCCCTCGCGGTCGGGAAGACAGCCAGACGTTCGCGCTCCGAGTTGGACTGAGTCTCCCACAGATCAGGAAGTGGCCGAGGCAGGTGTGTTGCTGACTGAAGTTGGATTGCTAAAAGAGAGAGGTCTGACTGCTGAAGCTGTGGTCACTGACTTTGTTTTCAAGAACATTCAGCCACTGAAAGACAGGGCCTATCCGGCATATCTGTATAGAGGGCTAGCCGACTCGACTCGAGTTACCAATAGGAGAATTCCTTCTGCAGACTTGGTGAGCCGACTTGAAATGATCCTCAGGGGTAAGGTTTCAAACGTTGGTGCTCCAGTGGCATACTCGGTCTGGAACCTACCTCCTCCCAAAGCTTTCACTCTTTTTGTGTCAAATCCGCCTGTGACTGATAGCAATTTGGGCCTTAGAGTGCGACCCTCTGCTGAAGAAGTCAATACTTTGGTTGCTTCGCTCGGGGAAATTTCTGATGATGAACGGCAGATTTATTTTGAAGTGCCTCTGAACCCTAGTGATGCAGACATAAATGACATGCTTGATCTGTTAGCTGAGGATTCGTCCGATGCTGCTCCTGATGGTACGTTGGCAGTGGTGCCCCTTCCAGAGGTTGATACAACTTTGGATGTCCCGAAACCTGTCAGTACTCGCCCGAGACGCCCTAGCCGAACCAGTCAGCCCGAGCCTTCTGCTGATGAGCAAAAGAAGAAGAGAAGACGCCTCCGGCGAGTATCCAGTTTTGATGAGGACGCCGGTACCTTAGCTCCTGCTGCTGAAGAAGTGCCTGCAACTGGCCTTACTAACACTGATCCCAATGGGTGTGCCCAAACTGTTGCTGATCCCAATGGGGGTGCTGCTTGCGTTGTTACTGTGGAAGATGAGGAGGAAGAAAATGAGGCTCCTTTAACTCGGAAAAACAGTCGGCAGTTCATTGCCAGCGGTGGAAGTAGTGGAGTTCCTTCTCCTGCTTTGTCTGCCCTCATCAGTCTGCAAGAGCTGTCCCTGGCCAACTTTGATCAAACTCTAGAGGATATGGTCCCAGAAGACTTGTTATCAGAGCCTGTGGGTGATGATGCAACAGAAACTTGTGCTGTCGTGCCCGATGCTGGGTTGAGGTCATCCCGTGCCTCGTCGACCTTAGAGCACGATCTCGAGGGTCGGGATGCTGACTTGGATTGTTCTGGTCCTATGGAAGTAGCTGAAGGCCCGTCAACCTTAGAGGTGGTTACTGCAGAGAGCTTGGACCCCAAGAATAGTGCTGACACATGCCCAGCCCCCGAGGATGTCGCCGGGGAGGACTTAGCTCGGGTGAAGAGTATAAGCCACTGCCCAGCCCCTGAGGGTGTTGTCGGGGATGATCCGGCTCAAGTGGGCAGCGCCAATTGTGACCCAGCCCCCGAGGGTGTCCGAGCAAGGTCTCCTTCCTGCACTTCCATGGATGTTCACGCGGGTTCACCTCCACACTCCGGCGGCATGGTGGTGGCCCAAACTCTAGATCAGGGAGTCGCTTTAGAGGGCAGCGTCCCCACTGGTCTGGCGTTTGGCTCTGTTGAAGGCACTGAGCTCATTTCTACTGGTCTGTTGCAAGCTGCTTCGAGTGGTGGTCTGGCATCTGATTATCAGCTGATTTCTCCTGATTTGGGGATCCCTCCGTTCTTTTCCAATCTCCAGGTACTGTGCTGTACTTTTAGCTTGATCTTTGCGTTGCATGAGCTTTTGTCATTATGTTCATCTGTTCTTTTTATCAGGCTTTGGTGGATGGGATGGCCAGCCAACTGAGATCGCAGGGTGCTTTCATCCCAGAAGTCGCTTCGTCTCTTGAACATTGGAATCCAGTGTCGCTTCATCGTCGTGTATCCGAGTTGGAGGCAACTAACGCTGGTTAGTGCCCTTTTTCTTTTTCTTCTATGCCTTTGTTCGTGGACTGTTTTACCTTCTGACCTCGGTTTGTTTGATTGCTTCTCGCTAGGAATGACTCGTCAGATTGCAATTCTTGAAGAAAAACATTCCCGAGATCAAGGTGAAATGGCTCAACGGTGCGCTGACTTCGAGGAGAAGTATTCTCAGAGCCAGATTGAACTAAATCAGGTCTCCGCTGCTTTGGATGACGCCAACGCTCTGAGTTCTTCTCTTCATGCTCGGCTTGACTCTGAAAAGGTAACTTACCAAACCGTGCCTCGCCTTGCTATGCTCTTATTACTTGCTTGGATTCTGAAGGAGTTGATTTTTGTTTGTAGGAAGAAAAACGTATCCTTGCTGCTTCTCGCGACAATCTGGACATATTGTACCGAGATTCTAGCAACTCGCTGACCATCTTGGAGAGGAGTCACCGCTTTACAATGGAAGAACTGGACAATCAGCGTTGCAGGCTGCAAGAATCTGCGGACGAAGTGACCCGCCTCAAGCAATTGATATCAGCAAAGGATGCCACCATCAAGGGACTCCGAGCTTCTAAGAAATCCATTGCTCAGGAGTTAGAAGCTGCTCAGCTGGCTACTAAAGTTGCCGAAGAAACTGCTGTTACTCTCAAAGCTCAGCGCGATAAAGCCATGGACAAGGCTATTCGGGCGGGACGAATCTTGATGAGAAGACCCGGCGTGGTTGTTCCTGAAGACATAAAAGCCGATGTGAATGCTGCCCCCGATTCTTCGAATCGCCCTTCTTCGTCGGTCGTTCCTGAGAAAGACATTGGAAAATAGAGAAACATTTTGCGTGCTCTGAGCGCGCGGTTAGCATGATCAAGTATTCGTTAGAAAATATCAACTTATCATTCAAGTGACATAATTACTCTCTTATTGTGTCCGAATTTATTGGTTCGTAAGTTTGCGATAACACCGCATGTCGATTATGAAGTTTGTTTGCGGGATATGGAAGTCATCCCTCATAAGTGCGAGTATGCTGCACCGGCTTAAGCCACCATTGACTTTAGCTGATAGCTCCGTTAGTAGGGCATAGTGGTCACCCTGGGTTAAGTAAGCGTGAGCATGTTGCACCGCCTTAAGTCGTTGCTGACTTAGGTCGATTGCTCCGTTTGTAGGGCATAGTGGTCACCCTGAGTTAAGTAAGCGTGAGCATGTTACACCGCCTTAAGTCGTTGCCGACTTAAGTCGATTGCTCCGTTTGTAGGGCATAGTGGTCACCCCGAATTAAGTAAGTGTGAGCATGTTACACCGCCTTAAGTCGTTGCCGACTTAAGTCGATTGCTCCGTTTGTAGGGCATAGTGGTCACCCCGAGTTAAGCAAGCGTGAGCATGTTACACCGCCTTAAGTCATTGCCGACTTAAGTCGATTGCTCCGTTTGTAGGGCATAGTGGTCACCCCGAGTTAAGTAAGCGTGAGCATGTTACACCGCCTTAAGTCGTTGCCGACTTATGTCGATTGCTCCGTTTGTAGGGCATAGTGGTCACCCCGAGTTAAGTAAGCGTGCGAGTCAATCGTAAATAAGCTGAGTATCTTTGTAATCTCTCTTTATTGATGACACATTTCCACTTTACAGAATATATTGTCGCCCCAGCAGTTTTGAAATACAGTCTAGGGATAAAACTTTCTGAGGTGCTCTATGTTCCAGGAGTTCCCAACTTCTGTGCCATCCATCTGAGTGAGGCGATATGATCCGGGCCGAGTGACTTCTGCCACTATGAAAGGTCCTTCCCATAAGGGTGATAACTTGTGCCGTCCCTCCCCCGTTAGAATTTGGCGGAGGACGAGGTCTCCTATCGAAAAGAATTGTTGCCGCACAGCCTTGTCGTGATAACGCCTTAGAGTCTGCTGGTACCGTGCTGATTGGATTACTGCATTCAGTCGCTCTTCCTCAAGTACATCAACGTCCTCCAGCCTGGTGGCCTCGGCTTCTGCTATGCTTTCGAAGATCAATCTTGGCGCCCCAAACTTGAGATCAGCAGGTAGCACTGCCTCCGATCCATAGACCATGACGAAAGGAGTGTTTCCATGCAGGGCTCGGCTAGGTTGGGTTCTTAAGCTCCAAACGACATAAGGCAGTTCTCTTATCCATTTTCCTGCGAATTTTTCATTCTTATCGAAGACCCTTTTCCTGAGTGCCTCCAATATCATTCCGTTGGCTCGCTCAACCTGCCCGTTGGCTCTTGGATGTGCTACAGATGCGTACTTGATCCGAATGCTCTTTTGTTCGCAGAAGTCAAAGAATTCTGAACTAGTGAAGTTGGATCCCAAGTCAGTGATGATACTGTTTGGTATCCCGAATCTGAATATTATGCCTTGTATGAATTCCACGGCTTTAGCAGAAGTTAGAGAAGCAATGGGCTTGAACTCTATCCATTTAGTGAATTTGTCAATCGCCACCAATACATGGGTATATCCCCCTTGAGCTTTCTTGAAAGGTCCAATCATATCCAGTCCCCAGCATGCGAAAGGCCAGGTTACTGGTATGGTCTGTAGCTGCTGTGCTGGCATGTGCTGTTGCTTTGACAAGTATTGGCAAGCTTCGCATCTCTGAACTAATTCGGCTGCATCGTTCTTCGCCGTTGGCCAATAGAATCCTGACCTGAAAACCTTCTCGACTAGTGTTCTGGATGCTGCATGTATCCCACATTGCCCTGCATGGACTTCCTCCAGAAGTTGTTTCCCGGTGGACGAGAGAACGCACTTCATGAGGATGCCTGACGCGCCCCTTCTGTACAGTTCCTCCCCAATGAGTGTATAGTGAGCCGACTGCCTGGCAATGCGCTCTGCCGAGTTCTTGTCGTCTGGTTCTTCTTCATTCTTTATATACTTAATAATCGGTCTTCTCCAGTCATCAGAATCTGACTCGAGTTGATTTATGATGTTGCACTCTTCTGTTTGATCCATTGAGATACTCGGCTGCAGAATTTCTTGCACGAAGACTCCGGGTGGGACCTGAGTTCGACCGGATCCGAGCTTGGACAGTACATCGGTCGCCGTGTTCCGATCTCTTTCTATATGATGAAACTCCAGACCCTCGAATTTATCTTCCAGCTTTCGGACGGCAGCACAGTATTTTCCCATTGAATCACTTGAACAATCCCATTCCTTGTTTATCTGGCTGATGACTACCAGAGAATCTCTATATACCATCAATCTCTTGACGCCCAGTGACATGGCGATGTTCAATCTGTGTATCAAGGCTTCATACTCGGCTGCATTGTTAGAGGCCAGGAATAGCAGCTGGAGAGCGTACTTGAGGTGCTCGCCTCCAGGTGCGGTGAAGAGAATCCCTGCTCCTGCTCCCTGCAGCTTCAGCGAGCCATCAAAATACATTCGCCATACTTCTGCAGTTTCTGGATTGTCTGGTACTTGCTGTTCTGTCCACTCTGATACGAAGTCAACCAATGCTTGAGTTTTGATGGCAGTGCGAGGTCGGAACTCGATATCGTGGGATCCTAGCTCGCAAGCCCACTTGGCTATTCGGCCAATGGCTTCCTTGTTGTGAAGAATGTCCCCTATTGGAAAATCAGTGACTACTATGACTTTGTGGTCGTCAAAGTAGTGACGCAGCTTGCGGGCAGTTAGAAGTACTGCATATAATAGCTTCTGAACCTGAGGATACTTTTTCTTCGAGGGGCCTAGAACTTCACTGATAAAGTAAACAGGATGTTGTACTGGATAGGCATGTCCTTCTTCTACTCGCTCGACTACCAACGCGGTGCTTACCACGTGAGTCGTGCAAGAGATATACAGCAACAAATCTTCAGCTGGTTGAATCGGCGTAGCTCGCCGGGGTGGTTTCAATACTGGTGGTGTTGTCAAGAATTTCTTCAGTGCGTCCAGAGCTTCTTGTGCTTCTGAAGTCCATTGAAACTTATCCACCTTCTTGAGTAGCTTGTAAAATGGCAAACCTTTTTCTCCCAGCCTGGATATAAATCTGCTCAGAGCTGCCATACATCCAGTGAGTCGCTGAACCTTCTTTTGTGACCGAGGAGCTTCCATCTTCATGATAGCTTCAATTTTATCTGGATTAGCCTCAATTCCCCGGTGGCTGACAATAAACCCGAGCAACTTTCCTGCTGGTACCCCGAAAACACATTTTTCAGGATTGAGCTTCCATCTATATCTTCTCAGGCTGTTGAAAACCAGCTGTAAATCTTCGATGAAGTTTTCCGGATTCTCTGTTTTGATCACCACATCATCAACGTAAGCCTCCACACGCTTGCCCCAGTGATCGGCTAAGCATGTTTGAATGGCTCTCTGATAAGTCGCTCCAGCGTTTTTGAGGCCGAACGACATGAAGGTATAACAGAAAGCACCAAACGTAGTGATGAACGCCGTTTTTTCCTCGTCTTCTTTTGCCAAACTAATCTGATGATACCCGGAATAGCAATCTAAGAAAGACAGCACAGAACATCTAGCGTTGGAATCCACCACCTTATCTATCCTCGGGAGCCCGAAGGGATCCTTCGGACAGTGTTCGTTGAGATCCGTATAGTCGACGCACATGCGCCAATCCACTTTATTCTTTTTGAGTACAAGAACAGGGTTGGCTAACCACTCGGGGTGTAATACTTCTCTAATAAATCCAGCCGCGACCAAACGAGCTAATTCGGCACGAATGGCCTCTCTCTTGTCGGGCGTGAAACGACGTAGCTTTTGCCGGATCGGCCTCGCCTGGGGATAGACCTTCAATTTGTGCTCGGCCAGTTCTTTTGGGACTCCCGGCATATCCGCAGGTTGCCATGCGAATACGTCTCGGTTATCTTGCAGGAACTGGACGAGCGCGCTTTCCTATTTGTCGTTCAAACTGGAGCTGATGATGGCCGTCTTGCGCTCATCAGCGAACCCCAGGTTGATCCGCTTGGTTTCTTCAGTCGGCCGCATAGAGGTCACGGCCTGAGCTTCATTCACCGGTACTGCGAGGTCCTCCTCAGGCTTAGAGTTCGCCGGCGTAGAAGGAACCGTTGACGGCTTGGTGGTGAGGGCTGCTTGGATGGCCACTCGGAAACATTCTGCGGCGCCTTGGAAGTCGGCGCGCACAGTTATGATTCCTTGCGGTCCTGGCATCTTCAGTACCATGTATGTATAGTGCGGAATGGCCATGAATTTGGCCAGTCCCGGCCTCCCAATGATGGCGTTGTACCCGCAGTCGAAGTTCGCCACCTCGAACCTCAGGAACTCGGTTCTGTAGTTCTCCGGAGTTCCGAAGGTGACCGGCATGTAGATGTGGCCCAGCGGGTATTCCCCTTCCGTCGGCACGATGCCGAAGAAAGGAGTGTCCGACTCGTGGAGCTCTTTGAGGTGAACTCCCAAGCCTTGGAGTGTCCGGGGGAAAGTGACGTTGATGCTGCTCCCCCCGTCCACTAGCACCTTCTTTACTCGGCTCTCTCGGATCACCGGATCGACGAGGAGCGGGTATTTGCCTGGATGGTCGAGGTTGAGCCATTGATCCTCCCGAGTGAAAGTGATTGGGTGCTCCGACCACCGGTATGGGGCGGGAGGACCGGTGGTCGCCACCAGTATCTGGCGGTCGTTGAGCTTTTGCTGTCTTTTGTTCTCCTGCGACCCATGTCCGCCGAAGATGACGTTGACCTCCCTGTCAATGCGTGGGAAAGCTCCTCCTCCCCCCTCCTCCTGCTGATGGGGCTGTCGTGGTTCATCTGGTCCTCCCCTCGGCGGAGGAGGCGGTAGAGGTTGGAAGGGTCGGCCGTGCCCGACGGAGTGCTTGAAGTCCCGACAGTTACGAAGAGTATGGCGCATGTCCTTGTGGTACGGGCACTGGGCGTCGAGGATGTCGTCCAGCGTGCGCTCGCCTCCACGAGGTCCTCCTCGGGCGCGAGAGGCGGGTGGTCCGGCGGCGTGTACTTCTTCACGAGGCCTCTTCTCCCAGCGTTTGTCGGGTGGTTGGTTCGCGTCACGTCGTGGTGCTGCCGGTGCAGGCTTTGCTCCTCCAATGAGATCCTGGGCCCGCTCGTCGGCGGTGATGTAGAGGTCGGCTTCCCGGAACAGCTCCTCGGAGGTAGTCGGCGCCTTTTGTAGTATGGCTCGGACGAAAACCGAGTCATTGGATCCTCTGTAGAAGTCCTCGATCACGGCCGCCTCCGTGACCTCGGGGATGCAGTTTCTCATGGTCTGGAACCTTTTGAGGTACGACCGGAGAGTCTCGTCCCCCCGGCGCTTGATGGATTTGAGGTCCCATGGTTGCGCTGGCTTGTCGGAGAGGGACTGGAAGTTGGCGGTGAAACGTCGACTGAAGTCTCCCCAGTCGTCGATGCAGTGTCGGGGTAGATGTCGTAGCCACTGCAGCGCATCTTGCCCAAGGACAATGGGCAGATACGCGGTCATGACGTCTTCAGATGCCCCGGCAGCCCGAGCAGCGGTGGTGTAGACGGCTAGCCAACCCCCTGGATCCTGCTTAGGTTCATATTTGTCGACATTGGATACCTTGAAGTTGGGAGGCCATTTGATAGTCGCCTAGAGGGGGGGGGTGAATAGGGCGAAACTGAAATTTACAAATATAAACACAACTACAAGCCGGGTTAGCGTTAGAAATAAAAACGAGTCCGCGAGAGAGGGCGCAAAACAAATCGCAAGCGAATAATGAAGTGAGACACGCGAATTTGTTTTACCGAGGTTCGGTTCTCTCAAACCTACTCCCCGTTGAGGAGGCCACAAAAGGCCGGGTCTCTTTCAACCCTTCCCTCTCTCAAACGGTCCCTCGGACCGAGTGAGCTTCTCTTCTCAAATCAAAGCCGGGAATAAAACTTCCCCGCAAGGGCCACCACACAATTGGTGCCTCTTGCCTTGATTACAATGAAGTGTTGATCACAAGAGCAAGTGAGAAAGAAAAGAAGCAATCCAAGTGCAAGAGCTCGAAAGAACACAAACAAATCACTCTCTCTAGTCACTATGGCGTTGTGTGGAATTTGGAGAGGATTTGATCTCTTTGGTGTGTCTAGAATTGAATGCTAGAGCTCTTGTAGTAGTTGGGAAGTGGAAAACTTGGATGCCATGAATGTGGGGGTGGTTGGGGTATTTATAGCCCCAACCACCAAACTTGACCGTTGGTGGAGGCTGTCTGTTCGATGGCGCACCGGACAGTCCGGTGCACACCGGACATGTCCGGTGCCCCCGCCACGTCATCACTGCCGTTGGATTCTGACCGTTGGAGCTTCTGACTTGTGGGCCCGCCTGGCTGTCCGGTGCACACCGGACATCTCCTGTTCATTGTCTGGTGCGCCAGTATGGGCGCGCCTGACTTCTGCGCGCGCGCAGCGCGCATTAAATGCGTCGCAGGTAGCCGTTGGCGCCGAAATAGCCGTTGCTCCGCTGTTACACCGGACAGTCCGGTGTACACCGGACAGTCCGGTGAATTATAGCGGAGCGGCTGAAGTGAATTCCCGAGGCTGGCGAGTTCCTGGGGCGGCTCTCCCTTGGAGCACCGGACACTGTCCGGTGTACACCGGACAGTCCGGTGAATTATAGCGGAGTCGCCTCTGGAAATTCCCGAAGGTGGCGAGTTCGAGTTGGAGTCCTCTGGTGCACCGGACACTGTCCGGTGGTGCACCGGACACTGTCCGGTGTACACCGGACAGTCCGGTGCCCCCAGACCAGAGGTGCCTTCGGTTGCCTCTTTGCTCCTTTGTTGAATCCAAAACTTGATCTTTTTATTGGCTGAGTGTGAACTTTTTACACCTGTATAAACTATACACTTGGGCAAACTAGTTAGTTCAATTATTTGTGTTGGGCAATTCAACCACCAAAATTAATTAGGGACTAGGTGTAAGCCTAATTCCCTTTCAATCTCCCCCTTTTTGGTGATTGATGCCAACACAAACCAAAGCAAATATAGAAGTGCATAATTGAACTAGTTTGCATAATGTAAGTGCAAAGGTTGCTTGGAATTGAGCCAATACTTACAAGATATGCATGGATTGTTTCTTTCTTATTTAACATTTTGGACCACGCTTGCACCACATGTTTTGTTTTTGCAAACTCTTTTGTAAATCCTTTTCAAAGTTCTTTTGCAAATAGTCAAGGGTAAATGAGTAAGATTTTGCAAAGCATTTTCAAGATTTGAAATTTTCTCCCCCTGTTTCAAATGCTTTTCCTTTGACTAAACAAAACTCCCCCTAAATGAAATCTTCCTCTTAGTGTTCAAGAGGGTTTTGATCTATCTTTTTTTGAAATACTATTTTCTCCCCCTTTTGAACACAATAGGATATCAATTGAAAATATTCAACACTAAGTTATTTTGAAATTGGTGGTGGTGGTGCGGTCCTTTTGCTTTATGGTGGTGCGGTCCTTTTGCTTTGGGCTCATACTTTCTCCCCCTTTGGCATGAATCGCCAAAAACGGAATCATTAGAGCCCTAAAAGTGCTATCTTCCCCTTTGGTCATAAACAAATGAGTTAAGATTATACCAAAGATGAAGTCTTTTTGCTCTCTCCCCCAAAGATGGAGAGTGGCTTGGAGCGACGGTGAAGGATGAGTTACGGAGTGGAAGCCTTTGTCTTCGCCGAAGACTCCAATTCCCTTTCAATATACCTATGACTTGGTTTGAAATAGACTTGAATACACATTAGTCATAGCATATAAAAGAGATATCATCAAAAGTATATAAATGAGCTATTTGAGCAAGTTAGCAAAAGAAGTTTCTAGAATCAAGAATATTGAGCTCATGCCTAATTTTGGTAAAGGATTGTTCATCAAGTGGCTTGGTAAAGATATCGGCTAATTGATCTTTAGTGTTAATGTATGCAATCTCGATATCTCCCTTTTGTTGGTGATCCCTAAGAAAATGATATCGAATGGCTATGTGCTTAGTGCGGCTATGCTCAACGGGATTATCCGCCATGCGGATTGCACTCTCATTATCACATAGCAAAGGGACTTTGGTTAATTTGTAACCATAGTCCCGCAGGGTTTGCCTTATCCAAAGCAATTGCACGCAACAATGACCTGCGGCAATATACTCGGCTTCAGCGGTAGAAAGAGCGACCGAATTTTGCTTCTTTGAAGCCCAAGACACCAAGGATCTTCCCAAGAACTGGCAAGTCCCCGATGTGCTCTTCCTATTAATTTTACACCCCGCCCAATCGGCATCCGAATAACCAATCAAATCAAATGTGGATCCCCGAGGGTACCAAAGCCCAAACTTAGGTGTATAAGCCAAATATCTCAAGATTCGTTTTACGGCCGTAAGGTGTGATTCCTTAGGGTCGGCTTGGAATCTTGCACACATGCATACGGAAAGCATAATGTCCGGTCGAGATGCACATAAATAAAGTAATGATCCAATCATCGACCGATATACCTTTTGATCGACGGATTTACCTCCCGTGTCGAGGTCGAGATGCCCATTGGTTCCCATGGGTGTCTTAATGGGCTTGGCATCCTTCATTCCAAACTTGGTTAGAATGTCTTGAGTGTACTTCGTTTGGCTAATGAAGGTGCCCTCTTGGAGTTGCTTGACTTGGAATCCTAGAAAATACTTTAACTCCCCCATCATTGACATCTCGAATTTCTGTGTCATGATCCTACTAAATTCTTCACATGTAGACTCGTTAGTAGACCCAAATATAATATCATCAACATAAATTTGGCATACAAACAAATCATTTGCAAGAGTTTTAGTGAACAAAGTAGGATCAGCTTTTCTGACTTTGAAGCCATTTGCAATAAGGAAATCTCTAAGGCATTCATACCATGCTCTTGGGGCTTGCTTGAGCCCATAAAGCGCCTTAGAGAGCCTATAGACATGGTTAGGGTACTCACTATCTTCAAAGCCGGGAGGTTGCTCAACATAGACCTCTTCCTTGATTGGTCCATTGAGGAAGGCACTTTTCACGTCCATTTGATAAAGCTTAAAGCCATGGTAAGTAGCATAGGCCAATAATATACGAATTGATTCAAGCCTAGCTACGGGTGCATAGGTTTCACCGAAATCCAAACCTTCGACTTGGGAGTATCCCTTGGCCACAAGTCGGGCTTTGTTCCTTGTCACCACACCATGCTCATCTTGTTTGTTGCGGAAGACCCATTTGGTTCCTACAACATTTTGGTTAGGACGTGGAACTAAATGTCATATCTTATTCCTAGTGAAGTTGTTGAGCTCCTCTTGCATCGCCACCACCCAATCCGAATCTTGAAGTGCTTCCTCTACCCTGTGTGGCTCAATAGAGGAAACAAACGAGTAATGCTCACAAAAATGTGCAACACGAGATCTAGTAGTTACTCCCTTATGAATGTCGCCGAGGATGGTGTCGACGGGGTGATCTCGTTGTATTGCTTGGTGGACTCTTGGGTGTGGCGGCCTTGGTTCTTGCTCATCCTCCTTTTCTTGATCATTTGCATCTCCCCCTTGATCATTGCCATCATCATGAGGTGGCTCATCTTCTTGATCTTGCCCTTCATCAACTTGAGCCTCATCCTCATTTTGAGTTGGTGGAGATGCTTGCGTGGAGGAGGACGGTTGATCTTGTGTATTTGGAGGCTCTTCGGATTCCTTAGGACACACATCCCCAATGGACATGTTCCTTAGCGCGATGCATGGAGCCTGTTCCTCACCTATCTCATCAAGATCAACTTGCTCTTCTTGAGAGCCGTTAGTTTCATCAAACACAACGTCACATGAGACTTCAACTAGTCCAGTGGACTTGTTAAAGACCCTATATGCCTTTGTGTTTGAGTCATAACCAAGTAAAAAGCCTTCTACAGTCTTAGGAGCAAATTTAGATTTTCTACCTCTTTTAACAAGAATAAAGCATTTGCTACCGAAGACTCTAAAATATGAAATGTTGGGCTTTTTACCGGTTAGGAGTTCATAGGATGTTTTCTTGAGGATTCGGTGTAGATATAACCGGTTGATGGCGTAGCAGGCGGTGTTCACCGCCTCGGCCCAAAACCGATCCGAAGTCTTGTACTCATCAAGCATGGTCCTTGCCATGTCCAATAGAGTTCGATTCTTCCTCTCCACTACACCATTTTGTTGAGGTGTGTAGGGAGAAGAGAACTCATGCTTGATGCCCTCCTCCTCAAGGAAACCTTCGATTTGAGAGTTCTTGAACTCTGTCCCGTTGTCGCTTCTTATTTTCTTGATCCTTAAGTCGAACTCATTTTGAGCCCGTCTCAAGAATCCCTTTAAGGTCTCTTGGGTTTGAGATTTTTCCTGTAAAAAGAATACCCAAGTGAAGCGAGAATAATCATCCACAATAACTAGACAGTACTTACTCCCGCCGATGCTTATGTAAGCGATCGGGCCGAATAGGTCCATGTGTAGGAGCTCCAGTGGCCTGTCACTAGTCATGATGTTCTTGTGTGGATGATGGGTGCCAACTTGCTTCCCGGCTTGGCATGCGCTACAAATCCTGTCTTTCTCAAAATGAACATTTGTTAGTCCTAAAATGTGTTCTCCCTTTAGAAGCTTATGAAGATTCTTCATTCCAACATGGGCTAGTCGGCGATGCCAGAGCCAACCCAAGTTAGTCTTAGCAATTAAGCAAGTGTCGAGTTCAGCTCCATCAAAATCTACCAAGTATAGCTGACCCTCTAACACTCCCTTAAATGCTATTGAATCATCACTTCTTCTAAAGACAGTGACACCTACATCAGTAAACAGACAGTTGTAGCCCATTTGACATAATTGGGATACGGAAAGCAAATTGTAATCTAAAGAATCTACAAGAAAAACATTGGAAATAGTATGGTCAGGTGATATAGCAATTTTACCCAATCCTTTGACCAAACCTTGATTTCCATCCCCGAATGTGATAGCTCGTTGGGGATCTTGGTTTTTCTCATATGAGGAGAACATCTTCTTCTCCCCTGTCATGTGGTTTGTGCACCCGCTGTCGAGTATCCAACTTGAGCCCCCGGATGCATAAACCTACAAAACAATTTTAGTTCTTGACTTTAGGTACCCAAACGGTTTTGGGTCCTTTGGCATTAGAAACAAGAACTTTGGGTACCCAAACACAAGTCTTAGAGCCCTTGTGTTTGCCCCCAACAAACTTGGCAACTACTTTGCCGGATTTGTTAGTAAGCACATAAGATGCATCAAAAGTCTTAAATGAAATGTCATGATCATTTGATGCATTAGGAGTTTTCTTACTAGGCAACTTAGCACGGGTTGGTTGCCTAGAGCTAGATGTCTCACCCTTATACATAAAAGCATGGTTAGGGCCAGAGTGAGACTTCCTAGAATGAACTTTCTTAATTTTGCTCTCGAGATAACCGGCAGGGTACAAAATGTAACCCTCGTTATCCTGAGGCATGGGAGCCTTGCCCTTAACAAAGTTAGACAAGTTTTTAGGAGGGGCATTAAGTTTGACATTGTCTCCCCTTTGGAAGCCAATGCCATCCTTGATACCAGGGCGTCTCCCATTATAGAGCATACTTCTAGCAAATTTAAATTTTTCATTTTCTAAGTTATGCTCGGCAATTTTAGCATCTAATAATGCTATATGATCATTTTGTTGTTTAATCAAAGTCATGTGATCATGAATAGCACTAATATCAACATCTCTACATCTAGTACAAATGGAAACATGCTCAACACTAGATGTAGAGGGTTTGCATGAATTAAGTTCAACGATCTTAGCACGCAAGATATCATTATTATCTCTAAGATCGGAAATTGTAACATTGCAAACATCTAGTTCTTTAGCCTTAGCAATTAAATTTTCATTTTCTACTCTAAGGCTAGCAAGAGAAATGTTTAATTCTTCAATCTTAGCAAGCAAATCATTATTATCATTTCTAAGATTGGGAATTGAAACATTACAAACATGAGAATCAACCTTAGCAATTAATCTAGCATTTTCATTTCTAAGGTTGTCTATAGTCTCATGGCAAGTGCTTAGCTCACTAGACAATTTTCCACATTTTTCAACTTGTAGAGCATAAGCATTTTTTACCTTAACATGTTTTTTGTTTTCCTTAATAAGGAAGTCCTCTTGAGAGTCCAAGAGATCATCCTTCTCATGAATAGCACTAATTAATTCATTTAATTTTTCCTTTTGTTGCATGTTTAGGTCGGCAAAAAGGGTACGCAAATTATTTTCCTCATCACTAGCATTATCATCACTAGAGGATTCATATTTAGTGGAGGATTTAGATTTAACCTTCTTCCTTTTGTCGTCCTTTGCCATGAGGCACTTGTGGCCGACGTTGGGGAAGAGGAGTCCCTTGGTGACGGCGATGTTGGCGGCGTCCTCGTCGGAGGAGGAGTCGGTGGAGCTCTCGTCGGAGTCCCACTCGCGGCACACGTGGGCATCGCCGCCCCTCTTCTTGTGGTACCTCTTCTTTTCTTTCCTCTTTCCCTTCTTGTCGTTATCCCTGTCACTGTCACTTGATAATGGACATTTAGCAATAAAGTGACCGGGCTTACCACACTTGTAGCAAACCTTCTTGGAACGGGATTTGTAATCCTTCCCCTTCTGTTGCTTGAGGATTTGGCGAAAGCTTTTGATGATTAAAGCCATCTCCTCATTGTCGAGCTTGGAGGCGTCAATTGGTTGTCTACTCGGTGTAGACTCCTCCTTCTTCTCCTCCGTCGCCTTAAATGCCACCGGTTGTGCTTCGGACGGGTTCATCAAGCTCGTTGATCTTCTTGGAGCCCTTGATCATACATTCAAAGCTCACAAAATTCCCGATAACTTCCTCGGGGGTCATTTGAGTATATCTAGGATTACCACGAATTAATTGAACTTGAGTGGGGTTAAGGAAAATGAGAGATCTTAGAATAACCTTAACCACCTCGTGGTCGTCCCATTTCTTGCTCCCAAGGTTGCGCACTTGGTTCACCAAGGTTTTGAGCCGGTTGTACATATCTTGTGGCTCCTCCCCTTGGCGAAGACGGAAGCGACCGAGCTCCCCCTCGATCGTTTCCCGCTTGGTGATCTTGGTGAGTTCATCACCCTCGTGCGCGGTCTTGAGTAGGTCCCAAATCTCCTTGGCATTCGAATGTGGTTACAAGAGGGCTCTCTGGGTTGAAGGCACAGAGAGTTTACGTGGGTGGCTAAGTAAGATAGGGTCGATCGATCTGAAGGGGTGCCCCCTAGGCCTTATATACTCGACCGTGGGGCAGTACATGTGGATATGATAACAACAAGTAGCTAAAAGGTAGTGAACCTCCCGAGTTTATCCCTACATAACCTTCGCCGACTTATCCTCGCATGGCTTCGTAGCATGAGGGCTCCAGCGCGGGAAAGTCGGGTCTCCGTTGTGATTTACTTGCTCGATGTTGTGGGTCGTCCGGGTTTGCATCAATCCGGTCTTACGTCTTCTCTGCTTTGTTGGTCGTTTCTCCTCAGGCCCATGAAGGAATGACCTTGCGATTTATTGAGCCCTTGGGCCTTTCACGAGGTCTTTTACTCCTTTAGTGGACCTAGGGGATATCTATCCCCCACAAGCCCCCGATCTTTGGGTTGATTTAGAGGTAATCAACCCAAAGATCCAAGGTCCAAAAAATGGCTTCCTGCTGTCTTCTTTTGCTCCGATTACTCGTTCGACCGAAGTTTAGTTTTGTGCTTGTGCCTTAGAGGTCGGCATTTTGGTTTGTAGGATTCTAAACTTCATTGGGTGCACCGAAAGTGCACCCAATGGGTGTAGCCCCCGACCTTTGAGTAGATTTTTTTTAGAAGATAATCTACTCGAAGGTCTTCACCAGAAATTATCTCCATTCGCGCTCCTGCATCTCGGTTGGAGATTGGTCTTTTTAATCTTGTCCCACGCCTTAGAAGTCGACATTATCTCGGTTTGGAATGATAGTCCATGGGGTGCACCGGAGGTGCACCCAATGGGTGTAGCCCCCGACCTTCAAATGGATTTTTTTTAAAGATAATCCATTCGAAGGTCTTCCTTTTGCCTGTAAAAACTGGCATGAAGCTATTTGCATTATGCTTTGGAGGTCAGCATTATGTCATCAATATTTTGCTGCAGAGGTCAGCATATATTTTGTCTTTAGCAGTCGAGTTTGCAATCCATCCATATCTTGCAATTTATTTGCTTCTGCGACTTGATTGGACGTTTGATGGACGTTCTCTGTCTAGTCCTCACATCGCTTCTGTCGGTCATATCTTGTACTTTTCCTCTGATCCTTACTGGTATCTCATTTTTGTCTTGAGGTATTTACTGCATGCCCTGCACGGATGTGACCGTTTTGAAAAATATACTGATAATTCCTGGGCGTCCCCCCCCAATGGGTGTGGGCAAGGGACGGCTTGGTACGCTGAGTGTTTTAGCCGGCTGCTTCTGAGTAGTAATGTGATGGGACGACTAGTGTAATCATATCCTTTGCGCTGTTGACTGGAGTCCCAATGGGTGTAGTGTTGCAAGAAACGGCGTCAGCCGTCTGACGTGTCTTCAGATGGGTGGGAGTGCTTATTGAATGCTTTGCGACTGTTCAGTGACCGCGGTTGGAAATGAGCGGTTGCCTTTCCCTTCTATAAATAACGCCCTTGCTCCTCTGGTTTTTTCACACCTCTTCGCTGTTCTTTACTGCATCCTTCTCCTCCCTTCTATCTGCTTTCGCCATGGGCAAGGGTCACAAACGCAAGCGTGAGCCGACTCCTCCGTCGGAGGATTTCGGCGACTCGGAATACTCGGAGGAGGAGTTCTCCTCCGAGTCCGAGGGATCTCCGGCTCCCGCCTCTCCCCCGGCGTCGTCTGATGATTCAGACGACTCCCAGGGGATTGCCGCGGAGGTCTGGACGTACATCCGGGCCGTCGAGCGCTCCGGGCTCGAGGGCTTGGATGAGTCTGAGTTCTCCTCGGACGAGGAGGACTCGGACGACGGCGAGGACGAAGATGACGACGACGACGACGGCGACGACGGCGACGGTGGCGACGGCGACGGTGACGGCAGCAACGGCGGCGGGGGCAGCGGCGGCGAGGACAGCACCAGAGGCGGCAGCAGCACGGGCAGCACCAGGGGCGGCGGCGGCAAGGGCAACAGCAGCAAGGCCAGTGGCTAAACGCCACTGGTCTTTAGATATTAGTATAGTGTAGTTAGAATAATGTAGTAGTAATGTAGAATAGTATAGCGTAGTTTAGTAGTAGTAGGGAAGCACCAACTCGTGAAGAGTTGGTTTGTAAGCTTTTATCTTCCCTTTAATGAAAAAATGACATTTGCCCCTTATCAATGACTTGCTTTTCCTTATTATAGAACTAATTCTTTTGAGACAGTAGATGACTCGCCGAACGATTGAAGGTCGACGCCAGCATTTTAGAAATAATACCGAGCAATCGAACGCGAGGTCAGCGTTTTAGAGGCGACGCCAAGTGATTGAAGGTTGGCATCGGCATTTTAGAAGTAATGACGAGCGATTGAACACGAGGTCAGCATTTTAGAGGCAACGCCGAGTGATTGAAAGTCGGTGTCGGCATTTTTAGAAGTAATGCCGAGCGATTGAGCACGAGGTCGGCGTTTTAGAGGCAACACCGAGTGATTGAAGGTCGGCGTCGGCATTTTAGAAGTAATGTCGAGCGATTGAACACGAGGTCAGCGTTTTAGAGGCAACGCCGAGTGATTGAAGGTCGGCGTCGGCATTTTAGAAGTAATGCCGAGCGATTGAGCACGAGGTCAGCGTTTTAGAGGCAACGTCGAGTGATTGAAAGTCGGTGTCGGCATTTTTAGAAGTAATGCCGAGCGATTGAGCACGAGGTCGGCGTTTTAGAGGCAACGCCGAGTGATTGAAAGTCAGCGTCGGCATTTTAGAAGTAATACCGAGCGATTGAACACGGGATCAGCGTTTTAGAGGCAACGCCGAGTTATAGCCGGTCGCACGAGTTATTTTGAGGGTAATAACCGAGTGATGAAGTGGCACGTCGGCCTTATTGGAAATGACTGCCAGATGGCCACGTGGTATGCTGGGGTTTCGGAAATATTCGCCGGGTGATGACTGGGCACTTTTTGAAACGGTATCTGGCTCGGGAATATCCCATAAGAGTTGCGCTTTTAGCCGCCTTTGCTTTCCGTGCTCTAGTTCTTGCATTTCCGCATCTGAATCTTCTCCGCCACTCGCCTCCTACTCTGTTCGCCGGTGAAAAACAAGATGGCGCCCAAGAGGAAAACTGCGAACTCGTCTGCTGCGGTGATCCCTGCAATCGACCCCAACAGTCAGTTACCCTTCGCAGGTAACCATATGTCCGTTATTTCCAAAACTGAGCTTCTCCGCCTCGTCTCCATCGGGGTTCTTCTTCATTCTTTATATACTTAATAATCGGTCTTCTCCAGTCGTCAGAATCTGATTCGAGTTGATTTATGATGTTGCACTCTTCTGCTTGATCCATTGAGATACTTGGCTGCAGAATTTCTTGCACGAAGACTCCAGGTGGGACCTGAGTTCGACCGGATCCGAGCTTGGACAGTACATTGGCTGCCGTGTTCCGATCACTTTCTATATGATGAAATTCCAGACCCTCGAATTTATCTTCCAGCTTTCGGACGGCAGCACAGTATTTTCCCATTGAATCACTTGAACAATCCCATTCCTTGTTTATCTGGCTGATGACTACCAGAGAATCCCCGTATACCATCAATCTCTTGACGCCCAGTGACATGGCGATGTTCAATCCGTGTATCAAAGCTTCATACTCGGCTGCATTGTTAGAGGCCGGGAATAGCAACTGGAGAGCGTACTTGAGGTGTTCGCCTCCAGGTGCCGTGAAGAGAATCCCTGCTCCTGCCCCCTGCAGCTTCAGCGAGCCATCAAAATACATTTGCCATACTTCTGTCGTTTCTGGATTGTCTGGTACTTGTTGTTCTGTCCACTCTGATACGAAATCAACCAGCGCTTGAGTTTTGATGGCAGTGCGAGGTCGGAACTCAATATCGTGGGATCCCAACTCGCAAGCCCACTTGGCTATTCGGCCAATGGCTTCCTTGTTGTGAAGAATGTCCCCTATTGGAAAACCAGTGACTACTATGACTTTGTGGTCGTCAAAGTAGTGTCGCAGCTTGCGGGCAGTTAGAAGTACTGCATATAATAGCTTCTGAACCTGAGGATACTTTTTCTTCGAGGGGCCTAGAACTTCACTGATGAAGTAAACGGGATGTTGTACTGGATAGGCATGCCCTTCTTCTACTCGCTCGACTACCAACGCGGTGCTTACCACGTGAGTCGTGCAAGAGATATACAGCAACAAATCTTCAGCCGGTTGAGTCGGCGTAGCTCGCCGAGGTGGCTTTAGTACTGGGGGTGTTGTCAAGAATTTCTTCAGTGCGTCTAGAGCTTCTTGTGCTTCTGAAGTCCATTGAAACTTATCCACCTTCTTGAGTAGCTTGTAAAATGGCAAGCCTTTTTCTCCCAGCCTGGATATAAATCTGCTCAGAGCTGCCATACATCCAGTGAGTCGCTGAACCTTCTTTTGTGACCGAGGAGCTTCCATTTTCATGATAGCTTCAATCTTATCTGGATTAGCCTCAATTCCCCGGTGGCTGACGATAAACCCGAGCAACTTTCCTGCTGGTACCCCGAAAACACATTTTTCAGGATTGAGCTTCCATCTATATCTTCTCAGGCTGTTGAAAACCAGCTGTAAGTCCTCGATGAAGTTTTCTGAATTCTCTGTTTTGATCACCACATCATCTACGTAAGCCTCCACACGCTTGCCCCAGTGATCAGCTAAGCATGTTTGAATGTCTCTCTGATAAGTCACTCCAGCGTTTTTGAGGCCGAACGGCATGGAGGTATAACAGAAAGCACCAAACGGAGTGATGAACGCCGTTTTTTCCTCATCTTCTTTTGCCAAACTAATCTGATGATACCCGGAATAGCAATCTAAGAAAGACAGCACAGAACACCCAGCGGTGGAATCCACCACCTGGTCTATCCTCGGGAGTCCGAAGGGATCCTTCGGACAGTGTTTGTTGAGATCAGTATAGTCGACGCACATGCGCCAATCCACTTTATTCTTTTTGAGTACAAGAACAGGGTTGGCTAACCACTCGGGGTGTAATACTTCTCTAATGAATCCAGCCGCGACTAAGCGAGCTAACTCGGCACGAATGGCCTCTCTCTTGTCGGGCGTGAAACGACGTAGCTTTTGCCGGATCGGCCTCGCCTGGGGATAGACCTTCAATTTGTGCTCGACCAGTTCTCTTGGGACTCCCGGCATATCCGCAGGTTGCCATGCGAATACGTCTCGGTTATCTTGCAGGAACTGGACGAGCGCGCTTTCCTATTTGTTGTTCAAACTGGAGCTGATGATGGCTGTCTTGCGCTCATCAGCGAACCCCAGGTTGATTCTTTTGGTTTCTTCAGTCGGCCGCATAGAGGTCGCGACCTGAGCTTCATTCGCCGGTACCGTGAGGTCCTCCTCAGGCTTAGAGTTCGCCGGTGTAGAAGGAACCGTCGACGGCTTGATGGTGAGGGCTGCTTGAATGGCCACTCGGAAACATTCTGCGGCGCCTTGGAAGTCGGCGCGCACAGTTATGATTCCTCGCGGTCCTGGCATCTTCAGTATCATATATGTGTAATGTGGAATGGACATGAATTTGGCCAATCCCGGCCTTCCGATGATGGCGTTGTACCCGCAGTCGAAGTTCGCCACTTCAAACCTCAGGAACTCAGTTCTGTAGTTCTCCGGAGTTCCAAAGGTGACCGGCATGTAGATGTGGTCCAGCGGGTACTCTCCTTCAGTCGGCACGATGCCGAAGAAAGGAGTGTCTGACTTGTGGAGCTCCTTGAGGTGAGCTCCCAAGCCTTGAAGTGTCCGGGGGAAGGTGACGTTGATGCTGCTCCCCCCGTCCACTAGCACCTTCTTCACCCGGCTCTCTCGGATCACCGGATCGACGAGGAGCGGGTATTTGCCGGGATGGTCGAAGTTGAGCCATTGATCCTCCCGAGTGAAAGTGATTGGGTGCTCCGACCACCGGTATGGGGCGGGAGGACCGGTGGTCGCCACCAATATCTGACGGTCGTTGAGCTTTTGTTGTCTTTTGTTCTCCTGCGACCCATGTCCGCCGAAAATGACGTTGACCTCCCTGTCAACACGCGGGAAAGCTCCTCCTCCTCCCTCCTGCTGATGGGGTTGTCGTGGTTCATCTGGTCCTCCCCTCGGCGGAGGAGGAGGTAGAGGTTGGAAGGGTCGGCCATGCCCGACGGAGTGCTTGAAGTCCCGGCAGTTGCGAAGAGTGTGGCGCATGTCCTTGTGGTATGGGCACTGGGCGTCGAGGATGTCGTCCAGCGTGTGTTCGCCTCCGCGAGGTCCTCCTCGGGCACGAGAGGCAGGTGGTCCGACGGCGTGCACTTCTTCGCGTGGCCTCTTCTCCCAGCGTTTGTCGGTCGGCTGGTTCGTGTCACGTCGCGGTGCTGCTGGTGCGGGCTTCGCTCCTCCGATGAGGTCCTGAGCTCGCTCATCGGCGGTGATGTAGAGGTCGGCTTGCCGGAACAGTTCCTCGGAGGTAGTCGGCGCCTTTTGTAGTATGGCTCGGACGAAAGCCGAGTCATTGGATCCTCTGTAGAAGTCCTCAATCACGGCCGCTTCCGTGACCTCGGGGATGCGATTTCTCATGGTCTAGAACCTTTTGAGGTACGACCGGAGAGTCTCATCCCCTCGGCGCTTGATGGATTTGAGGTCCCATGGTTGCGCCGGTTTGTCGGAGAGGGACTGAAAGTTGGCGGTAAAACGTCGACTGAAGTCTCCCCAGTCGTCGATGCAGTGTCGGGGTAGGTGTCGCAGCCACTGCAGCGCATCTTGCCCAAGGACAATGGGCAAATACGCGGTCATGACGTCCTCGGATGCTCCGGCAGCTCGAGCAGCGGTGGTGTAGACAGCCAGCCATCCTCCTGGATCCTGCTTAGGTTCATACTTGTCAACGTTGGATACCTTGAAGTTGGGAGGCCATTGAATGGCCCTAAGGCGCGGAGTAAGGGCCGACACTCCGCACGTGTCCTCCTGTCGTCGGGGACGATGTCTGTCCCGGGGAGGGGAGCGGTGGTTGTGGTTCCTCGACCGTCCCCAGGTGGTACCACCAGTTGAAGCTGTTGCCGACTCAGTCCTGGTGGCTTGGCTTTGAGTCGGGAAGCCATGATCTCGGTCATACTCCTCCCGACGGCGAATTTCGTTTTCATGTCGCCCTTCGCGCGAAGCATTGATAGAGCTTCGCGCGTCTCGGCGACTGTTGATGGCGTGTCGTAGGTCGTTTGGCGGGTGAGCGAGCGGTAGAAGATGGTTGGCCGCCTGAGTGAACAGGCGTCGGTATCCCTCGGCGTCGGGAGTCCGAGGAAGTCCGTCAGCTATCCGAGCTAGTACACCTCTGACTTCGCTTGGCGTGTTCATAGCCCGGGCGAAGTCGGGGTTCAGGTTGCGCCCGAAGAGCGGATTCTCCCGGCGTTGCCTTGCATCTTGCTCGGCTTGTTCCTGGGCCCGCCGGCGATCACGTCGTCGGGAGTTCCTTCGTTCTCTGAAGACGCGTTCTTCCGGAGTTTCTCCTATCTCCGAGACCTCGTCTCGCGAGACAGGCTGTTCCGGATCCCGCTCACCGGCCGCGTGATGTCGTCGAACGTTCCTGCGCCGATTCCTCCGTCGGTGGGACTCTCGTTGAGGCGGTTCTTCTCCAGGCGCGGTCAGTTCGTCGTCAGAGACGGCGGGCGACTCCACTCTCCCGATGAAGAGGACGTCGGGGTAGAATGGTGCTGCTGTCGTGGCGACTTTCTTTCCGTTCTCCTTTGAGGCTGGAGGAACGGAAAGAACGACTTGCTTTTCCCTGGTCTCCTTCTTTCTCGTGATCCGCGTCCATTCTTTCGTCGGGGAAGTAGATAGCGGAGTCTTCCGGGTCGGCGAGCTTTCAGCTCCAGCCTTTCCGGAGACGATCTTTTTCCGAAGAGCCGGAGGTTGCGTCTTTCCAGCATTTTCGGAGTTCGTTGGAGGAGATTTCTTTTCTGGCGGGTCCGCGATGCGGTGTAGAATTCCCTCCTCATCCGCTACAGATGAGATTGTCCCGAAGCAGAATACAGATCCAGGACGCACGGTGATCTTGCTGTGGAAGGTGACGGCCATTGAGCTAGCTTGGATCGTCGACACACCCCCTACCTGGCACGCCAGCTGTCGGTGTTTTGGGTCCGACCGCACACCCGGGGCTGCCCCTCAAGGTGTTTTCTAGGAGTAGGACGGTGTCAACGACTGTAGCAAAATGGTTCGTGCCGATCGCACGAGAGACAGTGGACAAGATTTACAGGTTCGGGCCGCTTAGAGATGCGTAACACCCTACGTCCTGGTGAGAATTCGAATGTGGTTACAAGAGGGCTCTCTGGGTTGAAGGCACAAAGAGTTTACGTGGGTGGCTAAGTAAGATAGGGTCGATCGATCTGAAGGGGTGCCCCCTAGGCCTTATATACTCGACCGTGGGGCAGTACATGTGGATATGATAACAACAAGTAGCTAAAAGGTAGTGAACCTCCCGAGTTTATCCCTACATAACCTTCGCCGACTTATCCTCGCATGGCTTCGTAGCATGAGGGCTCCAGCGCGGGAAAGTCGGGTCTCCGTTGTGATTTACTTGCTCGATGTTGTGGGTCGTCCGGGTTTGCATCAATCTGGTCTTACGTCTTCTCTGCTTTCTTGGTCGTTTCTCCTCAGGCCCACGAAGGAATGACCTTGCGATTTATTGAGCCCTTGGGCCTTTCGTGAGGTCTTTTACTCCTTTAGTGGACCTAGGGGATATCTATCCCCCACAAGCCCCAACCACCAAACTTGACCGTTGGTGGAGGCTGTCTGTTCGATGGCGCACCGGACAGTCCGGTGCACACTGGACATGTCCGGTGCCCCCGCCACGTCATCACTGCCGTTGGATTCTGACCGTTGGAGCTTCTGACTTGTGGGCCCGCCTGGCTGTCCGGTGCACACCGGACATCTCCTGTTCATTGTCCGGTGCGCCAGTATGAGCGCGCCTGACTTCTGCGCGCGCGCAGCGTGCATTAAATGCGTCGCAGGTAGCCGTTGGCGCCGAAATAGTCGTTGCTCCGCTGTTACACCGGACAGTCCGGTGTACACCGGACAGTCCGGTGAATTATAGCGGAGCGGCTGAAGTGAATTCCCGAGGCTGGCGAGTTCCTGGGGCGGCTCTCCCTTGGAGCACCGGACACTGTCCGGTGTACACCGGACAGTCCGGTGAATTATAGCGGAGTCGCCTCTGGAAATTCCCGAAGGTGGCGAGTTCGAGTTGGAGTCCTCTGGTGCACCGGACAGTCCGGTGCCCCCAGACCAGAGGTGCCTTCGGTTGCCTCTTTGCTCCTTTGTTGAATCCAAAACTTGATCTTTTTATTGGCTGAGTGTGAACTTTTTACACCTGTATAAACTATACACTTGGGCAAACTAGTTAGTTCAATTATTTGTGTTGGGCAATTCAACCACCAAAATTAATTAGGGACTAGGTGTAAGCCTAATTCCCTTTCACCATTGGATGGCCCTAAGGCGCGGAGTAAGAGCGGATACTCCGCATGTGTCCTCCTGTCGTCGGGGACGATGTCTGTCCCGGGGAGGGGAGTGGTGGTGGTGGTTCCTCGACCGTCCCCGGGTGGTACCGCCAGTTGAAGCTGTCGCCGACTCAGTCCTGGTGACCTGGCTTTGAGTCGGGAAGCCATGATCTCGGTCATACTCCTCCCGACGGCGAATTTCGTTTTCATGCCGCCGTTCGCGCGAAGCATTGATAGAGCTTCGCGCGTCTCGGCGACTGTTGATGGCGTGTCGCAAATCGTTCGGCGGGTGAGCGAGCGGTAGAAGATGGTTGGCCGCCTGAGTGAACAGGCGTCGGTATCCCTCGGCGTCGGGAGTCCGAGGAAGCCCGTCAGCTATCCGAGCTAGTACGCCTCCGACTTCGCTTGGCGTGTTCATAGCTCGGGCGAAGTCGGGGTTCAGGTTGCGCCCGAAGAGCGGATTCTCCCGGCGTTGCCTTGCATCTTGCTCGGCTTGCTCCTGAGTCCGTCGGCGATCACGTCGTCGGGAGTTCCTTCGTTCTCTGAAGACGCGTTCCTCCGGAGTTTCTCCTATCTCCGAGACCTCGTCTCGCGAGACAGGCTGCTCCGGATCCCGTTCTCCGGCCGCGTGATGTCGTCGAACGTTCCGGCGTCGGTTCCTCCGTCGGCGGGATTCTCGTTGGGGTGGTTCTTCTCCAGGCGCGATCGGTTCGTCGTCAGAGACGGCGGGCGACTCCACTCTCCCGATGAAGAGGACGTCGGGGTAGAATGGTGCTGCTGTCATGGCGACTTTCTTTCCGTTCTCCTTTGAGGCCGGAGGAACGGAAAGAACGACTTGCCTTTCCCTGGTTTCCTTCTTCCTCGCGATCCGTGTCCATTCTTTTGTCGGGGAAGTAGACAGCGGAGTCTCCCGGGTCGGCGAGCTTCTAGCTCCAGCCTTTCCGGAGACGATCTTTTTCCGAAGGGCTGGAGGTTGCGTTTCTCCAGCTTTTTCGGAGTTCGTTGGAGGAGACTTCTTTTCCGGTGGGTCCGCGATGCGGTGTAGAATTCCCTCTTCATCCGCTATAGATGAGATTGTCCCGAAGCAGAATACGGATCCAGGACGCACGGTGATCTTGCTGTGGAAGGTGACGGCCATTGAGCTAGCTTGGATCATCGACACACCCCCTACCTGGCGCGCCAGCTGTCGGTGTTTTGGGTCCGACCGCACACCCGGGGTTGCCCCTCAAGGTGTTTTTAGGAGTAGGACGGTGTCAACGACTGTAGCAAAATGGTTCGTGCCGATCGCACGAGGGACAGTGGACAAGATTTGCAGGTTCGGGCCGCTTAGAGATGCGTAACACCCTACGTCCTGGTGAGTATACGAGTGCGGTTACAAGAGGGCTCTCTGGATTGAAGGCGCAGAGAGTTTACGTGGGTGGCTAAGCAAAAATAGGGTCGATCGATCTGAAGGGGTGCCCCCTAGGCCTTATATACTCGACCGTGGGGCAGTACACGTGGATATGATAACAACAAGTAGCTGAAAGGTAGTGAACCTCTTGAGTTTATCCCTACGTAACCCTCGCCGACTTATCCTCGCATGGCTCCATTGCATGGGGGCTTCAGCGCGGGAAAGTCGGGTCTCTGTTGCGATTTACTCGTTCGACGTTGTGGGCCGTCCGAGTTTGCTCCAATCCGGTCTTACGTCTTCTCTGCTTTGTTGATTGTCTTTCCCTAGGCCCACGAAAGAACGACCTTACGATTTATTGGGCTCTTGGGCCTTTCGTGAGGTCTTTTACTTCTTTAGTGGACCCAGGGGATATCTATCCCCCACATCGGGCGAGACGGAAACCCCTCGGGGTCGGCTGCCCTTGCCCGAGGCTAGGCTCGGGCGAGGCGTGATCGAGTCGCTCGTATGGACTGATCCCTGACTTAATCGCACCCATCAGGCCTCTGCAGCTTTATGCTGATGGGGGTTACCAGCTGAGAATTAGGCGTCTTGAGGGTACCCCTAATTATGGTCCCCGACACATGCGATGTGTTTTGCTATTTGTGTGTGAAGAAAAAAATGGTGTATTTTTCTAAGCGCACACGACTAAGCTATCAAAAAAATAAATGGAAAGAACAAAACATTTTATGTTTCAGATTCCACTTTAATTAATTATTTCAGCAGTAAATAATTAGTAGAAAAGTACATGTTTAAATATGGAAATGCTTCATGTTTTTATTCTATTTATTTCTTGTTGCAAATAACAAGTAGAATAAATAATGTTTTATGTTACAATTTCTACTTTAATCAATTATTTCTGGAAGTAAATAATTAGTAGAAAAATGCATGCTTGAATAAGGGAAAATGGCATCATGCACCTGATCTGATTATGCTTATGCATTAATTCTTGTATTATTTTTCTGTTTTATTTCCCGTAGTAGATAAAATAGTAGAAAATTATTAATAGTGCATGTGAAGACTATATGGTGTATACCTGAATCGCTCTAAATATTTATGATGTGTTGAGCTTTTGGACTCATGTCGAGCGATTAAATTGTATAGTGGGTACTCAGACACGTCGATCAGACTACGTTATTAATCGATCGAGTTATGGCATTGGCTGAGCACTGACTGCGCCCTGGCAACACGACGCGGTATTTGTGTCGTACGGACTTGGCTGCGTCATTTGATTGCTATGTCGCACTCTCGCTTAATCGGATCACTCTCGTTGAGTCGGACCACCATCATCGAGTCACACATTTTTCGCACGCCCTGTAGGCATTGTTTGTCTGTTGTGATCATCGAGCCACAATTGTGCCTGTTGCGCATGTTTCATGGACTTGTCATGTACCCCGACTATTGAGCCACAACTGCGCCTGTTGCGCTTATTACGAAGGCTTGCTATGCTGTTGTAGCTCTGATGGTCGCACACGCGTTGACACCAAATACACTAGATCTTGTACTCGCGTGGATTGTGGTGTGTCGTTCAAGCTCCCAGAAATCACGTTATGTGCAACCTTCGTAAACAATTTTATTTGGCTATATGTTTTATTTGATTGTGTTGTGTGGCATCATATATTTATATATATCGCCAAGTGGCCTTAACAATTATACCAAGCCTATAGTGCTTAGAAAATCTGGGAAATTAAATTGAAATACAATGAAACACAGATAAGTTAATTCTTTTCTCTCTCCTCATGCATAATGTTTTACCCGAAGTAACCTGAAGATATATAATATAATGCATGAAATCCTTTTTGGCATATAAGACATCACAAATTGGGATTCTATTAGTAAGCAAAAAGACCTTACCAAATAATGTAAGACCAGAAATCTCAGTCATACATTGCTCAACCAGATGTTAGCACATTGCTCGCTTTGTCGCTGAATGACATGAAGCAAATTTACTATGAGATAAAAGGACATGTAATGACAGCAACACGAAGTTGCGAGTATACCGAGAGGTTATTCTGAGATTTTTTTCACTATGTTAGTGTGAAAACCATAGTGTGTTCCCGTCGAACCACTTTACTCGTTCTATCTAGAACCTCTATGCTTGTGTCGCATACATCTCTCAGAATTGTAAATACTTATAGTCATTGAATTGACTCGGGATAGTCCTTTGACAAGTTTGGTATACACTGTAAGCTAAATGGTAAAGATCGGTCCTGAATGGACACATACCTGGGGTTTATATAGCCGAACTACACTGAATTCCACCCTTTGGCATGCTTACCATTATCTACCTCCGATCTACCAGAAGTGAGAAGAGTAGACAAATAACTATGAAATCCCACATCACCACGAAGCTTGAAGCTAAGTTAGACATTAACATGTCCTTGGTCCTCGAAGCCAGAAAAGTCATATGTCTTAACCACTAGACTACTAGTGATGATAATTTGTGATAGAAATACGAAGATCTTGTAGAGACCTGTTGTATCCTCTCTACTCCTGATGATTTCTTCGTATGAGAGCAGTATTATCTGTTGTTGAAGATGGATCCTAGGCGGATACCAATATTGTTTCGTTCTTGCCAAGCAGTTATCATCATTTACTTCATCAAAAGCTAGTTAAATGGTGATTTTCCCAGATAAAATGAATTTTTGGCCTTGTCTATTCTATTCCAAAGCTTCTCTTTTTGCCGAACAACGAAGAGATCGAAATAATGCTTTATAGAACAAATTGGTATATAATATGAGGAGAAATGTTTGCCCTGCTGGCAGCATCACAAATAATTAACTATTGTTATTAGTTCTCTCTCAAAAGTATAATACCTAAAAATATTGCATAAATCGATACCCAATTTCAGAGCGGTATGAGTAATTGGGTAAACCATGGGCAGTGATAAAAACGAGCTGGACTATACATCTCTGTGTATAAAAATCTTTGCTTGGCAGCATTGGCCTGATGCCATGCACTTTACTACCAATATAAGCACACACATTTTTCCTATGTGCCTCAAAGCACAATACAACCAGTGAATGTCCTTGTGAGCGCTAGACCCTAATGGTCATTTCACTTGTTGATCTGAAGTCAACTAATAGCTCCAAACGACGAATGGTATGCATGAGCCCCTGAAGGACCCTCATGGATAAAAGAGTGTTGCGTATATCAGTCTAAATCTTAATGATTGACTATGCATTTGGTAGTAATAACAATAAGTTTGCAGAATTGTAACCATGAAGCAACTTGTTGTTGCGTGTCTCGCTGGATGCTGAGACTAACCCTTCATATTGAAGGACAAATATGTAGTATTCATGCCACTACACTAATCTAAGTCCAAAGCTCACTGCTTAAAACCCCTATCTGTAATGTGCGTAAGATTTCCCAAATAAATCACCACAATAGCATACAATGGCCACAACTGGATGATTGTGGTTGGGGATATTATCTGTATGCTTTTAGAACATCTCGGCATTAGGGGGAGATAAATGTCCATCTAGTGTAATGCCTCAATATTCTATTAAACGCACAAAAGCTAAATTGAACCTGTCGTTCGGTGTGTACTCCTGTGTATATGGAGTTTGCCAGAAATCGTTGAGGAGTAACCATATTGGTCTGAATGCTTCTACCTGATGTAGATGTGGATATACCCGGGATTAATATAATATCCACATTTGACTTATTGGCATTTGATCTATTCTCGGGGACGCCTGCGAATATGATCTGTTGGTCTTAGTCAAAGCATATATTCTGATTGCAGATTCACGTGGTCTGTAATAACTCTCCTCCGATGAACTCGCCCTGCTGGTGAGTTGCCTCACGAAGAGGTTCATCATGATGATGAAATTCCTAGTAATGCGCGCAATATCATTGTGCTAGGAATACGGAACAATGAATCTTTTGTTTTTGGGAAATGACGAAGATCATTATTAAATGTGGAAGACAAATATGTCGACACCTATCTTGCCCCTCTAGATTGCAAATGGATCCAAAACAAAGTCCTAGGCATGAGTGCTTTAAGCTCTCTTATCGGGTCATTGATAAATGCAATCTAGGGTGAACCAATAATCGCAAAATGAAAGTCGCGAGCTTGAAGTTCGGACATTTATGGGCACTGCTGAAATAATGTGTGGTGAATGTGATGGTTCAAGTGGTCTTGTGAGAGACCTATCCCACATATGTGTTGAATAAACACTGTTCCGCTATGTAATATATCTGGCAAATGGCATGAATTAAAATATGCAGTTAATAGGATTCTGAAGATCCGTCATGAGATCCTAGAAGGACTCGTATCTTTGAATTATAAATATGCAACATATAAATCTCTTACCAAATAATACATTCCTGATGAATGAACACTCTCCTATGTAGAGAGAATATCTCCTAGATGAGATTATAGTTCCTTGATGGAACCTTTCCAGAAGAAATAAAGTCTGTGTTAAACACCAAAGTTTGATAATCCCTATAAAGGGATAAAGACCCATATAGACCCGAGAATGAATGAAATGAGGAACCAAAGGACTTGAAGTTTGCTTGATAAGCACATGTGCATGTCACGAGTTTTACCGAGTGTATGTACACTCGTGTATTCCACCATATGTGGAATTACGGTATCCTCTAAAGCCCTGATGGCAGAAACCTATAAGGTTTAGGTGTTACTGGCAAAATATCCCCATTGTGCTAGAATGGCAGACTACAACGATGTATCTGATCGATAAAAAATCTCTGATGGATTATGATCTTTGATGGACTTTTATTACACCATCATAGATGTTGCGATGGATGAACACCTGGAGCGATGTGTCATATTTAGAATATGTACTATTGCAACTATATTATCCCCTAAGTCCTACTGAAGGACATGTTATTTGCTTTGCACAACTATGTATAAATTGTGGTGTAAGATAGAAAATGATAGCACCCCAACCTCATCCATTCTCGTTATTCCAAATGAACAATGAGACATATATCTTGAAGAATATGCTTGAGTTATGAGGGATAACGACTTTGACGGATGTCATCGTCAGGGGGAGCGAATGCTTATATTGATCACAATCGTGAGACAATAAATGCCATATTCTATGTCTGAAGGCATCAGCTTGATGATCAATATGTAAACATTTATGGAAGTTTCTATCAAATATAAAGATCCAGCCAATCGAACACCATCAGTCAAGGTGGCTTATTTATGTTGATACGTGCACTTACCTCGTATATCCTAGAAGTGAGTAGAGGTAAAGTTCCTGAAATAGTCCTTGCAAGGATATGCAATCCGTTTGTTAAATCTTTATGTGCATACACTTCTAGAAGAAGATGTTTTGTCTTATTGATACAGTTTTGCAAGGATCAGGGGGAGCACATTTCTAAAGCTAGCCCTTGTAGAAGATTCGATAGAATCTAGATCCCAGAGGATCGAAATCTGTCCCGATGACAACAGTTGTACTCTTTTTCCCTTGGTGAGTTTTCTTGAAGTTTCTCACATGAGGTTTTTAACGAGGCAACACAGTGCAAATGCAATTTGTATCACCATGCACTCTTTCTCCATATTTTTCCACTAGGTTTTTCGGAGTTTTAACGAGGCATGTGTTGGTCGCGGTATTCGCCCAAGGGGGAGTGTTAAGTAACCCTAGTTAGGGTTATGTGGGCAAATACCCGCTTTGCCCCTGAGGGGTCTCACGTCTCTATATAAGGAACCTGTACACCCCTCATAATACAGAGAAGAGAAAGAGGCCAGAGGCCCAACCCTATATCCAGTGTCTCGTGTGTTTCCTCTGTCGTGCTTATGGGAAGGGAGACGGGTTCTCTACATCTTCTTGCGCCTATACTGCTGACGGGAGGGAAGGGAGCGGATCTGGTGATCCGTGGTAACGTAGTTCTTAACACTATCGTCCCATCCATCGTCTGTGTCTGTGGGACTGATCTATCTACTCCATGGGATCGACCACGCACGGAGACAATGCATATGCATGCATGGGCTCGTGTACTACGTACAGCTAGCGACACCGAGAGCTCGCCTTGCCTTCGATTTTGTCGCGTCCATATCCTCCATGGATGGACCCAGCTGCTGGTCAAACGCCATGCGTTGCTCCATCATGGCTTCCATTCCACCGGTTGGGAGTTTGGTTGGAGGAGGAAAAAAGTGTTGAAAACTATGTTACCACGGATCACCAGATCCGCTCCCTTCCCTCCCGTCAGCAGTAGAGGCGCAAGAAGCTGTAGATAACTCGTCTCCCTTCCCATAAGCACGACAGAGGAAACACACGGGACACATGATATAGGGTTGGGCCTCTGGCCTCTTTCTGATCTCTGTATTATGAGGGGGTGTACAGGTTCCGTATATAGAGATGTGAGACCCCTCAGGGGCAAAGCAGGTATTTGCCCACATAACCCTAACTAGGGTTACTTAACACTCCCCCTTGGGCGAATACCGCGATCAACACATGGCTCATTAAAACTCCAAAAAACCCAGTGGGAAAAATGTGGAGAAAGAGTGCATGGTGATACAAATTTCATTTGCACTTTGTTGCCTCGTTAAAAACCTCATGTGAGAAACTTCAAGAAAACTCACCAAGGGAAAAAGAGTACAACAACTGTCATCGGGACAGATTTCGATCCTCTAGGATCTAGATTCTATCGAATCTTCTACAAGGGCTAACTTTAGAAATGTGCTCCCCCTGATCCTTGCAAAACTGTATCAATAAAGCAAAACATCTTCTTCTGGAAGTATATGCACATAAAGATTTAGCAAACAGATTGCATATCTTTGCAAGGACTATTTCAGGAACTTTACCTCTACTCACTTCTAGGATATACAAGGTAAGTGCACGTATCAATATAAATAAGCCACTTTGACTGATGGTGTTCGATCGACTAGATCTATATATTTGATAGAAAGTTCCATAAAGGTTCACATATTGATCATCAAGCTCACGCCTTCAGGGCATAGAATATGACATTTATTGTCTCACGATTGTGATCAATATAAGCATTCGCTCCCCCTGACGATGACATCTGTCAAAGTCGTTATCCCTCATAACTCAAGCATATTCTTCAAGATATGTCTCATTGTTCATCAGAAATAACGAGGATGGATGAGGTTGGGGTGCTATCATTTTCTATATTACACCACAATTTTATACATAGTTGTGCAAAGCAAATAACATGTCCTTCAATAGGACTTGGGGGATAATATAGTTGCAATAGTACATATTCTAAATATGACACATCGCTCTAGGCGTTCATCCTTTGCAACATCTATGATGGTGTAACAAAAGTCCATCAAAGGTCGTAATCCATCAGGGATTTTTCATCGATTGGATATATCGTTATAGTGTGTCATTCTGGCACAATGCGGATATTTTTGCCAGTAACACCTAAACCTTATAGGTTTCTGCCATCGTGGCTTTAGAGGATACCGTAATTCCACATCTAGTGAAAATTACCATGAGTAAAACTCATGGAATGCACATGTGCTTATTCTGTGAACTTCAAGTCCTTTGGTACCTCACCTTATTCCTTTTCGGGTCTATATGGGTCTTTATCCCTTTATAGGGATTATCAAACTTTGGTGTTTAACACAGACTTTATTTCTTCTGGAAAAGTTCCATCAAGGAACTATAATCTCATCTAGGAGATATTCTCTCTACATAGGAGAGTGTTCATTCGTCAGGAATGTATTATTCGGTACGAGATTTATATGTTGCATATTTATAAATCAAAGATATGGATCCTCCTAGGATCTCATGACGGATCTTCAGAATCCTATTAACTGCATAATTTAATTCATGCCATTTGCCAGATATATTACATAGCGGAACAGTGTTTATTCAACACATACGTGGGATGGGTCTCTCACAAGACCACTTGAACCATCACATTCACCACACATTATTTCAATAGTGCCCATAAATGTCCGAACTTCAAGCTCGTGACTTTCATTTTGCGATTATTGGTTCAGCCTCGATTGCATTAATCAATGACCCGATAAGAGAGCTTAAAGCACTCATGCCTAGGACTTTGTTTTGGATCCATTTTGCAATCTAGAGAGGCAATATAGGTGTCGACATATTTGTCTCCCACATTTAATAATGATCTCCGTTATTTCCCAAAACGAAAGATTCATTGTTCCGTATTCCCAGCACAATGATATTGCGCGCATTGCTAGGAATTTCATCATCAAGATGAACCTCTTCGTGAGGCAAATCACCATCAGGGTGAATTAATCGGAGGAGAGTTATCACAGACCACGTGAATCTGCAATCAGAAACATATGCTTTGACTAAGGCCAATGGATCATATTCGCAGGCGTCCCCGAGAATAGATCAAATGCCAATAAGTCAAATGTGGATATGATATTAATCCCGGGTATATCCACATCTACATCAGGTAGAAGCATTCAGACCAATATGGTTACTCCTCAACGATTTCTGGCAAACTCCATATACACAGGAGTACACACTGAACGACATATTTAGTTTGAATTTTGTGCGTTTAATAGAATATTGAGGCATTACACTATATGGGCATTCCTCCCCCTAATGCCGAGATGTTCTAAAAGCATACATATAAAATCCCCAACCACAATCATCCAGTTATGGCCAATGTATGCTATTGTGGTGATTTATTTGGGAAATCTTACGCACATTACAGATAGGGTTTTATGTAGTGAGCTTTGGACTTAGATTAATGTAGTGACATGAATACTACATATTTGTCCTTCACATGAAGGGTTAGTCTCAACATCCAGCGAGACACGCAACGACAAGTTGCTTCATGGTTACAATTCTGCAAACTTATTGTTATTATTACCAAATGCACAGTCAATCATTAAGATTTAGACTAACATGCACAACACTATTTTATCCATAAGGCTTCTTCAGGGGCTCATGAATACCATTCGTCATTTGGAGCCATTAGTTGACTTCAGATCAACAAGTAAAATGACCATCAGGGTCTAACGCTCACAAAGACATTCACTAGTTGCATTGTGCTTTAAGGCACATAGGAAAATGTGTGTTTATATTGGTAGTAAAGTGCACGACATCAGGCCAATGCTGCCAAGCAGAGATTTTTATATGTAGAGATGTATAGTCCAGCTCGTTTTATTATTGCCCATTGTTTACCCAATTACTCATACCGATCTGAAATTGGGTATCAATTTATGCAACATTTTTAGGTATTATAATTTTGAGAGAGAATTTATAACAATAGTTAATAATTTGTGATGCTGCCAGCAGGACAAACATTTCTCCTCATATTATATATCAATTTGTTCTATAAAGCATTATTTCGATCTTTTCGTTGTTCGACAAAAAGAGAAGCTTTGGAATAGAACAGACAAGGCAAAGAATTCATTTTATCTGGGAAAATCACCATATAACTAGCTTTTGATGAAGCAAATGATGATAACTGCTTGGCAAGAACGAAACAATACTGGTATCCGCCTAGGATCCATCTTCAACACTGAAAGCATCTAGGCCCCTGGTTGGTTTTAGTGATTAATGACAACGTATTATTATATGTGACTAACGTGTGTTTTGCAGAGACAAATGGTAAGTTAGGTCACATGACAGGTAGAAGTACTACAACGGAGAAAACAATCCCGGAGATAAGAACTCGAAGCGACGGCTAAAACGACGAAACAAAAGGTGAAGGTCTACGGAGTCCGAGTGTCAAGGAGATGTGGACACTCGCATTTTAATTAGGCTTTTTATTCTTCTTTTAGCCGTACTATAAAGAGGGGTTGTCGATGAGTAGTTTGACCAAGAGAGTTCTAGTGTAGTGTTGGTGCACAATCACACTCATACACAGTGCTAGGTGTCACTCTAGAACTCACACACAAGTTAGAGCGAAAACCGATTTGAAAATCAGCTGAAAAACAAGACTTAGGGTTTCTGGCTTTGGGGCACCGGACTGTCCGGTGTGCACCGGACTGTCCGGTGCACCCTCTGCCTGGTGGGACCAGGCTGGTCCACAGCAGAGCCTTCCCAGTCGCAGAATCCCGAGAGCGCTGCCTTCGGAGATGAATTTTAGTGGCACACCGGACATCGCACCGGACTGTCCGGTGTGCACCGGACAGTGGACTGTTCACTGTCCGGTGCGTCATGAGTCCAACGGCTAGCTGTCAGAACTAGCCGTTGGAAGTGACCGTTGGCGCACCGGTGGCGCACCGTTGGCGCACCGGTGGCGCACCGGACTGTCCGGTGCGCCATCGCGCAGCTGGTTTCCTGTAACGGCTAGTTGGTGGGTGAGGGCTATTTATACCCCTTCCACCCACCATATTCATTGTCTTGCACTCCACATTTATTCCAGCACCTTGGTAGAGTATTGCAAGCACCAAAAGCCTAGTGAGGAGATTAGAGAATCATAATCCGCGCTTGTTCCTCATTAGCGCTAGTGAGAGCCACCTAGAGCACACACCACTTGCATTAGGCTTCTCTTGGTCAAGCGAAAGTCTATGGCTTGTTACTCTTGGTGATCGGCATCACCTAGACGGCTTGGTGGCGTTGGGAGCTCGGTGATCACCGTGAAGATCTTGTTGGTGACCCGACTCAAGTTTGTAAGCGGTCTCGAGGGATCCACCGCGCCGGAGTGGCAAAGGATCATCTCGTAGTGAGCACTTGGTTCTTGCGAGGACCAAGGGGGAGCGATACCCTTGCGCGGGTGCTCCAACGAGGACTAGTGGAGAGTGCCGACTCTTCGATACCTCGGGAAAAATTGGAGGAGTCTTCTAAACTTTGCTTTACATTCCGCACTTAATTCAAGCTATTTACTTTGTGTATTTGTTTAGCAAGTATTTGAAGCATTGTTTTAGCCTTGTTACATTTCTAGTATTATTTTCTTAGTGCTAGTTGTTGGGGTGA
The DNA here is from genome assembly GCF_902167145.1 of Zea mays. Lineage (NCBI taxonomy): Eukaryota > Viridiplantae > Streptophyta > Magnoliopsida > Poales > Poaceae > Zea > Zea mays. The sequence goes on from NC_050100.1 coordinate 8,437,545, forward strand.
AGTTGGGCTCTTGTTTAGCTCTTGCTTAGGTTTTAATTAGTGTTGATTTTTAGAAAAGCCCAATTCACCCCCCCTCTTGGGCATCGTGATCCTTTCAATTGGTATCAGAGCCTTGTTGCTCATAGATTAGCTTAACCGCTAGAGTTACGATGTCCGGTGGGGATGGACCTCCTCCCGTTTTTGATGGTGACGATTTTCCTTATTGGAAAATTCGTATGGAAGCATACTTAGAGGCTATAGACATTGGTGTCTATAAAGCCGCCACTCAAGGGTTTCCCCAACCTAGAGATCCCACAAATCTTGTAGGTGATGAGTTCAATTATGAGAAATGGAATGCGAAGGCCAAAAACACCCTTTTTAGAGGCCTTTGCAAAGATGTGTTCAATAGAGTTCGGAATCATAAAAATGCTCATGATTTGTGGATGGACATTTGTGCTCTACACGAAGGAACTAGAAGTGAACGTGAGGAGAGATATCACATAGCTATGCGAAAGTTAAATTCTTTTGAAATGCTTACTAATGAAAATGCAAACGCTATGTACTCACGACTTAATATTCTTGTAGAGGAAGTCAATGGATTGGGGCTTACTCAAATCTCACAACCGGATGTTGTGAGGAAGATTCTCAGTGTCCTCCCAATAGACAAATATGGACACATTGTCACTGTGCTACATCAAATGGATCTTTCAGTTACCACACCTACACAAATTTTGGGAAAGATCAATGCTCATGAGATGTACATGCACATCAACAAAGAAGAATCATCTTCCAAAAGAAAGGATTTGGCTCTCAAAGCAAATCATGAAAGAAAAGGAAAAGCAAAAATTCAAGTTGAGGAAGAATCCTCAAGTGATGACGACCTTGATGCAAACATTGCCTTGATGGTAAGGAAGACCACCAAGATGTTGAAGAAGCTAAATAGAGAAGGCATCAAATTTGATTCAAGAAAGAAGAAGTTCTTCTCCAACAAAAGAAAGCCCATTTCTGAGATGGACTGCTACAACTGTGGTGAGCTTGGTCATCTTGCTCATCAATGCAACAAGCCCAAGAAGAACAAGTTCAAGGGCAAGAAAGAAGATGACAGTGATGATGAAAAGAAAGAAAAGAAATTCTTCAAAAGAAGGGATGGGAAGCAAAAGAGGTTCCACAAAAAGAAGAATGAAAAGGCTTATATTGTTGGCGACTGGCTCACCGACGTCGAGTCATCAAGTGGATCTTCTTCAAGTGAAGAAGAGGATGATGAAAAAGTTGCGGCCATCGCCGGGGACTTCTCTTCACCACCACCATCGCCATCATCCACTTCTCACCTGTGCCTTATGGCTAGGGGTGAACGAAAGGTACAAAATGATATTAATATTGATGATGCTAGTGATAGTGATAGTGATGAAGAATTTGCTTCACCTTCATATGATGAGTTAGCTGACTTACTTAAAGAATATACTCAAATCATTAGAAAGTCAAAAGCTAAATGTGACAGGTTAAAAAATGAAAATGAATCTTTAAAGGCCAAGTATGACATAGTTATGAAGGCTAGTGATGAAATAAAAGAAGAAAATAAAACTATGTCATCAACTATAAATGAGCTCACAAACTCCCTAAAAGATGCTAAGGAGAAATATGACAAATTAAATGAAGCTAATAGGGAGTTGCAAAATAGACTAGTTAAGATCAAGGAAGACTATACTCAAATTAAATTTGATCATGACAATCTTCTTGTTGAAAATGAACTTTTATCTTGCAAAACACATGAGGCTATTAACCCTGTTGTTAAGCTTGATGTAGCAACCTCATGTGATGATTTGGTTCAAGAAGAGCAAACTAGTCTACATGCTGAATTGACTGAAAAAGTTGAAGTCCTGACTTTAGACAATCAAAAATTGAAGAATTATTTGACTGATGCAACTACTAGAGGAAAAGTTGCTATTGAGAACAATGATTTCAACAATGAGTTGGCAGTGGATAATCAAAGGCTTAAGAATGAGGTCAAGAAATTAAAAAGTGAAAATGAACATCTTGCAACAAGTGTGCAAAAGTTCAACAAGGGTCAATACCTCCAAAATGAGCTGCTTATGAACACTGTTATGAAAAATAACAAGAGTGGTATTGGATACAATGCTTTTATGCAAAAGAAAGCTATCACTCAACACAAGCCAATGCAGACTCACAAGCCTATCAAATGCTTTGAGTGTGGAAATGAAGGTCATTTTGCCCACAACTGCAAAGCTAAACCACCAACTCCCTTGCCTAAGCACTCAAGACCATTTGCTTTCAATGCTCACTATGTTCTAAGAAAGGTTGCAAATGGAAAAATTAAGGTTACATTCCTAGGTCCACCAAATAAGAGTAGACCTAGACAAATCTGGGTGGCAAAGTCCTTAATTGAGAGAGTCACTGGTCCTATGCAATATAGGGCTCTCAAAACTCAAGCTTGAATTGTCTGTGAATGTAGGTGAACTACAAGACCGGTGGGAGCCATTGGGTTATTGACAGTGGATGCACACAACATATGACAGGCAACCCACGGATGTTCACCTCATTAGATGAGAATGTTGATGGTCAAGATAAAATCACATTTGGAGACAACTCAAAAGGAAAAGTACAAGGACTTGGCAAGGTGGCAATCTCAAATGACTTATCAATATCAAATGTTCTCTTAGTTGCACCTCTGAGCTTCAATTTATTATCAGTAGGACAACTCTGTGATCTTGGACTTCAATGCTTATTCACTCCATCAGAGGTTATTGTAACAAAAATGGATGATGAATCAATGGTATTCAAGGGATTTAGATACAACAACCTCTACTTAGTGGATTTCACTTCAGAAGATGCAGACTTAAGAACTTGCCTCTTCACCAAAGCTTCTCTTGGATGGCTTTGGCATAGGAGGCTTGCACATGTTGGGATGAGCACACTCAAGAAGGTATTAAAGAAAGATATGGTTAGAGGATTAAAGGATGTGGTATTTGAAAAGGACAAGCCATGCAGTGCATGTCAAGCTGGAAAGCAGGTTGCTAATACACATCCCACTAAAGCTTTCATGTCAACATCAAGGCCACTGGAACTACTTCATATGGATTTATTTGGACCTACAAATTATGTCAGTGCCGGTGGCAACCTCTACTGTTTAGTGATTGTTGATGATTTCTCAAGATACACTTGGGTGTTCTTTCTCCATGACAAATCTGAAGTTGCATCTATATTCAAAAAGTTTGCCAAGAAAGCTCAAAATGAATTTGATTGCAAGATTAAGAAGATTAGAAGTGACAATGGCAAAGAATTTGACAACACCAACATTCATGAGTACTGTGATGAAATTGGGATCAAGCATGAAGTATCTGCCACATATACACCTCAACAAAATGGAGTTGTTGAAAGGAAAAATAGGACCTTGATCACTCTTGCAAGAACAATGATTGATGAGTATAACACACCGGAGAGGTTTTGGGCCGAAGCTGTCAACACTGCTTGCTATGCATCAAACAGGCTATTTCCTCACCGGCTACTTGCGAAGACTCCCTATGAACTGCTAAATGGGAAAAAGCCAGACGTCTCTTTCTTCCGGGTGTTTGGGTGCAAATGCTACATCTACAAAAAACGCCATCATCTAGGGAAGTTTCAAAGACGTTGTGATATTGGTTTTCTTTTGGGTTATTCATTAAAGTCCAAAGCATATCGAGTATTCAACCATGCCACTGGCGTGGTAGAAGAAACATATGATGTGGAATTTGATGAGACTAATGGCTCCCAGGGAGCACTTGAAAATCTTGATGATGTAGGTGATGAGCCACTTAGGGAAGCAATGAAGAACATGCCTATTGGAGCTATCAAACCAAAAGAAGATGAAGAAGAGGTGCAAATCATTGACAGGCCTTCTTCATCAAATGTACCACAAGATAATGAAAAAGATGAGAGGCATGCAAATGAAGATACATTTGTCTCTCATGAACAAGCAAGGGTACAAACCGAAGATGTTGATGCTCCAGGATCTTCTTCCCAAGTGATTGACAGGAGAAACTCATCACTACTTCAAGCTCATCCTCAAAACCAAATCATCGGGAGTCCTTCACAAGGGGTTATTACTCGATCACATAAACATGCTAATTTTATTGAACATCACTCCTTTGTTTCTTGTGTTGAGCCTACTTGTATAGATGAGGCGCTACAGGATCCGGACTGGGTGAATGCCATGCATGAAGAACTTAACAACTTCACCCGTAACGAAGTTTGGACTCTAGAGAAGCCCCCACAAGATGCAAGAATCATTGGAACAAAGTGGGTGTTCAGAAACAAACAGGATGATCAAGGTGTGATTGTAAGAAACAAGGCAAGACTTGTTGCAAAAGGATTCTCTCAAGTTGAAGGCTTAGATTTTGGAGAGACCTTTGCACCGGTTGCTCGACTGGAAGCCATCCGTATCCTACTTGCATATGCATCATGTTATGATATAAAACTTTATCAAATGGATGTAAAAAGTGCATTTTTAAATGGCTTCATAAATGAACTTGTATATGTTGAGCAACCGCCTGGATTTGAAGACCCTAGATATCCTAACCATGCTTACAGGTTGTCCAAGGCGCTATATGGGCTAAAGCAAGCTCCAAGGGCTTGGTATGAGCGTCTTCGCGACTTCCTCATCGAAAAGGGCTTCAAAATCGGGACCGTCGACACAACTCTCTTCACCAAGAAACATAACGGTGATATTTTCATTTGTCAAGTATATGTTGATGATATAATCTTTGGCTCGACAAGTGACTGTCATTGCAAGGAATTTGGTGAGTTGATGTCGAAGGAGTTCGAGATGTCAATGATTGGTGAGCTAACATACTTCCTCGGCTTTCAAGTCAAGCAAATGAAAGATGGTAACTTTCTCTCTCAAGAGAAGTATACCAAAGACTTGTTGAAAAGATTCAACATGGAGAAGTGCAAACCAATCAAGACCCCCACGCCAGCTTCCACTGCTACCCCTGCTCAGGCTCCCACTTCCGCTCCACCTGTCCCTCCTCCTCGCTTCCGGGAGCGTGATGAGACTGAGGTCCGTCCTCTGGCTTCGGATCCTCGTCTATTTGATCTTCAGCGTGCTACTGCAGCCCGGGTACGTCGGTTCAGGTACGTACCCGTGGAGTCTTGGCTGCCAGCTCAGAGAGACCCAGCAGCAGGAGTTCTTTTCAGCACTCGGATTCAGGAGTCTTTCTTCAGGGCACAGATGTCAGCTCAGATTGCGCTACGTGTTCACCGCCTCTTAGATCTTCTAGCCTTCTTGCTAGCAGCCGGTGCTGAGTCTGAGGCGCATCTCACATATTTGCCAGGCCTTCTATCCTTTCTGACTATCAGCGGCAGATATGTTGAGGAGTGGGTCCGCGTCTTCTATGCCTCTGTTTGGATTGACCCGGATCATCAGTGGATGAGGTTCCGCTTTGAGCGCGAGGATGTCACGATCACTGCCAGTCAGATCAGACAGCTTTTTGGATTCCCTGATTCGTCGACTCGCCTCCACAGTCTCTGTTACGGCACTTCAGATCCTCCACGTCGCCCTCACGGCGGTGTGGCTCCAGGGACAGCTCACGTCGCGGCTCTGTTCCGCCCGCCTTTTTCAGATGGGTCGCGACGTTCTCCAGCAGACTTCACTACTGCAGCGAAGTACTTGTATGAGCTCGTCAGACGGACACTCCTGCCTAGGATGGGATACAGGGAGGCTACCACTCATATTCAGCTTTGGCTCCTTGGTGCCCTGGTATCCCACTCTGAGTTTGATGTTGTGGATTTTCTGATCTGTGAGATTGAGGACACCGTTCTGGATGGGATTCGTGCTCGTCGGCAGCTACCTTATGCTCACTACTTGTGCCACATCTTTGCGCAGCTGATCCAGCCACCTCGTTTTCAGAGTACCCTTGAGGCCTCACGCCTTGTATTTGGATCTTACCGTCCTGCTCCTGAGATTCCAGTGCCAGCTTATGCTCCTGTGTTTGACACTCAGGCCGAGGATGCTGCACTTCGACAGTTTGACTCCCAGGGTGCAGCAGCTGATGATGATGATGATGATGATTTTGGGGTTCCTCTTCCGCCTCCGCCTCCTATGCCTCCACGCTCACATGATCATGAGGCTGGGAGTTCCCGTGCTGCCCCTGCTCCTCCAGCTTTGGACCCTGCTCTTGCTTCGATTCTTCAGACTCTCACCCAGCAGCAGCAGACTCTCACCCAGCAGCAGCAGACTCTCACCCAGCAGCAGGCTCTCCTGGCAGCCGAGCAGGCCCGTTTATCCGACCGTATGCTCTCGATGTTTCAGAGCATGCAGGACAGGCAGGATGCTCTTCAGCAGCAGCTTATTCAGGATAGGGCAGAGAATAGGGCATTCATGGCCCTCATGCTTCAGCATTCTGGTATCTCAGCGTCTCCAGTTTAGTCTGCTCCGCCTTCTTCGCTTCACGCTCCAGTAGTGCCTTCGATCTTGTCTGCACCCCCTGCTGTTACCTCTCCGCTCCGGCCGGTCACCTTGGCGTTCACTTCACCAGTTCTCAGCTCTGTCTGCCCGCAGCCGCCAGTGCCACCAGCATCTGCTGTTACCACTACCGCTGTGGCAGTATCTGTGACTGCTTCTGCTCCGGTAGCTCCTGCAGCGCTGCCTGCGTCCGAGTCAGTACCAGCTCCAGCTTCTACCGCAGATCCTGGATCCGAGACTGACTCTGACCCTCCGTCGGCGTTTGCTCTGCTACCTCGACCTCGACCGGATGCGCCCCCGTCGCCTCCTCCTGCATCCGATGTTTAGGTCCCTTTTGGTGTTTGACGCCAAAGGGGGAGAGATATGAGTTGTGAGAGCTAGGGGGAGTCAGAGAGTTAGTAGAGAGTCAGTGTCCTTTTGATGTAATATTTGTGCCTGCTACTCTCTGTACTAGCTTTATGTTTTTGGCTCACAAACTCGTCATATACTCTCGTTGCTTTTGGTTGACTGTGTGTATTACGTTTTCACCTTATTTCAAATCACCAGTCTTCTAGCTCTTGTTTCATTAATTTACTTTCTCTTTTATATGAACAAGAATCTTATGATGTGTATGCGCTCACTCTTATTATTATGGTACACATTTCTTCTGTCAAAAATTACTGAGTATAACTAACCATTCTTTCTATTGACAGAATCTTCAAAACAAACTACTCTCACAAAACTTGTAGGGTTGTCATCAATCACCAAAAAGGGGGAGATTGAAAGCATCTAGGCCCCTGGTTGGTTTTAGTGATTAATGACAACGTATTATTATATGTGACTAACGTGTGTTTTGCAGAGACAAATGGTAAGTTAGGTCAGATGACAGGTAGAAGTACTACAACGGAGAAAACAATCCCGGAGATAAGAACTCGAAGCGACGGCTAAAACGACGAAACAAAAGGTGAAGGTCTACGGAGTCCGAGTGTCAAGGAGATGTGGACACTCGCATTTTAATTAGGCTTTTTATTCTTCTTTTAGCCGTACTATAAAGAGGGGTTGTCGATGAGTAGTTTGACCAAGAGAGTTCTAGTGTAGTGTTGGTGCACAATCACACTCATACACAGTGCTAGGTGTCACTCTAGAACTCACACACAAGTTAGAGCGAAAACCGATTTGAAAATCAGCTGAAAAACAAGACTTAGGGTTTCTGGCTTTGGGGCACCGGACTGTCCGGTGTGCACCGGACTGTCCGGTGCACCCTCTGCCTGGTGGGACCAGGCTGGTCCACAGCAGAGCCTTCCCAGTCGCAGAATCCCGAGAGCGCTGCCTTCGGAGATGAATTTTAGTGGCACACCGGACATCGCACCGGACTGTCCGGTGTGCACCGGACAGTGGACTGTTCACTGTCCGGTGCGTCATGAGTCCAACGGCTAGCTGTCAGAACTAGCCGTTGGAAGTGACCGTTGGCGCACCGGTGGCGCACCGTTGGCGCACCGGTGGCGCACCGGACTGTCCGGTGCGCCATCGCGCAGCTGGTTTCCTGTAACGGCTAGTTGGTGGGTGAGGGCTATTTATACCCCTTCCACCCACCATATTCATTGTCTTGCACTCCACATTTATTCCAGCACCTTGGTAGAGTATTGCAAGCACCAAAAGCCTAGTGAGGAGATTAGAGAATCATAATCCGCGCTTGTTCCTCATTAGCGCTAGTGAGAGCCACCTAGAGCACACACCACTTGCATTAGGCTTCTCTTGGTCAAGCGAAAGTCTATGGCTTGTTACTCTTGGTGATCGGCATCACCTAGACGGCTTGGTGGCGTTGGGAGCTCGGTGATCACCGTGAAGATCTTGTTGGTGACCCGACTCAAGTTTGTAAGCGGTCTCGAGGGATCCACCGCGCCGGAGTGGCAAAGGATCATCTCGTAGTGAGCACTTGGTTCTTGCGAGGACCAAGGGGGAGCGATACCCTTGCGCGGGTGCTCCAACGAGGACTAGTGGAGAGTGCCGACTCTTCGATACCTCGGGAAAAATTGGAGGAGTCTTCTAAACTTTGCTTTACATTCCGCACTTAATTCAAGCTATTTACTTTGTGTATTTGTTTAGCAAGTATTTGAAGCATTGTTTTAGCCTTGTTACATTTCTAGTATTATTTTCTTAGTGCTAGTTGTTGGGGTGAAGTTGGGCTCTTGTTTAGCTCTTGCTTAGGTTTTAATTAGTGTTGATTTTTAGAAAAGCCCAATTCACCCCCCTCTTGGGCATCGTGATCCTTTCAAACACCAGATAGTATTGCTCTCGTACGAAGAAATCATCAGGAGTAGAGAGGATACAACAGGTCTCTACAAGATCTTCATATTTCTATCACAAATTATCATCACTAGTAGTCTAGTGGTCAAGACATATGGCTCTTCTGGCTCCGAGGACTAAGAATATGTTAATGTCTAATTTAGCTACAAGCTTTGTGGTGATGTGGGATTTCATAGTTATTTGTCTACTCTTCTCACTTCTAGTAGATCGGAGGTAGATAATGGTAAGCATGCCAAATGGTGGAATTCAGTGTAGTTCGGCTACATAAACCCTAGGTATGTGTCCATTCAGGACCGATCTTTACCATTTAGTTTGCAGTGTATACCAAACTTGTCAAAGGACTATCCCGAGTCAATTCAGTGACTATAAGTATTTACAATTCCGAGAGATGTATGCGACACAAGCATAGAGGTTCTAGATAGAACGAGTAAAGTGGTTCGACGGGAACACACTATGGTTTTCACACCAACATAGTGAAAATTTTCTCAGAATAACCTCTCGGTATACTCGCAACTTCGTGTTGCTGGCGATTACATGTCCTTTTATCTCATAGTTTGCTTCATGTTATTTAGCGACAAAGAGAGCAATGTGCTAACATCTGGTTGAGCAATATATGGCTGAGATTTATAGTCTTAAATTATTTGGTAAGGCCTTTTGCTTACTAATAGAATCCCAATTTGTGATGTCTTCTATGCCAAAAAGGCTTTCATGCATTATATTATATATCTTCGGGTTACTTCGAGTAAAACTTTATGCATGAGGAGAGAGCAGAGAATTATTTATTTGTGTTTCATAGGTATTTCATTAACTTCCCAGATCTTACAAGCACCATAGAGCTTGTCAAAGTTGTTATGGCCACTTGGCGATATATATAAATATATTAAGCCACACAACACATGTCAAACAAAATATAGAGCCAAACGAAATTATTTACGAAGGTTGCGCTATGCTGTGACTTCAGGGGCTCGGATAACCCACCACATTCCGCGAGTACAAGCTCCAGTGTATCTGGCGGCAACACGGTTGCGGCCATCAGGGCTACGACAGTATAGCAAGCCTTCGTAATAAGCGCAACAGGCACAGTTATGGCTCGGTAATTGGGGTACACGATAAATCCACGCAACGTGCGCAACAGGCGCAATTTTGGCTCGCGTCAGACAGACAGTGCCTACAGGGCATGCAAAAAATACGCGACTCAGCGATGACGGTCTAACTCAACGGGAGCGATCCGATTAATGGAGAGCGCGACATAGCAATCACATGACGCAGCCAAGTTCGAACGTCACAAATATTGCGCCGTGTTGCCAGGGCGCAGTCAATATTCAGCTAATGCCATAACTCAGCCGATTACCAACGCAGCCTGATCGTCGTGTCCGAGTACCCACTATACAATTTAATCGCTCGTCGTGAGTCTGAAAAACTCAACGCAACGCAAATATTCGGAGCGATTTAAATATGCTCAGTATATCCTGCGCATATGTTTTAATAATTTTCTGCTAATTATTTAGCACATGAAATAATATTAATGCAGAAAAAAATAAAACACCAGAATTAATGTCTGAACATAACATATGAGGTGTAAAAGACATTTCTCCATATTTAAGCATGCATTTTCTACTAATTATTTAATACGGGAAATAATTAATTAAAGTAGAAACTGCAAAAATGGTTTATTCTATTTATTATTTGATACAGGAAATAAATAGAATAAACAACATAGAGCATATATGAAATAATTTAACCGGAAATTTTAGTGCGATTTTTAAGCCAACCATCGCTAACAGTCAGAGCATCACATGCAAGTGAAGTCCACCTTCACTCACGACACTTCGCATGCAAGGCTGCATGCAAGGCTGCTCCGCAGGGAAAAAAATTTGTTGCAGCCCGGCTGCAAACCAGACTGTTTGCAGCCCCTCACAAAAAGGAGGATAGGTCCCACCCGCAGGTAAATAATACAACTAAAACGTTATCTGGTGGACCTACAGGTGGGGCCTATCCACCTTTTTGTGAGGGGCTGCAAACAGCCTGGTTTGCAGCCGGGCTGCAACAAATTTTTTTCCCGCAGGGAAAAAAATTTGTTGCAGCCCGGCTGCAAACCAGACTGTTTGCAGCCCCTCACAAAAAGGAGGATAGGTCCCACCCGCAGGTAAATAATACAACTAAAACGTTATCTGGTGGACCTACAGGTGGGGCCTATCCACCTTTTTGTGAGGGGCTGCAAACAGCCTGGTTTGCAGCCGGGCTGCAACAAATTTTTTTCCCGCAGGGAAAAAAATTTGTTGCAGCCCGGCTGCAAACCAGACTGTTTGCAGCCCCTCACAAAAAGGAGGATAGGTCCCACCCGCAGGTAAATAATACAACTAAAACGTTATCTGGTGGACCTACAGGTGGGGCCTATCCACCTTTTTGTGAGGGGCTGCAAACAGCCTGGTTTGCAGCCGGGCTGCAACAAATTTTTTTCCCGCAGGGAAAAAAATTTGTTGCAGCCCGGCTGCAAACCAGACTGTTTGCAGCCCCTCACAAAAAGGAGGATAGGTCCCACCCGCAGGTAAATAATACAACTAAAACGTTATCTGGTGGACCTACAGGTGGGGCCTATCCACCTTTTTGTGAGGGGCTGCAAACAGCCTGGTTTGCAGCCGGGCTGCAACAAATTTTTTTCCCTCCGCAGACGCGTACCACTTCGCATGCAAGGCTCTCCACAAGCGCATACGCATGCAACCGTTGCAGTTCCAGTTATTTAGGAAGCCCCGCATCTCTCGCAGCTTACGGTTACGGCCGTAACGAGCAGAAACGACCCACGCGATCGCTCCACTCGTCTCTACGTCGTGATCCGCTTTCTCTGCATATACGCCGGAGTGGAGTGTGCGCCTAGAGCTGGGCCCAATCGGGGGCCTTCTCTTCTAGACGACAGCGTCGGTGCAGGGAAGGCCACACGGGTTGCGTGAACGCGCACGTACGTGGGGCAACGCTGCTGTGGCAGCAGTACTGGTGCGGTGGCGTAGGCCAGCAGGGCCAAGACTGCTGTGCATCTGCAGGGCGTGAGGCCAGTATGAGGATTCTAGCAGTAGCATGACAATAGTCTCGGTGTACAACATCACAAGGGCGGAGATCGATGAGTTCTGAAAACAGAGGATCGACGATACGAAGGAGGCAACCACGGTTTGCAGGGCGCGCCGTCGCCGTCCATTTTCTTTCGATGCATAGAGAAGGACATACCGCTCGAATACATGGAGGAATTAGAGCCTGTCGCGTAGGACAGTTCGGCTAGGCCGGAGACCTGCCGGCCTGATGAAGAGTTGATGCAGATCAGATCCGTAGCAACGTCGAGGTAGAGCGTGCTGATAACGTGTTGAAAACTATGTTACCACGGATCACCAGATCCGCTCCCTTCCCTCCCGTCAGCAGTAGAGGCTGTAGATAACTCGTCTCTCTTCCCATAAGCACGACAGAGGAAACACACGGGACACATGATATAGGGTTGGGCCTCTGGCCTCTTTCTGATCTCTGTATTATGAGGGGTGTACAGGTTCCTTATATAGAGATGTGAGACCCCTTAGAGACAAAGCAGGTATTTGCCCAAATAACCCTAACTAGGGTTACTTAACAAAAAGAAAAAGGAGCGAGCTGAGGGCCGGCACGATGGACATCGCCGCTGGCTCAGTAGCTATATTCTATGTATAGACATCTAAGTTATGTGAGTCAGTGCCTTGATCCGAATGCACGGCAGTTCATTTTATGCTGAGTTACTGACGCACACTAATGATGTTTTAGCCGGAGTCTAATTAGAGAAAAAACTGTACTTATTTTTTTTGGTGGAAAAACAATTTACTGACGCATACCTGTACGCTTTGTTTATTTGGCCCTTCATGCCACATAAGATCCACATGGGCCTTCAGTGCAATATTTCCGCAGGACCCGCCACATGGGCTGGGCATCGATTTCGGCCTCTAAAGATGCCAGCCCATTATCCCGTAGTCCACGTTCTCTCTCCTAGGAATCATTTGCGGCGTAACTTGGCCCATTCCAGCCAGTCCTAGGAATCGTATACTTTAAGGGGCTGTTTGGTTTCCTGCCTAAGGTGCCAAAAATTGTCACACTTGCCTAAGGTTAGGCGCTCAAATTCTGCGCCACAACTGTGGCATGCCTAAGGGAATCTGACACGCTTTTACAAGTCATTGACAAGTGGGACCTACGCAGCAGGAGAAAAATCTTGCCACAATTGTGGCTATAAACTAAACACATGCCTAACTCAGTCAAACTTGCATGAACTTAGGCGTGGCAAACTGTGGCAACTGAGGCAACGAACCAAACAAACCCTAAATGCCAAGTTTTTAGCTTGCTCCCACTAATCAATTTCTGAGTGAAAACTTTTAACATCCTTTTTGGAGCTGCTATAATCCTAAGTTGGAACAAGCGTTAAAAACATTCTACATTTTTATAAGATTTGCCAAGTTCTAGCTAAAGTTATATTTCTATAGGAATTGCCAAGTTTTAGGCCATGTTTGGTTTGTTTAGTCTAGGGGCTAAAGTTTAGTTAGGTGACTAAAGTTTAGTCCCTAACATGTTTGGTTTTAGGGGCTAAAATAGTAAGAATATACTAAATGACTCATAATAAGACTAAAATAGCCTTTAACATTCTCCTACTATTAGTATAATTGAATTAAATGAAGGGTAAATGTGGAATTAATATGGTTTAGTCCCTTTTAGCATATATGTGAAGGACTAAAGACTAAATCATTTTAGTCTATATTTTAGTCCTAGTGTTTGGCAAAAAAGGGACTAAATAAGACTAAAAACTAGAGACTAATCTTTAGTCCCTCTAACCAAACACCCCCTTATATGGTCACCTGACCCGGATAAGACCGCAGAGCTCCACCCCCGACAGGTGGCGATGAGCACAGACTTTGGTGGAAGTTCTTTTCACTTCCAAATCCTGGTCTATATGCTAACCTTTAAAGGTTGGTCTAATGTCTCAACTTTTTTCTTGGTTCCTTAGTTCCATCTCAACTGTGACTACCTTACTCTTACTGTTATGATTCAAAACTATTGGAATTATAAGTGTTGTATGGTGACCTCTGTAAATGGAAAAGATGGCTGCCCCCCTCTCTTATTCTCCAAACGAATATGTGGCAAGTTTGCAAGGGGCCATCGGTAGTAATTGCAGGAATCTGTAGTAGTTGATTGTATTGCATAGGAGATGGGGTACAATATATAGACTCAAATGACCATAGCCCTAATGGGTCGACAGCTCAACAGTGGTGTCGGTCCACATACACACACAACCTAATATCCCCGTAGTCGCAACGGAGGCACAACACACGATAAGCCTTGAGTAGAAGCCCATGTGAGCCGATGGGTTGATATCTCCTACAATCACAGCGTCGCGAGGGTGTGAATTTTGAGGCTGGATAAAAGACCGGTGTGGACTCCGAGAAGACGATAGCCCCTAGATGTTGAGTTAGCCGAAGTCGAGGTGCCCGCGGTTGGGAGACATGCAACAATAGCCCGTTCTTCGAGAGGGGACGACGTTCGAGTGTCAAGGGTTGGTAGGGCGACACAACAAAATAGCACCAGCAGGTCGACCTTCTTGCTTATTTGATTGTCCGAACGTCAAGGAGCCCCGCCAGGGAGGCCGACGACAGAATAGAAGGGGTAACGGCGGATCCGGCCGGGAAGGCCACGACAACGATGGATCCCGTCGGGAAGACGTGATCCGACCGGGAAGGCCGCGACAGCGACGGATCCAGCCGGGAAGACGTGATCCGCTCAGGAAGGCTGCGACATCGACGAATCCAACGAAGATGATGAAGGGGTGGGAACAGGGGTCCTGTGTTGGGCCTGGTAGGATGGTGAGACGCCGGCAACGGGAGAAGCGCAACCAAGGAGAGGCGCAGGGAGTTGTTAGGCGCAAGAGCGGGCAGCGAGGGGGTGGCCGACGGGGAGGCACCACCGCTGGACATGAGCCGAGGCTGTGGCGACGGCTAGCCTGCGTGTGGTTGGCTCCAGCGGGGCACCTGCTCGTCGGAGTGGCGTTTCTGAATGCCCGCGCGAGCACAGGTCGACGGGTCGAGGAGGAGGAGGGCGGGGCAGCAGCACCGACCGCGACGGTGCGGATCTGGGCGGACAACCCTAACCTCGACCTCCTTTTTGTGCTGGCGCATCGGGGTTGCGCGAAGGAGAGGGACGAGACACGGCCGCTTCATTTCTATTGTTGGAATACAAGAATGGAGACGATCGATTCTCCTCCGCTCCTCAACAAACGTACTACTTTTGTTTATTAGAACGGAGGAAGGACGTGAACAATGAGTACAGATTCATGCAGGTTTGTTTATCATATTAACTCAAAGTCCAACCGCTAGCGTAATCTAAAAGCGAGAGGGCTTCAACTAACGAAACCAGATGCATATCTAATAAGTACTGTAATAACTTGAAACGAAAAAGAAAAGGCACCAAAGCAACGGAGACCTGCTTCGTGGCATCCCGCTGTAGCTTCATCCTTAAGCTTGGAATCCTGACAACATGTGGTGACGACTGACGCCGACGGGATTCGATCGGCTCGCCTCGCCTCGCCTCGTGCCTCTGCCTCCGCTGATGCTCAACGAGCCTCCCCCGCCCCTAGCTTTCCCGTCTCAAGCGGGGGGCAAAAGCCACCGCGCTTTGCCACTCGAATCGCTTTGGCGCCGGACCGGACCGGACCCGTCGCCACGTCCGTCCCCCCCGCCACAGCCACAGCAGCGGACGGACGATCCACCGCCGGGTCGCGGGCCGTCGCTTTGCCGCGCGCGTACCAGATCGCGCTGTCGACTGTGCGTGCAGGCCCGGAAAGAAAGCGACGCGAAATAGAATAGCATCTGATGATCTCTGCTGTCGCGTCCGGCTCTCGGCGTCCTCTTCCTCCTCCTCCTCCTCCTCCTCCCCCGCCGCTGCGTATTTAGGAGTTGCGCTTGGTGCTTACTACATTACACGAGACATGGCAGTTTCGCGCGTGCGTACATGACGTCCTCTTCCGTCCGGGTGGTTTGTTGTGCTCAGCTGCAGCGTCGTCGAGTCTGCGGTAGCTTCATGGCTGTCGAGGGGAATGACGTCCGGTCCGAACAAGCCACGGCTGCTGCTGCGCTACCGCCGCGGCTTCGGACCAGGCTTCATTCCCCACGATTCACCATGGAAACGGCAGCGAGCCGCGAGCTTCCAGTGCGCGCAGTGGTTTGATCAGCAAACACCTGCGCGGCCAAGGCTGAGCCTTGCAGGTCAGGCGTCCATGTTCTCGTCAGCAAGTCAGGTAAGCATGCTGTCCCTCAAGGATTGTTTTTTTTTTTTTTGAAATGAGCAGCGCTGCATGCTGTTTGTCCAGCGTCTTCTTCACATGTCTGAGGTCTGAACAATGGCGGGTGGACATCGATGGATGAGCATTGCCGCTGCAAGCAGATGAATACCTGCAAGGGAAGATCGTCCGGTTCACACTTGAGTTGAGATACCATGCACTACTCTTGCAGTCTTGTTGTAGTTAGATTAGATACCCATGCACTTGAACCGTGCAATAGCATAGCGAGGAAGACGAACCCAGAGAGGACTCAGAAAGAGATGTTCTCTATTCCATCCAGTGCTCATCTAGTCATCTAGTCTGCCCGCGGGTGTCTGCCATGAACGCTGACGCTGCTGCCGGAGCCCGGAGAGCTACTCTGCTACTGGTGTGGAGTGGACAAACAGGGAGGGAAGGCGTCTTAGAAGACGGACACAGGGAGGACCAACAGGACTAAAGACCGTCGTACGTGTTGAAGCTGAAACGTGTTGAAGCTGAAGGACTTTCTTATTACGTGTGGCGCTTCGGAATAAAGCCAGCGGCAATTCATAGAGACAAAACACTGTATGTTGTGTGCGTTTTCTAGAATGTGTCGAGCGTATTGTGAATATGGTTGTGTAAAACACAATTTTAAACTGTAGACAACACTCTTTGCATGATAGAGTTTGAAATAAATGATGAGTTAGGAGAGCTGCTGAAGATAGCCTAATACTAGATAACGTATGTCCTAGAAGTAGCGATGACAATTTTGCCTGCAGGTTTAGATATCCGTCGGATATCCGAAATATATCATGTCCCGTTTGGTTCCGTTAGTCTTAAGACTAAACTTTAGTCCAGAGACTAAACTTTAGTGATACTCTATTTGGTTACATGGATTAAATTGATTCTGAACACATTAAAGGCACTAAATATCCCTTACCTTGTTCCTGTGTATGGCGCCAGTGGAAAAAGTTTTCTTTGAAGGACTAGAGGCTAAAACCAATCAATCTGTACTTTAGTCTTTCTTTTGACAAAACAAAAATAAAACTAAAAACTAGAGACTAACAATTAGCCGCTTTAATCAAAAGAGGTCTAAATCAGCCCGAGGACACATCCGGACTCCCTTCCGGCCCATCTATTTTCTAACCCTAATCCCGGCCGCCATGAGCCCACGACCACGAGCTCCCGAGTGGCCGTCGCCGAGTCTCGGGCTCTTGGCTCACGCGGCGCGGCTCCTCAGGCCCCACCCACCCCCACACCCACGCGCCCGGCGGCGTGCTCTCTGCTCTCTGCTGTCTGCTCTGCACCCAGGACCTTCGGCCACAGGAGCTCAGCCCTATCCCTCGACGGTGCTCGCGGCGGCTCGACCCTTCCCCATCTCCAGCTGCACGCGGTCTCCACCGCCTGGAATCCAGGGCCTCCGACGCCACCCCACCTCCACCGCCTGGAATCGAGGACCGTCGGCGCCGCCGTCCCCTGCCTGCTGCCTCGACTCAACTGTAAGTATCAGTGCGTGCTGCTGCTACTCCTGATGCTAATGTGCTATAAACCAAATCCGAATCACCTGCGTCTTGTGTGATGAACTGATGACGATTGCGATGATCTTGTACATGTCGGTGTGCTGCTGATTGATAGCTTAGGTCGCTGCTTTGGTAGATTTGTACGAGTGTGCAACGTTCTGGTAACAATAAGATGGAAACATTCTTTTGTGTAGCAGTAGTAGTAGAGATCTCTGGTCCTCTATCTAAAGGAATCTAACTTCAGTTTACTGACTAACTGATACGGATCATGACCCATTCACTGTTTGTACACGTAAAAACTGTACCGGCGGGTATCAAATACCCTCTCGATACGTGACGGGGTACCAGATACTGGCTCGATAGCTGACGGGTACAGGTTGACAGGTACATGTATAAAATTTTACGATGCGGGTATAGTCGCGAGTAGGTATGAGTAATCCTCTCAAGTATGGTCATAAATATATATTTACTACACCCAATCCGAATTCGACCCTTTCCATCCCTAGATCCACGGGGCTGACGGCGACCACCAGCAGCCACCGTCCCTCTACCTCGACGGCAGCTGTCGTCTCTGCACAGGTTCCAACTTGCAGCCCCTCACCCAAGCAATCCTCCATCGTCGACCCGTCGTCCCTTGCGGCCTCGCCCATACGCATATTTAGGTATCCTTTGGGTTTCGAATTTACGGATTAAATTGTCATCCCTATTTATGTCGATTTTTTTTCCAGAAATAAGACCGAGGTCAGTTCAACTCTGTCACAGTCAGGCCCGGGTCCTCCCATTCAGGCCTCGGCCACTCGGCCCAGTGGCAGTCCCAGCCGTCAGCCATCTGCTGTCTGCCCATCTCTCCGATTCCCAAATCCCACGCACTGGGCCGTTGGCTAGGCTAGCTTCCGGCTTCTCCTGTTCGGCTGATTCCCAGCCAGGTTGCGGTGTCACCCTCGCCCTGTCGCCCACGCGCTGACGGCAGACGCGCCAGGACGCCAGCAGCCGCCATCCCTCAACCTCGCCGCCGTCCCTCCACCTCGCCGGCAGCCGTCGTCTCTCCACGGCTCCAGAAGTCCCAGCCCCTCATCCAGTCGTCTCTCGTGGCTTGTCCTCCCTTCCCGGTCTCCAAAGCCGGGCAGCGCCGTGATAGGCTATTGCTACGTATCAAAATCTGTAGAGGTTAGCGCCAATTTTATTTTTCCAAAATGCCGAGCTAAAAAATGCGATAATTGAGATGGCCCCGATCTAGTCTGTCATCTCAGATCACATCACAGCAATAGTAGCATGTCTGTTTCGTTTTCGTAGATCATATTGCTACGGAGACTGATTTTTATTTCATAAAAACTAGCAGTGATGACTGATGATCTGTTTCAGGTAATGATTTTTATTTCATATATCCCAAAGCTGCCGCTCCGTTGGCCTCTGGGTGCTAACCATGCTGTTGCAATTCTTTGTGCAATCAAAGTTGTTGATCTTTACTTCACGGTGTTAATCTTTTAGGACTAATGCCCGACACATTTCTTCTGTTCGTTAGTCTTTACTAATTGTAATGACCCATCTCTATCTGTCAATATTGTATATTTCACCGTGTACTCATTTACGCCCTCCTGAAAAACATTCTTCTGTTGTAGCTTTATTGTCAGTCACCTCTATATCAACTGAAGCCATATACCCTTTTATCACCATGCATATATATGGATTGTATTTGTCTGTCTACCATGAGCTTGATGCTTCATTTTATAAGGAAAAAGAGAGGATCATTTCTGTTTTTGTTGTTTCTTATTTTCATAGTAGAAAGGTTCTAATGGGGCCCATTAAGTATTGTGGCTGCAAAACATGTGCTAAGACCGTCTGCAGCAGTCTATCTATAGTTTACCCAAAAGTACTGTTCTGCGCTGTAGATTGTACTGCTCGCAAAGTGGAGTTTGAATATGGGTACGAGGATAAGTAAGCTGCAAAACATATGCTAAGTAGTCCTATGGACACAGTCTAGGAAATACATTCGTCATGATGTGGCTGAGCATCATACTTCACATTAATTGATATGCTACCATCCATGCACTGAACCTTTTACCGTAAGTACTCACTGAATATATGTTCCCGTCCCTTTGATTCTGGTACCCTATTCATGATGAATATTATGCTCAAACATCACAAAGTTGTTGCCCATGTCACAGCAAGGTTGATTTTCTAAACTGCTTCAGATTTTTGTTTACCGATGTCTGTGTTACTTGATGGTTACATGGCAGTGCTGATTTTTATCATCTCCAGGTGTCAGGGTATTTGCAAACGGTGACAAAGGTTCTGCCTTGCCTTGCTGTGGAGCCATGGCTGCAAAGATACGCGTGGTGATGAAGTCTTTTATGAGCCAAAGCAACCAGGTCGTAGGGCTTCTGCCATTCACAAAGAAGGTCGGACTACCTGAATCGCGAGCCTTGTACACCGTGCTGCGGTCGCCGCATATCGATAAGAAGTCCAGGGAACAGTTCTCGATGCATGTCAAGAAACAGTTTGTGGAACTGACAGCCAAACCGCACGAGCTCCACAAGAAGTTCTTCTGGCTAAAACGCCTGCGCATACCTGGGGCCCAGTACGAGGTGCAGATTTCTTTCAAGACACGCCTGGATATGGCGAGCCTAAGGTCCCAGGCTCCTTGATGGCTCACGATGATCGTTCTTATCGTCCCGCGAAAGTTTGAAGTGCTGAGACTGGTACTCAGAACTTGTATCCATCAACATTTCATATGAAGACATGCTTATTTTGATGACTTTCGAAAAATGTAGCTGCTAACTATTTCCAGTGCAGTTTTGAGTGCTTATGGCTTGATTCACACAAATGTAGCTGCTACGTTCAGAAATAAAAAAATTATGGAAATACAGCATGATATCGCTTGATTCACAAAACTTTGTGCTGTACTGTTTCCAGTGCAGTTAGCAGTCATCATTATTTTTTAGTTCATACTGTATAATAGTGTCTAGGAAGGTTGGGAGTGTGGAGGATAAATGTGGAGAGATGGTGAGAATGAGCGGACAAGAGGTAGAGCAAGTTAAAGGACGGATTGAGATGAGAACTTAAGATGACGAGTTTAGAAAGCTAAATACGTATTTCAAGATATGGATCAGAATTTGATTTAAATTTAGGAAGCTAAATGCGAGATTAAAAGTATTAAAGCCTAGATGAGCTCAGAACAAGTTTAGAGAGCTGACTGTGCAAATTTGAAAATAACTTAGAATAAGTTAGAGAATCATGAGCGAGATTTATTCGTACAAAACTAGCATCAAATCAATTACGACGATCAGAGCCTTCAAAATGCCGCCCGTGCATCAACACAAATGAGCGCACACAAGGCATTCAGGTGAAAAAAAAAACGTGTTCATAAAACAGGCCATTTGTCGATTTCGTAAGCAGATGTTTCGTCTACAAAAAAATCGTAAGCAGACGACTCGGATGGACAATCGTATGTCTGTATTTCAATAAATTATCTGTTGTAACAAAAATGCTATCAACCAGCTAGTACAGCATCAAGTGAACATCGAAGAATGATGGCATGTGGTTGCCGCGAGTCACCGAAAAAATTTGCACATGATCCCTGTGCAAGTGAAGTAGACCTCGTGCTCCAAAAGGTCATTTGGAGAGTTCAACAAAATTCTGTTGCCCATTCACTCCACCGAATCCCATTCAGTCTGTTCATTTGGAGTTATGAACCTTACGTGCAAATGTTGCTGCAACAAGAAGCGGGAAAGCGATACTTGCATCGCAATGCACCTGCATTTCCAGTTCAAAGAACGGATTAGATTGCTAGACTAATACGTGCTCTCCCATTATGCTGGTTTCTTCTTGATATCTTCTATTAGCAGATAAAGCACGATTAAATAATCAGATAATAATTCATTACAGTTATTAGAGAATGTAAGATGGTGCATGTTTGAAGCCTAAAATGCAGCGTTCTAACATTCTGTCAGTGCGGAAGTTGCCCACAGTGACAGAAGTTAAGTTGTTTTAGAAATTAATATACAGCTTTATATATACTTTTCGACCCTAATAAAATATACTTTTCGACCCTAATAAAAATATACTTTTCGATTGTTTTGATACCTCGTTGCAAGACAAATCAACAGCAAGAGTTTGTGTGCAGCGTGACGTTTACCAGAGTAAGTTTAACTAGAGTTATGTGAAACATAAGAAACAGCATCTGAAGCTTCGTGAAGGAACATATACCTTTACAGGTTTTGCTGAACCCTTAATCTTGCCCCATGAGACTGCTTCATCGGGGTGTGCTCCAGAATCGCTACCATCAAACTCTTGAGCCGTGTTAATATACACAGCATAATCTGCACCATTGCGGAACATATTGGCATTGCATATATGATGCTTTGGAAGGCCTCCACCAAGAACTATAATCCCTGTCTTCCTTGGTGTTGCATGGATGGCTTCCCCATTCATCAGACGTATATCTGTAAAGATTTCAAGCTCAATGTTGCATAAGAAAGCAAAGACAAGGACAGAACAGTGAATCATACCTTGTACAATGTCAATAATAAGGCCAGGATTACGAACTGCATGACAAAACAGCATGTCTCCAAGTGATCCATCAGTCAATGCTGGGCAGTATACAGGGATGTTATTCTGGTCAAGTACTGACGAGTTAGTACTGTGTGACGACTATTGACTTGAGATGTAAATCAACAAAATAGCTCATGAAGTTAAGAACTCCAGTATAAAAAAAGCACAAACACCAATGAAAAATATATGTAACAGGGAAGGGTAAGCCAGAATAACAGTTATTTATACTGCTTCAATCTACTAAGCCCTGAACAATTCTAAAAAAAGGTTCGAACATAGATATCAGGTATACAAACACATGGCATTAATCAATGAGATGGGAAGATTCAAATCAGAAAATGCAACTATCCGGAGAAAATACATGACTCCTGGGACAGTGAAAAATAAATCACACGGTAAAGCAACAATAACTTGGCCACATAACTCAACAGAACTTTAATTACTTTTTACATCCCTCCCCCCCCCCCCCCACAAAATATCATACACAAATAAAGGAGGATCTGTCCCATTTCTGAAGTTCTTTTAATACTTCCTAAGCATACACAGTTATATGTTACCTTGTATGCCCAATAAAGATAGGAGCTTTCATCATTTATTTCTTTGCCAAGGCGCGCTATCACCTTCGACGGTGTCCAAACATTCTGCAAGGAACAATAGATTGATACATGACAAAGATATAAATATGGTTTGCCTCTTGTTTCCAGAAAAAACAAGATCAATTACTGATACACCAGAGCTGGCAGGTGATCTATTACAAAACATTATTGATGTGAAAATGCAGGCTGCTCCTGAGTTAAAACATCAAATATCCAGTGAGGTGTAACCTTCTCTGTATCGATACTCAGCAACTTCTGAAGGAACTAATAGCTCAGACTTCAAATATTTGGTTTGGCAAGATCTCACTTGTCTGGCTATTCAAGTTCATATGCATATTACTAGAAAGAGAAAATAGAACGTCATCACTCTAAAGGCCATAAAAAGTATAATGTCGATAAAAAATAATTCATTGAAGAAAGGTCAAAAGAATGCCAATAGTTTTTTTTAATCTTTTTAGTACATTAAGTGTGACATGCTACACAAATAGTTTTTAAAGAACTTTTGGATCCATGTCATAGATTAATTCCATGTTAGGCTTTTCTTTCCTGCTTATTAGTGTCAAAGACAGTAGAAAATCTACAGCCCTCTAAAAGAAACATTTTACAGATTGCAAAAAAAAACATATTCATATTACACTTCTAGTATCTAATAGCAACTGCATACGACAAATGAAAGCCATGGTTAGCAAGTACATTTGTTTCAGCCACAAGAAATATTTTATAGCTTTGACCCAACAGGGATGCTTACCTCAGTAGATTGCTCCTGTAGCATCTGGTCGAAGAGTGGCATGATCCAGTTCTCAAACTTGCAATAGTTGTCATTGGGCACCAACAGATTTCCTATCCGGTTCAGTCCTTTTGACCGCAGCAGTGCTCCAGGTAAAGAAAAATCGCCTCTGTAAGTTGGTGCAAGGCATTTAATGAGATCCTCCTCTATACCCCCAGCACTTGTAACAATAACATCCACCTAAAGAACATAATTTTTCATTGAAGAAGTTAGTGACATTAGAACACTAGAGCTCAATGCATCTGGTAATAGACCACTTTACATAGGGACATTGAAACTTCTTTTCAATCTAAACATGCGCTTGTGATACAGAGTTGGAGAGTTTACCATGTGATGCTGAGCTAGAAAACGGATTATATCCCGGATGCCAGAAGACACGAGGTTCGAGGTGAAGCCCAGAAATATCTTGCACTTCACAGATGCTCTATATTTAGGGTCAAGTTCAGCTTCATCGCAATCCTCGCTGGGCTTCTCATGCGACAACCTCCAGTCTAACTTTAGTTCAGCCAAGCATAGTAAATATCAGAACCTCAGAAACCATAGTAGCGGATTCGACAAAACTGAAACTCAATAAATACGCCGAGGCAATATTGTAAGAGCAAAGGTATTTTTTGTGATTTAGGTGGCTCTCTACCTTAAACCAAAGGCAAGTCCAACTACAAATGTTTACTTGGCAGCAATATACAAGAAAAAGCAGAAACTTCCATAGCAATTTTATGTCCGTGTTGCTCGATTTAGGTGAAAACTTTAACCCGCATACTTGGGGCCCTTTCACTGTTACCGCAAATTCAAATAAACCTACATCACCGAGGAAGCTGTAACCGCTGGACATCTATCAGCTTGGCCATGTCTTCGAATGACTTGGCGCCTCCATGCATTTCCAGAACAAAATCCAGGCGACCTAAACATGAATTCGCCCGAGGTCCAACACAAAACACACTACAACAGACCTCGCATCGCACAAAACCACATAAACCTATCTCCTCCTCTAGGCAGTTAAACCCCCAAGCGCAGACTCGCCCAGCAGCGCAGCGAGCGACGTACCATCTGGTTGACGACGTCGATGGCGTCGCCGAGGTTGGATGCCTGGAACCCGGTGGACGCGAGCGAGGCGAGCAGCCCCTCGAGTCCGACGGCCGGGTCGTTGAAGTCGGCGCCGGCGATCCTCGTGAACCGCGACTCGTCGAGCGACTCCGACGGCTTGAGCACGATGGAGCGCACGCCCTCCAGCGCCTCCAGTTCGCCGCCTCCCGCACCGGCGGCCATCTCTCGAGTCTGGAGGAGGAGCCCGAACCGCCGCAGCCGTGAGACAGCAGCCTCGCTTTCGCTTCGTTTTTTTTTTATTTTTCGCGCAGAAGCGGAAAAGGAAGAATCAGGTTCCGCGCGGCCCGCCTTTTTAGTGCGGTGGTCGGCCCATTGAAATTTGGGTTTCCGAGATTTTGGGCCGAGACTGAGCGAATCTGGCCCAGCACCGCCAATCTAGTGAGGCTTGATGAAACTGCCGTGGATAGCCTTGCAAACTCACCCAGTCACTTGGCGAGCAGCGCCTCGTCTACGCCCGCGACTTCCGAGAGACCGAGACCGGCCGTGCCGCACGTCTGGCATAGTTTGTTGATGCTGATGGCTACACCTACATCAACGTAACAGAGTCTCCGGAATCAGCAAACCCTAGTCACATCGTCGTGCCTGCCAGCTGCAGCATTGCATCACCACCGCTGTTATTTGCGTACGTACCAGCTGCAGCTATCAAGGTCTGAACTCGATCTGCAGGTCCCCGACGGAATTATAACCAAAAGCTTGATCTGTCCCTCTCAGTCTCCCAACCGGTGCTGCCAGCTGCGGCTGACGAGTAGCTAGCTAGCCCTTACACGGACTGGAGCAGTGAAACCAACGTCTGAATCGTCGCTGATCGGCTGGCAAGGCAATGGCTGTTCCTCCGGTGTCGTCTTCTAAGCACTGCAAGAACAGAGGTTTGCAGGGCTAGACGATTGAGATCCAGTTAGTCATAAAGTAGCCCTAATCTAATCCACGGTGCAGCCAGCCACCGCGCCTAGCTTTGACCTCTCGTCGCTTAACAACAAGGGAGGCCGGGGCAGTTCCGCAAATACCCCGTGACGGCATGGGAGCTTCCGCAACTGGGCTGGCCTGGCCTGGCCACCACGTGCATGTCGAGCTCATGCAAAGTGCACGGTCCCCCACGGGCGGGCTGATGGTGATTGGTCAGGGTGAGGCGGAGGAGGAGATTGCGTTGGCCCGCCCGGTGTCGGCGTCAGCCGTCAGAAATTCCAATGCGGGGGGCAGGGGGCTAGCTCTGGAAGAAAAAAAACTCCAGACACCTCGAGTCTTGCGAACCTGCTCGAGGTCATGGGCTCAGGGCGGCTCGTGAGCATCCAGTGAGCCTAGTATGATTTTTAAGCTAGCTAGCTGATCCACCGAACCGAGCCGAACTAAATCGTTTTGACTCGCGTGTTGTGCCAAATTAATTAAACTATAAAATAATGATAGATAATAGATAACATTGCTTATAATATTAAATAAGGATTATATTTTATACATTTACATACTATTAAATTACTATATAATACAATATTATTTATCAAGATCTAGCTCGTGAGCCGAGCAGAGCCTCCTCTTTCAGTTTGTTGAGTGAATGATCTGAGCTAAACTGAGCTCGGTCTACCAACGAGCCGAGCCGAACCGAGCTCGACTCGACTCGTTTCCGGCTTACGGGGGCGCACCTCTCCTCTCCTGTTGACAAGTTGTGTTCATACTTCATCGTTCACATCCACCACACCCAAACCTAGCATGCTTGCTCCTCGCCAAGTCGCTGAATCGATATGGTTTCGCCTCTCTGAAATTCTTCACATCCATATTATCTCTTAACTGTATTTATGATGATCAAGAGGTCCAGGGATTATATCATGCAGTATACAATCATTAACATTCTCGCCCATCCTTTAAACATTAACAATTGATTTCCAACAACAGGTTCACAAAAACCATATAAATTCCATCAATCTTCCATTATCGTGACATATCTAACATTGTTACAAAAAATGTTAGTTATAACAATGTTATGTTATCATTAATCATTAAAACTTATCTAGAGACCTAGATGCTCTCAAATATGATAATGTGTCAAATTAAATACCCAACTTCTTAGTGGTCTAAAGTTCCTTTTGTATCCAGTCTATAAAGCTTTAGGTGAGCCACAATTACTTGCCCACATCGTTGTTTGAAAGCATCTAGGCCCCTGGTTGGTTTTAGTGATTAATGACAACGTAATATTATATGCGACTAACGTGTGTTTTGCAGAGACAAATGGTAAGTTAGGTCGCATGACAGGTAGAAGTACTACAACGGTGAAAACAATCCCGGAGATAAGAACTCGAAGCGACGGCTAAAACGACGGAACAAAAGGTGAAGGTCTACGGAGTCCGAGTGTCAAGGAGATGTGGACACTCGCGATTTAGTTAGGTCTTTTATTCTCTTTTAGCCGTACTATAAAGAGGGGTTGTCGATGAGTAGTTTGACCAAGAGAGTTCTAGTGTAGTGTTGGTGCACAATCACACTCATATACAGTGCTAGGTGTCACTCTAGAACTCACACACAAGTTAGAGCAAAAACTGATTTGAAAATCAGGTGAAAAACAAGAGTTAGGGTTTCTGGCTTAGGGGCACCGGACTGTCCGGTGTGCACCGGACTGTCCGGTGCACCCTCTGCCAGGTGGGGCCTGGCTGGTCCACAGCAGAGTCTTCCCAGTCGCAGAAACCCGAGAGCGCAGTCTTTGGAGATGAATTTTAGTGGCACACCGGACACCGCACCGGACTGTCCGGTGTGCACCGGACAGTGGACTGTTCACTGTCCGGTGCGCCATGAGTCCAACGGCTCTGTGTCAGAACTAGCCGTTGGAAGTGACCGTTGGCGCACCGGTGGCGCACCGGTGGCGCACCGGACTGTCCGGTGCGCCATCGCGCAGCACATTGCCTGTAACGGCTAGTTGGTGGGTGAGGGCTATTTATACCCCCTCCACCCACCATATTCAATGTCTTGCACTCCACATTTATTCCAGCACCTTGGTAGAGTATTGCAAGCACCAAAAGCCTAGTGAGGAGATTAGAGAATCATAATCCGCGCTTGTTCCTCATTAGCGCTAGTGAGAGCCACCTAGAGCACACACCACTTGCATTAGGCTTCTCTTGGTCAAGCGAAAGTCTATGGCTTGTTACTCTTGGTGATCGGCATCACCTAGACGGCTTGGTGGCGTTGAGAGCTCGGTGATCACCGTGAAGATCTTGTTGGTGACCCGACTCAAGTTTGTAAGCGGTCTCGAGGGATCCACCGCGCCGGAGTGGCAAAGGATCATCTCGTAGTGAGCACTTGGTTCTTGCGAGGACCAAGGGGGAGCGATACCCTTGCGCGGGTGCTCCAACGAGGACTAGTGGAGAGTGCCGACTCTTCGATACCTCAGGAAAAATTGGAGGAGTCTTCTAAACTTTGCTTTACATTCCGCACTTAATTCAAGCACTTTACATTGTGTATTTGTTTAGCAAGTATTTGAAGTATTATCTTAGCTTTATTACATTTCTAGTATTATGTGCTTAGTGCTAGTTGTTGGGGTGAAGTTGGGCTCTTGTTTAGCTCTTGCTTAGGTTTTAATTAGTGTTGATTTTTAGAAAAGCCCAATTCACCCCCCCTCTTGGGCATCGTGATCCTTTCAATTGGTATCAAAGCCTTGTTGCTCATAGATTAGCTTAACCGCTAGAGTTACGATGTCCGGTGGGGATGGACCTCCTCCCGTTTTTTATGGTGACGATTTTCCTTATTGGAAAATTCGTATGGAAGCATACTTAGAGGCTATAGACATTGGTGTCTATAAAGCCGCCACACAAGGGTTTCCCCAACCTAGAGATCCCACAAATCTTGTAGGTGATGAGTTCAATTATGAGAAATGGAATGCGAAGGCCAAAAACACCTTTTTTAGAGGCCTTTGCAAAGATGTGTTCAATAGAGTTTGGAATCATAAAAATGCTCATGATTTGTGGATGGACATTTGTGCTCTACACGAAGGAACTAGAAGTGAACGTGAGGAAAGATATCACATAGCTATGCGAAAGTTAAATTCTTTTGAAATGCTTGCTAATGAAAATGCAAACGATATGTACTCACGACTTAATATTCTTGTAGAGGAAGTCAATGGATTGGGGCTTACTCAAATCTCACAACCGGATGTTGTGAGGAAGATTCTCAGTGTCCTCCCAATAGACAAATATGGACACATTGTCACTGTGCTACATCAAATGGATCTTTCAGTTACCACACCTACACAAATTTTGGGAAAGATCAATGCCCATGAAATGTACATGCACATCAACAAAGAAGAATCATCTTCTAAAAGAAAGGATTTGGCTCTCAAAGCAAATCATGAAAGAAAAGGAAAAGCAAAAATACAAGTTGAGGAAGAGTCCTCAAGTGATGATGACCTTGATGCAAACATTGCCTTGATGGTAAGGAAGACCACCAAGATGTTGAAGAAGCTAAATAGAGAAGGCATCAAATTTGATTCAAGAAAGAAGAAGTTCTTTTCCAACAAAAGAAAGCCCATTTCTGAGATGGACTGCTACAACTGTGATGAGCTTGGTCATCTTGCTCATCAATGCAACAAGCCCAAGAAGAACAAGTTCAAGGGCAAGAAGGAAGATGACAGCGATGATGAAAAGAAGGAAAAGAAATTTTTCAAGAGGAAGGATGGGAAGCAAAAGAGGTTCCACAAGAAGAAGAATGGAAAGGCCTATATTGTTGGCGATTGGCTCACCGACATCGAATCATCAAGTGGATCTTCTTCAAGTGAAGAAGAGGATGATGAAAAAGTTGCGGCCATCGCCGGGGACTTCTCTTCACCACCACCATCGCCATCATCCACTTCTCACCTATGCCTCATGGCTAGGGGTGAACGAAAGGTACAAAATGATATTAATATTGATGATGATAGTGATAGTGATAGTGATAGTGATGAAGAATTTGCTTCACCTTCATATGATGAGTTAGCTGACTTACTTAAAGAATATACTTAAATCATTAGAAAGTCAAAAGCTAAATGTGATAGGTTGAAGAATGAAAATGAATCTTTAAATGCCAAGTATGACATAGTTATAAAGGCTAGTGATGAAATAAAAGAAGAAAATAAAACTATGTCATCAACTGTAAATGAGCTCACAAACTCCCTAAAAGATGCTAAGGAGAAGTATGACAAATTAAATGAAGCTAATAGGGAGTTGCAAAATAGACTAGTTAAGATCAAGGAAGACTATACTCAAATTAAATTTGATCATGACAATCTTCTTGTTGAAAATGAACTTTTATCTTGCAAAACACATGAGGCTATTAACCCTGTTGTTAAGCTTGATGTAGCAACCTCATGTGATGATTTGATTCAAGAAGAGCAAACTAGTCTACATGCTGAATTGACTGAAAAAGTTGAAGTCCTGACTTTAGACAACCAAAAATTGAAGAATTATTTGACTGATGCAACTACTAGAGGAAAAGTTGCTATTGAGAACAATGATTTCAACAATGAGTTGGCAGTGGATAATCAAAGGCTTAAGAATGAGGTCAAGAAACTAAAAAGTGAAAATGAACATCTTGCAACAAGTGTGCAAAAGTTCAACAAGGGTCAATACCTCCAAAATGAGCTGCTTATGAACACTGTTATGAAAAGTAACAAGAGTGGTATTGGATACAATGCTTTTGTGCAAAAGAAAGCTATCACTCAATACAAGCCAAAGCAGACTCACAAGCCTATCAAATGCTTTGAGTGTGGAAATGAAGGTCATTTTGCCCACAACTGCAAAGCTAAACCACCAACTCCCTTGCCTAAGCACTCAAGATCATTTGCTTTCAATGCTCACTATGTTCTAAGAAAGGTTGCAAATGGAAAGATTAAGGTTACATTCCTAGGTCCACCAAATAAGAGTAGACTTAGACAAATCTGGGTGGCAAAGTCCTTAATTGAGAGAGTCACTGGTCCTATGCAATATAGGGCTCTCAAAACTCAAGCTTGAATTGTCTGTGAATGTAGGTGAACTACAAGACCGGTGGGAGCCATTGGGTTATTGACAGTGGATGCACACAACATATGACAGGCAACCCACAGATGTTCACCTCATTAGATGAGAATGTTGATGGTCAAGATAAAATCACATTTGGAGACAACTCAAAAGGAAAAGTACAAGGACTTGGCAAGGTGGCAATCTCAAATGACTTATCAATATCAAATGTTCTCTTAGTTGCACCTTTGAGCTTCAATTTATTATCAGTGGGACAACTCTATGATCTTGGACTTCAATGCTTATTCACTCCATCAGAGGTTATTGTAACAAAAATGGATGATGAATCAATGGTATTCAAGGGTTTTAGATACAACAACCTCTACTTAGTGGATTTCACTTCAGAAGATGCAGACTTAAGAACTTGCCTCTTCACCAAAGCTTCTCTTGGATGGCTTTGGCATAGGAGGCTTGCACATGTTGGGATGAGCACACTCAAGAAGGTATTAAAGAAAGATATGGTTAGAGGATTAAAGGATGTGGTATTTGAAAAGGACAAGCCATGCAGTGCATGTCAAGCTGGAAAGCAGGTTGCTAATACACATCCCACTAAAGCTTTCATGTCAACATCAAGGCCACTGGAACTACTTCATATGGATTTATTTGGACCTACAAATTATGTCAGTGCCGGTGGCAACCTCTACTGTCTAGTGATTGTTGATGACTTCTCAAGATACACTTGGGTGTTCTTTCTCCATGACAAATCTGAAGTTGCATCTATATTCAAGAAGTTTGCCAAGAAAGCACAAAATGAATTTGATTGCAAGATTAAGAAGATTAGAAGTGACAATGGCAAAGAATTTGACAACACCAACATTCATGAGTACTGTGATGAAATTGGGATCAAGCATGAAGTATCTGCCACATATACACCTCAACAAAATGGAGTTGTTGAAAGGAAAAATAGGACCTTGATCACTCTTGCAAGAACAATGATTGATGAGTATAACACACCGGAGAGGTTTTGGGCCGAAGCTGTCAACACTGCTTGCTATGCATCAAACAGGCTATTTCCTCACCGGCTACTTGCGAAGACTCCTTATGAACTGCTAAATGGGAAAAAGCCAGACGTCTCTTTCTTCCGGGTGTTTGGGTGCAAATGCTACATCTACAAAAAACGCCATCATCTAGGGAAGTTTCAAAGATGTTGTGATATTGGTTTTCTTTTGGGTTATTCATTAAAGTCCAAAGCATATCGAGTATTCAACCATGCCACTGGCGTGGTAGAAGAAACATATGATGTGGAATTTGATGAGACTAATGGCTCCCAAGGAGCACTTGAAAATCTTGATGATGTAGGTGATGAGCCACTTAGGGAAGCAATGAAGAACATGCCTATTGGAGCTATCAAACCAAAAGAAGATGAAGAAGAGGTGCAAATCATTGACAAGCCTTCTTCATCAAATGTACCACAAGATGATGAAAAAGATGAGAGGCATGCAAATGAAGATACATTTGTCTCTCATGAACAAGCAAGGGTACAAGCCGAAGATGTTGATGCTCCAGGATCTTCTTCCCAAGTGGTTGACAGGAGGAACTCATCACTACTTCAAGCTCATCCTCAAAACCAAATCATCGGGAGTCCTTCACAAGGGGTTATTACTCGATCACATAAACATGCTAATTTTATTGAACATCACTCTTTTGTTTCTTGTGTTGAGCCTACTTGTATAGATGAGGCGCTACAGGATCCGGACTGGGTGAATGCCATGCATGAAGAACTTAACAACTTCACCCGCAACGAAGTTTGGACCCTGGAGAAACCCCCACAAGATGCAAGAATCATTGGAACAAAGTGGGTGTTCAGAAACAAACAAGATGATCAAGGTGTGATTGTAAGAAACAAGGCAAGACTTGTTGCAAAGGGATTCTCTCAAGTTGAAGGCTTAGATTTTGGAGAGACCTTTGCACCGGTTGCTCGACTGGAAGCCATCCGTATCCTACTTGCATATGCATCATGCTATGATATAAAACTTTATCAAATGGATGTAAAAAGTGCATTTTTAAATGGCTTCATAAATGAACTTGTATATGTTGAGCAACCGCCTGGATTTGAAGACCCTAGATATCCTAACCATGCTTACAGGTTGTCCAAGGCGCTTTATGGGCTAAAGCAAGCTCCAAGGGCTTGGTATGAGCGTCTTCGCGACTTCCTCATCGAAAAGGGCTTCAAAATCGGGACCGTCGACACAACTCTCTTCACAAAGAAACATAACGGTGATATTTTCATTTGTCAAGTATATGTTGATGATATAATCTTTGGCTCGACAAATGACTATCATTGCAAGGAATTTGGTGAGTTGATGTCGAAGGAGTTCGAGATGTCAATGATTGGTGAGCTAACATACTTCCTCGGCTTCCAAGTCAAGCAAATGAAAGATGGTAACTTTCTCTCACAAGAGAAGTATACCAAAGACTTGTTGAAAAGATTCAACATGGAGAAGTGCAAACCAATCAAGACCCCCATGCCTACAAATGGACATCTCGACTTAGATGAGGGAGGTAACCCGGTTAATCAAACTCTCTACCGTTCTATGATTGGTAGTTTATTATACCTTACCGCATCTAGGCCCGATATTATGTTTAGTGTGTGCATGTGTGCTAGATTTCAATCTAATCCTAAGAAAGCTCACCTTCGCGCTGTTAAGAGAATTCTTAGGTATCTCAGGCACACCACAAGCGTTGGTCTGTGGTATCCCAAAGGAGCTACTTTTGATTTAATTGGCTATTCCGATTCGGATTATGCCGGTTGCAAAATTGATAGGAAAAGTACTTCTGGGGGATGCCATCTGCTTGGTAGATCACTAGTTTCATGGACATCCAAAAAGCAAAATAGTGTTGCCTTGTCAACTGCCGAAGCGGAATACATTGCCGCAGGTGCTTGTTGCACACAGATTTTATATATATGAAACAAACTCTTCTAGACTATGGCGTAGTCCTTGAAAAGGTACCTTTGTTGTGTGATAATGAGAGTGCTGTTAAAATTGCTAATAATCCTGTACAACACTCTCGCACCAAGCACATTGATATCCGTCATCACTTCCTTAGAGATCATGTTGCTAAAGGAGATATCATTTTAGAAGGAGTGAGGTCGGAAGATCAATTAGCGGATATTTTCACTAAGCCACTTGATAAGACCCGCTTTTGCATGTTGAGGAATGAACTAAATATTCTTGATCTCAGAAATTTTATGTGAAATGTCAAATGGTGTTGTCAAGCGTGCATTGCATATTTAAATTCCTTGTATTGCATCTAGGACTTGTCTAACCTAGTTGAGATAACCGCCAATAAAGCGAGTGAAAAAGCTTAACTCGGGTCAAACCTGACAAGTCTTAGTTTTTAAGCTTTTAGCACTTAAATTCTTACTTTCTATGCAATTATTGGTTCTTGAAATGTGCATGAGGTACTGCACTTAGGGGGAGTATTCAAAACTCAAATCACTCATGGAAACCCCGAGTGCAAACCAAAATGCAAATTTCACCATTTGCCTATTTTCTCTAAAAATTATCTAGCCTATGGCAAAATATTTTGAAAAGTATAGGAGGGTGCCAATACCTGTCCCAACAAGTGTTATTTTGTGTGATTATAAGTTGGGATTTGGTTTGGTTAGGAGTTAGATAGAAAAATTCAAAATTTTCCAAACTCCCCTCTGTCTGGGCTCACCGGACAGTCCGGTGTGCACCGGACACTGCACTGTGCAATGTCCGGTGCACCGGCAGCCGCGCGCTAAAATCCATTTTCTCTGTGCGGTGTCCGGTGGTTCACCGGACAGCTACTGTGCGCTGTCCGGTGTGCACCGGACAGGCACTGTAGACTGTCCGGTGCGCCCATCTCGCGTTTTAAAAAAAGGCCTCCAGCCCGACCGGGCCAGAGGCATTCTTTTCCTGGCCGCGCGCTCTGTCTCCTCCTCTGTCTCTGGCGATTTCCCAGCGCCCGCCGACGACCTCCTCTCTCCGGCGACCTCCGTGCTCCGGCGATCGTGTGCCCGGGCTCGCCCTCTCCCTCTCGGTGAGCAGGCTCACCTCTTCCCCCTAAGTTCCCCCTCTCCCTTCCTCTCTGTCTCTTTGGCTGTGCACCACCCCTGTGTACCCGTTTCAAATTTCTGTGAAATCCCATGCATCCAGTTGGTGGATTGTGTTCCCTTGTCCCTATTTCATATCCCTACAGGTCCTTGGCTCCTTCGGGAGGGTATTCCTACCTCAAATGGCCATATTCCTAAAACCCTAACTCCCCGCACACCATGTGCTCGGTGAAATGCCCAAACCAGCCAAACTTGCTCCAATTGAACCCAGATTTTTCAGGCACCTTCACAACACTTCCAGTAACCTACTTGCCAAATTTCACGCCAATCCGAGATCCCAGGCTTAAATTTCACCAAAATTCCCGTTTTGAGCGATCGTTTCTGAGCCGAGTGCCCTAATTCCTTTTTCTTCGCCTAAATTCAAACCAAGCACACACTTCACTCATATTCACCTATATAAACCTATTCGTGAAGTATCGGCTCAATTCCATATCATTTCGTGCCTCATTTCGAATTCCAAACCTCCTATGTCACTATTTGTCTGTCAAACGTCGTTTTCACGTCGTTTGACTTCTTGATCGTCCCGTCTCGTGCCATATCTCTCTGTGTATGTATTTATTCACATTTCATATGCTTATGACTATGTGACTAATACGTGCTCACCTCTTCTGTCATTTCAGTGACCTTGTGTGACCGTGTGCCGTCTCCCGTCCTGCCTGGATCGTCACCTCTCGTGTGAGCTTTCCAGGTAGACATCTCACTATTTGCTAAATCTCTCGGTCACTTTTGCTCTGTGCTTAGTCTCTCTATCTCATTTGCAGCCTTTAGTTTAGGATGCCGCGCACGAAGAATGCGTCGGCGTCAGGGGGTGGCGATGACGAGGACCCTCGTCGCCCCTTCAGGCAGGTGAAGGGCAAGACTGTCTATTTGGAGCAGCAGGAAGGCCGCAAGAAGCGGCGTTCGGACAGAGAGGCTCGTGCAGCGGCAGCAGCTGCAGCAGCCGCTGCGCAGGCAGCACTTGGAGATCAGCCGGATGTTCCATCAGATCAGATTGCTTTCCGTGCTCGTCGTCTCGCCTCCCGGTCTCGCTCCTCCACTCACACCTCCGCTTCCACTCCGCCACCCACTCTGCCTGCTCCAGTCACTCCTATTGCTCCATCCACCTCCACCGCCATACCCACTACCAGCACTACGCCAGCTTCCACTGTTTCCCCTGCCCCCGCTCCCGCTTCAGCTCCTCCTGTCCCTCCACCTCGCTTCCGGGAGCGTGATGAGACTGAGGTCCGTCCACTGGTTTCGGATCCTCGTCTGTTTGATCTTCAGCGTGCTACTGCAGCCCGGGTACGTCGGTTCAGGTACGTACCCGTGGAGTCTTGGCTGCCAGCTCAGAGAGACCCAGCAGCAGGTGTTCTTTTCAGCACACGGATTCAGGAGTCATTCTTCAGGGCTCAGATGTCTGCTTAGATTGCGCTGCGAGTGCACCGCCTATTGGATCTTCCAGCTTTTTTGCTAGCAGCCGGTGCTGAGTCTGAGGCGCATCTCACCTATCTGCCTGGCCTCCTGACTCTTCTGACTATCAGCGGCAGATATGTTGAGGAGTGGGTCCACGTCTTCTACGCCTCTGTTTGGATTGACCCGGATCATCATTGGATGAGGTTCCGCTTTGAGCGCGAGGATGTCACGATCACTGCCAGTCAGATCAGACAGCTATTTGGATTCCCTGAGTCGACGACTCGCCTTCACAGCCTCTGCTACGGCACTTCAGATCCTCCACGTCGCCCTCACGGCGGTGTAGCTCCAGGGACAGCTCACGTCGCGGCTCTGTTCCGCCCGCCTTTCTCAGATGGGTCGCGACGTTCTCCAGCAGACTTTACTACAGCAGCGAAGTACTTATATGAGCTCGTCAGACGGACACTCCTGCCTAGGATGGGATACAGGGAGGCCACCACTCATATTCAGCTTTGGCTCCTTGGTGCCCTGGTATCCCACTCTAAGTTTGATGTTGTGGACTTCCTGATCTGTGAGATCGAGGACACTGTTCTGGATGGGATTCGTGCTCGTCGGCAGTTACCTTATGCTCACTACTTATGCCACATCTTTGCGCAGCTGATTCAGCCACCTCGATTTCAGAGCACTCTTGAGGCCTCACGCCTTGTGTTTGGATCTTACCGCCCTGCTCCTGAGATTCCAGTGCCAGCTTCTGCTTCTGTGTTTGACTCTCAGGCCGAGGATGCAGCTCTACGACAGTTTGACACTCAGGGTACAACAGCTGATGATGATGATGATGATGATGATTTTGGGGTTCATCCTCCGCCTCCGCCTCCTATGCCTCCACGCTCACATGATCATGAGGCTGGGAGTTCTAGTGCTGCCCCTCCTCATCCTCAGGCTATGGACCCTGCCCTTGCTTCGATTCTTCAGACTCTCACCCAGCAGCAGCAGACTCTCACCCAGCAGCAGGCTCTCTTGGCAGCCGAGCAGGCTCGTTTATCCGACAGGATGCTCTCGATGTTTCAGAGCATGCAGGACAGGCAAGATGCACTTCAGCAGCAGCTTATTCAGGATAGGGCAGAGAATAGGGCATTCATGGCTCTCATGCTTCAGCATTCTGGTATCTCAGCACCTCCGGTTCAGTCTGTTCCGCCTCCTCCGCTTCACGCTCCAGTAGTGCCTTCGATCTTGTCTGGACCCCCTGTTGGTACCTCTCCGCTCCGGCCGGTCACTTTGGCGTTCACCTCTCCGGTTCTCAGCTCTGTCTGTCCGCAGCCGCCAGTGCCACCAGCATCTGCTGTTACCACTACCGCTGTGGCAGTATCTGTGACCGCTTCTGTTCCGGTAGCTCCTGCTGCGCGGCCGCAGTCCGAGTCAGTACCAGCTCCAGCTTCTACCGCAGATCCTGGATCCGAGACTGACTCTGACCCTCCGTCGGCGTTTGCTCTGCTACCTCGACCTCGACCGGATGCGCCCCCGCCACCTCCTCCTGCTTCAGATGTTTAGGTTCAGGTCCCTTTTGGTGTTTGACGCCAAAGGGGGAGAGATATGAGTTGTGAGAGCTAGGGGGAGTTAGAGAGTTAGTAGAGAGTCAGAGTCATTTTGGTGTAATATATGTGCTTGCTACTCTCTGTACTAGCTTGATGTTTTTGGCTCACAAACTCGTCATATACTCTCGTTGCGTATGATTGACTGTGTGTACTATGTTTTCACCTTATATTATATCACCAGTCTTCTAGCTCTTGTTTCATTAATTTAACTTCACGGTTACATGAACAAGAATCTTATGATGTGTATGCGCTCACTCTTATTATTATGGTACACATTCTTTCTGTCAAAGATTACTGAGTATAACTAACCATTCTTTCTATTGACAGAATCTTCAAAACAAACTACTCTCACAAAACTTGTAGGGTTGTCATCAATCACCAAAAAGGGGGAGATTGAAAGCATCTAGGCCCCTGGTTGGTTTTAGTGATTAATGACAACGTAATATTATATGCGACTAACGTGTGTTTTGCAGAGACAAATGGTAAGTTAGGTCGCATGACAGGTAGAAGTACTACAACGGTGAAAACAATCCCGGAGATAAGAACTCGAAGCGACGGCTAAAACGACGGAACAAAAGGTGAAGGTCTACGGAGTCCGAGTGTCAAGGAGATGTGGACACTCGCGATTTAGTTAGGTCTTTTATTCTCTTTTAGCCGTACTATAAAGAGGGGTTGTCGATGAGTAGTTTGACCAAGAGAGTTCTAGTGTAGTGTTGGTGCACAATCACACTCATATACAGTGCTAGGTGTCACTCTAGAACTCACACACAAGTTAGAGCAAAAACCGATTTGAAAATCAGGTGAAAAACAAGAGTTAGGGTTTCTGGTTAGGGGCACCGGATTGTCCGGTGTGCACCGGACTGTCCGGTGCACCCTCTGCCAGGTGGGGCCTGGCTGGTCCACAGCAGAGTCTTCCCAGTCGCAGAAACCCGAGAGCGCAGTCTTTGGAGATGAATTTTAGTGGCACACCGGACACCGCACCGGACTGTCCGGTGTGCACCGGACAGTGGACTGTTCACTGTCCGGTGCGCCATGAGTCCAACGGCTCTGTGTCAGAACTAGCCGTTGGAAGTGACCGTTGGCGCACCGGTGGCGCACCGGTGGCGCACCGGACTGTCCGGTGCGCCATCGCGCAGCACATTGCCTGTAACGGCTAGTTGGTGGGTGAGGGCTATTTATACCCCCTCCACCCACCATATTCAATGTCTTGCACTCCACATTTATTTCAGCACCTTGGTAGAGTATTGCAAGCACCAAAAGCCTAGTGAGGAGATTAGAGAATCATAATCCGCGCTTGTTCCTCATTAGCGCTAGTGAGAGCCACCTAGAGCACACACCACTTGCATTAGGCTTCTCTTGGTCAAGCGAAAGTCTATGGCTTGTTACTCTTGGTGATCGGCATCACCTAGACGGCTTGGTGGCGTTGAGAGCTCGGTGATCACCGTGAAGATCTTGTTGGTGACCCGACTCAAGTTTGTAAGCGGTCTCGAGGGATCCACCGCGCCGGAGTGGCAAAGGATCATCTCGTAGTGAGCACTTGGTTCTTGCGAGGACCAAGGGGGAGCGATACCCTTGCGCGGGTGCTCCAACGAGGACTAGTGGAGAGTGCCGACTCTTCGATACCTCGGGAAAAATTGGAGGAGTCTTCTAAACTTTGCTTTACATTCCGCACTTAATTCAAGCACTTTACATTGTGTATTTGTTTAGCAAGTATTTGAAGTATTATCTTAGCTTTATTACATTTCTAGTATTATGTGCTTAGTGCTAGTTGTTGGGGTGAAGTTGGGCTCTTGTTTAGCTCTTGCTTAGGTTTTAATTAGTGTTGATTTTTAGAAAAGCCCAATTCACCCCCCCTCTTGGGCATCGTGATCCTTTCATTGTTGTTGAGGGAGCTGTTGGACGGAGGTCGAACACGCTCTCGTCCTAAACTGACGAAAACCCTACTTCACTATCAATTGTCTTCACGGGTTCACCGGTGTAGGGACTTCGACGAAGAGGCCTTCGATAGGTCGGGCCCAACATCGAGGGGTCGCGCCGAGCGGCGGTCGAACAATCAAGACTTTGCTACATCCTGGAAGCAAAGTTCTCGTCACCCCTCGCGACGCTTCGGAAGCAGAGCCCTTGTTCACCCTCTGTTCGCCTAAGTCGGCCGGAGGGTAACTGGAGTCTTCGCTACGACCTGGAAGCGAGGCCCTCGTCACCCTCGCGAAATCAGCCTGGTCAGCTGAAGGGAAGCTGGCGTGAAGGCCTCAAGGACACCGACGAAGGCTTCACGCTGATTCAACCCGACGTCGGTCCACCAGAAAACGGGCTCGGAGACCCACCTGTTAGAGAGCGGGTGTGTAATCTAGTGTGCTTCGGTCGTTGTACGAACAACGCTCGGATACAAGGAATATCCCTTTGGACCACCTACTCCCGGGTGGACCTATAAATACCGTATCGTGTGGCGGGATGGGACACGCATAACGAGAAGCTACAGTTGCTACCAATCGTCTTGTCATCCTCTCATGCTATGTATTTTTGTCAATGAGTGTTTGGACTAACCTGACAGCGTGTTAGTGCCCAATAGGAGCTATAGAGGATTGGAGTTTCTTCTAAGCCCTATATCTTCTCAAGCGGAGTGGAAAACTCATGCTTGCAAATACATAAAGGAGGTAGAGAAAGAAGCGAACAATCGTGCCGCTTATAAACACTTCAACAAAAAATCAACAATTGAATATTCAAATGACATTCGCTTTAAGTACATGCTCCCTAAGACCATAACCAGTAGGTTACTCGTATCCATGTGGTTACCAAAAATATTGTTTCACATTGAAGTTTGAAATAGAAGATGAGATGTGAGTTATGATGGGTAAGATGTTGGGGATAGTCTAAGGACTAGTGATTGCAAGTGATGTGCATAGTCCTCGTCTAACAAACGATGTATGAACAACTTATGTCGTGTGACTTATGTATTTTTTAAACTTATTTTTTTAGTTTAATACTTATCATGCTTTTTTTACAAGGAAGAATATATTGATTTTAATGACCAAACATCGAGTTGACACAAAGTCTTTGAAAACACTCTCCCGGACTCTGCATAACAAGATACACACAGCCACAAAGACAGTATGACAGCAAGCACACTCTAGTGACAGTTGATCCGTAGACTAGAACGCCGCCACCCATGCACCCGGAAGAAAAAGGCCTTGGCCACTTGCTCCAAGCGAAGCGCAGCCGCCATAGTTGTAGATCCTAACACAATCCATGAACGTAGCCAATGGATAGTAGTAAAGATAACGTGCAAAGTAGTTAATGTGATCTCTTTTTTTCTTCTTCTGAAAACTATAAATTAGTGAAGATACCTATCATGCTATATAGTGTCTAAATATCAAATTATGTTGGGAAAATCATTCCTTTTAGTTACTATAAGTGAGTAAATAGATTTAGCAATTTATAAATATAAAAAAAACTATGCACTATATCTTAGTTAAAATTCTGATCATCCAATAGAAGTAGTAGGAGTACGTTCCCGCGGCACCTGCCGTGTTTCAAATTGCTAATGGCCTTTTTGGGATCGATCATCATCGATCGAGTTTGCCCCCCGGCCCGGACCCCGGTACGACAATTCCGCTTCCGCTAGTTCCTTCAGAATCGCGAAGTCCCCACGAGAAAAAAAAGGTAGCGGGAGCAGTGTTTCGAGCCGTGGAAATGGAATGCACAGGCACATATTCCCCCCGCACCCGCACAGACAAAACCGAGGCGAGGCGCCGAACCTGTGTTCCCCCCGCCCGCCCGCCCGCCGGCGAGAGGACGACATCCATCCGCCGGACGTGTAACCGATGTGGTGCGCACTAGCACTACGGCGCCCGAGACCGAGAGAGAGAGAGAGAGAGAGAGAGAGAGAGAGAGAGAGAGAGAGAGAGAGAGAGAGAGAGAGAGAGAGAGAGAGAGAGAGAGAGAGAGAGAGAGAGAGAGAGAGAGAGAGAGAGAGAGAGAGAGAGAGAGAGAGAGAGAGAGAGAGAGAGAGAGAGAGAGAGAGAGAGAGAGAGAGAGAGAGAGAGAGAGAGAGAGAGAGAGAGAGAGAGAGAGAGAGAGAGAGAGAGAGAGAGAGAGAGAGAGAGAGAGAGAGAGAGAGAGAGAGAGAGAGAGAGAGAGAGAGAGAGAGAGAGAGAGAGAGAGAGAGAGAGAGAGAGAGAGAGAGAGAGAGAGAGAGAGAGAGAGAGAGAGAGAGAGAGAGAGAGAGAGAGAGAGAGAGAGAGAGAGAGAGAGAGAGAGAGAGAGAGAGAGAGAGAGAGAGAGAGAGAGAGAGAGAGAGAGAGAGAGAGAGAGAGAGAGAGAGAGAGAGAGAGAGAGAGAGAGAGAGAGAGAGAGAGAGAGAGAGAGAGAGAGAGAGAGAGAGAGAGAGAGAGAGAGAGAGAGAGAGAGAGAGAGAGAGAGAGAGAGAGAGAGAGAGAGAGAGAGAGAGAGAGGAGAGAGAGAGAGAGAGAGAGAGAGAGAGAGAGAGAGAGAGAGAGAGAGAGAGAGAGAGAGAGAGAGAGAGAGAGAGAGAGAGAGAGAGAGAGAGAGAGAGAGAGAGAGAGAGAGAGAGAGAGAGAGAGAGAGAGAGAGAGAGAGAGAGAGAGAGAGAGAGAGAGAGAGAGAGAGAGAGAGAGCCGGCGGAATCGCGAATCGATTCAGGGTGCCCGCCCGCTGTGCTCCACTGCTCATCCACAGGCAAAGGCACAGCGAAAGCGTAGCTTTCTATCCCCCCGCCGGCCCGGTTTACCGACTCGATCGGTCATTTTGGAGCGCTCAAGGCACATCCGATACGACGGCTGGGGCACGCGCACGCACCGTCGGATCAGACCCAACACGGCACGGCACGGCTCCTTGCGCAAGTGTGCGCAAGCTCCGCGCGCCATCGTCCATCCCAGTGCTGGCCGGCAGTGGCCAACAAGCGATGAGGGCCAGCCAGCCAGCCAAGCCAAGCCAAGTGGCGTGATGCCCATGATAGGGAAAGGAAAAGACCGCGGCTTCGCCGAGCCGACCAGCCCAAACCAAGCCGTATACTGCTCTAGGTACGCCTTCTGCATACATACTACAGCCGACCGGAAGAGGAAATACGAAATACGCGATTTTTTTTTTTTTGCATAGCAAAACCTGCTGCATCAACTTGGCAAATTTCTGAGTCGTTCACTAGTTTGTCGTCCATCGGGTCGCCACGTTGGCATGGCATATCGATCCCGGGGCCAGCGGTTAGCAGCAATGCTCGCACATGGGACGCTCGTATCTACGCGTATTCTACACCCACCCACACACTGTCACGTATTCTACATACAGTCTTCAGCAGCTAAACTGTATTTCATTTCCTACACGGCTACTACACTAGTCAAAGACTCCAGTAAGTAGATCAGTTTTACGCGCAGCTACAGATGGATGTTCTTTTTTTCTCATTGCCTTTTCGCCGCGCCGCGCGGGCTGCCGCCGTTAGGTGGTACGCCTGCCTAGCCTAGCTGACGTACGTACGTACGGCTACTCAGCAATGGCGGCGAGGTCCGGCACGAAGTCCCGGCCGCGGCTGCGGCCGCCCCTCCTGGCCTTGCGGCACGCCTCCTTGCCGGCGGTCCGCGCCCCGGCCGCGGCCTCCGGGAACACGAGCGGGCCGCCGCCGTCGCCGGCCAGCGCGGCGCTGGCGCGGACGGCGAGCGCGGCCATCTCCTCCGCGCGCAGCGGGCGACGCCGCATCGCCGCGGGGAGCACGAAGTACAGCTGCCCGGGCTGCAGCGCCTCCTCGGGCCCCACGGCCGCCGCCGCGGCGCCGCCGAGCTCCAGCCCGTCCGCGCTGCACAGGAACCACGCGGACGACGCCGCCGACGCCTTCACGGCCTGCGACGCCCGCGTGCCGCCAGGGAACCGCCGCAGCGCGCCGTCCGCCAGCACCACCCTCGCCTCCGGCGCCGGCGACCCCGGCGCCGCCGCCACCGCCGTGGCCTCGCGGGAGGTGCAGGCTCCCATTGTGCTGTTGTGGCCTGTGGAACTTACGGACCTGAGAATGCGTCTAGTACTAGTGTGTGCTGCTGCTGCTTCAGCGCGTTGACGGCGCGAAGGAATCCAGAGTAAGCTCTGTCGCTGTTGCTACAGCTACAGGCGGCTTTAGCTGGAGCCTCGAGCAGTGCAGTGCAGTGCAGGGGCGAGGCGGCCGGCGAGCTGCTGGTGGAGTGGACTGGACGACTTCGATTTGAGTACCGAGGCGGCGTCCGGTGCGCGCCCGCGCGCGTATATATAGCCGAGGTGGACGCGTCGGGTAGTGCGGTGATGAAGGGAAGGGAGAGAAAAAGGAGCGGGCCTATCGAGAGGGAGGAGGATGCCAACCTGGAGGGTTGAGGACAGCTTGCATTGCATTTGCATTTGGGGCTCTGCACTGCAGCTGCAGTACGCGCGCGCCCCCGTCCGTCACTGTACGTGTACTACGAGCTGCGCGGCCGCCGTAGGCCCTTGCCAGTCCGTTCGGCGCAGGCCCGTAGGCCGTAGCCGTACGCGAGCCTGCAACTTTGGCAAGCCGTAGCCAAGCGTGCCGCCGGCGCTGGCTCCCTGCACGCATGGGCATGGCTGTGTAGTCACTTGGGCAGTTGTTGGATCCTGTCAAGTCGTCTGTACATGGATACGCGACAAAAGAACGTGGAGCTGTAACCTGCACACGCGCGCGTGCTAACGGAGAGCAAAATTCTAAGCAAATCCACCACATGCGCTATAGCTGAGCACATGCATGGCGATCATTGCGCTGCCTTGTGCCTTTCTGCGGGAGGGCCCGGGGCCGCGAGCGTGCAGTGCAGGGCCACCAATCTCGGCCGGAGGAACCGCCAAGCACGGCAGCTTCGCGCCGCCTTCTCCCTAGTCCCTAGTGACATGCGGGGAGGAGGGGGGGCGGTCTTTCTGGATACGCTGCGATGGCCAAGGTTGTCACGGACATTCATTCGCTTGAGACATACGGCCTCCAAGAGCCAGCCAGGACCTGTACACGCAGCTCAGCTGGACGATCCCGTCGCCCCAGCCCCCAGCCACGCTCCGCCCATGCTGGAGCCCGCGCGTGGACGCCACAGAAAACAATTCCGGGGGACCGCCGAACCCGAGCAGAGCTCCATCCGAGCTCTGGGTGGCATGGCGCCCATGCAAGTCCCAGAAATAATGCACCGGGACCGGAACGAGACGAGGCGAGAGAGGACCATTGGGGTAGTAAACGATCGCTGGAGCTGCCCACATACCACACCATACCATACCGTACCTGCTCATCATTGGCAG
The DNA here is from genome assembly GCF_902167145.1 of Zea mays. Classification (NCBI taxonomy): domain Eukaryota; kingdom Viridiplantae; phylum Streptophyta; class Magnoliopsida; order Poales; family Poaceae; genus Zea; species Zea mays. Next base: position 8,482,431 of record NC_050100.1, read on the forward strand.
TGTGGTGAACGGGTCCTGAGTGTTCTTGGTCGTCGCGTCCGTGCGGGCCCAGGCGTTATTAACTGATGATGAGGTGCCAAATCACCAGCCGAGCGCAGAGAGAGAGAGAGAGAGAGTCACTGAGCAAAGCCCACTAGCCCACCCAACTTTATTGGGAGAATTGGCTGTGTACCATTAAAAGAACACATGTTTGGCAATGTACCATTAAAAGATCCTTTCTTTGCTGTATACCATTAAAAGATTGCATTCTTTTGAGGCTCACCACATCCGTTAAGTCACAGTTAAATAGGACACAAATGCCCTTGCCCCTTCCAACGTAGAATATAAGAGATCAAAAGAGGCCATAAACACATTAAAATATGATATAATACTAATTTTGTTCGTGCATAACGACTTGGCATAAGACTACAAGTTGTTCATAGTTCACAGAGACCCTAGTTCACATGGTAACTAGACAAATGCCCAAAAGCTAGCCATAGAGCATGCCATAAACTAAGTTACAGTACATGCTAACATTGCACTAATACAACTAATCAATGATAAGCCTGCGGTTGATTCCTCCAGGTGAGATAAATGCCATCCTTCTTGTTGTCACACCCGGACTGGTTGGAGACAGGGACGCCATCCTCCTTGTGGTAACACATGGACTTGCTCTTGCCGGAGAGAGGGACGCCATCCTTCTTGTCGTAACACCTGGGCTTGAAGTTAGTTTTGGATCAACATCAATGTTTGATGGCTCAGCACCTTTTGTGGAGTTTTCATAAGCTTCGGATTTGGTTTTGCTACAAGACATAAATAGGATCAATAAAGGAGCAGATTGCATCACGAGGCATGGAATACTAGTATATTACAGTATATTACCGACCTTTGCTTTTTTTGTTTTTTTGGACGAGGTGGTGGAAGCTCCTGCTCTAGTTCAGCTTGAGTTGCATTGCATCCCTTCTCTATATGTCCAAACTTGAAGCACCTTTTACATTGATATGGACCTCTTTTTCCTGGCTCTCCACTAGCCTTAATTCTCTGCTTCCTTGGTCTCCCAGCAGGCCTTTCTAATGGTGGAGGGACCATTTCAAAACCAGGGTCATTCTTTGGCCATTGAGATTTGTCACCCATTGGAATGACCTCAAATTGATAAGCAAGTTTAAACCTCTCTACTGAGTAGTAATCATCCACAAAATCCTCGATTTTTAACTCTTTTTGTCTAAATTTTCCAAGTGAAAAGATAGCATGAGTGCATGGTTTTCCAGACACCTCCCATTGTCCAGAGCCACAAGTTCTTTTGTTAAGGTCAACACCATACCTCCATGTCTTCCCTTCATTTGTTGTTCCAGAAATCTCGGCTGCTAGTAACCCACTTTTGCTAAAATCATAATTAAGCCCTCTACTTTTCATGTTCAGCTCATGTAGCACACTTGGAAGGATATGGCCTTCAAGTCTATTGGCAATATCTTGCCTTGTGGCAATCTTTTCCATGATCTTCTCTCTAATTTTATCCATCAGATCAATAACTGGAAGGTCTTTGTAATCCTTAATCCAATTGTTAAAGCATTCAGAGATGTTGTTATTGACATAATCAACTTTGCACTTTTTAGAGAATTTTGACCTGCTCCAAATCAATTTGTGATGCTTGTTTAACCAAGGGATTGCTTTAGGAGCAGCAGCTGTAATATTTTCCACAAGGTAATCATGCCTACGAGTTGTACATGCCCATGCACAAGGCCACATAAACTTCAGCACATCCCCTTTGTACTTCTTCCTGAAATTAGTCATAAGGTGCCTAAAACACTCACGATGCTCAGCATCTGCCTTGAATATTTTTTTGACACCATATGCTAATCCCTTACAAGCATCACTATGAATTGTCAACCCAGGTGGAGTCCCGATAGCTTTTTTCAGATTGGCCATGAACCATGCCCAATTGTCATTTGTTTCTTTGAAGAAAATGGCATACGCAACTGGATACATCCAATTGTGTCCATCAATTGCAGTGGCTGCAGCAAGCTGCCCTTTGTACTTTCTAGTGAGGTGAGTAGAATCAACACCAAGATATGGTCTGCACCCAGCCAAAAATCCATCAACACATGCTCTAATGCACACAAACATCCTTGAGAAGTGCATTCTCCCATTAACCTTCTGGCAATCAATCTCAATGATGCTTCCCGGGCAAGACTCTTCCAGTGCTGATTTGAATCTCCACAACATTGAGAAGCTCCCCTCCCAAGTACCATGAAGATCATTCATGGTTGACTTCTTCGCAGACCACACTTTCCAATATGACAATTCAAGGTTGTACTGTTTCTCCAATCTTTTTTGTAACTTTCTTGCGCTAAGAGAATGATCCTCTTTCACAATGTCCTTAGACCTACGTGCCAACCAATTTATAGTGGCCTCTCGCCCCTTTACTGTAACTGAACTACAACAAGTGTGCATGTCCAAATCTGAAAGTTTGACCACCTGAAAAAATGTAACAAAAAAAGAGAAGTAAATATCAAGTACAAAACACCCAAACAAGGCCTTAATATTTGAAAATAAGGTAGAAGTAAAACCATAAATGTGTTGCCACCATGTAGCTTCTTTGCAAATATTTTCCACTCGCAACTAACATCTTTGCACCTTGCTCTGTACCTCTCTCTATCACTGTGTACAATCTTTGTCTCAAATTCATTTTTTATGGCATATGTCCTAATTGTTTTAAGAAATTCAGCCTTGTCTTCAAATGTGTCTCCCTCTTTGATTACTGGATTCTCATGGTCATATGTTGTATGGGGCACAACATAATCATCTACCAAACCAGCCTCATCATCAGGGACACTTTCTAAATCAAATTCTGGAATAGCCCTTGCCCTCCTTCTTGTCTGAACATCCACTGGATTCACTGGTTGAACATTTTTACCATCAACAAATTTGAAGTATCTCCATTCTTCATTTGCTCCTATCGGCTCATCTCCATCAGGATCACACCCAGCTGTCATAAAGTGTTCTTTTTCCTCTTCTTGAGCCACTGGTGCCCCTGCAGTTGTTTGACCATATTCAGGCACTTCTCTCCATTCTGGTTGCTTGTCCATGTCTTCATGCATACCCTCCTCTCCATTGTCTGTTGTGCCAATCACCTCATCTACATGCATCTCTTCATAGACAATATTGTCTACATCCATCTCCTTGCCCACCGGATATGCTGCAGCAAGCATATCTTTGCTCACCACATCTGCTACTACAGCAAGCATTTCTTTCACCTTGTCCACATTGGCTGCGGTAGCCATCTCCTTGCCCACCACATCGGTCACAACATGCAGCGTCTCCTCTCCCTCCTTACATCTTCCCATTGTCATAAATAACTTCACCAGATCGAATGAACTTACCAGGTCACTAAGCTGAGCATCTGAAGTCAACTTACATTGCCATTTGTCACCCTTTTCAACAACCCAGAAAATTGGCTTTTGGCAGCTACCCCACTTGAAATATGAATCCACATCTTTCTCTAAATCAATAAGTGTATAGTGTTCTGGATTCACAACCAAATTTATTGTTCTGCCCCGATTGTACACCTTTTTACCATCAAGAACGGCGAAATAAGAGTTGACGGTAACATCTATTTTATGCAGGTTCTTTGAATTATCCCTGAAATAGAGACCGAACACAAACGGAACAAAGAAAAAATTTTAAGGACCAATCAACAAGATAGATCCCATTAATTCACTTCAGACAACCATAAGCTTGTACTCGTACATGAAAATACCAAAAAAAATTAGAACAATTTTTAGAATGCGAGAGGAGATTACCCTTCTGAAACACAAGCAGGATCCATCCCAGCTCAAATCCCCAACCAATTTCAGATTAATGAGCACTACAAAAAATTCCCCAAAAATTAGGGTTAGAATATGAACTTACAGTATGGGAGAGGAAAGGGAGGGGAGGGGATATGAGAGGGGTGCTCACCATGGAGTGAAGGAGAGGGCGAAGGAGCTGGAGCCACTAGCAGAGAGCACACTGTCGGGAGGGTCGCCGGGAAGCTCCGCGAGCGGCTGCTTTTGCTTTGCTTGTGCCTGGGAGGAGCGGACTTGAGAGCACCTAGAGGGGGGGGTGAATAGGTGATCCTGTAAACTTCAAAACTTAAGCCACAAAACTTTGATTAAGTGTTAGCACAGTTAATACCAAGTGGCTAGAGAGAAGATCTTGCACAATATGATAATCACAAGGAGTTCAACACAGAGAAGACACAGTGATTTATCCCGTGGTTCGGCCAAGTACAAAACTTGCCTACTCCACGTTGTGGCGTCCCAACGGACGAGAGTTGCACTCAACTCCTCTCAAGTGATCCAATGATCAACTTGAATACCACAGTGTTATGCTTTTCTTTCAATATCCCGTTTGCGAGGAATCTCCACAACTTGGAGTCTCTCGCCCTTACACTTGAGATTCACAAAGAAATACGGAGTAAGGGAGGGAAGCAACACACACAAATCCACAGCGAAATGCGCACACACACGGCCAAGAATCGAGCTCAAAAGACTATCTCAAAGTTCTCACTAGAACGGAGCTCGAATCACTTAGAATGACAAACGAATGCACAAAGAATGAGTGTGGATGATCAAGAATGCTCTTAGGTTGCTTGGTTTACTCCTCCATGTGCCTAGGGGTCCCTTTTATAGCCCCAAGGCAGCTAGGAGCCGTTGAGAGCAAATCTGGAAGGTTGATCTTGCCTTCTGTCGTCGGGCGCACCGGACAGTCCGGTGCACACCGGACACTGTCCGGTGCCCGATTTCCTTCCTTAAACAGCGCAGTCGACCGTTGCAGATCTGGGAGCCGTTGGCGCACCGGACATGTCCGGTGCACACCGGACAGTCCGGTGCCCCCTTCCGACCGTTGGCTTGGCCACGTGTCGCGCGCAGAATCCGCGGCCGACCGTTGGCCCTAGCCGACCGTTGGCTCACCGGACAGTCCGGTGCACACCGGACAGTCCGGTGAATTTTAGCCGTACGCCGTCGGCGAATTCCCGAGAGCGGCCACTTCAGCCGAGGCAGCCTGGCGCACCGGACACTGTCCGGTGCACCACCGGACAGTCCGGTGCCCCAGACCGAAACAGCCCCTTGGCTGTACACAGCCACCTCTTTCCTTTTCTTTTTCTTCCTGTTTCCAATACTTAGACAAGTATATTAGTACACAAAACCAATGTACTAAGACTTAGAAACGTACCTTTGCTCTTGATTTGCACTTTATTCATCCATTGCATAAATTCACATTTAAGCACTTGAGTTGGCACTCAATCACCAAAATACTTAGAAATGGCCCAAAAGCACATTTCCCTTTCAATCTCCCCCTTTTTGGTGATTTATGCCAACACAACATAAAGCAACTAGAACAAGTGCAAAATCACTTCAAATAACACTTAAATTTATTTTGATTCATTTTTGGCATATATGGATCATCCTTTGCCACCACTTGGTTTGTTTTTGCAAATCAAACTCAAATCTCTATCTCTAAGTCAAACACACATGTTAAAGCATATAGAGAGTTATTCCAAAAGAGATTGATCAAAGATTTCAAAAACTCCCCCTATTTCCCATAATCACCACTTCTCCCCACAAGAAGCCAGCTTTTGACAAGAGACACAATAAAAGAGTTTTGCCAAAACAGAAAGCTACAGAAAGCTAATTTTCAAAATCTCTCAAGTGGTAGCTGATCCATTTATCACTTTGGCCTTTATTTTCTCCCCCTTTGGCATCAAGCACCAAAACGAGATCAATCTTGGCCTCTTAACCCCATTGCCTCACCAAAATCTTCAATTAAGAGTACAAAGGCAATAAGATCATAGAGATGAACTTGGAATAAGTTACCCTCTCATCGGAGTGCAGTGGAAGTCTTGCATGGTCCAAGTTCACCTTTCCCTTTCAATCCACCTTCGAGACTAAATCAAGCAAACTCAAGCAAATGGTTAGTCTCAAAGGGTCAAGTTGTAACACATCTCCCCCTAAACATGTGCATCACTTTGCAACGGACTTGTGAGGTCCAGGGAGTGTTTGTGCAACTTGAGCACCACAATAAGCAACAAAATGCATAAGGAACATGATCAAGGGCATAAACACATGTATGCTACAATTCAATCCAAGTTCCACGAATCTAAGACGTTTAGCTCACTACGCAGCCTGCAAAAGGTCTTCTCATCTAGAGGCTTGGTAAAGATATCGGCTAGCTGGTTCTCGGTGCTAACATGAAACACTTCGATATCTCCCTTTTGCTGGTGGTCTCTCAAAAAGTGATGCCGGATGTCTATGTGCTTTGTGCGGCTATGCTCAACAGGATTTTCCGCCATGCGGATAGCACTCTCATTATCACATAGGAGTGGGACTTTGCTCAGATTGTAGCCAAAGTCCCTGAGGGTTTGCCTCATCCAAAGTAGTTGCGCGCAACACTGTCCTGCGGCAACATACTCGGCCTCAGCGGTGGATAGGGCAACGGAGGTTTGTTTCTTAGAGTTCCACGACACCAGGGACCTTCCTAAGAATTGGCACGTCCCTGATGTACTCTTCCTATCGACCTTACATCCAGCATAGTCGGAATCTGAGTATCCAACCAAGTCAAAGGTAGACCCCTTTGGATACCAGAGTCCGAAGCAAGGCGTAGCAACTAAATATCTAAGAATTCGCTTCACCGCCACTAGGTGACACTCCTTAGGATCGGATTGAAATCTAGCACACATGCATACGCTAAGCATAATATCCGGTCTACTAGCACATAAATAAAGTAAAGACCCTATCATTGACCGGTATGATTTTTGATCAACGGACTTACCTCCTTTGTTGAGGTCTGTGTGTCCGTCGGTTCCCATCGGCGTCTTTGCGGGCTTGGCGTCCTTCATCCCAAACCTCTTTAGCAAGTCTTACGTGTACTTCGTTTGGGAGATGAAGGTGCCATCCTTGAGTTGCTTCACTTGGAACCCAAGGAAGTAGTTCAACTCGCCCATCATCGACATCTCGAATTTCTGTGTCATAACCCTGCTAAACTCTTCACAAGACTTTTGGTTAGTGGAACCAAATATTATGTCATCGACATAAATTTGGCACACAAACAAATCACCATTACAAGTCTTAGTAAAAAGAGTTGGATCGACTTTCCCAACCTTGAAAGCATTAGCAACTAAGAAATCTCTAAGGCATTCATACCATGCTCTTGGGGCTTGCTTAAGTCCATAGAGCGCCTTAGAGAGCTTACACACATGGTCGGGGAACCGATCATCCTCGAAGCCAGGGGGTTGCTCTACGTACACCTCCTCCTTGATCGGCCCGTTGAGGAAGGCGCTCTTCACATCCATTTGATACAACCTGAAAGAATGGTGAGCGGCATATGCTAGCAAGATTCGAATTGACTCTAGCCTAGCCACAGGAGCAAAAGTCTCCTCGAAATCCAAACCTGCGACTTGGGCATAACCTTTTGCCACAAGTCGAGCCTTGTTTCTCGTTACCACCCCGTGCTCGTCCTGTTTGTTGCGGAACACCCACTTGGTTCCCACAACATTTTGCTTCGGACGAGGCACCAGCGTCCAAACTTCATTTCTCTTGAAGTTGTTGAGTTCCTCCTGCATGGCCAACACCCAGTCCGGATCTAGCAAGGCCTCCTCTACCCTGAAAGGCTCAATAGAAGAGACAAAGGAGTAATGCTCACAAAAATTAACTAATCTAGATCGAGTAGTTACTCCCTTGCTAATGTCACCCAGAATTTGGTCGACGGGATGATCCCTTTGAATCATCGCTCGAACTTGGGTTGGAGGTGCCGGTTGCGCATCTTCCTCCATCACATGATCATCTTGTGCTCCCCCTTGATCACACGCCTCCTGTTGATGAACCTGTTCATCGTCTTGAGTTGGGGTAGCACCGTAGTTGAGGAAGATGGTTGATCTCATTCATCTTGTTCCTGTGGCCGCACTTCTCCAATCGCCATGGTTCGTATAGCGGCCGTCGGAACATCTTCTTCATCTACATCATCACAATCAACAACTTGCTCTCTTTGAGAGCCATTAGTCTCATCAAATACAACGTCGCTAGAGACTTCAACCAAACCCGATGATTTGTTGAAGACTCTATACGCCTTTGTATTTGAGTCATAACCTAACAAAAACCCTTCTACTACTTTGGGAGCAAACTTAGAATTTCTACCCTTCTTCACTAGAATGTAGCACTTGCTCCCAAATACACGAAAGTACGATACATTGGGTTTGTTACCGGTTAGTAGCTCATATGACGTCTTCTTGAGGAGGCGGTGAAGGTAGACCCTGTTGATGGCGTGGCAAGCCGTGTTCACGGCTTCCGACCAAAAACGCTCGGGGGTCTTGAATTCTCCAAGCATAGTCCTCGCCATGTCGATTAGTGTCCTGTTCTTCCTCTCTACCACACCATTTTGTTGTGGTGTATAGGGAGCGGAGAACTCGTGCTTGATCCCTTCCTCCTCAAGGAACTCCTCCACTTGAAGGTTCTTGAACTCGGACCCGTTGTCGCTCCTTATCTTCTTCACCTTGAGCTCAAACTCATTTTGAGCTCTCCTGAGGAAGCGCTTGAGGGTCCCTTGGGTTTCAGACTTATCCTGCAAAAAGAACACCCAAGTGAAGCGGGAAAAGTCATCAACAATAACTAGACCATACTTACTCCCTCCTATGCTCAGATAGGCGACGGGTCCGAAGAGGTCCATATGCAGCAGCTCCAGGGATCTTGAAGTGGTCATCACATTCTTGCTGTGATGTGCTCCTCCCACTTGTTTACCTGCTTGACAAGCTGCACAAGGTCTATCTTTTTCGAATTGCACGTTAGTCAAACCTATCACGTGTTCTCCCTTTAGAAGCTTGTGAAGGTTCTTCATCCCCACATGTGCTAAGCGGCGATGCCACAGCCAGCCCATGCTAGTCTTAGCTATTAAGCATGCATCTAGACCGGCCTCTTCTTTTGCAAAATCAACTAAATAAAGTTTGCCGTCTAATACACCCTTAAAAGCTAGTGAACCATCACTTCTTCTAAAGACAGACACATCTACATTTGTAAATAGACATTTATACCCCATGTTGCATAATTGACTAACAGATAGCAAATTATATCCCAAGGACTCAACTAAAAACACATTAGAAATTGAGTGCTCATTTGAGATTGCAATTTTACCTAATCCTTTTACCTTGCCTTGATTCCCATCACCGAATATAATTGAATCTTGGGAATCCTTATTCTTGACGTAGGAGGTGAACATCTTCTTCTCCCCCGTCATATGGTTTGTGCATCCGCTATCAATAATCCAGCTTGAACCCCCGGATGCATAAACCTGCAAGGCAAATTCAGGCTTGGGACTTAGGTACCCAACTCTTGTTGGGTCCTACAAGGTTAGTCACAATTTCCTTAGGGACCCAAATGCAAGTTTTGTCTCCCTTGCATTTTGCCCCTAACTTCCTAGCAACTATCTTCCTATCCTTTCTACAAATAGCAAAGGAAGCATTTAAAGCACAATAAATTGTAGAAGGTTCATTTACTACTCTCCTAGGAGCATGAATAGTATTCTTTCTAGGCACATGATGAATAGCATTTCTCCTAGTCATATTTCTACCATGCATATAGGAAGAACTAGAAGCAGTCATGGCATAAGAATCATAAGCATGTGAATCAAAAGCATCATAACTTCTAAAAACATTTCTAGAATTTTTCCTATCATGATACAAAAAGGCATGGTTCTTTTTAGCACTAGTAGCCATAGGGGCCTTCCCTTTCTCCTTAGCGGGAATGGGAGCCTTATGGCTTGTTAAGTTCTTGGCTTCCCTTTTGAAGCCAAGTCCATCCTTAATTGAGGGGTGTCTACCAATCGTGTAGGCATCCCTTGCAAATTTTAGCTTATCAAATTCGCTTTTGCTAGCCTTAAGTTGAGCATTAAGACTAGCCAATTCCTCAGTTAGTTTAGAAATTGAAACTAAATGATCACTACAGGCATCAACATCGAAATCTTTACACCTAGTGCAAATCTCAACATGTTCTACACAAGATGTTGATTTACTAGATTTTTCTAGTTTAGTATTTAAATCATCATTTTTGCTCTTTAAACTAGCAATTGAATCATGACATGTAGACAACTCACAAGAAAGTATTTCATTTCTCTTAATCTCTAATGCAAGTGATTTTTGTGCTTCTACAAATTTGTCATGTTCTTCATACAACAAATCTTCTTGCTTTTCTAAAAGCACATTCTTATCATTCAAGGCATCAATCAATTCATTTATTTTGTCTATTTTAGATCTATCTAAACCCTTGAATAAGCATGAATAGTCTATGTCATCATCATCACTAGACTCATTATCACTAGAAGAAGCATAAGTGGAGTTTCGAGTACTCACCTTCTTCTCCCTTGCCATAAGGCATGTGTGACGCTCGTTCGGGAAGAGGGATGACTTGTTGAAGGCGGTGGCGGCGAGTCCTTCATTGTCGGAGTCGGAGGAGCAATCCGAATCCCACTCCTTTCCAATGTGTGCCTCGCCCTTGGCCTTCTTGTAATTCTTCTTCTTTTCCCCCTTATTCCCCTGTTCCTGGTCACTATCGTTATCGGGGCAGTTAGCGATAAAATGACCAATCTTACCGCACTTGAAGCATGAGCGCTTCCCCTTTGTCTTGGTATTGCTTGGCTGCCCCTTGTGACCTCTTAGCACCGTCTTGAAGCGTTTGATGATGAGAGCCATCTCTTCATCATTAAGTCCGGCCGCCTCAATTTGTGCCACCTTGCTAGGTAGCGCCTCCTTGCTTCTTGTTGCTTTGAGAGCAAGAGGTTGCGGCTCGTTGATCGGTCCATTCAAGGCGTCGTCCACGTACCTTGCTTCCTTGATCATCATTCGCCCGCTGACGAATTTTCCTAGGACTTCTTCGGGCGACATTTTGGTGTACCTGGGATTCTCACGAATATTATTCACCAAATGAGGATCAAGAATGGTAAAGGACCTTAGTAATAGTCGGACGACGTCATGGTCCGTCCATCGCGTGCTTCCATAACTCCTTATTTTGTTGATAAGGGTCTTGAGCCGGTTGTATGTTTGGGTTGGCTCCTCGCCCCTTATCATTGCAAACCTTCCAAGCTCGCCCTCCACCAACTCCATTTTAGTGAGCATGGTGATGTCGTTCCCCTCGTGAGAAATCTTGAGGGTGTCCCATATCTGCTGGGCATTGTCCAAGCCGCTCACCTTATTGTACTCGTCCCTGCACAAAGAGGCTAGCAACACAGTAGTAGCTTGTGCATTTTTATGAATTTGTTCGTTAATAAACATAGGGCTATCTGAGCTATCAAATTTCATTCCATTCTCTACAATCTCCCATATGCTTGGATGGAGAGAGAATAAATGACTACGCATTTTGTGACTCCAAAATCCGTAGTCCTCCCCATCAAAGTGTGGAGGTTTGCCGAGAGGAATGGAAAGCAAATGCGAATTCGAACTATGTGGAATACGAGAATAATCAAATGAAAAGTTCGAATTGACCGTCTTCCTGTAGTCGTTGTCATCGTCCTTTTGGGAAGAAGAGGATTTGTCGCTGTCGTAGTAGACGATCTCCTTGATGTGCCTTGTCTTCTTCTTCTTCCCATCTTTACGTCTGTGGCCCGAGCCAGAGTCATTGGATTTATCATCTTTTGGCTCGTTGACGAAGGACTCCTTTTCCTTGTCGTTGATCACGATTCCCTTCCCCTTAGGATCCATCTCTTCGGGCGGTTAGTCCCTTTCTTGAAGAGAACGGCTCTGATACCAATTGAGAGCACCTAGAGGGGGGGGGGGGTGAATAGGTGATCCTGTAAACTTCAAAACTTAAGCCACAAAACTTTGATTAAGTGTTAGCACAGTTAATACCAAGTGGCTAGAGAGAAGATCTTGCACAATATGATAATCACAAGGAGTTCAACACAGAGAAGACACAGTGATTTATCCCGTGGTTCGGCCAAGTACAAAACTTGCCTACTCCACGTTGTGGCGTCCCAACGGACGAGAGTTGCACTCAACTCCTCTCAAGTGATCCAATGATCAACTTGAATACCACAGTGTTATGCTTTTCTTTCAATATCCCGTTTGCGAGGAATCTCCACAACTTGGAGTCTCTCGCCCTTACACTTGAGATTCACAAAGAAATACGGAGTAAGGGAGGGAAGCAACACACACAAATCCACAGCGAAATGCGCACACACACGGCCAAGAATCGAGCTCAAAAGACTATCTCAAAGTTCTCACTAGAACGGAGCTCGAATCGCTTAGAATGACAAACGAATGCACAAAGAATGAGTGTGGATGATCAAGAATGCTCTTAGGTTGCTTGGTTTACTCCTCCATGTGCCTAGGGGTCCCTTTTATAGCCCCAAGGCAGCTAGGAGCCGTTGAGAGCAAATCTGGAAGGCTGATCTTGCCTTCTGTCGTCGGGCGCACCGGACAGTCCGGTGCACACCGGACACTGTCCGGTGCCCGATTTCCTTCCTTAAACAGCGCAGTCGACCGTTGCAGATCTGGGAGTCGTAGGCGCACCGGACATGTCCGGTGCACACCGGACAGTCCGGTGCCCCCTTCCGACCGTTGGCTTGGCCATGTGTCGCGCGCAGAATCCGCGGCCGACCGTTGGCCCTAGCCGACCGTTGGCTCACCGGACAGTCCGGTGCACACCGGACAGTCCGGTGAATTTTAGCCGTACGCCGTCGGCGAATTCCCGAGAGCGGCCACTTCGGCCGAGGCAGCCTGGCGCACCGGACACTGTCCGGTGCACCACTGGACAGTCCGGTGCCCCAGACCGAAACAGCCCCTTGGCTGTACACAGCCACCTCTTTCCTTTTCTTTTTCTTCCTGTTTCCAATACTTAGACAAGTATATTAGTACACAAAACCAATGTACTAAGACTTAGAAACGTACCTTTGCTCTTGATTTGCACTTTATTCATCCATTGCATAAATTCACATTTAAGCACTTGAGTTGGCACTCAATCACCAAAATACTTAGAAATGGCCCAAGAGCACATTTCCCTTTCAGGACTCCTGGGCTGGGAGCGTACGTGAGGTTGAGAACGAGCAGGCTTACTAGTTTACTAAGGCAAGGGGCAAAAGAGCCATTTCATAACTCATTTTTAGGCAAAGAAAAATAAAACCGTTAGTATTCCCTAACGAAGGTGACGGAGTGCTATAAACCTTCAACGTTGTAACCTTTCAGTGGTACAAAGCAAAGAAGAAATCTTTTAATGGTACATTGCCAAACATGTGTTCTTCTAATGGTACACAACCAATTCTCCCAACTTTATTTCCTCTCTTCAGTTGGCACAGCACAGAGAAGAGACGACTGCACCCGATGGGTCACCAGACATACATCTCCCGAGCGAGCCCTGTGCCATGCCATTAGATTAACTAGAACATGGGGCACCCTTACGGGCGCTCTAATGGATGCTTCCTTGAAACTTTGAAAACAGATATTTTTTTAGACTCGATGACTGAAAAATGCAACACAATAATGGATGCTTCCTCGAAACTTTGAAAACAAACAATTTTTTTAGACTCAATGACTGAAAAATGCAACACAAACAAAAGCATAGTCGATAGAGAACCAGGCTTGACATTTATCTTAGAGGAAGATACGCCAGTATCTATTTGTTCATCTTAAAAATTTGCTCTGCACAGCAGCACTGTTACACTGTCCAAGGTATGTTAGGATTTGTTAACTATGCTCAATGATCGAGGTGCCTCGCTGTTATTATACGCAGGGTCACATGTCAAAAGTGAAAGTTCTATCCAGCAGTAGTAGTTGCCAATCACTGAGTACATCTATGGTGCAATGAGCAAGCAGGAATTGCTAGAAGCTCAAGAGCAAGAACAAGTGCCAAGTATAAACATCGCATTTATTTATAAAGCGGTCTAACACAACAAATTATGCAAAGAAACAAATGGCTACAATTATGCAAACAATGTAGCAGATAGTTAAAAGGCAAAGTTTCAATAAGCCAGCTATAGTATGTGTCAATACGTGAAGCCGAAGATTAAGCCAGCTATAGTATGCGCCAATACGTGAAGCCGAAGACGTCGTCACCTGCCTAGCTACCCTTGCTAGGTGTCCTCTGTCCTCAGCGGTTGGCATAAAAGTGCAAAATAAATATGCTTTACCAAGGGATCGACACAGGTATGAAAATGGACACCGCTATGATTCAATGGACAAGGTCAAGGGCGGAATGTACCATTCTAACTGTTGAATTTTAACCACTTGGAAGGGTGATAGAACTCCAATTCCATGGCACCATTGATGACAGAATATATGTGTATAATATGGCTCGAAATCAACATATTCCTTCTGTTCATCCCACCCTGATGCACGCATAAAATTAGCACAAACCCTTTATTTTCATTTTGTTATGAATGCAAGGTACCTAATCAGCAATTAAATTTTACAAATGAGAACAAAAAGGGCATACTTGGCTTCTGAAATGTTTTTAAGCATACCCATGGAAGTTCCTCGTTCATTCTGAATCCATTCATCATTGGGAAAACTGAAAGCAACGGTTTCTGGACCTCCGCATCCTACACCAGCAATCCTGTTAGAGCATCATGAAGCTGTTCACATGATATGTACTCTACCTCCATTTCAGGAGATACAAAAAGGATCCCACAAAATTCTAAACTCATAAGAGCATGTGAAGTGATAAGTTCCTTACCAACATATATCTACATATGAACATAAAAAAAATCAGTGAGAGCTGTACAACATATAGTGACATTTAGTATTGTTTTTCCAATAGAACCCCTTTGTTCAATTGTGCAAAATTATTTGCTAAAGGAGTATATCATTAGCTTTCTAATTCTATGCACACATGATAAACAAAGAGAATATTATGAAGTTAAAGAAAATGGCTCTACGAAAACTCCTTTTCTGACACTACCTAGTGGACCTTTGTATTTAGAATGAATGTGGCTGTAGAGGAGGCGGCCCCGGCGGCTGTGCCGCCGAGCCACCGCAGGGACGACACGGCGACCGGTAGAGCCGCATCGGGGCTCGGGGCCAGTGGAGCTGCGCGTTGCGAGAGGAGGTGAGGCACAGGAGATCAGAATCACAAGAGGTCGGGAGTTTGTGGTGAGAAGCAACAACATGAGATGATGATAGGATGAAAGTAACAGAGTAGTAACACCAAGGCAATAACATAAGTAAGGATGGCATGATAACATCATGGCAGTAGCAATAAGGAGGACCCTTGTCAGGGCATAAGAACAAACATAAAAAAGAGAGGAGAGTAACTGATACCACCATAGAAGTGACACAAGTACTCCAGATGCGTAAAGGATTAGAGTAAGGAAATCAAGATAATTTCTAACAAGAAAAGAAGATACTCTAGATTTCTGAAGGACGTGATTTTAATTGTCTGTGCCCCTAAGCAAAACCTCCCAAAAAACAACCACTTTGAAGTGGAATACCTTCCACGAAGGTGGCAGTGAATAAATTTCTACTTCATTGAAAATCTTAACTGTAAGATTAGACATAAGAAAAAGAGAGACTAACTTTAACCAGGCAACATTAAACTACTTTGATTAAATTGCAAAGTAAGCTAAGTAGCTATGTTCATCTTTGGCAAAGTATCTGAGCTACTGGAGCTAAAAATAATGTTCCATGATGCAAATTTTCCCTGTTTATTCAACTGGAAAAGCATAGTCTAGCATTTTGATTTATAATTAACTTCTACAGTAAGTATTGAACTATTAAAATTTTCAAATAAAATAGTGATTTATCAATCATCCTATCCATTCATAAAAAATGACTGAGATGTAAGATGTAACACGTCCAACTCCTGCAGCCCTGCCACATGCAACTAATAATATAGCTATTGACATTATAATACTGATAGGCAAGATTCAGTGTTTGCTTAATATCTGCAAAAATTGAATTTAATTTCTTGTGCTTACTCTAAACATATTAAAATCATATCTGTTCAAATATTTCCTCATCGTTGCATCACATATTCTTGCATTAAGCAAGAAATAAAAAAAGCAATATCAAAAGTGAAAACAATGAAGAGATGAAGTCTGCAGAAGCAGATGTATTTGCACCATATTTTTCATGTAATTTGTTGCTTTGCCACTACGATCGTATTGTCCTAGTACAATTCTAAGAGAGCCAGCAAACATGTAGTATTAGACGCTATTAGTATTTTAAACAGTTTACAAGAGCATGAAGCAAGTTAATTGATATAGCATATTATGAGAGCACCTAGAGGGGGGGGTGAATAGGTGATCCTGTAAAACTTCAAAACTTAAGCCACATAAACTTGTTAAGTGTTAGCACAAGTATGGCCAAGTGGCTAGAGAGGAGTCAGAACACAATAACCACTAGAAATCAATCACAGAGATGACACGGTGGTTATCCCGTGGTTTGGCCAAGTACAAAAACTTGCCTACTCCACGTTGTGGCGTCCCAACGGACGAGAGTTGCACTCAACTCCTCTCAAGTGATCCAATGATCAACTTGAATACCACGGTGTTCTTGTTTTTCTTTTCTCAATCCCGTTTGCGAGGAATCTCCACAACTTGGAGCCTCTCGCCCTTACAAAAGATGTTCACCGAGAATCACAGAACAAGGGAGGGAATGAGCAACGCACACAAGACTTCAAAAGATCAGAGCAACACGCACACAAGCAGCAATAAGAGCTCGCAACACAACTCAAAGAGTACACAACTCCACAAGAGCTCTATATGCTATCACAATGAATCGAATGCGCTAGATCAATGTCTTGGTGCTTAGAAAGGTTGTAGGAATGCTTGGTTATCTCCTCCATGCGCCTAGGGGTCCCTTTTATAGCCCCAAGGCAGCTAGGAGCCGTTGAGAACAAATCTAGAAGGCCATCCTTGCCTTCTGTCGTCGGGCGCACCGGACAGTCCGGTGCACACCGGACACTGTCCGGTGCCCGATTTCTTTCCTTAAACAGTCCAGTCGACCGTTGCCGACCGTTGCAGATCTGGCGCACCGGACAGTCCGGTGCACACCGGACAGTCCGGTGCCCCCTCCCGACCGTTGGCCAGGCCACGTGTCGAGCGCAGATTCTGCGGCCGACCGTTGGCTCGGCCGACCGTTGGCTCACCGGACAGTCCGGTGCACACCGGACAGTCCGGTGAATTTTAGCCGAAGTCGCCGGAGAAAAACCCGAGAGCGGCTGGTTTGCTCCGCGCTGGTCTGGCGCACCGGACACTGTCCGGTGCACACCGGACAGTCCGGTGCCCCAGCCCGAAACAGCCTTTGGCTGTACACAGCCACTCTCCACTTCTTTTCTTTTCTTCTTCTTTCTGTTTCTAACACTTAGACAAGATATTAGTACACAAAACCAATGTACTAAGGCTTAGAAACATACCTTTACTTGTGATTTGCACTTTGTTCAACCATGGGCACATTTTCACATTTAAGCACTTGTGTTTGCACTCAATCACCAAAATACTTAGAAATGGCCCAAGGGCACATTTCCCTTTCAATCTCCCCCTTTTTGGTGATTTATGCCAACACAACATAAAGCAACTAGAACAAGTGCAAAATCACTTCAAATAAAACTCAAATTGTTTTTGATTCAATTTTGGCATATATGGATCATCCTTTGCCACCACTTGGTTTGTTTTTGCAAATCAAACTCAAATCTCTATCTCTAAGTCAAACACACATGTTGAAGCATAGGGAGAGTCATTCCAAATGAGATTGACCAAGGATTTCAAAAACTCCCCCTATTTCCCATAGTCATTACTTCTCCCCACAAGAAACCAATTCTTGACAAAAGAGACAATAAGAGAGTTTTGACAAAAAGCTCTATTTAACTATTTTCAAAATTTCTCAAGTGGTAGCTGATCCATTTATTGCTTTGGCCTTTATTTTCTCCCCCTTTGGCATCAAGCACCAAAACGGGATCAATTGTGGCCCACTAACCCCATTGCCTCACCAAAATCTTCAATTAAGAGCAAATAGGCAATAAGGGTTTAAAGATGAACTTGGAATAAGTTACCCTCTCATCGGAGTGCAGTGGAAGTCTTTCATGGTCCAAGTCCACCTTTTCCCTTTCAATTCTTCTTTGAGACTAAATCATCAACTCAAGCACATGGTTAGTCTCAAAGGGTCAAGTTGTAACACATCTCCCCCTAAACATGTGCATCACTTTGCAACAGACTTGTGAGGTCCAGGGAGTGTTTGTACAACTTGAGCACCATAATAAGCAACAAAATGCAGAAAGGAACCTGATCAAAAACATAAAGACATGTATGCTACAATTCAATCCAGGTTCCGCGAATCTAAGACATTTAGCTCACTACGCAACCTGCAAAAGGTCTTCTCATCTAGAGGCTTAGTGAAGATATCGGCTAGCTGGTTCTCGGTGCTAACATGAAACACTTCGATATCTCCCTTTTGCTGGTGGTCTCTCAAAAAGTGATGCCGGATGTCTATGTGCTTTGTGCGGCTGTGTTCAACAGGATTTTCCGCCATGCGGATAGCACTCTCATTATCACATAGGAGTGGGACTTTGCTCAGATTGTAGCCAAAGTCCCGGAGGGTTTGCCTCATCCAAAGTAGTTGCGCGCAACACTGTCCTGCGGCAACATACTCGGCCTCAGCGGTGGATAGGGCAACGGAAGTTTGTTTCTTAGAATTCCATGACACCAGGGACCTTCCTAAGAATTGGCACGTCCCCGATGTACTCTTCCTATCGACCTTACATCCAGCATAGTCGGAGTCTGAGTATCCAACCAAGTCAAAGGTAGACCCCTTTGGATACCAGAGCCCGAAGCAAGGCGTAGCAACTAAATATCTAAGAATTCGCTTCACCGCCACTAAGTGACATTCCTTAGGATCGGATTGAAATCTAGCACACATGCATACGCTAAGCATAATATCCGGTCTACTAGCACATAAATAAAGTAAAGACCCTATCATTGACCGATATGCTTTTTGATCAACGGACTTACCTCCTTTGTTGAGGTCTGTGTGTCCGTCGGTTCCCATCGGCGTCTTTGCGGGCTTGGCGTCCTTCATCCCAAACCTCTTTAGCAGGTCTTGCGTGTACTTCGTTTGGGAGATGAAAGTGCCGTCCTTGAGTTGCTTCACTTGGAACCCAAGGAAGTAGTTCAACTCGCCCATCATCGACATCTCGAATTTCTGCGTCATCACCCTGCTAAACTCTTCACAAGACTTTTGGTTAGTTGAACCAAATATTATGTCATCGACATAAATTTGGCATACAAACAAATCACCATTACAAGTCTTAGTAAAAAGAGTTGGATCGGCTTTCCCAACCTTGAAAGCATTAGCAATTAAGAAATCTCTAAGGCATTCATACCATGCTCTTGGGGCTTGCTTAAGTCCATAGAGCGCCTTAGAGAGCTTACACACGTGGTTGGGGTACCGTTCATCCTCGAAGCCAGGGGGTTGCTCCACGTACACCTCCTCCTTGATTGGCCCGTTGAGGAAAGCGCTCTTCACATCCATTTGGTACAACCTGAAAGAATGGTGAGCGGCATATGCTAGCAAGATTCGAATTGACTCTAGCCTAGCCACAGGAGCAAAAGTCTCCTCGAAATCCAAACCTGCGACTTGGGCATAACCTTTTGCCACAAGTCGAGCCTTGTTCCTCGTCACCACCCCGTGCTCGTCCTGTTTGTTGCGAAACACCCACTTGGTTCCCACAACATTTTGCTTCGGACGAGGCACCAGTGTCCAAACTTCATTGCGCTTGAAGTTGTTGAGTTCCTCCTGCATGGCCAATACCCAGTCCGGATCTAGCAAGGCCTCCTCTACCCTGAAAGGCTCAATAGAAGAGACAAAGGAGTAATGATCACAAAAATTAACTAATCGAGATCGAGTAGTTACTCCCTTGCTAATATCACCCAGAATTTGGTCGACGGGATGATCCCTTTGAATCATCGCTCGAACTTGGGTTGGAGGTGCCGGTTGCGCTTCTTCCTCCATCACATGATCATCTTGTGCTCCCCCTTGATCACACGCCTCCTGTTGATGAACCTGTTCAATGTCTTGAGTTGGGGGATGCACCATAGTTGAGGAAGAAGGTTGATCTCGTTCATCTTGTTCCTGTGGCCGAACGTCTCCAATCGCCATGGTTCGTATCGCGGCCGTTGGAACATCTTCTTCATCTACATCATCACAATCAACAGCTTGCTCTCTTGGAGAGCCATTAGTCTCATCAAATACAACGTCGCTAGAGACTTCAACCAAACCTGATGATTTGTTGAAGACTCTATACGCCTTTGTATTTGAGTCATAACCTAACAAAAACCCTTCTACAGCTTTGGGAGCAAATTTAGAATTTCTACCCTTCTTTACTAGAATGTAGCACTTGCTCCCAAATACACGAAAGTAGGATACATTGGGTTTGTTACCGGTTAGTAGCTCATACGACGTCTTCTTGAGGAGGCGATGAAGGTAGACCCTGTTGATGGCGTGGCAAGCCGTGTTTACGGCTTCCGTCCAAAAGTACTCGGGGGTCTTGAACTCTCCTAGCATCGTCCTTGCCATGTCGATGAGCGTCCTGTTCTTCCTCTCTACCACACCATTTTGCTGTGGTGTGTAAGGAGCGGAGAACTCGTGCTTGATCCCTTCCTCTTCAAGGAACTCCTCCACTTGAAGGTTCTTGAACTCGGAC
Source organism: Zea mays (assembly GCF_902167145.1). Classification (NCBI taxonomy): domain Eukaryota; kingdom Viridiplantae; phylum Streptophyta; class Magnoliopsida; order Poales; family Poaceae; genus Zea; species Zea mays. Next base: position 8,503,058 of record NC_050100.1, read on the forward strand.
CCGTTGTCGCTCCTTATCTTCTTCACCTTGAGCTCAAACTCATTTTGAGCTCTCCTGAGGAAGCGCTTGAGGGTCCCTTGGGTTTCAGACTTATCCTGCAAAAAGAACACCCAAGTGAAGCGGGAAAAGTCATCAACAATAACTAGACCATACTTACTCCCTCCTATGCTCAGATAGGCGACGGGTCCGAAGAGATCCATATGCAGCAACTCCAGGGGTCTTGAAGTGGTCATCACATTCTTGCTGTGATGCGCTCCTCCCACTTGTTTACCTGCTTGACAAGCTGCACAAGGTCTATCTTTTTCGAAATGCACGTTAGTCAAACCTATCACATGTTCTCCCTTTAGAAGCTTGTGAAGGTTCTTCATCCCTACATGTGCTAAGCGGTGATGCCACAGCCAGCCCATGCTAGTCTTAGCTATTAAGCATGCATCTAGACCGGCCTCTTCTTTTGCAAAATCAACTAAATAAAGTTTGCCGTCTAATACACCCTTAAAAGCTAGTGAACCATCACTTCTTCTAAAGACAGACACATCTACATTTGTAAAAAGACAATTATATCCCATATTGCATAATTGACTTACGGATAATAAATTATATCCCAAAGACTCAACTAAAAATACATTAGAAATTGAGTGCTCATTAGAGATTGCAATTTTACCTAACCCTTTTACCTTGCCTTGATTCCCATCACCGAATATGATTGAATCTTGGGAATCCTTATTCTTGACGTAGGAGGTGAACATCTTCTTCTCCCCCGTCATATGGTTTGTGCATCCGCTGTCGATAATCCAGCTTGAACCCCCGGATGCATAAACCTGCAAGGCAAATTTAGGCTTGGGACTTAGGTACCCAACTCATGTTGGGTCCTACAAGGTTAGTGCAAATATCCTTAGGGACCCAAATGCAAGTTTTGTCTCCCTTGCATTTTGCCCCTAACTTCCTAGCAACAATTTTCTTATCCTTTCTACAAATAACAAAGGAAGCATTTAAAGCACAATAAATTGTAGAAGGTTCATTCACTATTTTCCTAGGAGCATGAATAACATTCTTTCTAGGCATAGCATTTTTCCTAGACATATTTCTACCATGCATAAAGGAAGAACTATGAGCATCAAAATCATCATAAGCATTATAACCCCTATAAGCACTTCTATCATGATACAAAAAAGCATGGTTCTTTTTAGTGCTACTAGCCATAGGAGCCTTCCCTTTCTCCTTGGCGGAGATAGGAGCCTTATGGCTTGTCAAGTTCTTGACTTCTCTCTTGAAGCCAAGCCCATCCTTAATTGAGGGGTGTCTACCAACCGTATAGGCATCCCTGGCAAATTTTAGTTTATCAAAATTACTCTTGCTAGTCTTAAGTTGAGCATTAAGACTAGCTAATTCATCATTCAATTTTGAAATAGAAACTAAGTGTTCGCTACAAGCATTAATATCAATATCCTTACACCTAGTGCAAATTTCAACATATTCAACACAAGAGTTGGATTTATTTGCTTCTACTAGTTTAGCATTTAAATCATCGTTTATGCTCTTTAAGTTAGAAATAGAATCATGGCATGTTGACACTTCACAAGCAAGCATTTCATTTCTCTTAATTTCTAATGCAAGGGATTTTTGAGCCTCTACAAACTTATCATGTTCTTCATATAACAAATCCTCTTGCTTTTCCAAAAGTATATTCTTTTCATTCAAGGCATCAATTAATTCATTAATTTTGTCTATCTTAGATCTATCTAAGCCCTTGAACAAACATGAATAATCTACTTCATCCTCATCACTAGATTCGTCCTCACTTGAAGAAGCATAGGTAGAGTTGCGAGTACATACCTTCTTCTCCCTTGCCATAAGGCATGTGTGACGCTCGTTGGGGAAGAGGGTTGATTTGTTGAAGGCGGTGGCGGCGAGTCCTTCATTGTCGGAGTCGGAAGAGGAGCAATCCGAGTCCCACTCCTTGCCTAGATGCGCCTCGCCCTTTGCCTTCTTGTAATGCTTCTTCTTTTCCCTCTTGTTTCCCTTTTCCTGGTCACTATCATTATCGGGGCAGTTAGCGATAAAATGACCAATCTTACCGCACTTGAAGCATGAGCGCTTCCCCTTCGTCTTGGTCTTGCTTGGCTGCCCCTTGTGACCCTTTAGCACCGTCTTGAAGCGCTTAATGATGAGGGCCATCTCCTCATTATTTAGCCCGGCCGCCTCAACTTGCGCCACCTTGCTTGGTAGCGCTTCTTTGCTTCTTGTTGCCTTGAGAGCAATGGGTTGAGGCTCATGGATGGGACCGTTCAACGCGTCGTCCACGTATCTTGCCTCCTTGATCATCATTCGCCCGCTTACAAACTTCCCAAGAATTTCTTCGGGCGACATTTTGGTGTACCTGGGATTCTCACGAATATTATTCACCAAATGAGGATCAAGAACGGTAAAGGACCTTAGCATTAGGCGGACGACGTCGTGATCCGTCCATCGCGTGCTTCCGTAGCTCCTTATTTTGTTGATAAGGGTCTTTAGCCGATTGTATGTTTGAGTTGGCTCCTCGCCCCTTATCATCGCGAACCGTCCAAGCTCGCCCTCCACCAACTCCATTTTGGTGAGCAAGGTAGCGTCATTTCCCTCATGAGAGATCTTGAGGGTATCCCAGATTTGCTTGGCGTTATCCAAGCCACTCGCCCTCCACCAACAGTAGTAGCTTGTGCATTCTTATGGATTTGCTCATTAATGAATATAGGACTATCCGAACTATTAAAGTGCATTCCACTACCTACAATCTCCCATATACTAGGATGGAGAGAGAATAGGTGACTACGCATTTTGTGGCTCCAAAATCCGTAGTCCTCCCCATCAAAATGTGGGGGCTTACCGAGTGGAATGGAAAGCAAATGTGAATTTGAACTTTGCGGAATGCGAGAGTAGTCAAAGGAAAAGTTAGAATTGACCGGTTTCCTTTGCTCGTAGTCGTTGTGGTCGTCGTCCTTTTGGGAAGAAGTAGACTCATCACTGTCGTCGTAGTAGATGATCTCCTTGATGCGCCTTGTCTTCTTCTTCTTTCCTTCCTTCCGTCTATGACCCGAGCCAGAGTCGTTAGGCTTGTCATCTTTGGGCTCGTTGACGAAGGACTCCTTCTCCTTATCGTTGATCACGATTCCCTTCCCCTTAGGATCCATCTCTTCGGGCGGTTAGTCCCTTTCGTGAAGAGAACGGCTCTGATACCAATTGAGAGCACCTAGAGGGGGGGGGGGGGTGAATAGGTGATCCTGTAAAACTTCAAAACTTAAGCCACATAAACTTGTTAAGTGTTAGCACAAGTATGGCCAAGTGGCTAGAGAGGAGTCAGAACACAATAACCACTAGAAATCAATCACAGAGATGACACGGTGGTTATCCCGTGGTTCGGCCAAGTACAAAAACTTGCCTACTCCACGTTGTGGCGTCCCAACGGACGAGAGTTGCACTCAACTCCTCTCAAGTGATCCAATGATCAACTTGAATACCACGGTGTTCTTGTTTTTCTTTTCTCAATCCCGTTTGCGAGGAATCTCCACAACTTGGAGCCTCTCGCCCTTACAAAAGATGTTCACCGAGAATCACAGAACAAGGGAGGGAATGAGCAACGCACACAAGACTTCAAAAGATCAGAGCAACACGCACACAAGCAGCAATAAGAGCTCGCAACATAACTCAAAGAGTACACAACTCCACAAGAGCTCTATATGCTATCACAATGAATCGAATGCGCTAGATCAATGTCTTGGTGCTTAGAAAGGTTGTAGGAATGCTTGGTTATCTCCTCCATGCGCCTAGGGGTCCCTTTTATAGCCCCAAGGCAGCTAGGAGCCGTTGAGAACAAATCTAGAAGGCCATCCTTGCCTTCTGTCGTCGGGCGCACCGGACAGTCCGGTGCACACCGGACACTGTCCGGTGCCCGATTTCTTTCCTTAAACAGTCCAGTCGACCGTTGCCGACCGTTGCAGATCTGGCGCACCGGACAGTCCGGTGCACACCGGACAGTCCGGTGCCCCCTCCCGACCGTTGGCCAGGCCACGTGTCGCGCGCAGATTCTGCGGCCGACCGTTGGCTCGGCCGACCGTTGGCTCACCGGACAGTCCGGTGCACACCGGACAGTCCGGTGAATTTTAGCCGAAGTCGCCGGAGAAAAACCCGAGAGCGGCTGGTTTGCTCCGCGCTGGTCTGGCGCACCGGACACTGTCCGGTGCACACCGGACAGTCCGGTGCCCCAGCCCGAAACAGCCTTTGGCTGTACACAGCCACTCTCCACTTCTTTTCTTTTCTTCTTCTTTCTGTTTCTAACACTTAGACAAGATATTAGTACACAAAACCAATGTACTAAGGCTTAGAAACATACCTTTACTTGTGATTTGCACTTTGTTCAACCATGAGCACATTTTCACATTTAAGCACTTGTGTTTGCACTCAATCACCAAAATACTTAGAAATGGCCCAAGGGCACATTTCCCTTTCATATTAGCATAAACCAATTTGTCTGGCCAAAAAGATACGTGGGTCTTTAAATAAGCATGAGGGCAGTAGTAACATAAAACACACCAAGCTATCAGGCTTGTAGTAAACGCTACAAAAAGAAAAGAAGCGAACCTTTCTGCACCTCAGGTGCATCGTGATAAACAGGTTCGTCCTCTGGTACAGTGTGCAACTCATCTGTCACCCCTGATGCATCTCCACCGACATCTGCAACATCATCAGGGTAGCGAACAACCACAACAGGGCATACACAATAATCACTAACACTCTCAAGCCGCCCCTTGCTGCCTTTCCGGGAGGCCCCGAAACCGCGGCTCCCCATGATCATGACGGAAGGCCAAGGCGCTCAGCCTCGAGGCAGGGGCGCTCCTTCATCTCGTGGTCCTTGACGACATGGATCTTGAAGGGGATCTGGGCGTCGATCAGCGGTTGCGCGAGGTCCTGCGCCTTGGTGGAGGTGAAGGCGTCGTAGTCCTCCTCCCACTTCTTTTGCAGCTCCTCCTCCGAGGGGCCGCCCTCGGCGGCGGCGGCGTCCTCGGCAGCGTCGTCCTCGTCAGCGACGGAGACCGGGATGGAGCCCCAGTCGGCGCCGTAGAGGACGGAGGTGGGGCGCACATGGAGCAGCACGACGGCGTCCCCGGGGCGGAGGTAGTTCTGCACGGCCCACTTGACTGCGAAGGCGGACTCGTCGTTGAGATCAGCGGCGATGGCGATGCGACGGTGCGGGGAGGCCGGGTTGGTCCCGACAAGCGAGGAGAAGAAGAAGCGCGGGGAAGAGGGCTGGATTGCGGCCGCCTGCGTCGCAACCGAGAGCCGCACCGCCGCCGAGGCTGCAGGGACGTCGGCGCCGACGCTGTTGGAGGGGTTGGTCGCCATGGGGTGGGTGAGTGGGTGGGAGGCGAGTCGTTGGAGGAACGCAGATGCAAGAGCGGCGGACACGGCTATACCGTTTTACTGGATTGAATGGGCGTTTCGGGTCCGCCTATCCACACGCGTCGTGACGCTAGCGCTGCAGGCCGCGTGAAACACGGAGGGAGCCCAACCCAGCGCCTTTTAACTAGAAGTAATTATCGCGTCGCTGCTCGCGGACGGCCCGACACCGGACCGGATGCGCAGGGCTGCCGGACGCAGGCTCTCGCGAGTCGCGACCATGTGGTGCACGGGCGACGGCACGTAACCAGCTGATCTGAGCTCGGTTGGTTGGACGGCGTTCCCTTCCCTTGTTGGTAAAACCTGTTTCACGCACAGGTCACGGCTCCTGGATGGATAAGGTAACACGGGACAAAAGGTTAGTAGTACAGTGACTGAGTGCGTCGAGTTGGAAACGGTTGGTTCACGGCCAGCTAGCCGTGCAGATATCGGATTGGTTATTCTGATGCGAAAGCCAATGCACTGTCAGTCAGCGCGGGGGGTCGTCACTCGTTGCGTGAAGCAGCCGCCGCTGGATCTGGATGCTATCTCATCCCTCCATGTCCTTTCCCGCGGTTTTGAGGTATCCAGTACATCTCAATGAGTAACTCTGACCCTATCGATATTTACTCTATTACACTAGTTTGGTAACATCATTTTCCCAAGAGATTTTTATTTTTCAAAAGTAAATTAATTCATTTTTCATTGAGAAAATAGAAATCACTTAGAAAAAATATGATTCCCAAGCTAGCCATTAGGGTATGTTTATTGACTAAATATTTTACATGTGGGTCTCTTAATAGGCAAAAATCTTTATCCAATGGGTAAACGGGTATTAGAACGTTCCGCCCTCACCCATACCCGTTAACCCGTGGGTATAAAATACTCAGTATAAACTTAGCCCAAAAGCACGAGCTTGAGCTTCAGTCATCCATCTTTTTTTTAACTATTTAAAAATCTTTTCAACTATAGCGTCATAGAAGGCTTAACTGCTATTTCATAACCATGTAACGTGCTATGTAGTACTATTCTAGTGTTACTATTTTATCCAATTATCTTTGGTGTTGTTGAATGCATGGTTAAATGATGCTAGCAATTTTGTAATGATATTTGGATGGATATACTTGGCAATTGTATAATATACCATTTTGATAGATGATTATTCTTTGTGGGCACGGGTGACCCATACTAGTATGGGTATCGGTATGGGGTAAATTCATACCCACCAATGTATATGAGTGACCCGATGTTGGAACCGACTGACACGTGGTCGAGTGGCCCCAAACAACAGGAAGTGGGAAATTCTCAGGTGCTCAACAAAACAGTGGACAGAGAACTGCAGTGTCTTGTTAAGCGTGTCCCATCAATGTACAATGCGGGGGGTATTTCTAGGTAATGAGACGGGTGTGCATGCCCTTCTAAGTACAATTATGCCCCTCGGTTACCTGCTTTAGCCCTAGAATATTCCCCCTTGGGGGTCATTAAAGATCATTACATCGAGTCTTAAGTACAACGTGATTAAATACACTACAAACCCTACCCTAGGAAGGGGCTTATAAATGGGTCCAAATGGCCAGCAGGGCATCGCATGAGCCCTGCCCCATGCACGATGGGTGCGGTTTTCCTTGGGACGCGACACTCTTTGCTCTGGGGCGCCTGGACTTCGATCCTTGGCAAGGCTTGTACTCGGAGCCGCCCAAGCAGGTGGTCATGACGAGCGAAGTCCCGAGGAGCCCCCGCTTTAAGCGGTATGTCCCTTCGCCTCCAAACCTTCGTAAGTTCTCCGACCGAGACTTTGGCTTCAGTACGGGTTGAAATACCCTTCACCTCCTGTGTCCAGGATAGAACCTGTTCAATTTACGTTAAAGCGGACTAAACAATGGGGCGGACGACCTTCGCTCCAACACCCGTCACAGTTATTTTTTTCATGGGTATGAGTATGGGGTACTAATATCGGAGGTATTTACTCATTGCCATCTCTAATCCGATATCGTAGACCACTGTCAAGCTCATCGCCAAAATTCATAGCGCCGAGCAAAGCATAACAAGTACGGCATCAATGTCTCATATCTCGGGGCATCCCCAAAATCTTCTGGGATCCTTGGCAGCCTCGGCCACCTAAACATATACAATGTGTTTGGTTGGATGCGTGCTGACAGCCAGGCGCAGTGTGTGCGTTGACTTTGGGTAAGCACATGTTTGGATGGCTGCATGCGAGCGAGCGAGTCTGCATCTGCTGGTACAGCACAGACCAATTTGTGGCTTTCTGCCTGCACGCGCAGAAACGTGGAAAAATTACGTCTCCCGCGAGCCAAGCTCGAACAAGCATGTAGGTGCGTATGCAGACAACCAATAATCATAAGGATAAAGACCTCGTCTCTGCGCCGTGGAGCACCTAATGAATAAGCTTCCAGAGCCCTTGCGCCCAGTGCACCTAACGAATAGGGCGCATCGTTTCTAGGGGCACATAACAGATAAGACCCGAAGCTACCTGCGCCCCATGGCATCTAGCGAACAAACCCTCGTGGCTCCTTGAGGGTGGCGTTGCTAGGGTTTAGTGCAAGAGTCGTCGACATAAATGTAGTGAGCCAAATACTAGTGTTCTTAGAACACGTATACTATAGTTTTAGCAGAAATCCAAATTCTATGATGGGTCCATGGCACAATGTTCTTAGCACATGTATACTATATTATTTATTGTGGCTGTGACTGTGGCATCGGCTGAGAGAAGCTTTTCAAAGTTGAAATTGTTGAAGAACCATTTAAGGTCAACGATGTCTCAAGATCGGCTCAACGGATTGACTATTTTATGTATTGAGAAAAAAAATATTAGATGAGGTTGATAGCAACACTATTATCAATGACTTTGCATCAAAAAATATTAGAAGAAAATTTTGAGGTAATATGTACAAAGATTTGAAGTTGTTTTGATATATTAGAGACTTTTATCATTTAAAATTTTGCTTATGTACTTAGAAGAAAGTGTATATATATAATTTTCAAAAGCCCCCAATTTGTTGTTTGGCCCTGGGTCCATGAAAGCTCAAGACCGGCCCTGTGTGCCACCTAGCTATTTCCACCTATGTTGTGGCCTGTGGGCACCTATCGGTAAGTCATCAGGGCCCCTCACGTCCCGCGCACTTTTGGATAAGCCCCCGAGGACATCTATACTTAGTAGAGTTTTATTTCATAATTATATGTATTTAATCTAATGACTCGGAGAATAATTTACCGCGTGAGCAGGCCCTTTTCTGGCGCAAAGCGCTGCGCTGCACACCACCGCTAGCTAGATTGATGGATTGGTATCGTCCGTTTGTACAAACGATACACACAAACATCTAGGTCTAGTTTGTAAGTCCAAATACCAGAAAGAATTGGAGGGCTAAAATCCCTTTCTTATTCAAAATTGTATAAGGATGAGATTTTAGCCCTTACAATCCCCTCTGGTTTTATGGCTCCCAAACTAGCTCCTACGGTAGCCAGGCACGTCGCACCGTGCACGGCTCCGTCAGAATAAGCAATACCAGCGCTGGCACGTCCCGCTCGGCAACCAGCATCGTGTACTGTCGCTGGTGCTTCTGTGCCCTTCCTGCCGTGTGCAGTCTGAGTCTCGTGACACCAGCCGTCAATTCGAGCGTAACGTCACCCAGCTCTGTCTGTCTGGAGTTTTTTTTTTTTGCTATTATAATACTTATTTTATACTCACAATTTCTACTTCTCCCTAATAGCACTTACAAGTGAATACATTATTTAAAATAGTACTTTGACCTCTTTTAAATTATTTTTGTTTTTTTTTTCTTATTTCTTCCTACAAGCATCTTTTAGAATAAACCAATTAAGCTGTTATTGCGCTTGCAATGCGGCAAAACAATTTTCTGCACCCATCAGAACGAGAAAGCAACCTTTGGTCAGTCCTTGATCGTTATCAACAAATATTTTGTCAGAATATTTCGTTGATGATACTTAAGCTGCCAAACAGCCCACGCTGAACGGGAGTTTCCAGTGTGCTCAAGTTGTTGATTAATTATAATAACAGAATGATGTTTCCTGAAGTTTACTTTGATTGTCTAAATTAGTGTTGAAGGGACTCCAGCAAGCTATGAACAACTACATTACTCTGCATTAATCACGAGGGAATCTATGTGGTGAAGAAATAAGAAAAGAATATAAAAATAATTAAAGAGGCTAGAGTACTATTTTAAAGAATAGGTTTACTTGTAAATGCTATTAGGGAGAAGTTAAAAAACTAGTACCATAATAGAAAAAAGCTCGCATGTCTGTCTGCCGTCGGAACAAGGCATGAGGTAGAGATGTGTTATGTCTGACACACCTGAAAGCTTTGATTGATAGCTTATCCTAACGCATCTGTTCATCTCGATCCACCAACCAAACCATCAGGTGCTCACCATCTCGCCGTCGCAGTTCGGCCTTTCCGTCCTCGCTTCTGCACCAACACTGAATTCCAACACCGGATGAAGAGGATAGGCTGTCATATCGAATATTCCATATCTAGATGCTCGTTAAATATATTAGATATAGTTTAATTATTATAAAACTAATTACGTACATGAAGATTAAACGACAAGACAAACATATTAAACCTAACTCTATGTGATACTAAAGTAAATATTTACTAATCATAGATTAATCAGGTTTAATAAATTTATCCCCTCGTTTAGTCTTTATCTATATAATTAGCTTCATAATTAGGTTATATTTAATACTTATAATGGATATCCAAATATTCGAACTCCAGAATCAAAAGAGGTTAAAGTGCCGCCGGCACCAGATCCAAAAAGGAATCAGGTGGTAGCTTAACGTATTGCACTCAATTTGATCCTGTCTTGCACGGCGACTGAATCGATCATCGTAATAGAGTTCGCTTCTCCTTTTGTGTGGATATCATAAAGCTAATCTTTATATATAATAGACGGTGTTCTTGGTCACAAGAAACAACCAATTTACTGTATGTTAGTGTTTTATATGAGTGAGTTCCAGTGTTGCGTGACCTTAGACTACTCGATCCTTGACGCCAGTCTAACGACAACGATGAAGAAAGCGTTGTTTTTGAAACCTCGCTCCGCTGAAGAACTTGCATGGGTTAGACCGGATCAATTTTTAGGTCAGCAATCACATGGTTGTCCATTGAGTTGATCAGTATCATGATATCTATGAACTTCAACGACGGTGTAAACTCATCTTCGATCAAGCTGAAGCCATGCTCCATGCTAGTAACGACGAGTCACTCATCATGTTTTTGTTAGATGTGTTCCATATAGATTTAATATGCTAACCATCTCGATATACATACAATAACTTTTCTGCTCAGGATTACCACTTTACTTGCAGACTAAAAGGGGTGTTCTAGAGTCTTCATTTGGTATTTTCCATTGTATAAGCACTTCTCGGCACAACGAGTATCGTGTCAATTATATTTCAACAGATGATAATTTCAGGTTTGGATTTGAAAAGACCACTTGGGGTTAAATTCGAGACATTTACTGAATACATCGTTACCACAAAACCAATTCATTTTCAGCTAGTACAACAGATAAGCATGCTTCAAAATGTCCCATAAAGAAATGCAAAGTTGCAAAAAGCAAACGTACACGCCATCTCTGTCACAAAAGGTAACCAAACTACATAGCTCGTGCCCAGCAGAAGCTAGATTAGAAAATTCTATGACTTCTGTTGGAAGCTATTTGATCTAAATTTATAAATTATGACTTATGTTGGATGCTATTTTTTAGTCTAGAATGCTATATTTTAAGATAAGACTCGGTTTAAGATCTTTGACGGATTACTATTTCAACATTGTATCCAGTATTTTTGGAGCTGGCTACTATGGTATTATTAAGACAATTGTAAAATATAATATTGTAAAGTTATGATTTTAAGAAACACTGTTACAAGACAGGGTTGTTTGAGTATCCATTTGGTATTTTTTATCGTAAGCACTTCTCGGAACAATGAGTGGCTGGCGTGTCAGTTATGTTTCAACAGATGACAATTTCAGGTTTGAATTCAAAAAGACCACTGGGGGTTAAAATCGAGATATTTATTGAATACATTGTTAACACAAAACGAATTCATTTTCAGCTAGTACAACAGATAAGTATGCTTCAAAATTTGCCATATAGCAATGCAAAGTTGCAAAAAGCAAACGTATACCTAACTAAATTCGCCATCTCTGTCACAACTCACAAATTTAAAAGGTAACCAAACTACATAGCTCGTGCGGTTGTGCCCAGCACAAGCTATAGATCATAAATTTTTATACCTTACAATTTCAGCCATTTCCAACAGTGTATATATGGACGTGGTATATGTATATGTATTTAGAGTATAATTTAGTCCTCCCAAGACGTTTTCTTGTGAAGTGAGACGACGTGTAATTTCGCTGCAAGTGATCGATCAGACAAATCGTCTTAGCGGAACGACGTCGTCGAGCCACTGGCCCCGAAGGCGTCGCCGGGATACCGGTCGAATATCTGGGGCGCATCGCCGGAGCCGTGGAACAGCGGGTCCGGCGCCTCGTCGGTCACGCGCCACACCTTGATCGACTTGTCGAGGCTGCCGGTGTACACGATCCACCGCGACGCCGACGACCCCCCTCCGCCAGCAGAGTCACCGGCGTTGGACTCGCTGCTGTTCTCGCCGTTGTCCTCGACGACGGCGATGCACCTGATGGGCTCGGTGTGGCCCGTGAGGACCGAGAGGCACGAGTGCACCCCGCAGTCGCGGCGCCACACGAAGATGGTGTTGTCGGCGGAGCCGCTGAGCAGTAGCGCGCCGGCCGCTGCGAGGCAGAACACGGCCTTCTTGTGGCCGCGCATGACGCCGCCGTGGACGAGGTGGCGGTCGCCCTCCCAGAAGTTGACCAGGCCGTCGGAGGAGCCGCAGTAGAGCACGGGCGCGACGGCGCTCACGGCGAGCGCGTTCACCGCGTGCTCCTGCTTCAGCAGCGTCTGCACGGCCGTGTGCTTGGTGCCCTTCCCCTGCTGCTCGCGCCGCCACACCTTGACCGTGCCGTCGGCCGAGCCCGTGAACACCAGCCCGTCGAACGCCGCCACGACGGAGTTGACGTTGTCGTCGTGCGCCACCACCGACTCGAGGCACTTGGAGTCGCTGATGCGCCACACCTTGAAGGTGCGGTCCCACGACCCGGAGTAGAGCAGCCCCTGCGCCGGGTCCGTCGGGCTCAGGCACGACACGGCGTCGCTGTGCCGGATCCACAGCGCCGACCGGTTCTTGCGCACCTCCACGTAGTTGGACGGGTTGAGCGAGCCGCGCAGGAAGTCGCGCAGGCGGGGCAGGCTGCCGACGCGCTTGTGCATGCCGTTCTTGGCCGACACCTTCCACACCCTGATCTTGCCGTCCTGGTGGCCCGTGAAGATGCGCTCGCCGGACATGACGATCGCCTTCACGAGGCCGCTCGAGGACTTGAACCCTCCCGAGTCCTTCTGCTTGCGCCAGACGCGGATGTTCTTGCTGTCCGAGCCGGTGTACAGCGTGTCGCCCTTGGCGGCGAGCGAGTAGATGTGGCCTTCCTCCCTCACCAGCGAGCTGATGAGGCTCGTCCCCGGCGCCATCGTGGGCGGGCCGCCTCCGAGCCCGGCGGGCTCGCTGTGGTGCGACCAGGGAGACGCCATGGTCTGGTTCCAGGGGGACATGTTGTACGGCGAGCACTCGCCGCTGAAGCTGGACGGGTAGTCGGAGTAGTACCCCGGGCTCGCGCCGCCGGTGGCAGAGGAGCTGCTGTCCCGGTTCGAGGACTCATCGTCCGTCCCACCCGAGAACTGGAGGTTCGGGTCGGAGTGTGGAGCCGGCAGTGGAAGGTTGTTGGACGTGTGCGGGCGGTTGACGCCATCGCCGGCGCCCTCGTCGTCGCTGTCTTTCATCTGTTTCTTACCGGAGGACGTGGTGGAGCTCCGGTACAGTGGATGGGAGAATCGCGAGAGGAAGGGGAAGCGCAGGCCTGTGTATCTGTGGATCGGAGGTAGAGTGAGAGGCGAAGAGAAAATGTCGGGAAGGTAGGAGTCATTAGGACCGTTGAAGAGGTTGGCGGGGAAGAAATGGCGGGATCATCGCCCACGAAGTGCTCCCTCTCATCTGTTTAGGAGGCTAACTTGAGCTTGAGATGACTATTTTTAGACATGGAGCAGATAGGCCATCAAGTTTTCCTTTGTAGTCGATAAACGTGCAACCCATACAGCACAGGTCTAGATCAGTGGAGTCTACAGAAAGAGAAGAGATAAACGTGCTTGTTCATGATACAAGCTACTCCTTTTGATATGATGTAGTCGATAATTCTTCAATCTTTGAATCTTCTTCTTTTCTTTGATCTCCATATTAGCTGTGGACAGTATGTAAAAGATAGATCAGAAAAGAAGTATGGTACTTCTCTCGTTCCAGTTTTCCATGGAGATGTCGCCGAAGCTTATGCGGCAGCGCTATATGCGAAGTGCTCTCGACGACAAGCAGGATGGATGACCTCCCAAATTAAACCAGAGGTCTTTGCAGGAGAAGGTTAAGTCCATATGCACCCGTCTTAACTCTGACCAGACCAGTGCTGTCAGCAAGCTACAATTGGAATTAGGGCCTCTAGTTAACGCCGTACCACACTACTACGCCAGGACGTGTTGGTTAGTTGAGATGTTTGTGATCCATTGCACTTGGAAAGTTGTTGTTCTCTCTGTTTTTTCATATGAGAACAATGAATTACTGATGTTTAATATACATACAAGAGAACTTATGTGTTCAAACTACAGCTGATGGCTGCTGCTCACAGCTCAGTTCCATATAGACAAAAGATACTCTCTCTGTCTCAAAATAAAGTTCTTTCTAGCTCACTCTTTTTTTCTATCAACATTCATCCAAATGATAATGAATATAGACATACGTGCAAATTGCATCCATATGTTACTTAATGAATATACGACTAGTATAAAACGAGTTATATTTTATGACGGGGGGAGTATATGTTTGGTTTATGGACTAGAGGATATAGTAGGTGCAGGTTTATAACAACAGTAGCCCAATTTTTATGGAAAAATGGTGTATACTGATAATGACATACAAATAAGTTGTACAACTGTGTTTGGCAGTAAATATGAACAAATTAAGATGGTGTGATCATCGTCACAGTCAACCCATGCATCTACTGATGTAGTATAGAACAAATCTCAGTGGTGGTACTCATCAAGCATAAATGGACGTGTTTACGTATACAAATATACAATCCATCATTTACTATACATCATACAAAACTGATCCACACAAAATACACCGACCGTGGACGAATGTACAGAGGCGGGAAGGAACAGGAACGCGTTAGCTTCCGTTTTCACCAGAGCCAAGTCTATATATAGTTTCCTGCGCGAATGGTGAGCTTGTATACTCGAGTGAAAGGGAGAATGAGAATCAATCGATGGATTTCAGAGCAAGCCGGGGCGCGAGTGGAAGGGGAACTGGTGCATCACAACTACGGAAGCCTTCTCACCGTCCTTCTTCTTCCTCTCCTTACGGCCTCCTGCTACTGATGCCGCCGCCTGCTGCTCCTCCTCTCGTGGTGCCACCCGCTGCTGCTGCTGCTGCTTGGCTTCTGCTCCGCCTTCTGACGCCGATTGCTTCCGGCCTGCTGCAACAGGCGACACCGCGGCGACGGCGACACCGCCGAAGCATCCTCCCAGTCCCCACACCATGATGGATCGACCGCACGTACGAGCTTCTCCTCAGCCGATCACCTCCTGATGACTGACCTGGCCTGCTAGCTATTTGCCCCGATGATGATCTTGCACTTTTGCTGCTGAGCGTGGTAGCCTGCCAGCATGCATTTATATAGGTTAGGAGGTGGTTGCTGTGTGACGACTGACGAGTTCCTTCCGTGCTTTTGTTGCTGGGCTGGGAGGAGCTAGGTCCAAGGAGGACTGGAGGAGGCTTCGTCCAAGAAGGCCGGGTATCTGTTTGTGTTTGACGTGCACGTGCTTATCCTTCTCCAGCGACTCCTCACGCTGCCTTGGCTGTCAAGGCTCCGTTCCATTTGACTTGGTTGGTCGACAAGCTTCTCGGCGTCCAGTCAATCCAACATGTGCGAGTGGAGGACACAAGTGAGGAGGAACTTTCTTCTGGCCGTGACTGTATATATATATATATATATATATATATATATATATATATATATATATAAAGATAGAGAGAGACGAAAACAGCGCAGTGGGCTGAAAATGACAAGTGATATCGGGTGGTGGGTTCGTCGGCCTGCGACGTGCTCCGTCAGATCACTGCAGCTACTTGGCGACTGATGCTGTTGATTTCTTGTGGTTTTCGAGTTTTAGCTTGGACCGCTACCCTTTCTTGTGGTCTCGAGCATAATTTATCGCCTTTTTGGTTGAATAGCTCAATATAATTACGACGCCATAACCGAAGGAACGGAAGACCTTGGTGCTGAAGGCATACACCAGGCCAGAATTCTACCTGGAAGCATGTATGCGTCAAGGGTTTGTCGCCGACTCCTTCAGCATGAAGAACCTACCCGGGTCAGCAACGCTCCACACAAACAGTACCAACTGAGCCAACAACTATAGTACTAGCAAATCTCCAGCGAATCCCCTGTCACACCCGGGTTTTAGGGGTCCAAAGCTCGGGCGCGAACATAATCACCAGGTGTGCTGAGACCAAGTCTCACACATATGATGAATCATGGCACATGATCGAATGTCACATCTGTACTATATAATCGGAGTTCTGTACAAAATAAATAAATAATTACATTATATGGAGACAACGGTCCAGCAACCCGAAGTTGACTGGGAGACGACGACCTAGACCTCTCACGAACTCGTCACAGCATCCTTCATGCGCCTCATCCTGTGGTACCTGTTCTTGACCTGTGGGGGGTGTGAGACAGCAAGAGTGAGCTCACATACGTTCATCGCTCAACAAGTTGTGGGGAATAATGTGCATGAACTCGCCAAAGGTGGGAGCTCATGTGAAGTGTAAGGCTTACCAAAGAGGATGGTTGAAGCTGAGCATTGCTTTTAAAGTTGGTCAAAATTTTATTAGCAATTACTAAGTATAAGTAAATACCAAACTCAGTTAAGTAGTAGAACAAAAGTAATAACATCACCTGCGATGCAATGCATATGACAAATTGAGTTTAAGTTCCATAATTTAATCATGTGAGTATCCGAGCTGCTCATGACCGTGAGCACGGCTAGTATTTCAGTTTTACACTCTGCAGAGGTTGCACATCTTTACCCACAAGTCATGTTACCCATCTGCCAAGGGATCGCGACTTCCCATACACCTCTACCGAGGAGGCGAGGCAGGGTAACACTACGAGGCCTTTACAAAGTTCCACTAGCTTCAGAAAACCCGCTACAGTTTATAGGAAGCTCCAATGCAGGAATCCCTTGCAGGACCGCCATCGCAGCAAAATCCTCCCGAGGGCCTCCCTACACTGACCACTCCCCTACTGCCCTTGCCCCTTTCGGGTAAGGTAGTCTTCCACTAGCTTTCCTAATTAATCGGTCAAGGGCGTCCCATTAAACCCTTGTGGTAGCACTGTTTTCCCGGGTGGTTCTCCATGTTCCAATTAACATAATGATCTTAACATGAACAATAAATAACAACTGATAACAAAAGTATAATCATGAGTAATGTATCTTCATACCCAAAACCACATAAAGCACTAGCAAGTACTACCCAAAAAGTTCAGTGGTAACAAGGTATAAAGATAATCAAACTAGGGTAACCTATTGGGTCCCATCAAAATTAACCTATGCAGATCATTATGATTAATTAGAACATGAGTGGGTAAAAAGAAGTGATCAAGGGCACAACTTGCCTGGGACTTGAGATTCCAGGTACCAGGATGATCTTCAGATGACACGTCCTCCCCGCTAAACGTAGCAATACAGACATACATGGTATAGGCAAAATTAACATCACACCAAACATAAGAACAACATACATAATAATAATCTACGCGTCGTTACGAGATCGTGGGTTCGAGAACCGCTAAATTCGGAACTACGGTTATTAAGTTATGAATTTCCAAAATTATTTAGTGCTTAGAATAGTTTAATCCAAATGAACAATTTTAATTCAAGTTTTGTGGCTAAACAAAGGTACTAGGTAATAAATAATACTTAAACAAAATTAATGCCACTGGAATGAATCAATTTGGAGCTAAATTCACCAAGTTAGGGCTTGTTCGGTTTTACCCCAATCCATATGGATTGAGGGGGATTGAAGGGGTTTCAATCTACAATAAGTCAAAATCCCCTCCAATCCGTATCAATCCCCTCCAATCCATATGGATTGAAAATAACCGAACAAGCCCTTATGAATTTCTTAAGTTTGGGACATTATTTTGCATTAAAAAGAATTTCTGTATTAAATTTAATAAATTTCTGAGTTACTTGGACTGCGGCCACTATTTAATAGAAATCCAGGGGGTTCTGCGCAAAAGACACCAAGACTCAGAACTCCCGCAGTTTGGACTGCGGGTTGTTTTCTGTAAATCCTAGGGGTTCTTTAGCAAGATTGACTCGGCTGAAGGGCTACGGGCGATTCTCGGCCGTTGGATCACCAGCCGAGGGCTCAGATTAGATCACTACATCAACCGAAGCGGTATGCATCGTCAGCCGCTGAATCCTATATCTACGGCTCGGATTTTATTACCCTAGATCCAATCCTGTCCGTTGAAACTAGATCAATGGACCAGATTGAATCAACGCGAAAGGGTACACGGGGACTAATCCCAGCCGTCCACCAACAAATTAACGGCTGATGGCCCTTCTTCCCCACCCGAACACCCAGCCGCGATGGCAGGCCCTCCCCGCGGTGGAGCTCACCCGCGAGCTGAAATTCCACCATCATCGGGCACTAAACCAAAATCAAACTGGTGCTACGCGATTAGGGGTGAATGCAGAACATCCAAGAAGGCGAATTACCTTCGGGGGTGAGGCAGGGACCCAGGCCCACGGCGCACCGCAGCTCCGTCGTGGATCTTGGACCCGACGAGAAATTGGACGCCGATGCTCCCTGGAATTCCCCTCGAAGGCTCACTGGTCGCAAGCGCTTGCCCCGGCGGACCTCGCAGACCCCACGACCGAGCAACGAGGGCGCACACTGTGAATTTGGATTGCGGCGGCTGTCCACGGTTGCAAGCTTCTCACCCACTTGCTGAACTCTACTACTCTGTCTATGCTAGGGCTATACGATGGCGGCGCCGAGGGGGTCGATTGAGGGACGAGGCATCGTCGGGTTATATACCCAGGCGAATTCGGTCAGCGGCCGTACCGCGGAGTTCGGCATGACCGCCCAAGCCGCGTCGTTCGGAGGTTGTTGATGACCCCGCGCGCTCGTTGGCTGACATCTTGGACCCACGCGACAGTGGACGGAAGAAAAGGATGAGCGCGAGACTGCGGCTGATGCATGGGCCCATAAAGACAGTGGCAGTGAGGGCGAGCGCGACCTGGAGTGGGTTGGCTGACGCGGAGGGCCCGCGTGTCAGTGGATCGCCCGGCGCGTGGGGGGGGGCTGAAATGGCTAGTTGGGCCAGAATGGTGTTGTTTGGCCCAATAGCACAGTTTTGTTTTATCCTTTTCTTTTCCATTTCTTTTTCTCCATTTTCAAATTCAATTTGAATTCAAGTTTCAAATCAAACTTAGGCCAAATTTATTTCCAAATCATATTGTGAAATTAAAATACAAGTTTTTAGAGATATACTTATATTATTTATATTTTTTATATCATTTCTCTTCTTCTCATTTTCAAAAACCCTAGGTTTAATTTAGGGCTTAATTCAACTTCTAGCAATTATTATCTTATTACCATTAACATTATTATTTTATTTAATGCACAAACATATAAACTCCAACATGATGCATTTTTTTGTCATTTGTTTGAATTAAACTCTAAATTTTTGTGTATGCTCTTTTTATGATGCAAATGAGGCACATCAAATAAGGAAAACACTATATATTCCTTGTACACAATTTTGAGTATTACAAATCCTACCCCCCTTAAAAATAATCTCGTCCTCGAGATTTGTAAGAAAAGAGTATAACCATGTTATCTCAAAACATATGCACAAACAAAATCTCAGCATAATGCATAATTTACTAGCAACACATGGGGTCAATTAGACCTTATTATTCCTAAAATAGCAAAATACTAACTACTAACTAAAGTAATATTTAGATCTTACAAATAGTAGTAACGTATATATATGTTTATGTAGCTTGGTGGAGCTGGTGGTTAGAAAAGCATGGGTGTATATATGTATGTCCACTTTATTATGTAGGATAGAAGATGCTTTTAAAGCATAGATAGGTTTGGGCAAGAAAGGATAGGGTAAGGAAATACTCCATCCAAGATTGTGGATCTTGATTCCTTCGAAGATCTGGCTTGAATCTTATCCTTCCTTGATTTGATGAAGTCGATCATCTTCAATCTTCGTTCTCGAAGTTGTTATCCGAATTTGGGACATGTAGTGAAGGCAGATTCTTAGGTAAACAAAATAGGTTAATAGGTGGTTATAAGTTAGATAAGGTTAAGCAGAGTCTATCTTGTTGTTTTGCTTCTAGATTGGTTGGATAAGTTATGTAACCTGTTATATCGGTCAAGTTTGGTGTTATCATCAAGGATAATGGGTATCGGTGTTACCATAACTAGGGACATAGTTGAGATAGGTGTGGGTACATGGGGTAGGTAGATTGAACCAAGTTTTTTTGCTTATAAGATAAATGGGTTGGGCATCCTATAATATAGGCTGGGTCGTGGTTTCATGAACGAGTTGGTTTAAGACACCAATTTTGGTTTAGTGCATGAGAGGAGAACAAGGTTTATAGGAGTAGGATCCAGTCTTATTTTACCAGTATTATCTAACATGTTTGTCCATTTGGTTAGATCTGATCAGATTAGATGGGATCAGAATTAAATTGATGTATTCAGATTAGGCTAGATAAGATCTACTAGATTTATTTTGGAGTAGATCATGTTTGTTACACTATTATGAGATAAGCAAAGTGGTGAGGATAAGTATGCTTATTAGAACAAGATGAGTCTCTAAGAACAAAATAGAATCTTTTGGTACTGGTTAGATCGATTGGGATAAGATGAGAATCCTTTCGAGAAGAGATGAGTCTAATAAAGTAAGAGAGTATCTTTTAAGATAGGATGGATCATTTTAAGATAAGAGAGAGTCTTTTAAGATAAGAGGGATCTCTATGAAATAGATACATTTTAATGGAGGATAATCTAAGTTGTTTAGTTATCTTATAAATTCTATTTCATTTATATTAATGCTTATACGTATATGTAGATGTAATTGTGGACATTCCTCCACAACTCATCACACTCAATCAAAGATCCAAATCAGGCAAGTATCATAAGAACAAACATTCAAGCATACAAATACCTATAAAAATAGTTTTGTTTTTGTTCCTAAGAGTAGGTCTCCTATTCCTAAAGTCACTTTAGGCACAGGATTTCAAAGTGTGAAATCCACATTTGTCTTTAGAATGAAAAGGTAAGAATAATCAGAGTAAAGCGGAAATAGATGAGAAAAGATTAAGAAAAGTTTAGAAAAGAATCAGAGTAGCAAGGGTAAGTAAGTATTGGTTGTCCAGTTCTATCTAGGTTTCGTCCTACAGTCAACATTCCTCTGATACCACTTCTGTCACACCCGGGTTTTAGGGGTCCAAAGCCCGGGCGCGAACATAATCACCAGGTGTGCTGGGACCAAGTCTCACACATATGATGAATCATGGCACAAGATCGAATGTCACATCTGTACTATATAATCGGAGTTCTGTACAAAATAAATAAATAATTACATTATATGGAGACAACGGTCCAGCAACCCGAAGTTGACCGGGAGACGACGACCTAGACCTCTCACGAACTCGTCACAGCATCCTTCATGCGCCTCATCCTGTGGTACCTGTTCTTGACCTGTGGGGGGGTGTGAGACAGCAAGAGTGAGCTCACATACGTTCATCGCTCAACAAGTTATGGGGAATAATGTGCATGAACTCGCCAAAGGTGGGAGCTCATGTGAAGTGTAAGGCTTACCAAAGAGGATGGTTGAAGCTGAGCATTGCTTTTAAAGTTGGTCAAAATTTTATTAGCAATTACTAAGTATAAGTAAATACCAAACCCAGTTAAGTAGTAGAACAAAAGTAATAACATCACCTGCGATGCAATGCATATGACAAATTGAGTTTAAGTTCCATAATTTAATCATGTGAGTGTCCGAGCTGCTCATGACCGTGAGCACGGCTAGTATACCAGTTTTACACTCTGCAGAGGTTGCGCATCTTTACCCACAAGTCATGTTACCCATCTGCCAAGGGATCGCGACTTCCCATACACCTCTACCGAGGAGGCGAGGCAGGGTAACACTACGAGGCCTTTACAAAGTTCCACTAGCTTCAGAAAACCCGCTACAGTTTATAGGAAGCTCCAATGCAGGAATCCCTTGCAGGACCGCCATCGCAGCAAAATCCTCCCGAGGGCCTCCCTACACTGACCACTCCCCTACTGCCCTTGCCCCTTTCGGGTAAGGTAGTCTTCCACTAGCTTTCCTAATTAATCGGCCAAGGGCGTCCCATTAAACCCTTGTGGTAGCACTGTTTTCCCGGGTGGTTCTCCATGTTCCAATTAACATAATGATCTTAACATGAACAATAAATAACAACTGATAACAAAAGTATAATCATGAGTAATGTATCTACATACCCAAAACCACATAAAGCACTAGCAAGTACTACCCAAAAAGTTCAGTGGTAACAAGGTATAAAGATAATCAAACTAGGGTAACCTATTGGGTCCCATCAAAATTAACCTATGCAGATCATTATGATTAATTAGAACATGAGTGGGTAAAAAGAAGTGATCAAGGGCACAACTTGCCTGGGACTTGAGATTCCAGGTACCAGGATGATCTTCAGATGACACGTCCTCCCCGCTAAACGTAGCAATACAGACATACATGGTATAGGCAAAATTAACATCACACCAAACATAAGAACAAGATACATAATAATAATCTACGCGTCGTTACGAGATCGTGGGTTCGAGAACCGCTAAATTCGGAACTACGGTTATTAAGTTATGAATTTCCAAAATTATTTAGTGCTTAGAATAGTTTAATCCAATTGAACAATTTTAATTCAAGTTTTGTGGCTAAACAAAGGTACTAGGTAATAAATAATACTTAAACAAAATTAATGCCACTGGAATGAATCAATTTGGAGCTAAATTCACCAAGTTATGAATTTCTTAAGTTTGGGACATTATTTTGCATTAAAAAGAATTTCTGTATTAAATTTAATAAATTTCTGAGTTACTTGGACTGCGACCACTATTTAATAGAAACCCAGGGGGTTCTGCGTAAAAGACACCAAGACTCAGAACTCCCGTAGTGTGGACTGCGGGTTGTTTTCTGTAAATCCTAGGGGTTCTTTAGCAAGATTGACTCGGCTGAAGGGCTATGGGCGATTCTCGACCGTTGGATCACCAGCCGAGGGCTCAGATTAGATCACTACATCAACCGAAGCGGTATGCATCGTCAGCCGCTGAATCCTATATCTACGGCTCGGATTTTATTACCCTAGATCCAATCCTGTCCGTTGAAACTAGATCAATGGACCAGATTGAATCAACGCGAAAGGGTACACGGGGACTAATCCCAGCCGTCCACCAACAAATTAACGGCCGATGGCCCTTCTTCCCCACCCGAACACCCAGCCGCGATGGCAGGCCCTCCCCGCGGTGGAGCTCACCCGCGAGCTGAAATTCCACCATCATCGGGCACTAAACCAAAATCAAACTGGTGCTACGCGATTAGGGGTGAATGCAGAACATCCAGGAAGGCGAATTACCTTCGGGGGTGAGGCAGGGACCCAGGCCCACGGCGCACCGCAGCTCCGCCGTGGATCTTGGACCCGACGAGAAATTGGACGCCGATGCTCCCTGGAATTCCCCTCGAAGGCTCACTGGTCGCAAGCGTTTGCCCCGGTGGACCTCGCAGACCCCACGACCGAGCAACGAGGGCGCACACTGTGAATTTGGATTGCGGCGGCTGTCCACGGCTGCAAGCTTCTCACCCACTCGCTGAACTCCACTACTCTGTCTATGCTAGGGCTATACGATGGCGGCGCCGAGGGGGTCGATTGAGGGACGAGGCATCGTCGGGTTATATACCCAGGTGAATTCGGTCAGCGGCCGTACCGCGGAGTTCGGCATGACCGCCCAAGCCGCGTCGTTCGGAGGTTGTTGATGACCCCGCGCGCTCGCTGGCTGACATCTTGGACCCACGCGACAGTGGACGGAAGAAAAGGACGAGCGCGAGACTGTGGCTGATGCGTGGGCCCATAAAGACAGTGGCAGTGAGGGCGAGCGCGACCTGGAGTGGGTTGGCTGACGCGGAGGGCCCGCGTGTCAGTGGATCGTCCGGCGCGTGGGGGGGGGGGGGCTGAAATGGCTAGTTGGGCCAGAATGGTGTTGTTTGGCCCAATAGCACAGTTTTGTTTTATCCTTTTCTTTTCCATTTCTTTTTCTCCATTTTCAAATTCAATTTGAATTCAAGTTTCAAATCAAACTTAGGCCAAATTTATTTCCAAATCATATTGTGAAATTAAAATACAAGTTTTTAGAGATATACTTATATTATTTATATTTTTTTTATATCATTTCTCTTCTTCTCATTTTCAAAAAACCTAGGTTTAATTTAGGGCTTAATTCAACTTCTAGCAATTATTATCTTATTACCATTAACATTATTATTTTATTTAATGCACAAACATATAAACTCCAACATGATGCATTTTTTTGTTATTTGTTTGAATTAAACTCTAAATTTTTGTGTATGCTCTTTTTATGATGCAAATGAGGCACATCAAATAAGGAAAACACTATATATTCCTCGTACACAACAATTTTGAGTATTACATCCCCGTATCCCGAGTGGCTCATATCGGACTTGCTGTTGCTGGCAGCCTCTCTGGTGCTGCTCCTGCAGCAGGAAACAAGACGGCCTCGCCGCCTCCAAAAGGCGGAGAACCGACTGTGAACCGGCAATCAGCTAAAGTTCAGGAAGAGGTTGCCCAGGTTGTGTGCGCTCGGAAGACGGGAGACGATGTCGGGGATGTGGCAGAAGTGGAGGTGGAGAGGAAGAGACCTGGGGGCTGTTTGGTTTGCTGACTAAAGGGCCACAACGTGCCTAACTTTTCTGTCTAAGCTTAGTTCTCCAATTCGAGCGCCTAAAGTTAGGCAGATTGTGGCGCCTTAGGCAGGAAACTAAACAGACCCCTGGTGCATCACTTCCCCTTCCATTCCCGCCGGGGAATGCTGTGACTTCAGCCGGCTCGCCTGCTTTGCATCATCAGCTCCATTTCTTCTGTCTTGTTGGAAGACGAGAGAAGTTTAGCATGAAGGCACAGATTGCTGTGTAAACTGGCATGCGGCTAGCCCTTGATCACTTTAGAGGCGATGCTCTGTTTTCCCAAGGCTGTTGTGTGCTTGGTCTTCAATATCTGCCCTCTTTAGTTTTCCTTGTTAGCTGAATGTGGTGTTCTGAATTTCTGGTCTCCTTTTTATCTTTGTAATAGGAGGCGGGAAGTGAACTATGATGAGTCGCGAACACACATTCCATCATCCAAATTTTAATGGTTAATATCAGATGTGAAAATCCAAGAGGTTATCCATTCCTAGGATCGAGGATAAAAGTTTTATTCCAAGGCATAGCAAAATGGCTCAAAATGCTATTCGTGAGCAGTACTGTGGCGAAGGTAACAAAAGGTATCATGTACCACATGAAAATATAGTTCAAAGAAAGGATGATACAGCAGAAGATGACAAATAAAAAAACAGGACGCATAAAGGGAATCGCAATCCCAACAAACCATCTTCACAAGGCATGATAACTGCCCTCGCTTTCCAGATGGTGAATCTATTAGAGTTGGTGCCCTGCCAATAAGATGAAAGTACAGTAAGCCCTTTGTGAAATACCAATACCATTTGACAAAAGTTTATCATGGGAAGTACATATAAAGAATGCTTACTTGGTTTTCTAACAGCTCGATGCTCATTTGATTAAATTCAGACCAGTACCTGACCTGGGATAAGAAAACAATGCACAGAAGACAACTTGACGGTAGCCTGACAAGCAAGGGGATGCTAACAGCTCGACCACCCCAAATTAAGTATACCAGTATACAATTTGGGGAGTGTTATTCAAATCTGAGTCTGACTCCAGATTTTCATCCATGCTATGTGCCCTAAACTCTATGAAGTTGCACACACAACTCTGAATAGTGCATTCAAATGGACAGAACTGAATTCTAGTAAACGACACCAATCTGTGCATAGCTACCGCATATTTGGGTTTCTCTCTTTAATTTTTGCTAGTTTTGCATTTATGAGCTTATCTAATATGGGGGGCTCAAGAGGGATTGGGTCAAGACATCTCTCATGGGCAGCATTGTTCACCTGCAGAGATATAAAGGAACACATAGGTGAAGTTTTGACTGGTCTCAGGCAAACCGGTGACAGGTCGAAATGTATAGTAGCAGTATCTGACCTCTTTGAGTAAAAAGCTAATGGCTGCTTCATCATCCACAAATTCCTTAAGAGAGGTCTTGAGAAATTCCATATCCAGCTGAATCTGCTGAAATCCACTTCTGTTGAAAGTCTGAAGACGGACAAATTCTTGCAAGCTTTTCAGGCAGAGCTTGAGGACAGTAGAAATAACAGATTCCTGAAATTTACCCAAAATACAAGGAATTACAGTCAAAAGTGGCCAAGTGATGTTCCTGTAGATGGAAGAAAAATGTAAAACTATAGCGTATCTGCCCAAATAGTATCAGAAAATTCAATTGATAAGCTGTTCTATGACCTCAATCAGACAATGCATTCTATAAACTAAAACTATGATGCAGTTGGTGACGGGGACTTTATTAAGTTGCATGTACCGACCAGTTCAACCAAAAAACTTAGACTGATGAAGAGAGGTGGACAGTTCACTTAGAAATCCAACACTTCACCTCAAGTTCAGAAACCCCTCAAGTGGAGGCTATCTCAGGCCTCAGACATAGAATAGGAGCGAGAAACAATTATTTTATTCAATTATGCTAGTCAGGATTCAAACTCAAGACATCTACCTCTGATATTATAGGAGCGAGCAACAATTATTTTATTTAATTGTGCTAGCCAGGACTCAAACTCACTCTAGCTCTGACCAATTCAATCCAAAAGCTTAAGTTGAGGAAACACAAGTAATTCACTTATACTCCAACATAGGACTTTATGAGAATCTATGTGGGATTTGCAGTAACATAACAAGTGTTACGAGAGCCCAAAAGGTCAAAACACGACACAACTGATTCTGATATTTGGATAAATAAGGAGGTTTTTTTTGCCTATTTATTTTGAAAAACTTGGGATATAAACTAGATGGGCATTCAAGCTTATTGGTATGTCCGTTGACTTCAAAGGGGTTCAGATGGTTAACAGGGAGAATCATAGAAGAACGGACTCAAAAAATATCATGCCATTCCAACTGGGACAAGCTTGTATGACTGCGATGTTAAATACAAGTTTTTAGAATACTACTTAAAATGTTGACAGAAATATTTTGCCAGGATCAGCAAATCTCACAGCATGGTGCAGTATATTCCCACAACCTAATGAAACTCCATTTTAGTCAAGTGAAAAAGGAAATGAAGAATGAGATAATAAATACTGCATGATGCAAAAAATGATCAGGTTATACAAGTCTACAGTAGTCCCATTGAATATGTGGTCCTTTAGCAAATCTCCTGGATAACATTATAGCATAACTATAAGTTTGTTATATTCATCTTGTCAGTCACAAGGGCACAAGTAAATAAAAATATTCCTCTCGGCTGTTCGTAAAAAACTGATTTCTTGAGCAAGTATGTGATGCACTTGAGAGAATTATGACAACAGCAAAACTATCAACACATTATGAATTACTGTTTTCACTTAAAACAAACAGAACGTGTATTCAAATGTTTGAACGTCTGTTATAACCCATATAAGTACAAGATCACCATTGTAACTACTGATGTGGTATTATATCCCTTGTCTAAATATCTAACGAACCAGAAGATTAATGAAATCAAAAGCTGATAACTTTTTACTTCTAAAAGGACAAGGGGGATAGTTAGTTCTGGGAGATTACCTGTGTGTATTCAACTTTGGTGAATATTTCCATTTTTTGCTCAAATAACTTTGCCAGGTGATTTTCTAAAAACTGACTTCTAGCACGATGTGTGTTTGATCGGTTCAACATGTCTTCTCGCATTGGATTGCTTCTGGAGGAAGTCGTGCTACCAGTGCTATCTGAATGCCGATGTCGCCGAACCATACCAGGTAAGATCTGCTTGACTTCAGATACCAGACCATTGATCTAAAATAAAAATGATAATTGTTTACTCTGAGAAAACTTTAAAACCGGAATTTCCAGCAAGAACTCATTTTCTGAAAGCAGACTCAAATACCTAAATTGGAGTGCATGTTCCATTATGAATTTGTAGTCATATTGGCATAAGAAGTACACATAATGCAATAGGAAAAGGAACTGGACAAACCTCTAGGAGAAGTAGATCAACAAACATGTTCACTTCCCTAGGTTCCTTGTGCTGTTTTAGTTGAACATATAAAAAAAGGAAATGAAGATTTGAGCAACAAAACAAGAAAAAGTGATATCACTGGATACTCTGTTGAATACGAAGGCTAACCTTAATCCAAACTGGTGTTGTAAATCGCTTGTTAAGAAGTTTGGAGATCTTCTGGGTCTTCATATTTATGTACTGCTCCAAGGAACACAATATTCAGTTACTGACACTGCCAGAACAACTTCTAAAAAATGCACAAAGGATTAAGCTATTTCAGATTATAATAGTAGAGTTTCTGAGTATGTTTCTGATTATGCTCCCATGACATGGGAGCTTGACCGACATGTAAAGTGCAACTTGGCTGCTTAGAGACTGAAATTGGTTGCTTTTGGAAACAAAATTCTAGAGAAAGTAATGGCGTGGCACTATGGATACTACGTTTCCATGACACAAGATATCATGCATGTACTAGCATTGCTTACGGAGTCAAATGTTGTTAGAGTCAAGGGCCTATTGGGCCTTAGCCCATTAGGGTTAATTAGTCGCTTGCTTAGGGGCCAAGTAAGACCTCTCTATATAATGAGGAGATGTATCAATCTATGATCAAGCAAGAGATTAGAAGGAAATCTCTTCTCTCTTGCCGGCCATAGGCAAAGCCCTACAGCCGGCCTCCCTAGCGCCCCTAACTCTAGCCGTTGTCTCTAACCAGCGCAGCCCCCACCCTGTGAACAGTACCCATGGGTATTGTAGCGCTGCAGGTACTGTAGCGCTACAGCCACCGTAACAATCTTGTATCAGAGCTGCCAGGTTCCGACGACGTGCCGCCAGCATCAACACCACCCACCACCTCCACCGTCGCCACATCTACTGATGCGACAGCTGCCGCCAATGGTCCAATCTCCCAGGCGGACTTCATGGCATTCCAGCAGCTGTTGGTGCAGCAGTTCGCCCCCTCACCGGCATTTCCAGCAGGACACCGCCACCAGCTTCTGCCACCACCAGTGTTGCTGCTTTCCCCTATGGCATGCTGGGCTATGGTGGCATAGCCCCCCTTCCCACCACCATCGCACCATCCACTACCACCACCATCGTTCCCTTCCCATCTGCCACAACACCCCTTCAATCGCCGATCTCCACCTTGGTGCCAGCGGCGTCAACCATGCTCGTATCCATCCACAAAATTGCCTCCCACACTCCCCATCCCCGATCCCGTCGTTCACTGCCCCCATGCCAGTGCCGCCACAGCAGCACTGTGATGGTGTCTTCTACGGGGGCGTGGATGGCATCCGGGAATCGACGGCGCAGCTACAGGCGGCGGCACGCTGCCTCCTAGCGTGCCGGCAAGGACAGTGCCCATCTTCAAGCGGTGACGCCCAGTCGTCCCAGCAACCTTGCAACAGCTCGCGGAGAGGAAGGCAATTGCGAGGGCAAGTGCCTACAAGGTGTTTGCATCGGCGCAGCTGCAGGCTGCGACGTGTGGCCTCCTAGTACGGCGGCGGCTGCGGGAGGTGCGTCGGCATATGCTCGAGGCAGCCTTGGTGGCGGTCGACCTCGGCACACGGGGGCGCGACCTCGTCCTATCGGACAGCCATCAGCAATCGCACTGGCCTGTTGTCTCCAAGCGCAAGCATGGTGCCTGTCCCGCAGGCGACGAACTCTAACTCTACGACAACGGCGGTACGGAAGGCGCTCCCCTCCTTGTCATCGACGAGGGCACACTGCCTAGTGCCACCACATTCCGCTACCGGCCGCCATGGGGGCACCTCCGCTGGTCATTGGTGCGACCCATTCCAGGTGGCCATCCACGTGCTCCCCTTTCGTCCAGATGGCGTCCATGGGATCCAGGTGGCTACACATGTGCAGGACCAATGCGCGGAGGGTGTCCATCTTATCTTAAGGGGTCAAAAAATAAAGAGTCGTGGTCTAATTCAGGTTCGGAATAATAAAATAAGCCGAGATGTAAAAGGCTTATTTTTAGGTGTTAGGTTTGTGTCTAGCGGGGTCATCGTTAGGTTGCAGCTCGAGGACGAGTTGCATGTCTAGGTGGGGTGTAATGTTAGAAGAGTCAAGGGCCTATTGGGCCTTAGCCCATTAGGATTAATTAGCCGCTTGCTTAGGGGCCAAGTAAGACCTCTATACAATGAGAGGAGATGTATCAATCTATGATCAAGCAAGAGATTAGAAAGAAATCCCTTCTCTCTTGCCGGCCGTAGGCAAAGCCCTACGGCCGGCCTCCCCAGCGACCCTAACCCAAGTCATCGCCTCTAACCCGCGTAGCCCCCACCCTGTGAACAGTACCCGCGGGTACTGTAGCGCCACGGGTATTGTGGCACTACAGCCACCCAAAAAAAAATTGTATCCTCAATGCAATAGATTTATGATTCTCAAAAAACTGAGAACTAAATAGCGCACATGTAGTCACATAGCACTTTTTCCCTATTACAAGAGTGCACCTGACTTCTTTTTAACAAGGAGACCCAAAATTTCAAGAGAAACTATTACTCTGGAAGCCTTCTTTTCTATCTTTATGTAGTTATTTAATTCCATACAGCAATTGATGACAAACAAAGAAAATAAACCACCATATTTGATAGTGAGATAAAACCTCTACATAAAAGCATAAAAGCAAGTAATAATGAACAATAATAAAATGAAAAGGAACAGAAGATAAAGAACGCTTCCTACATGGTGCAAGAATTTCTCTCCAGATGATCGATATAGCCGACATATTTCTCCAGGCACAAAAGGTGGTCCATATTCGTAGCTATGTGCACCACCTCCAAAAAAAGAAGCTAACTCCTAAAAAAGTAACAGAAGCCAGAATTGTTTCATTATGAAGTTTAACATTGGACAGTGGCCAAGCGTTTGGCAACTACGCAACGTACCTCTGTAACTTTAGGGACTGTTGTTTGTTCAATGTAAACACAGAGTTGTGCAAGCATAAGTACCAAGACTGTTGGGGTCTTATCAGTTTGCATAGAATCCATAGTTGGCTCTTGTAAATTTGTTTTGCTTCTCCCAGAAAGCACATGAAAATGTCCATCAAGTTTCTGGAAAAACTCTTGAAAACCTTCTTGTACCCAATCAATAATCAAATCCCTCAGCTTAACAAGCAACTCTATATTGCCATCTACCAGATGATGAAATTCCTGGAAGCAACATAGCCAGAAACAGAACACTAAAACAGAGCATGAGAAATTCATGAATTTTGATGCGTATAACATATATGTTGCCTGACAACATGACAAAATGGATGAGTGTTCAGAAGTTCTGAAGCTTCCAAGTATGTACCTGCAGGAGATCTATGCATCCTTGGGATACTTTGATTTTGCTTGTCTCCATAGCAGTTTGCAGCTGTGACTCTTCCAACTTCTCATTTGATGTTGAATGTGTCCTAACCAGTGCCTCTGCTCACCCATGTACAACAGATGTGAATTTTTCTACTCAAGACAATTTTCTACCTTTATACTTGTACCAACACATCTGAACTTCAATCCCGGATGAAGTCAGTTCTGGAGAGAAAAATGCAGAGTAAACTATGGTGGGAGGTGGGGAGACCTGATATTTCACTTTGAAGATGGAGAAATGCAGTTGCTATGTGTTGCTTAACAATGTCTCGAGTAGTCTGCCAGTAGAAAAAAATGGCACGCACAAATTTAGTATCAAGAAATATGGAGTGAACATCAAATATATCAAAAGCAGCAATTAGCAAATTACAGAAGGGTGTTTTTAAGGATATTTAATTTCTCCCTGAATAAGAAAATATAAGAGGGAAGAAAATAAACCTTCAGTGTGTCCAAAAGAACCTTATCATATAACCTATACAGTAACACTATACAGCCAAAGTATGCTGACAAAGAATTATCATGTAGTACAAAACAGTTTTTGCTAATTTCTAAATCAATGTATAGGTTCTCAGGCAGAGAGAAACTGAGTCTACTGAGTGGGTGCTGCTACATGTTACATATGAAAATAAACATAATTGATAATACTAGAAAAAATAACCCGATCAATAAATACTAGTAACTGATTTTAGAATACTATCTCCAAGATAATAGATCTAACCAGTGATAATTATACTCCCATAATATGTCCCAACACTAACAATTGACGTGATATAATTCTGAGAACGGGTGGCTACCAGTTATTTATCACTTCATTATAAAAGGAATGGTTTTAATTAGGATATCAAATAGTGACAAACCTAAATCTAGACATCAATTGGACTTGTCCACTCCTATGCTAGGAGTCACTGTCTTAATGAACAAGACACCATTATTTGCCATATTATCTGATGCCTCCAGGAGCATTTATACCTAACCCTGAACCATATGTCCTCTACAGTTAGTGGAAGCAAATAGCAATACTCAGCACGGAGTACTGTGGTGTAAGCCAAATTTCCATAGTAACAAACTACCAGGAAGAATGAACAGGAGTTACAGGACAACAACTAAAGAAGTATATTGTGCAGATTTAACCAAATGATTGCTACTTGATTCTAGGCAGAATATAAAAGTTGAGTGAAGAGGGGAAAAAAAGTGTAACATCAAATCTGATAGTAACCTCCAAAGAAAAAGCTGGTAGCGCAGCCTCTGAAATAACCTCATCGATGATGGTTGCATCCTCCCATAAGGATCCTGTGATCGCCAAAGAATAGAGTATTAAATTGAAACAGTTCAATAATCTTACAATGTTATCAAATTCTTAATCGAGACCATTGTTGGCATTGCAGAAGCAGCACTTCAAGTCATAACAACAAAATCTCAGTAGACTACTAGAATTAGTAAGCTTCAATGTCAATACAATACAGCATAGTGAAGCAACAGCTAACTGGTCCTAAAGGTCAAAATACCACTGAATGAATGCCAAGGATGTTAAAATTAAGGAGGCTTTCCTACATAGGGACGTCTTTTGACATATGAATTCAAATTCCAATGGTCACTGGCCAATAGAGGTTTACACTATTGTTCTAAGCATATTCTGTACATAAAATTGCAATGGTGTTATAGCATAGAATATAGAAAAGTTACTTACGTAGCATTGCCAGTAGATCTGTTGATGGAATTCTTTTCTTCAGATTCTCTCTGACTGTCTCATATCGGCTTCATCAAAAGAAAAAGACAAGTGTGTATGTGATCAATCTAGTAGAAATGTAAGATAAAACAACAAAGCAAGCATAGGCCATATGGAGAAGATACATGTGTCAGTTTATCACTTTATATCATACATGGAACCGTGTATTGGAGTAATTATCTACTATCCCCATTGCACAATAAGAAATATGTAACAGCTCATAAGTAGAATGGTAGGAAGAAGGTAAAGAAAAAGAAAAGATAATATTCTCCATGGTTTTTTCACTCATTTCTCTCAGCATCTGAAAATATAGGACATGCACCAGGTTGTTCATACACTCAAGGCTCCTTTCATTCTAAGGCAGCTGCAGCTTGAAAGACAGCCTTCAACAGGACACCCAGGAGCTCACACACACAAGAACACACACGAACAAAGTGGATTTGGTGTCTGGAAATGACTTAGCCTTTTCTGATTTTCTCTTCTACTTATAGACAACCGTGACCAACAAATCGGGCTGTGATAGCCTCCTATTAATGCAGAATATTGCACACTTATTCAGCCTTTGCTCCTACTACATGCTGAAATTAAACTAAAGTTAAGGCTATGAACCTAGACACAGCATTATTTCCAAAACAGCTGCATCATCAGCCTCAGCCCAAATATTAGCAGGAACGGAGGTAGACCAGGGGGGAGTGACCCCTAGTCCCTGCCCCATGCCTCCACAATACATCACTCCCGAACAGTGCAAATGGAAGAAGCAAGATCAATTTTGACATCCACCCACGAGATGCTTTGATCTTCTCAAGAATTTAGAATTTGAAATTTAACAAAGTGAAAAAATGATCATCTGAAGTTCTATCTACAAAGCTTTATGAACACACGTCAACTCGGAGGCTTTATCTTTCAGGATTAGAATGTTAATGTTATTAAAATAAGAAGGCATGTCATGTATCTTCAATTCTTCATTTCAGTAATCTCGGTTCATATTCTGGGAGCTAAAACAGAAAAGATTTGGCAGGCTCTAGTTAATGGACCAAGGACAGCCGACTGTTTGATGGCACAGTTATATAAGGACTGAACTAAACTTACTTTAAGAACAAAGCTTGTGCAAGTTCAATGAGACGCCTTTCTGAATCAGGAAATATTATTAAATAAGCACGAAATGTCTTTGAGATGTCACCAATTGAAGCCTAACAAAAAAATAGCACGAGATATTAGATGATTAATCAATACAGTAGGGCAAATGCATAAATGGGCATTACAACTAGGGTGCATGTTACAGCATGAGCAACATCACATTACACTGTGTGCAGACTTAGTCGTAATACAGCCCACAAAAACAGTGCTGATCCCAAACTGTGCAACTACCATACAATACTAAATGGAAACGGCTCAGTTGTAATATTCTAGTATATACACATGCTCACATGTGTAGTCTCATTCTGGAAATTCAAGAGACATTCTTCCAGCTTCTCAAGTAGATTCGATTTTAAGTTGTCCACCTGTTGACACATGAAAAAAATAAGATGGACATTTACAGGAAAAAGACAAACATGCAAGTCGTACATTGCAACACAGAGGAGCTCTGAGCCTCTGACATAGCCTCATCGACATGCACATTAACATAACTGGCAGTGATAAAATACATACTGGAAACTTCAATTGTTTAAGGAGAACTACAGCTTCTGCTCTTGCTTCAATAGGTTCAGAATCTGAGTATAACTTTGTCTGTAAATTTACGGGCAGCAAACAGTATTAAAAATCTACACAATTAGAATAATGCAATTATGTAATGAACGATAAGTAGTACATGACATTTGGACGAATAATCATGTCATCTTCTGTACAAATCTGAGTCAAAATGTGCACAGTTACCTGAAGGTGTTGTATAACTACATCCATTGCCTCCTCAGAAGCCTTTTTACAGTCTCGAAAGGATGTATCTCCATAGGCCTATAATACAGAAGAATGTACATGAAAGAGCATGGTAAAAGTGTAAAAGGTATTGCAGGGCATGGTTATCATGGCGTCGTGTAGGCGACGGTGACGCCTAGTCGTCGCCTAGGCGTCCAGTCGGCCGGGACTGGACGCCATGGTAAGTTAGGCGGGCACCTGGGCAGGTCAGGCATCACCGTGGCACCTAGGCGTCCGCCAGGCGACGCCATAACTTCACCACGCTAACCTGGCCCATCTCTTATCCCTAATTCTCCTTTTCTCAAATCAAATAGTGCCTACACTCCCCCCTCCAGTCACCACCTCTCCCCTACCCGCCCGATCGCCCCTCCCTCCCCTCCAGCCACCAACCAGCAGCCACCCCTCCCATCCAACCGCCAGCCAGTGGCCATCCCTCCCCTACAGAAGCTGCCACTCTGCCAGCCACCAGCCCCTCCCCTCTAGCCGCCGGCCAAGCGGCCGGGCATCCCTCCTCTCCGCCAGTAGCCGCCAGCCCCTCCCATCCAGCCGCCAGCCCCTCCCATCCAGCCGCCAGCCCCTCCCAACCAACCGCCAGGCCATCCGCCCACCCTTCCAGCCACGGGCCTCCCCTCCCCTTTGTACGCTCACCACTCTGCTCAGGACTCGGCAGGACGCAAGGAGGAGGACTAAGGAGGATGGGAAGAAGAGGACTGATCGACTGAGGACTGATGGTTCTGGCATGTGGAACTGGAATAGAGTGCCATATCAAAACTAGTTGGACGCCTAATGTCGCCTAGGCGCCTAGATGTCCAGGCGCACCAGAGGCGACTCATGTCGCCAGGGCACCGTGATAACCATGTTGCAGGGTGTTTCTAAGATGAAGAATTTCACTTAAGCTCAAATTACCTCAAAAATAGGTTTTGCTCCAGTAAAAAACCTGACAGCATCTGCATATGCTTCTGTCTTGATGCATTTGTTAAGACGAGTTGGAAGGTCATATATGAACTGCAAAAGAAGTTGATTGAAACTAACATTTTATCAAAAGTTTTCTTTTTTCTGCACCTACATTTAGTTAGTTAGTTAGTTATTAGAATTCACTGGCAGTAGAAATACTCTGGAGAGATTAAAAAAAGGTAAACAGAGTAAACTATTGACCAAGCAGTCTCAAGCAAACATCTTCATGGCATGTCTCGATGTGACCAGAAACAAAAAATCATGGAAGTCAGTGAAAAAACGTGCATGTTTCTAACTTTTTATATATTTCATGCAATATAAAGTTTAGTGGTCCAAATACACAACAGGAGATTCATATATCTCAAGTGAGATAAACTGCACAAGCACAACTTGGCCAGGTTATTTTCCTTGCTTCACAGAAAATACTTAAGTCAAAATTGCTCCACTTAATTACATTGGATTTGCAGCACTGCATTCCCTATGCAACACCAAAACTTCATGTTAAACTAAACATGTAGATCA
Source organism: Zea mays (assembly GCF_902167145.1). Classification (NCBI taxonomy): domain Eukaryota; kingdom Viridiplantae; phylum Streptophyta; class Magnoliopsida; order Poales; family Poaceae; genus Zea; species Zea mays. The sequence goes on from NC_050100.1 coordinate 8,539,582, forward strand.
GTAGAGCTTCAGCCTCTCACAAGTCACAACACATGGCTGTGACAACGACAATGACACATATATATACCACTTAGGCTACTCCCAATGCATAGTATCATGTTGTTATATCCAAGACTGCCATGCCGTACAAAGATCACCAAATTCATGTGTAGATACAATCCCTCCAATGTATAATGCCATAACTTTGCTTCTTAGAAGTTAAAAATTAATTGATTGATGTTTGCTGTTATGTTGTGTTTATGAGAGTAGGCCCAAGCTGTTGGGTTGGTGCCAAAGTATTGGATTTCATGTTAGACATTGTTTCTCTACTATTTGATTCCACATCAAAAAAATCCTATGTCTATGCATGATGCCACCCATTGGGAGTAGCCTTAGGTTTAACCATATTATTATTGCTTCTTGATAGCAATGACTGAGCAGTGTAAATCATTAGTTCTAATAATATTAATAATGTAAGCAGGAGAGTATACTTGAACTTTCCGGAGCAGATTGCGTGTGCGATGTAATTTCTCAATGTTTTCCCTTTTGTCAAAAAGAGATGTATTCACTGTGTCGCTTCTTGATTGCACTGATGTTATCTGGAAAAGGCAAACAAATATTGGTTCAACCATGTAAAAATGAGTTGACCATACACCAACGAAATAATGCATACCTTTGTAAGGAGCTGCTCCATATTTGCCTCCATTCCAACAATGTTAGTCTTCATCCTGTGAAAAAAATCAAAGATACATAGCAATACATGTTACAACTATAGAAAATAATAGCATTAGTACATCGAACTCATTAACAGAAGGAGAAGTCTGAACTATCAGTAAGGAAATAGCATCACCTTTTTATAGTGTCAGTTGCACTAATAAACTTGTTATAATTCTCATACACTAGCATCTGTAAATCTGTGTCTAGGTTCTTGATCTCAGTAGCCATCTTCACATGCCTTTGTAGAAGACCTTCCAGATTGGATTGTTGCACCTGAAAACCAGTAAACCACGTAAGTAGTGAGCATCCTACTCTTAGGTATCAGGACTAACAAACTAAACATGGTATTATGGCATACTAATTTACGCTTTCAACAAACGATATTACACTAGCAATAGCATATTAGAGGTATGTAGTTTGGGCCCAAAAAATCTAGCAAATTTTTCAGTAAAAGCCTCTCTTTAAATGTCTGAAATTCTGGGAAGCCTATAGTCCTTTGATCACATCGAATACATTGTTTTAACCAAACCTTAGTCAAGTCAGCGGTAATTAGGAAAAAAAAATTGAACAAAGTTCCAGCTAGCCAATCATTTAACAAGGTTAGTTGAAAGCACAAACCAAAAATATCCCAGGTCCATACAGAAAAAGGGTCAAACCCATTTCAACTTTCTTATAAAACCATTTGCAGCAATCCAAGTATGGAACAGTGTGAATAACTCAAGCCATTCAAGTGAAAATGGCAAGCCACGCAACAAATATATGCATAAAAGGTCATTTGAGTGGTAGGTCATGCTAAATTTCATATTATCTGAATGCCAGTAAGCTACGTAACAGAAAAGTGACAATATAAAAAGGTAATACCAGTGTTAATTATGTAGCATAAGCAAACTATATGAGTAAACTGAAACTGAAACTATAAAAAGGTAATGCTACTGTAACAAGTAGTCTAACTCTAACTACATAAGTAGCATGGCAATAAATTTAATCTTTCTGATAAATATCAGTCATGTGTCAAGATCTCAAACTCCAAGGATACTTATGCAGCATGGGAATGCTCCTAGTTAAAATAATTTTTTGAACACAGTCTAGTTAAAATAAATTTGATTGAGGACTTAGTTAAAAAAATAGACTTGCATGGAAAATTCAACAGTGTAGTGATGCAGCAAGCTAGCTATGTAAAAACTGATAGAATTATGTAGCTCTCTGCTTCAGATATCGTCTCTTGAGGGTTCTATTTCCTGAGCACAATAAAATTTATAATCACGATATACTGGAACAAATTTCATCAAAACTCAACTCCGTGATCTACACACATCAGAAATTTTAGCAGCATATACACAAATTTCAGAACTGGCTGTGTTTAAATACATAAGTTACATTTATAATCACAAGATACAGGAACAAATTTCATCAAAACTCAACTTCATGAGTTACGCACATCAGAAATTTTAGCAGCATATACACAAATTCCACAACCGACTGTGTTTGAATACATAAATAAGTAAACAGCATCATAGGATATGACAATTTGGCTCGGTTGATCTCGACACAAATGTGGTGTGCACTAATCAGATCAATTCCAGAAAGAGTCTAATAAATTCAGGGATTAGTCCAGACCAACTATACTATCCGACCGAGAAGCAGGGAGCTGGATCTGAGAGACCAGGAAGATGGAGGAAGTGGGGATCAGACACAAGCACGAACCAGGACATTCATGTAGATGTCGGGATCGAAGGAGGTGGAGTTGATTGAGTCGAGGGGCGATGCGGGCGCGGCGGTAGGGGACGGGCGCGCCAGGAACGCGGGGGCCGCGGCACCCCCGGCGGCCGCGGACGGGTCGGTGTTGTAGAAGCTAGCAAGGAGGTCGCGCGTGCGCCGCGCCTTCTCGTCCATTGCCGCCGGTGCGGCGCCACCGGCTGTCGCCATATCGGTGGGGCGTCGCGGTGGGTCTCGCAGTCGAGGCGCCGGAGAGACCAGAGAGGCTGTGGGAGTGGAGATGGAGAATGCCAAGGGGTGTTTTGGAAAGTTTCCTTTCCAAGCGTAAAGAGAGGTTAAGAGCATCTCAAGCTACGTCTAAATTTCACTATCTAAATTATCATTTATAGAGTTATTTACACTTTCTATCTTTTCAATTGTTGGAGGCCTTCGTCTTCCGAAGGTCCTCAAAAACATAATTTAACAACGTTTCTAGAGTATAATACATGAACAGGTATCTTCGGACTCGGATCAGAACCACAACATGAAGAAGTACAAAGGTTGGCGCAGAGCTGAAGCTATGCGCAGGGGACCTTCGGCGTGATATCAGAAAGGGGAACCGACTTAAAAGGGAAAAGACTATTCAGACCTCGATGGATTACTATACGGTCATTAGCAAATGTAAAGGGCATAAGTGTAATTTTACATGGGCTGCGTCCCGTGTCTATAAATAGATGAACAGTGTCCCGTACTGTTCACGCTGACTTGTCATTTTGCCTTTGCGTCACGCTTGTACTTTTACCTTCTTTCAAACCGAAGGTACATTTGTAATTTAACATCATTTCTATTTTTTCATGATAATAAAATAGAAATGAGCTAATGTTAATATATAATTGTTCATGTTATTTCTCATGCTTTATACGCTTCTTCTTTCGTTAGTGCATATTGTGATGACGAAGGTATGTCCTTCATAACCTTCGTCCGAAGATCGTTATATCCTTAGCGAAATAATGCTTCGAAGGACGAAGGGCATTAACCATTAACCTATTTTTTGTGTTGCCTTGTTCTTAAATCATAGCATTTGAAAACAAGTCCCCAACATTGGCGCCCACCTCCGGTGAATCCTTTTCGACCACCTTCGGCAAGCATTGACCTTCCTCATGCCACCGAAGAAAGCTTCAGTGACAGGGGCTGCGGCACTACTGCCGCTGGACCCAAATCAAGAAACCCTTTCTCTTCGAGAGGCCCGAAGTCAGAAGAGGAAAGCCACTAGTCCAACACCACAGGAGGACGAGTTGGACCAAGAAATCAGAAACACGGAGATGCTTCATCAACAAGTACAAAGGAAGAAGGAGAAGATGGCCCAACTAGCCGACCTTCAGAGGCAGATTGACGAAGCCATTGAAGAAGTACGCCATCTTGTTCAAGATGAGCAAGAACGAAGGCCCCAACACAGGGAGCTTCATCAAGAAGGCTTGTTCGATGATGATGGATGGTATGATGATTTTAATCGTGGTACCTTTACTTTTGACGATGCTTCTCCCTTGGCAACAGAACTGCAGGCTATCTCATGGCCCCCATCGTATAAGCCACCTCAGCTTCCGATGTATGATGGGCATTCAGACCCGAAGCAGTTTTTGATGAGCTACGAAGCAATTATATCTTCATACGGAGGCAATGCAGCTGTCATGACCAAGTCTTTCGTCATGGCAGTCAAGAATGTGGCCCAAACGTGGTATTCCTCTCTTCGGCCATGAACTATTACTTCATGGCAGAAGCTTAAGGATATGCTGGTAACAAGTTTCCAGAGCTTTCAGACGAAGCCAGTTACAGCTCAAGCTTTGTTTCAATGCACGCAAGACCACAAGGAGTATCTCCAAGCATATGTCTGAAGGTTCTTGCGCCTGAGAGCACAAGCGCCTACAGTGCCCAATGAAATTGTCATTGAGGCCATGATCAAGGGGCTTCGTCCAAGACCTACTGCCCAATATTTTGCTAGAAAGCCTCCACAGACTTTGGAGAAGCTGCTTGTCACACTCGGGCTTTAAGGAACAAAGCCGGGTGCATCTCATACATGCGCCAAAGGAGACAACATATATAATAACAGAGTGTATAAAGATAAATGTCACAATATAATCAGAGTACTTTATTACATAGCGGAAGTCTTACAAAATAAGAGATAAATATCGCATGATCTAAAATCTATCATTGGCGCTAGAAAGCTGACTGGGGGACGCCACCTAGATCAAGTCGAAAGCCTCAGTGTTAGGCGGCTCCTCTTCGACCACCTGTTCTTCTCCTGTGGGGGTGTGAGACAGCAAGAGTGAGCTCACATACGTTCATAACTCAACAAGTCGTGGGGAATAATGTGCATGAACTCACCAAAGGTGGGAGTTCATGTGAAGTGTAAGGCTGATTAACAAAATAGAGGCTGAAGTTGAGCATTGGTTTTATAAGTTGGTCAAAATTTTATTAGTAATTACTAAGTGTAAGTAAATATCAAACCTTAATAAAGAAAAGTAATAATAAAATAATCCCAAATGCGATGCAAATGTCAAATTAAATTTAAGTTCCATAAATTAATCATGTGAGGGTCCGAGCTGCTCATGACCGTGAGCACGGCTAGTATACCAGTTTTACACTCTGCAGAGGTTGCGCATCTTTATCCACAAGTCATGTTACCCATCTGCCAAGAGGCGGTCAATCTCATACACCTCTACCGAGGAGGCGAGGCAGGGTAACACTACGAGGCCTTTACAAAGTTCCACTAGCTTCAGAAATCCCGCTACAGTTTATAGGAAGCTCCAGTGCAGGAATCCCTCGCCTGACCGCCATCGCAGCAAAATCAACCCAAGGACCTCCCTACACTGACCACTCCCCTACTGCCCTTGCCCCTTTCAGGTAAGAAAGACATCCACTAGCTTTCCTAGTTAATCAACCAAGGGCGTCCCACTATACCCTTGTGGTAGCACTGTTTTCCCGGGTGGTCGCTCCATGTTCCCATTAACATAATGATCTTAACATGAGCAGTAATAATAAAAAGATAATAAAAGTGTAATTATGAATAAAGTATCTTCATACCCAAATCCACATAAAGCAATAGCAAGTACTATCCAAAAATATTCAGTGGCAACAAGGTATAAAGATAGCCAAAACTGGGGTAACCTATTGGATCCCATCAAAATTAACCTATGCAGGTAATTGTAATTAATAAGAACATGACTGGGAAAAAGTAAGTGATCAGGGCACAACATGCCTTCAATGAGCTCCTTCTCAGCTACTTCTACTTGCTGAACCTCAAAATCCACAGTGGCTTGCTCGTCTACTCGCATCAGCACAATACATACATAGTATAGTATAAATTAACAACACATCAAACAGATAAATAAAATATACAATAAAAATCTACACATTAAAATGAGATCATAGGAACTGGAATCATTAAATTTTGAGTTATAGATTTCAAGTTATGAATTTCCTAAGATTTAATGTGCTTGAAATAGGATTAAATGATAAATTAATTTTCTTACTGTTTTCATGTCAAAACAGAGACACTAAATGATAGATAATAATATTACAAAATTTTAGAAATTGGAATGGTTCAATTTGGAGCTAAAATGAATTTTCTATGCATTTTACAAGTTTCTAGAATTGTTTTTGTATTAAAAACTAAATTCTATAATCATTTCTCGGTTTTTATTATCCTCTGGACTAGGCCACGATTCCTGGAAAACTTAGGGGTCTCTGAGCAAGAGATACTAGACCCAGTGCACAGTCAGATAGGATGGCGGGTTCTATATAAGAAAACACAAGGGCGCATGTGCAAAACTAACCCGCGAAGGGGTATGGACCTATCCTGGCCGATGGATTATAAACCGACGCCCCCGATCTTATCTGGCGATCACCGAACCGGTATGGAATCACGCTCCTTGGATCAAAAATCTATGACCCAGATTTTTAATACAACATGTTTCGCTCGGATCCGATCGATCAGAGATCTACGACTAGGGTTTAATGTACTGAAACGGTATGTCGTTCTAATCTGAACCGTCCATGATCGATCCAGCGGCTCAGACACCTCCTACAATGCGACATGATCTGAACCGTTGATCCATTGATTGACCGACCACCACACCTCGTCTTCCCTCCGGCCAAAATACCCAACCGCGCTACGGCGACGAGAACCACCGTCGGCGATGCCATTCACAGGCCCCGGTGCACCATACTCCGATTAAATAGTCCTACACATCACGCTAAATGAGACAGACGTGGCTGAGGTTTCCGTACCTAGAATTGGAGACCCGACGAGGCCGGACACGGTGCAAGGCGGATCCGCGGCGGCGATGTGGACACGGCGAGCAATTCACCCGCACCTAGTGCATGGACGCCCCCACCGAGACAGCAAACGCACACCTCGCTGTCCAATGCGGCTCCGTGGCACCTCCCCGAAGTCCAATTGACGGCGCCAAGCACTACCCGACGACAACCAAGCTCCGCGACCTCCGCCACCCGCGGCAATTCGCCTCTACCGAGGTGCTACGGTTTGGCGGCTGGAAGAGAATAGGTGTGCGCGACCTGGGCCCGCTTCCTCCCCTCTTCCTTATATGCGAAAAGGCCATCGGTTGACCGAGTTGGGCGCGCGCCGTGCGCGGACGCCGCGGCGGAAGCTTCGCACAATCGGTTTCCGAATGACTGACAGCTAGAGCCTACTAGCCAGCGAGTGCGGGTGACGGGAGCGTGAGGGAGATGATGGTGGACGGCAGACAGATGGGCCCGCGGGTCAGCGAGATGCAACCGCGTACGCAAGAGTGGTGTGAGGCTGACAGAGCGGCCCCGGGTGTCGACGCTGGGTGAAGGTGGCAATGGGCTGTCCGCGCGGTAGAGAAGGGAGAATGGGCCAGAATGGTGGTTGGTCGGCCCATGAAGGCTTTTGCTCTTTTTTCTATTTCATTTCCTATTCTCTTTTCTCTATTCCCAAATTCAATTTGGATTACAAATTTTGACTTCAAACTTGGGCCAAATTTATTCTCAAATCATATCGTGAAATTAAATTACAAGTTTTGGAAATATAATTATATTATTTATATTTATATCATTTCTCTTCTTCTCATTTTCAAAACCCTAAGTTTAATTTAGGGTTTAATTCAACTTCTAGTAATTATTATCTTATTATATTTAATATTATTATTTTATTTAATGCACAAACATATAAACTCCAACATGATGCAATTTTTTTATCATTTGTTTGAATTGATCTCTAAATTTTGTGTATGCTCTTTTTATGATGCAAATGAGGCACATAAAATTGAGGAGATCTCTCTATTATTCTTTGTATACAATTTTGAGTATTACAAATCCTACTCCCCTTAAATATAATCTCGTCCTCGAGATTTAAGAAGATCTAGGGGAAAGATGGGGAAAATCTATACGAAGCTCTTCTTCTCTTTCCCACGTTGCTTCATCTTCTCCGTGGTGACTCCATTGCACTTTGCACATCTTTATAACCTTATTCCTCGTGACACAAGTCAGTGTATCAAGAATCTTGATGGGGTACTCAGCATAAGTCAGGTCATCTTGAACACTAAGGTCCTCCATTGGCAACTGCTCTTCAGGTACCCTGAGACATTTCTTCAGCTGAGATACATGAAAAACATCATGAACATCCGCAAGATGATCCGGTAACTCCAATTGATATGCAACCTCTCCCACTCGTTTTAAGATTAAGAAGGGTCCAATAAAACGAGGGGACAACTTTCCTTTGACTTTGAATCTTCTCATACCCCTGAGTGGTGACACCTTCAAATAGACATAATCACCCTTTTTAAACTCTAGTTGCCTTCTCCGGGTATCAGCATAGCTTTTCTGCCTTGACTGTGCAGTTCTCAAATTTTCCCTTATTTGCTGGACTTGCTCCTCTGCTTCTTGTATAATCTCAGGCCCAAACAACTGCCTTTCACCAGTTTGATCCCAATACAGTGGAATCCTACACTTTCTGCCATACAAAGCCTCAAACGGTGACATCTTCAAACCGGCCTGATAGCTATTATTGTATGAGAACTCCGCATACGGTAGACTCTTATCCCAACTACCACCATGCTTAAGGGCACAAGCTCTTAACATATCTTCCAGTACTTGGTTGGTCCTCTCAGTCTGCCCATCAGTCTGTGGATGGTAAGCCGAACTAAAATTCAATCTTGTATCTAAGGACTCGTGCAACTTCTTCCAATACTGAGAAGTAAACCGTGATCCCCGGTCTGACACAATCTTCTTTGGCACACCATGCAAGCAGACAATCCGTGCCATGTACAACTCTGCCAACTTGGCTCCTGAATATGTGGTCTTCACTGGAATAAAGTGGGCTACTTTAGTTAGCCTGTCCACAATCACTCATATAGAATCATAACCAGCGGACATGCGGGGTAATCCAACAATAAAGTCCATGCCAATCTCTTCCCATCTCCACTCAGGTATCTTCAGTGGATGCAGTAGTCCGGCTGGCTTCTGGTGTTCAGCCTTAACTCTTTGGCACACATCGCACATAGCCACATGTGCAGCCACATCTCTCTTCAATCCATACCACCAATATTTTTGCTTCAAATCCTGATACATCTTAGTACTTCCAGGGTGGATAGAATAAACTGAGTCATGTGCCTCCTTCAATATGGTTTCCCGAAGACTATCGATTTCAGGAACACAAATCCGATTCTTGAACCATATTGTGCCTTGCTCATCCTCTGTGAAATCCAGGCCTCTCCCCTCTCTTATCAGATCCTTGATCTTCTGGATTTTGGCATCACCAATCTGACCTTTACGAATTTCTTGCTCCAAGGTAGGTTCCAATTCAATGGTGACTCCTTCTGTATGTGTAACAATTCCCAGGTTGAGCCTCTCAAAATCTTTTGTTAATTCATCGGGTAGCTGGACAATGAAAGCGGAGTGAACATGCTCCTTCCGACTCAAGGCATTTGCAACCAAATTTGTCTTGCCTGGGTGATAGTGAATCTCCAAATCATAATCCTTAATAAGCTCCAACCAACGGCGTTGCCTAAGGTTGAGATCCTTCTGAGTGAATATGTACTTTGAGCTCTTATGATCCGTGTATACTTGGCACTTAGTTCCCATAATGTAGTGTCTCCAAATCTTAAGTGCATGCACAACAGCAGCCAGCTCTAAGTCGTGAGTGGGGTAGTTCAATTCATGTTTCCGCAACTGACGAGACGCATAGGCGATCACATGTCCTTCTTGCATGAGCACACATCCCAGTCCTTGGCCACATGCATCACAATAAATGTCAAATCCCTTCTGTAGATCTGGCATAATCAACACTGGTGGTGACATCAGTCTCTCCTTCAATTGATCAAAGCTTTCTTGGCATTTCTCATTCCACTTGAATTCTCCTCCTTTCTCCGAAAGTGAGGTCATAGGCTTGGCAATCTTAGAGAACCCTTCGATAAATCTCCGATAATATCCTGCGAGTCCCAAGAAACTCCGAATCTCAGTAACTGTAGTGGGCACTCTCCAATCCATTATCTCCTTTACTTTAGCAAGATCCACTGCTATTCCTCCATTAGAAATAATATGTCCAAGGAATGGCACCTTGTCAATCCAAAACTCACACTTGCTAAACTTGGCATCGAGTTGATTATCTCGTATCTTCTATAGCACCAATATCAGATGTTCTTCATGATCACTATCTCTCTTGGAATAAAAAAAATTGCATCGATGAAAACCACGACAAATCTGTCCAGATCATGGACACCCTATTCTTCATATCCATAAAATAGGCTGGTGCATTAGTTAGTTCAAATGACATAACAGTGAACTCATATAAACCATATCGGGTCGAGAAATCCGTCTTGGGAATATCTGATGGCCTAATCTTCATTTGGTGACAACCCGATCGGAGATCAATCTTCGAGAATACCCTTGCACCTCTCATCTGATCAAATAAATCTTCAATGCGGGGTAATGGATACTTGTTCTTCATAGTGACACCATTAAGTGATCTATAATCCACACACATCCGTTGTGATCCATCCTTCTTCTGCACAAACAGTACCAGTGCTCTCCAAGGTGAAGACTCTGACGAATGTACCCAGCCTCTTGCAACTCCGTTAAGTGCTTCTTGAGTTCTTTTAACTCTTCTACAGACATCCTATATGTCCGTTTAGAAATAGGAGCAGTTCCAGGTAAGAGATCTATGACAAACTCAACTTCCGTATCTGGTGGCATCCCTGGTAACTCCTCTGGAAAGACATCCGGAAAATCTCTAACCACACGGATGTTGACACCAACAAACTTCTCATCTACTAAGAATGCCGCTAGTCTGGTGGCAGTAGTTACTGCAATTCCAACTTCAAATCTTTCTCCTTTGGAACTGGTGAGTTCTATGGTTCCTTTAGCACAGTGTATAAACTGCCTTTGCCTTTCTTAACCGTGACATACCAAGGATCAAGTCTATACTGCTCTCTTCTAACAGTATAGGGGTAGCTCATCTGGGTTAGAAACACAGGGTACGAAAGAAAGGATTGTAGACAAGGCAGTGACTACGAAGCATGTTACTTTGGGGGATTTATTAGCTAAGTGTGTCACCTACTAAAGCTAATTCATTACCTTATGGTGGTACATGCTAAGATGCCCGTCTATACTATTTCAATCAATCAAAGAAGCAAATCATGCATTGATCATCAGAACAATCAACCAAAAATTTTAATAGAGAAAATAATTTTATTTTTTGTCTTAGGTTCTCTATCTCTTAAAAGATCGTAAGTGTAGGATTCCAAGGTGTGAAATCCATCTTGTCTCAGAGTAGAAAAGATAAGAATAATCAGAGTAGAATAGTAGAAGGTGAGACAGGATCAAGGTAAGTATAGAGAGAATCAGAGTAAGGTAAGTATAGAATGAATCAGAGTAAGGTAAGTAGGTAAGGGTTTTGTCCATTTCTATCTGTAATACCCACTTTGTAAGAAAGATTTAAAGGGAGAAATTATATTCTTTATAGACATGTGTGTTATCTTTATTCAGCATTTCATGTGGACACCTCACTTAAACAAATAAAATAACTAACAAAGGACACCACCAAATTGTGCATCATGATGGAGTTTTGCTTGTATTATGCAATTGATAATAAAATAATAATAATAGAAATACAAAAAAAGAGATGGGGATTTGAATTTAACCCAAAATTGCACTTTAGGGTTTTTAGAAATAATATGTAAGAGAGAAAAGAGAAGGAAGAAATTACTATGTGAATAAAAATAAGTATAATATATATATTATTCTTATACAGATTTGAGTTTGTACATTTGACTCAAAGGTGAAGTTCATAACATGATTCAAATTCAAATTAGAGATTCAAATGAAAAGAAAATAAATCAAAAAGGGAAAGGAGAATAAAAGAAAAAGGAATAAAACCCTAGCTGGGCCGACTCTATTCATTTCGGCCCACTAAGCATTTCCAGCGCGCGCGCCCTGGGGTTTTTCTGCGGCTGACAGGTGGGTCCCGGAAGCCAGCGTCCCCGCGTGCGCCGACAGCAAGGGCCCACGGGCCAGCCTCCCGTGCTCTCTCGCGCGCGGTCACGAGCTCCCGGTGTCGCTGACTGGCTGGGCCCCCGTGTCAGATCGGTTCTCTTCGCCTTAACAGAATCGCGCGAGATGCTCGCCGCCGTTGCCGTGACTCGTGGATGACCCCCCCTGCCAGCTCGAGCCAAGTCCACGGAGGATAAGTAGGCGGGCCCCCTGCTCCCTCCTTCCCTCCTCATCCGCTTGCGCCGACAGCCCTTACGCCGCCGTGATCCGCACAGAGAAAAGGGGGATTCAAGCGAGTGAGAGAGCCGCCGCTGTGGATTGCCGCCAGTGGGGCAATTCGAGCCCTGACCTTACCACCCGTGGCTAGGGCTGCTCACGTGGAAGCTGTTCGTGGGCGTAATTGGTGTATGGTGCCCTAGGATCTTGGCAATTCCTCGCCGGAGCTGGGTGCGCCACCGTGGTCCGCCTCCTTTCGTGGGCAGACCACACCGTCACGCTTCCACCGGTGAGTCTTTAGCCATTCTATCCTCCTCGTTCTGCTCGACGTGTTGAACCGGTCTCCCGTGGGGTTGGGCCTCCCCGGCGTCTGTCACGTGAGCCATCGGAGGGCGCCGCCGCGTGGGGTACCCGCGCCGTCGTAATCTGTCTGGATGTAGACGAAGCGCTCGGGTCCGTTGGATTCGGGCGGAGCGGCGTGGATTAGATGCTGTGCATACCGTTTCGGCCGAGCGCGCGCAACCGTAGATCCGGGATCTGAGGGTGGAGCGTTGGTCTCGGTTATGTTGAACGCGGTCCGTTGATCGCAGATCGTAGGGCTGGCGTAGCTTACCCCTTCGCGGTAATGGATAATCTAATCGCAACCGTAGAACTCCGATCTAACGGCCAGAAATGGCCCGTACCCCTTCACTTTGCCAGATTGCAGAAGAGACCCTAGAAAACCTAGGATTGAACCCGTCGTCCATTTTTACTGTTCGCTGTGTCTCTGGAATTTTACCCCGTAGCCCCTGTGCTTCTCAGTTATTGAGGCGCAGTCCAGGACATAATGAAATCAGAGAAGAGGATTATTAAATAGATTTTTAATAGGAAAATAATTGCTAGAACTTTATAAATTCATAGAAAATTCATACTAACTCCAAATTGAGCCATTCCACTTTCTAAATTTTTGTAATTTAATTCTCTATCACCTAGAGCCTCTGTTATGTCATGAAAACAGTAAGAAATTTATTTATCACTTAATCCTATTTAAAGCACACAAAACCTTTGAAAGTGCATAACTTGAAATCTATAACTCGGAAAATTATGATTTCTGTTCCTAGAATTTTATTTTAATGTGTAGATTTTTACTGTATATTTTATTCATCTGCTTGGTGTAATGTTAATTTTCCCTATATCCTGTGCTTGTTTGTATTGTGGCGAGTAGAAGAGCCCGTTGCTGAGGATCCTGGTGAGCAGCAGGTTGAAGTAGCTGAGCAGGAGCTCATTGAAGGCAAGTTGTGCCCTTGACCACTTTTTACCCAATAATGTTCTTTAATATCACTTATCCATGCATAGGTTAATTTTGATGGGACCCAATAGGTTACCCTAGATTGTTTATCTCATTACCTTGTTCACCCCTGAATCACTTGGGTAGTTTGCTATTGCTTTACATGGTTTTGGGATAATCATTTATTACCTCTATGTTCCAGTTATTTTTGTTATTCTATTTATGTTCATGTTGAGATCATTAATGTTAATTGGAACATAGAGCTTAACTTGAGAACCACGTGCCACCACAAGGGTTTAATGGGACGCCCTTGGCTGATTAACTAGGAAAGCTAGTGGAAGACTACCTTACCCGAAAGGGGCAAGGGCAGTAGGGGAGAGGTCAGTGCGGGGAGGTCCCTGGTTGATTTTGCTGCGATGGCGGTCAGCCAGGAACCCTGTACTGGATCTTCCCATAAACTGTAGCGGGTTTTCGGAAGCTAGTGGAACTTTGTAAAGGCCTCGTAGTGTTGCCCTGCCGCGCTTCCTAGGTAGAGGTGTATGGGATTCATGACCCCTTGGCAGATGGGTAACATGACTTGTGGGTAAAGGGTACAACCTCTGCAGAGTGTAAAACTGGTATACTAGCCGAGCTCACGGTCATGAGCAGCTCAGGACTCTCTGATGTTTAAATTATGGAACTTAAATTCAATTTTGTCATTTGCATTGCATGGGTTTGTTATTAATTTTGTTCTATTACTTTACTTATGGTTTGGTATTTACTTACACTTAGTAACTGCTAATAAAATTTTGACCAACTACTTAAAAGCAATGCTCAGCTTTAACCCCTATCATTGATCAGCCTTACACTTCACATGAGCTCCCACCTTTGGTGAGTTCGTGTCACATTATTCCCCACAACTTGTTGAGCGATGATCATGTGTGAGCTCACCCTTGCTGTCTCACACCCCCCCCCCCACAGGAGATGATCAGGTGGTTCAGGAGGAGCCGCCTAACACTGAGGAGTTCGATCTGATCTAGGTGGCGTTTCCCAGTCGACATTGGCGCCGACGATCCTTAGTTCGTTTTATCTTTATTATTCCATTTTGTAATAAGTCTTCCGCTATGTAATAAATACTCTGATGTTTTATGACATTTATCTCTATACACTCTGTTATTATATATGTTGTCTTCTTGGCGCATGTATGAGATGCACTTGGCTTTGTTCCTTAAAGCCAGGTGTGACAGAAGTGGTATCAGAGGAAATGTTGACTGTAGGACGAAACCTAGATAGAAATGGACAAAACCCTTACCTACTTATCTTACTCTGATTCATTCCATACTTACCTTATCTTGATCCTGTCTCACCTTCTACTGTTCTACTCTGATCATTCTTACCTTTTCTACTCCAAGACACGACGGATTTCACACCTTGGAATCCCTACCCCTATGACATTTTTAAGAGATAGGAAGCCTAAGACAAAATTAAAACTATTTTCTCTATTAAAAATGTTGGTTGATTGTTCTGATGATCAATGCCTGATTTGCTTCTTTGATTGATTGAAATAGTATAGATGGACATCTTAGCATGTACCACTATAAGGTATTGTATTAGCTTTAGTAGGTGACACACTAATCTACTTAGCTAATAAATCCCCCAAATAAACATGATTGTAATTACTGCCTTGGCTACTATTTTCTTACCATAAGTATCTAACTCAGATGGTCAATACCAGGCGGGGTGGTGGAATTGATTTGCCTCCTAATCGACATACTCGGAGGATATACAGACAACCCCAGCCACAGCCTGCAGAGATGAATTCCCCCAATCCTCCACCAGGCGGAGTTGACCCACTGGTTGCTGCTCAGATGGCGGTGATGCAGCAAATGGCGGACACTATGGCTGATATGCGTGCCCAGATGCAGCAAGAACGCCAAGAGATGCGTCAGGAAAGAGAAGATATACGCCAGGAGCTGCGCCAGGAGAGAGATGAGATACGCCAAGAAAGGAGGGCGCAACAACAGCAACTGCAACAACAAATGCAACAGCAACAACAGCAACAAGTGCCATTGCCTCCACCACCACCACCAGTTCCACCCCGTGATAAGCATCGGGAATTCATGAGTCATAAGCCACCTACATTTGCAAGCTCACCTGATCCACTGGACGCGGATGATTGGCTGAAGTCTGTTGAGAAGATGCTGAATATTGCACAGTGCACTGATCGGGAGAAGGTTTTATATGCTTCGGGACGTCTGACTGGTCCTGCTGCGGACTGGTGGGATTCTTATACTGCTGCCCATGATGCTGCGGATACTATTACTTGGGCAGAGTTCAGTACACAGTTCAGGAACTACCATATTCCAGCTGGGATGATAAAGATCAAGAAGAAGGAATTTCTATCGCTGAAGCAAGGGAGTATGTCAGTCAGCGAGTACCGCGACAAGTTTATTCAGTTATCCAGATATGCCCCTGAAGAAGTTGCTGAAGACGAGAGGAAGCAGGAGCATTTCATTGAAGGACTTAATGGACCCTTGCAGTATGCTCTAGTGGCACACACATTTCCATCATTTCAGAGACTGTTGGATAAGGCACTTGCTATTGAACACAAGCGTGTTCAGCTGGGAGATTTGAAGAGAAAGGCAATATCTCAAGCACAAGGAAGCAGCATTGTTCGTCCTCGCTATAGCTCACCACAGGGTACACCGACTCGACCCGGAGGACCACGCCCAGTTCAGCAGTCACCACTGAGGACACCCCCTCGACAGGCTACTCCCACTGGCACCCCGACGAAGTTTTCAGGACAGAGTCCGGGCACTCAATGTTTCAAGTGTGGGAAGATTGGTCATTATGCAAATGTCTGCCCACAGAGGATTGCTACTACTCCAGTTCAGAACAGGCAGCAAACTCCAGGAACTGGCAAGGGATATTCTATTGCCAAGGTTAATCAAGTCAGCGTTGATGTTACTCCGGACGGAGGGGACCTCGTAATTGGTATGTTTCATGTTAATGCAATTCCTGCAACCATATTATTTGATTCTGGTGCTACACATTCATTCATGTCTGCTAGATATGCCAACACAAATGAAATACCACTGCTAAATATGAGAAAACCCCTGATAGTAATTACACCTAAAGGGCCTGTTGAGGCGAATCAAATGACACGTAGATTGACATTAACCATTATGGGTAGAGAATTTGGAGCTACTGCTATAATATTGGAGTCAAGCAGTATAGATTTGATCCTTGGTATGTCATGGTTAAGGAAGGCAAAGGCCGTTATAGCATGTGGTAGAGGCACCGTAGAACTCACTACCACTAAAGGAGAAAGATTTCAAGTTAATATTGCAGTAACCTCCTCACCCATGCGTGCAATGTTCTTTATACCGGAGGAGTTTGTTGGTGACAACATCCGAGTGGTTAGAGATTTTCCGGATGTCTTTCCAGAGGAGTTACCAGGGATGCCACCTGATAGAGAAGTTGAGTTTGTTATCGATCTCTTACCTGGAACCGCCCCTATTTCTAAACGGCCATATAGGATGTCCGTAAAGGAGTTGAAGGAACTTAAGAAGCAGTTAACTGAGTTACAAGATGCTGGGTACATTCGTCCGAGTTCCTCACCTTGGGGAGCACCGGTTCTGTTTGTACAGAAGAAGGATGGATCGCAGCGGATGTGTGTGGATTATAGATCTCTTAATGATGTTACGGTGAAGAACAAGTATCCGTTGCCCCGTATTGAGGATTTATTTGATCAGATGAGAGGTGCAAGAGTATTTTCGAAGATTGATCTCCGATCGGGATACCATCAGATGAGGATTAGACCATCGGATATTCCTAAGACAGCTTTCTCGACTCGATATGGATTATATGAGTTTACTGTTATGTCGTTTGGATTAACCAATGCACCAGCTTATTTTATGAACTTAATGAACAAGGTGTTTATGGAGTATTTGGACAGATTCGTCGTGGTGTTCATCGACGATATTCTCATTTATTCCCAGAGTGATAGTGATCATGAGGAACATCTAAGGATGGTGCTACAGAAGCTTCGAGATAACCAGCTATATGCCAAGTTCAGCAAGTGCGAGTTTTGGATTGACAAGGTACCATTCCTTGGACATATTATTTCTAATGGAGGAATAGCAGTGGATCCTGCTAAGGTTAAGGAGATAATGGAGTGGAGAGCACCCACTACAGTTACTGAGATTCGGAGCTTCTTGGGATTAGCAGGCTATTATCGGAGATTTATTGAAGGATTTTCTAAGATTGCCAAACCTATGACTTCGCTTTTGGAGAAACGAAAAGAATTTAAGTGGGACGAGAAGTGCCAAGACAGCTTTGGCCAATTGAAGAAAAGATTAATGTCGCCTCCAGTACTGGTTATGCCAGACCTACGGAAAGGATTTGATATCTATTGCGATGCATGTGGCCAAGGCTTAGGATGTGTGCTCATGCAAGAAGGACATGTGATTGCTTATGCTTCTCGTCAGTTGCGGAAACATGAATTGAACTACCCCACTCACGACTTGGAACTAGCAGCAATCGTGCATGCTCTTAAGATTTGGAGACATTATATTATGGGGACTAAGTGCCAAGTATATACGGATCATAAGAGTTTGAAGTATATATTCACTCAAAAGGATCTCAACCTTAGGCAACGCCGTTGGTTGGAGCTTATTAAGGATTATGATTTGGAGATTCACTATCACCCGGGCAAGGCAAATTTGGTTGCAGATGCCTTGAGTCGAAAGGAGCATGTTCATTCAGCTATTGTTGCCCAGCTACCCGATGAGATTGTTGAGGATTTTAGGAGACTTAACCTGGGGATAGTTGCTCATACTGAAGGAGTTACTATTGATGTGGAACCTACTTTGGAGCAAGAGATCCGCAAAGGACAAATTGGTGATGCTAAGATAAAAGAGATTAAGGATCTGATTACTGAAGGTCGAGTTCCGGAATTCACGGAAGATGAGCAGGGCACTGTATGGTTCAAGAATAGGATGTGTGTCCCTGATATTAAAAGCCTTCGGGAGACTATCTTAAAGGAGGCCCATGACTCGGATTATTTTATTCATCCTGGTAGTACCAAGATGTATCAGGATTTGAAACGGAAGTATTGGTGGTATGGATTGAAGAGAGATGTAGCTGCACATGTGGCTATGTGCGATGTATGTCAAAGAGTTAAAGCTGAACACCAGAGGCCAGCTGGACTATTGCATCCACTGAAGATACCCGAGTGGAAGTGGGAAGAGATTGGTATGGATTTTGTTACTGGATTGCCTCGCACCCAGAAAGGATATGATGCCATATGGGTGATTGTGGATAGATTGACTAAAGTGGCTCACTTTATTCCTGTCAAGACTACTTATAAAGGTTCTCAGCTAGCAGAGTTATATATGGCTCGAATTGTGTGTTTACATGGAGTACCAAAGAAGATCGTGTCTGATCGAGGTTCGCAGTTTACCTCAAGATTTTGGAGAAGTTTTCATGAGAACATGAGTACAAAGTTGAATTTTAGTACAGCTTATCACCCTCAGACTGATGGACAGACTGAAAGGACTAATCAAGTATTGGAAGATATGTTGAGAGCATGTGCCCTTCAGCATGGAGGAAGTTGGGATAAGAGTCTACCTTATGCTGAGTTTTCGTATAATAATAGTTACCAGGCCAGTCTGAAGATGTCACCTTTTGAAGCTTTATATGGGAGGAAGTGCAGGACTCCTTTGTATTGGGATCAGACTGGAGAGAGACAGTTCTTTGGGCCTGAATTGATTCAAGAAGCAGAAGAACAAGTCCGTATAATTCGAGAGAATTTGAGAGTGGCTCAAACCAGGCAAAAGAGTTATGCTGATAATAGAAGAAGGCCACTGGAATTTGAAGAAGGAGATTATGTGTACCTCAAGGTGTCACCACTGCGTGGAATGAGGAGATTCAAAGTTAAGGGCAAATTGTCCCCTCGCTATATTGGACCATTCTTGATCTTTAGGAGAGTTGGAGAGATGGCCTACCAACTTGAGTTACCTGCTAGTCTATCAGATGTGCATAATGTGTTCCACGTGTCTCAACTTAAGAAGTGTCTCCGTGTTCCTGAGGAGCAGTTACCCATGGATGAGCTCAGTGTTCAAGGTGATTTGACTTACACGGAGTACCCGATCAAGATTCTGGACACTTTGACTCGAGTTACAAGGAATAAGGTTATAAAGATGTGCAAAGTCCAATGGAGTCACCATGGTGAAGATGAAGCAACTTGGGAAAGAGAAGAAGAGCTTCGCATCGATTTTCCCCACCTTTTCTCTACTTCTTCCTAAATCTCGAGGACGGGATTATTTTTAAGGGGGGTAGGATTTGTAATACCCACTTTGTAAGAAAGATTTAAAGGGAGAAATTATATTCTTTATAGACATGTGTGTTATCTTTATTCAGCATTTCATGTGGACACCTCACTTAAACAAATAAAATAACTAACAAAGGACACCACCAAATTGTGCATCATGATGGAGTTTTGCTTGTATTATGCAATTGATAATAAAATAATAATAATAGAAATACAAAAAAAGAGATGGGGATTTGAATTTAACCCAAAATTGCACTTTAGGGTTTTTAGAAATAATATGTAAGAGAGAAAAGAGAAGGAAGAAATTACTATGTGAATAAAAATAAGTATAATATATATATTATTCTTATACAGATTTGAGTTTGTACATTTGACTCAAAGGTGAAGTTCATAACAGGATTCAAATTCAAATTAGAGATTCAAATGAAAAGAAAATAAATCAAAAAGGGAAAGGAGAATAAAAGAAAAAGGAATAAAACCCTAGCTGGGCCGACTCTATTCATTTCGGCCCACTAAGCATTTCCAGCGCGCGCGCCCTGGGGTTTTTCTGCGGCTGACAGGTGGGTCCCGGAAGCCAGCGTCCCCGCGTGCGCCGACAGCAAGGGCCCACGGGCCAGCCTCCCGTGCTCTCTCGCGCGCGGTCACGAGCTCCCGGTGTCGCTGACTGGCTGGGCCCCCGTGTCAGATCGGTTCTCTTCGCCTTAACAGAATCGCGCGAGATGCTCGCCGCCGTTGCCGTGACTCGTGGATGACCCCCCCTGCCAGCTCGAGCCAAGTCCACGGAGGATAAGTAGGCGGGCCCCCTGCTCCCTCCTTCCCTCCTCATCCGCTTGCGCCGACAGCCCTTACGCCGCCGTGATCCGCACAGAGAAAAGGGGGATTCAAGCGAGTGAGAGAGAGCCGCCGCTGTGGATTGCCGCCAGTGGGGCAATTCGAGCCCTGACCTTACCACCCGTGGCTAGGGCTGCTCACGTGGAAGCTGTTCGTGGGCGTAATTGGTGTATGGTACCCTAGGATCTTGGCAATTCCTCGCCGGAGCTGGGTGCGCCACCGTGGTCCGCCTCCTTTCGTGGGCAGACCACACCGTCACGCTTCCACCGGTGAGTCTTTAGCCATTCTATCCTCCTCGTTCTGCTCGACGTGTTGAACCGGTCTCCCGTGGGGTTGGGCCTCCCCGGCATCTGTCACGTGAGCCATCGGAGGGCGCCGCCGCGTGGGGTACCCGCGCCGTCGTAATCTGTCTGGATGTAGACGAAGCGCTCGGGTCCGTTGGATTCGGGCGGAGCGGCGTGGATTAGATGCTGTGCATACCGTTTCGGCCGAGCGCGCGCAACCGTAGATCCGGGATCTGAGGGTGGAGCGTTGGTCTCGGTTATGTTGAACGCGGTCCGTTGATCGCAGATCGTAGGGCTGGCGTAGCTTACCCCTTCGCGGTAATGGATAATCTAATCGCAACCGTAGAACTCCGATCTAACGGCCAGAAATGGCCCGTACCCCTTCACTTTGCCAGATTGCAGAAGAGACCCTAGAAAACCTAGGATTGAACCCGCCGTCCATTTTTACTGTTCGCTGTGTCTCTGGAATTTTACCCCGTAGCCCCTGTGCTTCTCAGTTATTGAGGCGCAGTCCAGGACATAATGAAATCAGAGAAGAGGATTATTAAATAGATTTTTAATAGGAAAATAATTGCTAGAACTTTATAAATTCATAGAAAATTCATACTAACTCCAAATTGAGCCATTCCACTTTCTAAATTTTTGTAATTTAATTCTCTATCACCTAGAGCCTCTGTTATGTCATGAAAACAGTAAGAAATTTATTTATCACTTAATCCTATTTAAAGCACACAAAGCCTTTGAAAGTGCATAACTTGAAATCTATAACTCGGAAAATTATGATTTCTGTTCCTAGAATTTTATTTTAATGTGTAGATTTTTACTGTATATTTTATTCATCTGCTTGGTGTAATGTTAATTTTCCCTATATCCTGTGCTTGTTTGTATTGTGGCGAGTAGAAGAGCCCGTTGCTGAGGATCCTGGTGAGCAGCAGGTTGAAGTAGCTGAGCAGGAGCTCATTGAAGGCAAGTTGTGCCCTTGACCACTTTTTACCCAATAATGTTCTTTAATATCACTTATCCATGCATAGGTTAATTTTGATGGGACCCAATAGGTTACCCTAGATTGTTTATCTCATTACCTTGTTCACCCCTGAATCACTTGGGTAGTTTGCTATTGCTTTACATGGTTTTGGGATAATCATTTATTACCTCTATGTTCCAGTTATTTTTGTTATTCTATTTATGTTCATGTTGAGATCATTAATGTTAATTGGAACATAGAGCTTAACTTGAGAACCACGTGCCACCACAAGGGTTTAATGGGACGCCCTTGGCTGATTAACTAGGAAAGCTAGTGGAAGACTACCTTACCCGAAAGGGGCAAGGGCAGTAGGGGAGAGGTCAGTGCGGGGAGGTCCCTGGTTGATTTTGCTGCGATGGCGGTCAGCCAGGAACCCTGTACTGGATCTTCCCATAAACTGTAGCGGGTTTTCGGAAGCTAGTGGAACTTTGTAAAGGCCTCGTAGTGTTGCCCTGCCGCGCTTCCTAGGTAGAGGTGTATGGGATTCATGACCCCTTGGCAGATGGGTAACATGACTTGTGGGTAAAGGGTACAACCTCTGCAGAGTGTAAAACTGGTATACTAGCCGAGCTCACGGTCATGAGCAGCTCAGGACTCTCTGATGTTTAAATTATGGAACTTAAATTCAATTTTGTCATTTGCATTGCATGGGTTTGTTATTAATTTTGTTCTATTACTTTACTTATGGTTTGGTATTTACTTACACTTAGTAACTGCTAATAAAATTTTGACCAACTACTTAAAAGCAATGCTCAGCTTTAACCCCTATCATTGATCAGCCTTACACTTCACATGAGCTCCCACCTTTGGTGAGTTCGTGTCACATTATTCCCCACAACTTGTTGAGCGATGATCATGTGTGAGCTCACCCTTGCTGTCTCACACCCCCCCCACAGGAGATGATCAGGTGGTTCAGGAGGAGCCGCCTAACACTGAGGAGTTCGATCTGATCTAGGTGGCGTTTCCCAGTCGACATTGGCGCCGACGATCCTTAGTTCGTTTTATCTTTATTATTCCATTTTGTAATAAGTCTTCCGCTATGTAATAAATACTCTGATGTTTTATGACATTTATCTCTATACACTCTGTTATTATATATGTTGTCTTCTTGGCGCATGTATGAGATGCACTTGGCTTTGTTCCTTAAAGCCAGGTGTGACACTATCTAGGTTTCGTCCTACAGTCAATATTTCCTCTGATACCACTTCTGTCACACCCGGGCTTTAAGGAACAAAGTCGAGTGCATCTCATACATGCGCCAAAGGAGACAACATATATAATAACAGAGTGTATAGAGATAAATGTCACAATATAATCAGAGTACTTTATTACATAGCGGAAGTCTTACAAAATAAGAGATAAATATCGCAGGATCTAAAATCTATCCTTGGCGCTAGAAAGCTGACTGGGAGACGCCACCTAGATCAAGTCGAAAGCCTCAGTGTTAGACGGCTCCTCTTCGACCACCTGTTCTTCTCCTGTGGGGGGTGTGAGACAACAAGAGTGAGCTCACATACGTTCATAGCTCAACAAGTCGTAGGGAATAATGTGCATGAACTCACCAAAGGTGGGAGTTCATGTGAAGTGTAAGGCTGATCAACAAAATAGAGGCTGAAGCTGAGCATTGCTTTTATAAGTTGGTCAAAATTTTATTAGCAATTACTAAGTGTAAGTAAATACCAAACCTTAATAAATAAAAGTAATAATAAAATAATCCCAAATGCGATGCAAATGTCAAATTAAATTTAAGTTCCATAAATTAATCATGTGAGGGTCCGAGCTGCTCATGACCGTGAGCACGGCTAGTATACCAGTTTTACACTCTGCAGAGGTTGCGCATCTTTACCCACAAGTCATGTTACCCATCTGCCAAGAGATGGCCAATCGCAAACACCTCTACCGAGGAGGCGAGGCAGGGTAACACTACGAGGCCTTTACAAAGTTCCACTAGCTTCAGAAATCCCGCTACAGTTTATAGGAAGCTCCAGTGCAGGAATCCCTCGCCTGACCGCCATCGTAGCAAAATCAACCCAAGGACCTCCCTACACTGACCACTCTCCTACTGCCCTTGCCCCTTTTAGGTAAGGAAGACATTCACTAGCTTTCCTAGTTAATCAGCCAAGGGCGTCCCACTATACCCTTGTGGTAGCACTGTTTTCCCGGATGGTCGCTCCATGTTCCCATTAACATAATGATCTTAACATGAGCAGTAATAATAAAAAGATAACAAAAGTGTAATTATGAATAAAGTATCTTCATACCCAAATCCACATAGAGCAATAGCAAGTACTATCCAAAAATATTCAGTGGCAACAAGGTATAAAGATAGCCAAAATTGGGGTAACCTATTGGATCCCATCAAAATTAACCTATGCAGATCATTATAATTAATAAGAACATGGCTGGGAAAAAGTAAGTGATCAAGGGAACAACTTGCCTTCAATGAGCTCCTGCTCAGCTACTTCTACTTGCTGAACCTCAGAATCCACAATGGCTTGCTCGTCTACTCGCATCAACACAATACATACATAGTATAGTATAAATTAACAACACATCAAACAGATAAATAAAATATACAATAAAAATCTACACATTAAAATGAGATCATAGGAACTGGAATCATTAAATTTTGAGTTATAGATTTCAAGTTATGAATTTCCTAAGGTTTAATGTGCTTGAAATAGGATTAAATGATAAATTAATTTTCTTATTGTTTTCATGTCAAAACAGAGACACTAAATGATAGACAATAATATTACAAAATTTTAGAAATTGGAATGGTTCAATTTGGAGCTAAAATGAATTTTCTATGCATTTTACAAGTTTCTAGAATTGTTTTTGTATTAAAAACTAAATTTTATAATCATTTCTCGGTTTTTATTATCCTCTGGACTAGGCCACGATTCCTGGAAAACTCAGGGGTCTCTGCGCAAGAGATACTAGACCCAGTGCACAGTCAGATAGGATGGCGGGTTCTATATAAGAAAACACAGGGGCGCATGTGCAAAACTAACCCGCGAAGGGGTATGGACCTATCCTGGCCGATGGATTATAAACCGACGCCCCCAATCTTATCTGGCGATCACCGAACCGGTATGGAATCACGCTCCTTGGATAAAAAATCCATGACCCAGATTTTTAATACAACATGTTTCGCTCGGATCCGATCGATCAGAGATCTACGGCTAGGGTTTAATGTAATGAAACGGTATGCCGTTCTAATCTGAACCGCCCGTGATCGATCCAGCGGCTCAGACACCTCCTACAATGCGACATGATCTGAACCGTTGATCCATTGATTGACCGACCACCACACCTCGTCTTCCCTCCGGCCAAAATACCCAACCGCGCTGCGGCGACGAGAACCAGCGCCGGCGATGCCATTCACAGGCCTCGGTGCACCATACTCCGATTAAATAGTCCTACACATCGCGCTAAATGAGACGGACGTGGCTGAGGTTTCCGTACCTAGAATTGGAGACCCGACGAGGCCGGACACGGTGCAAGGCGGATCCGCGGCGGCGATGTGGACACGGCGAGCAATTCACCCGCACCTAGTGCACGGACGCCCCCACCGAGACAGCAAACGCACACCTCGCTGTCCAATGGGGCTCTGTGGCACCTCCCCGAAGTCCAATTGACGGCGCCGAGCACTACCCGACGACAACCGAGCTCCGCGACCTCCGCCACCCGTGGCAATTCGCCTCTGCCGAGGTGCTACGGTTTGGCGGCTGGAAGAGAATAGGTGTGCGCGACCTGGGCCCGCTTCCTACCCTCCTCCTTATACGTGAAAAGGCCATCGGTTGACCGAGTTGGGCGCGCGCCGTGCGCGGACGCCACGGCGGAAGCTTCGCACAATCGGTTTCCGAATGACTGACAGCTAGAGCCTACTAGCCAGCGAGTGGGGTGACGGGAGCGCGAGGGAGATGATGGCGGACGACAGACAAATGGGCCCGTGGGTCAGCGAGATGCAACCGCGTACGCAAGAGTGGCGTGAGGCTGACAGAGCGGCCCCGGGTGTCGGCGCTGGGTGAAGGTGGCAATGGGCTGTCCGCGCGGTAGAGAAGGGAGAATGGGCCAGAATGGTGGTTGGTCGGCCCATGAAGGCTTTTGCTCTTTTTTTCTATTTCATTTTCTATTCTCTTTTCTCTATTCCCAAATTCAATTTGAATTACAAATTTTGACTTCAAACTTGGGCCAAATTTATTCTCAAATCATATCGTGAAATTAAATTACAAGTTTTGGAAATATAATTATATTATTTATATTTATATCATTTCTCTTCTTCTCATTTTCAAAACCCTAAGTTTAATTTAGGGTTTAATTCAACTTCTAGTAATTATTACCTTATTATATTTAACATTATTATTTTATTTAATACACAAACATATAAACTCCAACATGATGCATTTTTTTATCATTTGTTTGAATTGATCTCTAAATTTTGTGTATGCTCTTTTTATGATGCAAATGAGGCACATAAAATTAAGGAGATCTCTCTATTATTCTTTGTATACAATTTTGAGTATTACACTGCTCCAAAAGATGGATGAATACATTCGTGCTGACAATGATTTTCGCCAAAGAAGGGAGGAAGCCTACAGGTTCTCTGAGATGACCAGGGGCTTTGGAGGTAGAATCCACCCAAGGCATGTCATATGACCAGGGGCTTTGGAGGTAGAATCCACCCAAGGCATGTCAGGTCGATTCACTCCACCCAGAGTGACGACAGAGGAAGTCAACAACAGAGGCCACAATACTCCTCACAAGCTTCAGGGCAGCAACAAAGGTATCTTCGGTCGCCGGCTCCAAGAGGCAGAGGCGTCAGGGGCTTCAGAGGAAGGTTTGGGGATCAACCTAGAAAAATTTATTGCCTATTCTGTGGTGAGGACAAGGGCCATACTACAAAAATGTGCCATGTCACCATTCAGAAACAAAAGGAAATAGCAGAAGCTGCAGCTCAGCAGAACCAACCGAAGCAGGTCATGCATACTGCTTCGTATCACTCACCCTACATACCAGAGTATGTAGGTAACCATCCTGCAGCGTTTGTTGCTTCGGCTAGTCAGCCACAGGCATCATGGCCACAGCCCCCACCTCCGCCACCACTACAACCTGCATATTCACGCGGCCAACAGCCAGAAGGGAGTCAACAGACTCGTCAGCAGAGAGACTTCAGGGAGGAGTCCGAAGCTCGCATAGTCAACAGTACTGTACCAGAATCGAAGTATATCTATTAAAGAGATATCCTACCCCTAAAAACAGTTTTTACATTCATTGTCATTTTCTTTCTTACTAAGGAACAATTGTTGAAAACCTAGTTTTCTTGTCGTTTTCAATTCCTTGTAATAGCTTCGTTTTTGCCATAGTGAAAATATATCTTCTCCATAGACTTACGGAGTCTAAAAAGTTGCTGAAGCACAAAAAATCGTTCCTAAGAGCGCGCGGCTTAAAAAGTACATCACAAGTATCTCTGAAGCTACAAAAAGTCGTTCTACGGAACGCAGCGTAAGTTTGTCGAAACTACAAAAAGTCGTTCCTAAAGGAGCACAGTGTAAGTTTTCTGCTCAAAAGTCGTTCCAAAGGGAATGCAGAGCCAAATACCGCCGAAATATAAGGTGAAGCGCGAAAAGTCAACGCGAATACCGCCGAAATAGAAGGCAAAGAAGTTCAAAAGACGTTCCTAAGGGAATGCAAAACTTACAGCGAAAAGTCAGCGCTGATACACCGAAAAATAAGCGGTGAAGCCGAGAAATAAACGGCAAAGAGATTGTGTATTCCAATATAGGGATGTGAGTGTGTGTCTTCGGCACAAAGTATCATTTTGCATAGCATAACATCATCACATCATTTCGCATAACATAACATCATACATCATATTGCATCAATGGCACAAGAAGGGGATACAATGTTGACCTTCGGTGAATGCTTCGAAAAAATGAAATTGTGCTAAGGCACAAAATAAGTGTTGAAGAGATACAACTTTATCAGCTCTGAAGTGGAGGAAAAAGTCTATTGTTGATGAAGCATCAGTGTTATGGCGACGCTTGAAGCATTTTTTATGAAGTACTCTGATATCGAGGAAGAAAGCCTTTTACTGATGAAGCATTAATGTTTCTGCGACGATTGGAGGATTTTTCACGAAGCATAAAAACTCTTCTTTACGAAGCATGAAAGAAGGGAAGGTGTTTTTTCGCCGAAGGCTAAAAAACAGTATGTACAATAAAAGTTGCAAAGAAATGAATTACAAAGCCATTTATACATTACATTAAAAACTCATGAGCACCAAATATTACAAGCATAGTCCAGCAAATGTTACATTAATATTCTAGCAATGTTTTTACAATATCTATTATTCTTCCTTCAAAACTTTGTTTGCAGCTTCGATCAGCAGTTGAGTAACGACTTCGTCCAAAATGCTTTCGGCCATGTTAATAATTTCTGCTGATTCTTTTGCCTCTGGCTCGATCAATGACTCGAAGGGCTCTAGGGGAGGAGATAGTTCGGCTGCGGTAGAAAACATAAATAAGTTCGAAGTCACAAAAATAAAAAATAAAGTTAAAAGTTATTAAGCAATACCTATCCGCCTTTCGAGTTCCGCAGCTTTTTCAGCTGCCTTCGTTGCTTCCCTAGCATCGTGAGTATCTTTTTCGCTCTTCTTTATTATTTCGTGGGCCATCCCTCGGCCGCCATTTTCCTAGATGTCAGTAAAGAATTTTCCACCAGCTAAGCTTGCTTCGGCCGATGGGTCTTTCGTATCATCAATAGATAAAGTAGCTTTGGCTTGGGCCAAAGCTTTCACATGATCGCAACCTGACTTCTCCAAAATAGCCGCAATTCCCCCTCGCACCTGAGAAGGCGCAGACGTTCCCACGGCCACTCAAAACTTCCTCAAAAGCTTCGGCTTCGTTGCTGATCCATTCAATTGGACCTTCGGGATCGCCCCGTACGAAGTTGTCTTCACTTGAATATGTGCCAACATTGGTGAAGCTAGTTTTTATTTTCTTCACACAGTCCATAGATTTTCAAAGCATCTTTCCTTGGATATGCGAAGTTCTTCAACGTTCTTCTCTAAATGACTTGTCCATTGTTCGCTAATTCCTCATTTAGCTTCTGCAACTGCGCACTTCTCTTTAGCTTCGGCCAGTTGCTTCCGAAGGTCTTCAATCTCAATTTTTTGGGCTTTAGATTGGGTTTTAAAGTTAGCTTCATACTTCTTTACTTTATTCACCAATGTAAGCAGAATTTTATCTTTTTCCAAAGCTTCGTTCCTCAACTTAATAACCTCTGTTCGAAGGTTGTTGAAAGCAAGAGTGTAGCTCTCGTCTTTGGCATTCTTTTGCGCTCTCAAGGCGTTGCTAAGTATTAAACCCTATATGAAAAGAATTAGTATAAGAGCAAAAGAATAATCCAAAATTTATAAACTTCCAAATATACAATTTTCGTACCTTCAGACTGTTATATGCGAGGCTATCTGCAAGATCGTCCTTCGTCATAGCGCAGAGGCCAGTTTCAAGCTTCGGGAACCCCATACTTCTAGCCATCTCCCGGCAGACAGATAATTCTTTGTTGTCTAGGAGGCAGTATAAGAAGTCATCTTCGTCTGTGCCATTGAACACTAAGGCCCCTTTCGGATACTTCAGTTCTCGGGCATAGTGTTTAGCTTCAAAAATCTCTTCTTCAGATAATCTTTTTCCCGAAGCGTGTCGTACAATATAATCAAGTACTTCGGAAGATGCTTCGGGAGTAGGAGTGGCAGTTTTTTCAGGCAGTATTTGTTCTGCAGCTTCTTTTTCTATTTTCTTTTCTCCGGTTTCCAATGATTTCTCCTTGGCGGGCTCTGAAGGCCTAGCTTCAGTATCGGTCTGGCTCTTTGCAGCTTCGACTTTGGTTAATTCTGTCTCAGTTTGCGCTTTTGAAGCTTCGGCAGTTTGCCCTGGAGTAGAGCTTGAAGTCTTTATTGTTTCCAGCACATCTAGTACGTTGATCATCCTTTTTCTCTTGGGGGTCGCTGTAAGACCTTTTTGTGCCTTCGGCACTGTCACTTCTGCCGAAGGGCTTATAACTTCTAATATCTTTGTTTCTTCGACCACTATCTCCTCAATATTATCGGCCTTCGGCTCAACTAGTTTGGCTGAGGATGCCTTCGGCATTGCAGTCGGCTCTTCAATCTTATGCATAAACGCAGGTTCTTTGGCTTCAGTAGCCGAAGAGGTCTCACCGCCAAATTCGGGCACTATGGCCGGTTCAATGTAGCGCGGTCGGTGAGTAAGAACCTTCACTTTTCTCCTCTTCGACGTGGGCTCACTCAGAGCAGCTGAAGTAACATCCTTCCCAGAAGTTGCACTCTTTCTCTTCTGCCCCCTTGGCGGGTAGCGGTAGTTAGGATACATAAATCCGATAGCATCAAAAACTCTATTTAGCCTCTTCTTTTTTTGGCTCCGGAAGGCCGCAGATAGTGCGTTATCTTTAGACTTGGAGTAGGCTCCAAGTACTTCATCGCTGGTGTTTTCAACACACTTCAGCCAGTCATCGTCTGGTTCGATAAATTGGTCTCCAAACCTGAAGGTATATTTTAATCGAACCAAACCACCTTCGTTAGGGTTGCTAATGGTCTCTTTTGGCACCTCCCAGATGTTTATCAGTGGCCATATTCTGTAGGCCACGTGCTCTTGGACTAAGTCCCTTGTCCCAATAAATCCACAAACTGTGCTGAAGGCCCTTTGGCACGCTTCGGCTTCCTCATCAATCTCTACCTTCGGATTTCGAAGGCCGAAGCGCGACCAGATAGGGCGCATGTTGATTCCTTTAATATCTTCTCTTGCTTTTAAATCATTCTTCATGTAGAACCATTCTTTCATCCAGTCTCTAGGCCATCTCTTCCGAAAGGTTGGCACTGGGCAGCTTGAGCCTGAACGAGCCACGAAGCTATAGCAACCAAAATTGTTATGATACTGTTCTTTACCCCAAGGCTTCGTTTCATAGCACAATTCATGCATGCTGCAAAAGCATTTTGCACTTGGCTCCAAACCTTGACTCCTCACGGCCCAGACAAAGATCCCCATTCTGATAATTGCTTCGGGGGTAATTTGGTGAAGAAAAATCTCATATATCTTTAGAACTTTAACCACAAATTTGCTTAAGGGAAACCGAAGCCCAGCCTTGAAGAAGCTTCGGTAGATTACGACTTCATGCTCTTCGGGAACAGGAACAGTCCTGTCTCCGTTGTCAGCCCTCACGATAGATATGTCTCGAAAATACCTTCCTCTCATGTTATCAAGATGACTCTGTCTGATAGCCGATTTCCCGAAGACTGCATGGCTTGGTCGCCAGGGCCGATCTTCGGAGTCCTCGCCCCCACTTTCCGCATCATAACTATCGCTGACATCGGTATCTTCAGATAAGCCTTCTAGAATTTCTTTTGTGATCTTTTATGTATTTGTCTTTGCAATTGACTCAATGAATGCAACAGTCTTTTCCTCAAGAAGCTTCTCCTCTTCGGTTAGCTTCGTTTCAGCAACTGTTTTCTTGTCTTGAGACATCTTATCTTCGGAACTGACGAAAATATGCCCTTAAATCCGAAGCTTTGAAAATTAAAGAAACTAAGCAACTGTTGGAAAGCAAGAGCTAAGAAATCAAGCAAAGCAAAGCAGGCGTACCAAATGTGCTCGGGGTGGGTTCTTATTTATACGCCCAGCGCGCTCCAAGTTGGAGGGCCCCGACTGTCATTGATTGTTGCTATTCTAGCAAAGGGAAGGTGTTTTTTCGGACCTTCGGCTTAGGGCCTTTGTCCATATCGCAATCTGAATTCGTTATTCTAACAAATTAACCTTGTGAGGGGCTACTGTTGGGGGCCTTCGTCTTCCGAAGGTCCTCAAAAACATGATTTAACAACGTTTCTGGAGTATAATACATGAACAGGTACCTTCGGACTCGGATCAGAACCACAACATGAAGAAGTACAAAGGTTGGCGCAGAGCTGAAGCTATGCACAGGGGACCTTCGGCGTGATATCAGAAAGGGGAACCGACTTAAAAGGGAAAAGGCTATTCAGACCTCGATGGATTACTATACTGTCATTAGCAAATGTAAAGGGCATGAGTGTAATTTTACATGGGCTGCGTCCCGTGTCTATAAATAGATGAACATTGCCCCCGTACTGTTCACGCTGCCTTGTCATTTTGGCTTTGTGTCACGCTTGTACTTTTACCTACTTTCAAGCCAAAGGTACATTTGTAATTTAACATCATTTCTATTTTTCCATGATAATAAAATAGAAATGAACTAATGTTAATATATAATTGTTCATGTTATTTCTCATGCTTTATACGCTTCTTCTTTCGTTAGTGCATATTGTGATGATGAAGGTATGTCCTTCATGACCTTCGTTCGAAGATCGTTATATCCTTAGGGAAATAATGCTTCGAAGGACGAAGGGCATTAACCATTAACCTATTTTTTGTGTTGCCTTGTTCTTAAATCATAGCATTTGAGAACAACTCCCCAACACCAATCTTCAACGTTTTTTCTATATCTTATTTGCACTCTAGAGAGCCATTCATATTTTCTATCTTAGTCTAGCGATAAATCCAAAATATATGATGGCTATATTTAGATAATCATTTAAATAAGTTGTTGGAAGGTATTTTCTAACCAAAACCTCTATATATATCGATTAGAAAGAATATAGAGTCACTTGGAGTTGTGAAAGGGAAATGTGCCCTTGGGCCATTTCTAAGTATTTTGGTGATTGAGTGCCAACACAAGTGCTTAAATGTGAATCTATGCCCATGGATGAACAAAGTGCAAATCAAGAGTAAAGGTATGTTTCTAAGTCTTAGTACATTGATTTTGTGTACTAATATACTTGTCTAAGTATCAGAAACAGAAAGAAGAAGAAAAGAGAAATGTTGGCTGTGTACAGCCAAAAGGCTGTTCGGTCTGGAGCACCGGACTGTCCGGTGGTGCACCGGACAGTGTCCGGTGCGCCAGGCTGCCTCGAGCGAAGTGGCCGCTCTCGGGAATCCGCCGACGGCGTACGGCTAAAATTCACCGGACTGTCTGGTGTGCACCGGACTGTCCGATGAGCCAACGGTCGGCCGGGCCAACGGTCGGCCGCGCGATCCGCGCGCGACACGTGGCCGAGCCAACGGTCGGAAGGGGGCACCGGACTGTCCGGTGTGCACCGGACATGTCCGGTGCGCCAACGGCTCCCAGATCTGCAACGGTCGGCTGCGCCATTTAAGGAAAGAAATCGGGCACCGGACAGTGTCCGGTGTGAACCGGACTGTCCGGTGCGCCCGATGACAGAAGGCAAGATCAGCCTTCCAGAATTGCTCTCAACGGCTCCTAGCTACCTTGGGGCTATAAAAGGGACCCCTAGGCGCATGGAGGAGCACACCAAGCAACCTTAGAGCATTCTTGATCATCCACACTCAGTCTTTGCGCATTCGTTTGTCATTCTCAGTGATTCGAGCTCCGTTCTAGTGAGAACTTTGAGATAGTCTTTTGAGCTCGATTCTTGGCCGTGTGTGCGCAGTTTGCTGTGGATTTGTGTGTGTTGCTTCCCTCCCTTACTCCGTATTTCTTTGTGAATCTCAAGTGTAAGGGCGAGAGACTCCAAGTTGTGGAGATTCCTCGCAAACGGGATATTGAAAGGAAAAGCATAACACTGTGGTATTCAAGTTGATCATTGGATCACTTGAGAGGAGTTGAGTGCAACTCTAGTCCGTTGGGACGCCACAACGTGGAGTAGGCAAGTGTTGTACTTGGCCGAACCACGGGATAAACCACTGT
The DNA here is from genome assembly GCF_902167145.1 of Zea mays. Lineage (NCBI taxonomy): Eukaryota > Viridiplantae > Streptophyta > Magnoliopsida > Poales > Poaceae > Zea > Zea mays. Next base: position 8,573,232 of record NC_050100.1, read on the forward strand.
GTCTTCTCTGTGTTGATCTTTTGTGGTATTGTGTTTTGTTGAGACTCATCTCTAGCCACTTGGCGATTATTGTGCTAACACTTAACAAGTTTTTGTGGCTATAAGTTTAAGTTTCACAGGATCACCTATTCACCCCCCTCTAGGTGCTCTCAATTGGTATCAGAGTCGTTCTCTTCAAGAAGGGACTAATCGCCCGAAGAGATGGATCCTAAGGGGAAGGGAATCGTGATCAACGACAAGGAGAAGGAGTCCTTCGTCAACGAGCCGAAGGATGACAAGCCTACTGACTCGGGCTCGGGCCACAAGCGTAAGGATGGGAAGAAGAAGAAGACAAGGCACATCAAGGAGATCGTCTACTACGACGATAGCGATGAGTCTACTTCTTCCCAAAAGGATGACAACAACGACTACAGGAAGACGGTCAATTCGAACTTTTCATTTGATTATTCTCGTATCCCACATAGTTCGAATTCACATTTGCTTTCCATTCCTCTTGGCAAACCTCCACACTTCGATGGGGAAGACTACGGATTTTGGAGTCACAAAATGCGTAGTCACTTATTCTCTCTCCATCCAAGCATATGGGAGATTGTAGAGAATGGAATGAAATTTGATAGCTCGGATAGCCCTATGCTTATAAATGAACAAATCCATAGAAATGCACAAGCTACTACTATTCTATTAGCATCTTTGTGCAGGGAAGAGTACAATAAGGTGAGCGGCTTGGACAACGCCAAGCAGATATGGGACACCCTCAAGATCTCTCACGAGGGGAACGACATCACCATGCTCACTAAAATGGAGTTGGTGGAGGGCGAGCTTGGACGATTCGCAATGATAAGGGGAGAGGAGCCAACCCAAACTTACAACCGGCTCAAGACCCTTATCAACAAAATAAGGAGCTACAGAAGCACGCGATGGACGGACCACGACGTCGTCCGCCTAATGCTAAGGTCCTTTACCATTCTTGATCCTCATCTCGTAAACAATATTCGTGAGAATCCCAGGTACACGATGATGACGTCCGAGGAGGTACTCGGAAAATTCGTAAGCGGGCGGATGATGATCAAGGAGGCGAGATACGTCGACGACGCTCTAAACGGTCCAATCAATGAGCCTCAACCTCTTGCTCTCAAGGCAACAAGAAGCAAGGAAATGCTACCTAGCAAGGTGGCACAAATTGAGGTGGCCGGACTTAATGATGAAGAGATGGCTCTCATCATCAAGAGATTCAAGACGGCACTAAAAGGCCGCAAGGGGCAACCAAGCAAGACCAAGACAAAGGGGAAGCGCTCATGCTTCAAATGTGGTAAGCTTGGTCATTTTATTGCTAACTTTCCCGACAATGATAGTGATCAGGATCAAGGGAACAAGAGGGAGAAGAAGAAGAACTATAATAAGGCAAAGGGCGAGGCGCATCTAGGCAAGGAGTGGGACTCGGACTGCTCCTCTTCCGACTCCGACAATGAAGGACTCGCCGCCACCGCCTTCAACAAGTCATCCCTCTTCCCCAACGAGCGTCACACATGCCTTATGGCAAGGGAGAAGAAGGTGAGTACTCAAGACTCCACTTATGCTTCTTCTAGTGATAATGAGTCTAGTGATGATGATGACATAGATTATTCATGCTTGTTCAAGGGCTTAGATAGATCTAAGATAGATAAAATTAATGAATTAATTGATGCCTTGAATGATAAGAATAGGCTTTTAGAAAAGCAAGAGGATTTGTTGTATGAAGAACATGACAAATTTGTAGAAGCACAAAAATCACTTGCATTAGAGATTAAGAGAAATGAAATGCTTTCTTTTGAACTTTCTACTTGTCATGAAACCATTTCTACTTTAAAAAGTGTCAACAATGATTTAAATGCTAAATTAGAAGTAGCAAATAAATCTAATTCTTGTGTAGAACATGTCGTAATTTGTACTAGGTGTAAAGATTTTGACATTGATGCTTGTAGTGAACACCTAGTTTCAATTTCCAAGCTTAATGATGAGTTGGCTAGTCTTAATGCTCAACTTAAGACTAGCAAGAATGATTTCGATAAGCTAAAATTTGCAAGGGATGCCTACACGATTGGTAGACACCCCTCAATTAAGGATGGACTTGGCTTCAAGAGGGAAGCCAAGAACTTAACAAGCCATAAGGCTCCTATCTCCACCAAGGAGAAAGGGAAGGCTCCTATGGCTAGTAGTACTAAAAGGAACCATGCTTTTATGTATCATGATAGGAGACAAACTAGAAATGCTTATAGGAGTTATAATGCTTATAATGATCTTGACTCTCATGCAATGTTTGCTTCTAGTTCTTCCTACATGCATGGTAGAAATATGTCTAGGAGAAATACTATTCATCATGTGCCTAGAAAGAATATTATTCATACTCCTAGGAAAGTAGTGAATGAACCCTCTACAATTTATTGTGCTTTAAATGCTTCCTTTGCTATTTGTAGAAAGGATAGGAAAATTGTTGCCAGGAAGTTAGGGGCAAAATGCAAGGGAGACAGAACTTGCATTTGGGTCCCTAAGGATATTTGCACTAACCTTGTAGGACCCAACAAGAGTTGGGTACCTAAGTCCCAAGCCTAAATTTGCCTTGCAGGTTTATGCATCCGGGGGTTCAAGCTGGATTATCGACAGCGGATGCACAAACCATATGACGGGGGAGAAGAAGATGTTCACCTCCTACGTCAAGAATAAGGATTCCCAAGATTCAATTATATTCGGTGATGGGAATCAAGGCAAGGTAAAAGGGTTAGGTAAAATTGCAATTTCTAATGAGCACTCCATATCTAATGTGTTTTTAGTAGAGTCTCTTGGATATAATTTGCTATCTGTTAGTCAATTATGCAACATGGGGTATAACTGTCTATTTACAAATGTAGATGTGTCTGTCTTTAGAAGAAGTGATGGTTCACTAGCTTTTAAGGGTGTATTAGACGGCAAACTTTATTTAGTTGATTTTGCAAAAGAAGAGGCCGGTCTTGATGCATGCTTAATAGCTAAGACTAGCATGGGCTGGCTGTGGCATCGCCGCTTAGCACATGTGGGGATGAAGAACCTTCACAAGCTTCTAAAGGGAGAACACGTGATAGGTTTGACTAACGTGCAATTCGAAAAAGATAGACCTTGTGCAGCTTGTCAAGCAGGTAAACAAGTGGGAGGAGCGCATCACAGCAAGAATGTGATGACCACTTCAAGACCCCTGGAGCTGCTGCATATGGACCTCTTCGGACCTGTCGCCTATCTGAGCATAGGAGGGAGTAAGTATGGTCTAGTTATTGTTGATGACTTTTCCCGCTTCACTTGGGTGTTCTTTTTGCAGGATAAGTCTGAAACCCAAGGGACCCTCAAGCGCTTCCTCAGGAGAGCTCAAAATGAGTTTGAGCTCAAGGTGAAGAAGATAAGGAGCGACAACGGGTCCGAGTTCAAGAACCTTCAAGTGGAGGAGTTCCTTGAGGAGGAAGGATCAAGCACGAGTTCTCCGCTCCCTACACACCACAGCAAAATGGTGTGGTAGAGAGGAAGAACAGGACGCTAATCGATATGGCGAGGACGATGCTTGGAGAATTCAAGACCCCCGAGTGTTCTGGTCGGAAGCCGTAAACACGGCTTGCCACGCCATCAACAGGGTCTACCTTCATCGCCTCCTCAAGAAGACTTCGTATGAGCTTCTAACCGGTAACAAACCCAATGTATCTTACTTTCGTGTATTTGGGAGCAAATGCTACATTCTAGTGAAGAAGGGTAGAAATTCTAAGTTTGCTCCCAAAGCTGTAGAAGGGTTTTTGTTAGGTTATGACTCAAATACAAAGGCGTATAGAGTCTTCAACAAATCATCGGGTTTGGTTGAAGTCTCTAGCGACGTTGTATTTGATGAGACTAATGGCTCTCCAAGAGAGCAAGTTGTTGATTGTGATAATGTAGATGAAGAAGATGTTCCGACGGCCGCTATACGAACCATGGCGTTTGGAGAAGTGCGGCCACAGGAACAAGATGAACGAGATCAACCTTCTTCCTCAACAACGGTGCATCCCCCAACTCAAGACGATGAACAGGTTCATCAACAGGAGGCATGTGATCAAGGGGGAGCACAAGATGATCATGTGATGGAGGAAGAAGCGCAACCGGCACCTCCAACCCAAGTTCGAGCGATGATTCAAAGGAATCATCCCGTCGATCAAATTCTGGGTGATATTAGCAAGGGAGTAACAACTCGATCTCGATTGGTTAATTTTTGTGAGCATTACTCCTTTGTCTCTTCTATTGAGCCTTTCAGGGTAGAGGAGGCCTTGCTAGATCCGGACTGGGTGGTGGCCATGCAGGAGGAGCTCAACAATTTCAAGCGCAATGAAGTTTGGACGCTGGTACCTCGTCCTAAGCAAAATGTTGTGGGAACCAAGTGGGTGTTCCGCAACAAACAGGACGAGCACGGGGTGGTGACAAGGAACAAGGCTCGACTTGTGGCAAAAGGTTATGCCCAAGTCGCAGGTTTGGACTTTGAGGAGACTTTTGCTCCTGTGGCTAGGCTAGAATCAATTCGTATCTTGCTAGCATATGCCGCTCACCATTCTTTCAGGTTGTACCAAATGGATGTGAAGAGCGCGTTCCTCAACGGGCCGATCAAGGAGGAGGTGTACGTAGAGCAACCCCCTGGCTTCGAGGATGAACGGTACCCCGACCACGTGTGTAAGCTCTCTAAGGCGCTCTATGGACTTAAGCAAGCCCAAAGAGCATGGTATGAATGCCTTAGAGACTTTCTAATTGTTAATGCTTTCAAGGTTGGGAAAGCCGATCCAACACTCTTTACTAAGACATGTGATGGTGATTTGTTTGTGTGCCAAATTTATGTCGATGACATAATATTTGGTTCTACTAACCAAAAGTCATGTGAAGAGTTTAGCAGGGTAATGACGCAGAAATTCGAGATGTCGATGATGGGCGAGTTGAACTACTTCCTTGGGTTCCAAGTGAAGCAACTCAAGGACGGCACCTTCATCTCCCAAACGAAGTACACACAAGATCTGCTAAAGCGGTTTGGGATGAAGGACGCCAAGCCCGCAAAGACTCCGATGGGAACCGACGGACACACCGACCTCAACAAAGGAGGTAAGTCCGTTGATCAAAAAGCATACCGGTCAATGATAGGGTCTTTACTTTATTTATGTGCTAGTAGACCGGATATTATGCTTAGCGTATGCATGTGTGCTAGATTTCAATCCGATCCTAAGGAGTGTCACTTAGTAGCGGTGAAGCGAATTCTAAGATATTTGGTTGCTACGCCCTGCTTCGGGCTCTGGTATCCAAAAGGGTCTACCTTTGACTTGGTTGGATACTCAGATTCCGACTATGCTGGATGTAAGGTCGATAGGAAGAGTACATCAGGGACGTGCCAATTCTTAGGAAGGTCCCTGGTGTCGTGGAACTCTAAGAAACAAACCTCCGTTGCCCTATCCACCGCTGAGGCCGAGTATGTTGCCGCAGGACAGTGTTGCGCTCAACTACTTTGGATGAGGCAAACCCTCCAGGACTTTGGCTACAATCTGAGCAAAATCCCACTCCTATGTGATAATGAGAGTGCTATCCACATGGCGGAAAATCCTGTTGAACACAGCTGCACAAAGCACATAGACATCCGGCATCACTTTTTGAGAGACCACCAGCAAAAGGGAGATATCGAAGTGTTTCATGTTAGCACCGAGAACCAGCTAGCCGATATCTTTACCAAGCCTCTAGATGAGAAGACCTTTTGCAGGCTGCGTAGTGAGCTAAATGTCTTAGATTCGCGGAACTTGGATTGAATTGTAGCATACATGTGTTTATGCCTTTGATCATGTTCATTCTGCATTTTGTTGCTTATTGTGGTGCTCAAGTTGTACAAACACTCCCTGGACCTCACAAGTCCGTTGCAAAGTGATGCACAATTTTAGGGGGAGATGTGTTACAACTTGACCCTTTGAGACTAACCATATGCTTGAGTTTGATTGCTTTAGTCTCAAAGAAAGTTTGAAAGGGAAAGGTGGACTTGGACCGTGAAAGACTTCCACTGCACTCCGATGAGAGGTTAACTTATTCCAAGTTCATCTCATGTACTCTTATTGCCTTTGTATTCTTATTGAAGATTTTGGTGAGGCAATGGGGTTCTGGGGCCAAGATTGATCCTGTTTTGGTGCTTGATGCCAAAGGGGGAGAAAATAAAGGCCAAAGCGATAAATGGATCAGCTACCACTTGAGAGATTTTGAAAACAGTAGAATAGAGCTTTTGGTTTGTCAAATCTCTTCTGTTGTCTCTTTTGTCAAAAGTTGGCCTCTTGTGGGGAGAAGTGTTGATTATGGGAAAAAGGGGGAGTTTTTGAAATCTTTCTTTTGGAATGACTCTCTTTATGCTTCAACATGTGTGTTTGACTTAGAGATAGAGATTTGAGTTTGATTTGCAAAAACAAACCAAGTGGTGGCAAAGGATGATCCATATATGCCAAAATTGAATCAAAATAAATTTGAGTTTTATTTGAAGTGATATTGCACTTGTTCTAGTTGCTTTATGTCGTGTTGGCATAAATCACCAAAAAGGGGGAGATTGAAAGGGAAATGTGCCCTTGGGCCATTTCTAAGTATTTTGGTGATTGAGTGCCAACACAAGTGCTTAAATGTGAATCTATGCCCATGGATGAACAAAGTGCAAATCAAGAGTAAAGGTATGTTTCTAAGTCTTAGTACATTGATTTTGTGTACTAATATACTTGTCTAAGTATCAGAAACAGAAAGAAGAAGAAAAGAGAAATGTTGGCTGTGTACAGCCAAAAGGCTGTTCGGTCTGGAGCACCGGACTGTCCGGTGGTGCACCGGACAGTGTCCGGTGCGCCAGGCTGCCTCGAGCGAAGTGGCCGCTCTCGGGAATCCGCCGACGGCGTACGGCTAAAATTCACCGGACTGTCTGGTGTGCACCGGACTGTCCGGTGAGCCAACGGTCGGCCGGGCCAACGGTCGGCCGCGCGATCCGCGCGCGACACGTGGCCGAGCCAACGGTCGGAAGGGGGCACCGGACTGTTCGGTGTGCACCGGACATGTCCGGTGCGCCAACGGCTCCCAGATCTGCAACGGTCGGCTGTGCCATTTAAGGAAAGAAATCGGGCACCGGACAGTGTCCGGTGTGCACCGGACTGTCCGGTGCGCCCGATGACAGAAGGCAAGATCAGCCTTCCAGAATTGCTCTCAACGGCTCCTAGCTGCCTTGGGGCTATAAAAGGGACCCCTAGGCGCATGGAGGAGCACACCAAGCAACCTTAGAGCATTCTTGATCATCCACACTCAGTCTTTGCGCATTCGTTTGTCATTCTCAGTGATTCGAGCTCCGTTCTAGTGAGAACTTTGAGATAGTCTTTTGAGCTCGATTCTTGGCCGTGTGTGCGCAGTTTGCTGTGGATTTGTGTGTGTTGCTTCCCTCCCTTACTCCGTATTTCTTTGTGAATCTCAAGTGTAAGGGCGAGATACTCCAAGTTGTGGAGATTCCTCGCAAACGGGATATTGAAAGGAAAAGCATAACACTGTGGTATTCAAGTTGATCATTGGATCACTTGAGAGGAGTTGAGTGCAACTCTAGTCCGTTGGGACGCCACAACGTGGAGTAGGCAAGTGTTGTACTTGGCCGAACCACGGGATAAACCACTGTGTCTTCTCTGTGTTGATCTTTTGTGGTATTGTGTTTTGTTGAGACTCATCTCTAGCCACTTGGCGATTATTGTGCTAACACTTAACAAGTTTTTGTGGCTATAAGTTTAAGTTTCACAGGATCACCTATTCACCCCCCCTCTAGGTGCTCTCAAGTTGCCCTAATATATTTTTAGAATGTAGGATTGGTGAAATATATAGATAGAAAAAATGTAGGGATAGAATCGTATGACACTTGCAATTTCATAGAAAAATTTTCAAGAGGTTGGACCTCATGTTATAAATCCTCAGAAACCTCACTACAAAGATACATTCCATAGGAATTTTATATGATTTGTAGAAACTCAATCATTTGTTCCAAATGGTAACATAGGAAAAAAAATCTATAGGATTTTAATCCTTTAAAATTCCTTCACTTTTCCTTCGTTCCAAAGGAGGCCTAAACTAACCATGGCAAGTGATGCCAAGGTCTAATTGGTTTAGTTGTAGATTCCTAGAAATCTTATTTTAGTTGTGAGCTCTGAGAAAGCTGTTGTAAGCTGATGATTTGTCACACCCGGTTTTAAAGGACAAAGCCGGGTGCATCTCATACATGCGCCCAGAAGACAACATATATAATAACAGAGTGTATAGAGATAAATGTCATAAAACATCAGAGTATTTATTACATAGCGGAAGACTTATTACAAAATAAAAGTAATAAACATGAAACGAACTAAGGATCGTTGGCGCCAATGTCGACTGGGATACGCCACCTAGATCAGATCGAACTCCTCAGTGTTAGGCGGCTCCTCCTGAACCACCTGATCATCTCCTGTGGGGGGGGTGTGAGACAGCAAGGGTGAGCTCACACATGGTCATCGCTCAACAAGTTGTGGGGAATAATGTGACACGAACTCACCAAAGGTGGGAGCTCATGTGAAGTGTAAGGCTGATCAATGATAGGGGTTAAAGCTGAGCATTGCTTTTAAGTAGTTGGTCAAAATTTTATTAGCAGTTACTAAGTGTAAGTAAATACCAAACCATAAGTAAAGTAATAGAACAAAATTAATAACAAACCCATGCAATGCAAATGACAAAATTGAATTTAAGTTCCATAATTTAAACATCAGAGAGTCCTGAGCTGCTCATGACCGTGAGCTCGGCTAGTATACCAGTTTTACACTCTGCAGAGGTTGTACCCTTTACCCACAAGTCATGTTACCCATCTGCCAAGGGGTCATGAATCCCATACACCTCTACCTAGGAAGCGCGGCAGGGCAACACTACGAGGCCTTTACAAAGTTCCACTAGCTTCCGAAAACCCGCTACAGTTTATGGGAAGATCCAGTACAGGGTTCCTGGCTGACCGCCATCGCAGCAAAATCAACCAGGGACCTCCCCGCACTGACCTCTCCCCTACTGCCCTTGCCCCTTTCGGGTAAGGTAGTCTTCCACTAGATTTCCTAATTAGTCAGCCAAGGGCGTCCCATTAAACCCTTGTGGTGGCACGTGGTTCTCAAGTTAAGCTCTATGTTCCAATTAACATTAATGATCTCAACATGAACATAAATAGAATAACAAAAATAACTGGAACATAGAGGTAATAAATGATTATCCCAAAACCATGTAAAGCAATAGCAAACTACCCAAGTGATTCAGGGGTGAACAAGGTAATGAGATAAACAATCTAGGGTAACCTATTGGGTCCCATCAAAATTAACCTATGCATGGATAAGTGATATTAAAGAACATTATTGGGTAAAAAGTGGTCAAGGGCACAACTTGCCTTCAATGAGCTCCTGCTCAGCTACTTCAATCTGCTGCTCACCAGGATCCTCAGCAACGGGCTCTTCTACTCGCCACAATACAAACAAGCACAGGATATAGGGAAAATTAACATTACACCAAGCATGTAAACAAAATACACAGAGATATTCTACATATTAAAATAAAAACCTAGGAACTGGAATCATAATTTTCTGAGTTATAGATTTCGAGTTATGCATTTTCAAAAGTTTTATGTGCTTTAAATAGGATTAAGTGATAAATAAATTTCTTGCTGTTTTCATGACATAACAGAGGCCCTAGGTGCTAAAGAATAAAATTACAAAATTTTAGAAACTGGAATGAAGTGATTTGGAGTTAGTATGAATTTTCTATGAATTTATTAAGTTCTAGTAATTATTTTCATATTAAAAATCTATTTAATAATCCTCTTCTCTGATTTCATTATGTCCTGGACTGCGCCTCAATAACTGAGAAGCACAGGGGCTACGGGGTAAAATTCCAGAGACACAGCGAACAGTAAAAATGGACGGCGGGTTGATTCTCTGGTTTCCAGGGGGTTCTTTAACAAAACTGCAAGCCGAAGAGGTATGAAGCCAACTCGGCCGTCAGATCGGACATGGGCGTTCCAGATTAGATCTGGAGTGGATCGAAACGGTACGCGTCGGCCACCGCACGATCAAATCTCAACGCTTCTTATTCAAAACGCTCGCTACACCTGTCATCCGTCTGATCTAAATCGGACGGCCAGAAGAAGATCAGGCCGAACCGGTATACTGCGAGGGTCGTTGGATCTAGGATCGAGGATCCGGATTTAATTACCTCTAGATCTAGTAACAACCGTACGATGCGAGATCAACGACCACCACTTCCTCGGCCGAAACGGTACACTAGGATTTAATCCCAACCGCACACTACCGGATCAATGGCCCACGTCCCGGCTACAACCCCGCGCCCACCAACGTCGATCATGAGGCGGTGCCGCCCTTTCCTCACGGCGGCAAGCTCGCCGGAATACCGCCCCCGAAGTTCTAAGGGTAGAATTCCTACTCCGCCTAGTTCAACAGGAAGGGGACAACACGGTGAACCAAATGGTTAGTGACATACCGAAGTTGGGCGCACGTGTACATGATGCCCAGGTCGAGGCGGATCCACGGCGGTGTCGTCCCTCCGGTGAGCAATTAAACCGCCGCTGATGACGCTCCGAACACACCCCAGCTACCGCGAGATTCCTTGAACCCGACCAAGCCCCCTCGCACCACGAAACCGCCCGAACGTTGTTTAATCCCGAACACCACGGCGGCGGCGGATTTCTCTTCCTCGCGATTCAAGACGACGACGCCCTCGCTTCCAGGTGGCTAGCCGGTGCTTTCGGAGGTTGGGTAAACGAGAGGGAATGCCGCTCGGGTCACCCATTTATGGCCGACTCGGTGCAACCACCCGCGAACGAGGAGCCGCGTTTTCCGGTGGATCTCGCTGACCCACGCGCTGGCGCGAGGTAGCGGACGAGATTGGTACTGACACCGTGGGTCCCATGCGAAAGGGATAGATCAAGTCGCGTGCGGATGGGCGCGGCGTCATGAGACCGACGCGCAGGCCCCACCAGTCGGCGCGCGCTGGATGGGGAGGTGGGCCGCGCTGTGCGATTCCTCTGGTGGGCCGAATTCAGGGTCCGAAGCCCAAGCGAGTCTTTCCTGTTTCTCTTTTTTTTATCTTTTCTTTCCTTTTCTCTTCTCTTTCCAATTTTAAATCTAGAATTTGAATTCAAACTTTTGTGGCGAATTCGTAATCAAATTTTTGAATATATGATTTGAATAAATTATTATGGAATAACTTTTATTCATTTATAAATATATTTTTTTGTATTGTGTACTATTTTATCTTTCCTCCTCTACTTCAAACCCTAATTTTCCATTTAGGATTCAAACTTCATCTCAAGTCATTGTTTTATTTCTACTAGCATTATTATTGTTATTTTCTCATCATATGCGCACAAAGGAAAATCCCAGCATGATGCACAATTTATTAGTATATCTTTTTTTTTATTAATTATTTGTTCTTGAATATGGTGTTCACACATGATGATGCATAAAGGTTAAATCCACATAAGGAGAAATTGTTTTCTCTATTGGTATTCTTTCTAGCAAATTACAAAGTGGGTGTTACATGATTATAGAATTAAAAGTTGTTTAGTTCAAACAGATCTCAACTATAAATTCTATCAAAGCACGAAAGTTTGTAATATTGATGACAGGGATCTAGAAAATCTATGTTAGTAGGTGATTCTAAATTGAACTAGAGAAATCTATAGATTTACATCGTTTGGTTGAGATTTCAGATTTCTGGCAGCGAATCTAGTTCAAGGAGCTGAACCAAACATCGTGAAGGGACGTAATGTATGCAAATCAACCACTTGGTACAAATCATACAAGTCGTCGTGATAGTTTTTTTAAAAAAATCTCCCAACATGTGTTAGCTTTCAAAACAATTTTCACCTCTTCTGGTATAATTTTAAATACACCATTCCACATCTACCAACATGTTGTTCGCATGGTTCACACCAAGTGGTTGGTTTACACATGATATGTTTCTAAACTAAAGAGCACTTATCGGAGAACAGATCCCTAAGCCCACGGGGGCCACGAGTAAGAAGGAAGATGGAGGAAGAGTCTATCCCGAAAGGATCTACCCCCGAATGACTATGGGGCACCGAGCCTTAGGATCGAATGAGGCGGAGCCAGAAGGGGGTCATGTGAATCGAGAGGAAGCCACTTGAGTGGATTATATACCTACATATGAACCTCTCTCAACATTAATGACTCACTGCATTAAATACGTCTGGTGTTGAGTTGCGCAAAGAGTCGGTCCTCCTTTCACTTATGGCCTACAAACCTAGGCCAGAGCCCCACTCATGACCTATGAGTCGTAGACCTGTGTCTCACTCAGTCTATCGATCCCCAAGCATGTGTCCTCAGACGGTCTACGAAACATACAACACGATGAGGATCGGTAAGGCTTAGGCTACAAAGGTTAGGGGTCGGCGCGGAGCAGGAGGAGTGATGATGATGCTTGGGTCTCCGTTGCCCATATGTGTCGTCTCAATCGGCTTAAAGGAGCACAACCAGAGGAGCTCAGACAACGAGGGTGAATACCAACAGACGGACCTCTATCGAGGGTAGAGCGCCTCGATTTACCGTGACGCGATAATTTCTTCCATGAGAAGCCACCTGTAACCAAACCCCTCCTTAGTCTATAAAAGGGGAGGGTCAGCCTAGCCAGGAGAGAAGAGAGCCTACACGGACGATCGAGCAACGATACTCGACGACTTAGTCAGGTAACGAACACCCGATATGTAGTCCCTTAGAACTAACATCGTATAGACTTGGGAATCCTTACCTCTCTCATCCACTTATAACCCCTACTATGAGTAATCAGCAACAATATGACGAGCGTGAGTCACTGAAGACTAGAAGTAGGGGCGTTCTGTCCAAACTAGTATAAATCTTGCACCCACTGAGCACATCATCCGGATCTAGAACGCGCATATACAAATTTGTTCGTTGGTGCTGGTTTGAAACACCAACAACACATATTTAAAAATATTATTTTAAAAACAAGATCATGCTCGTCATATATATACTAAGAAAGTCCACATATATTACATAAAAAGAGATAAAACAATGTCTACAACGTAAAACGTATGTATATTTAACACCTGCATATTAGAGTATAGCAGAATGGCTACTAAACTTCTCTTCAAGCTCCATCTTTATACATGGAGTACATATGCCTAACACATGTATAACACCTGCATCACACAAGTTATGATGGTTCCTGGGACCGGGTTCACACTATAATTTATGGTTCGGCGGGACGCTAGCGCGGACATACTTCGAATGGTGAATCAGGAGACTCGTAAGGATTTATATTGGTTCAGGTATGTGTCCTACATCCAGCGTAGTGCCGATCTTGTATTGTTCTCAGGGGTTGGTGCCTTGAAATGTGTTATGATGGGTGCAGATGAGAGTGAGAGAGCGAGGAAGTAGAAGAATTGTACTGAATGCTCCTGTCTTTTTCCCCTGGTTCCTGTTCAGCCGCCCCCTTTTATAGCTCAAAGGGGAATGCTTATAGATAGATAGCTAGTTGAGATGGATGAGGGTAGGGCCCTCCATCTACATGAGTCCTTCTAGCGATGTCATCTTCTGACACATGCGTGAGCGCACGCGCGGTATGTTGTGTTGCTCTTGAAAGGGAAATAGGCTTACACCTTTTCCTAAATGATTTTGGTGGTTGAATTGCCCAACACAAATAATTGGACTAACTAGTTTGCTCTAGAATATATGTTTTACAGGTGCCAAAGGTTCACAATAAACCAATACAAAGTTAGAAGAAAGGGTTCAAAAAGATAGGAGCAAAGCAACTGAAGGCTACCCTGGTCTGGCGCACCGGACAGTGTCCTAAGCACCAGGGTGGATTCTCTCCAACTCGCTAGCTTCGGGAAATATGGGATCCACTCTGCTATAATTCACCGGACTTTCCGATGCACCAAGTGGAGTAACGGCTACTCGCGCCAACGGTCGTCTGCAATGGTACAGTAAACAGTGAACAGTGTCCACTATGCGCGCAAAAGTTAGAGCAGGCGTCAGAAGGCGCACGGGACAGTGAACAGTGACTGTCCAGTGCACCACCGGACTGTCCGGTGGCCAAGTTGTCAGAAGCTCCAACGGTCGGAACCCAACGGCCTGGTGACATGGCCGGCGCACCAGACAGTGTCTGGTGCGCCATACGACAGAAGCCCTCACCAACGGTTCTTTTGGTGGTTGGGGTTATAAATACCCCCAACCACCACACTTCAATGCATCCAAGTTTTCAGCCATCAAACCTCATACAAGAGCTCTAGACTTCATTCAAAGACACAAACAAAGAGATCAAGTCCTCTCACAAGTTCGGAATCACTCCAAACAAATTAGTGACTAGAGAGAGACTTTTGTGTTCATTTGAGCTCTTGCGCTTGGATTGCTTTTCTTCTTCCTCTATTCTTGTGTTCAACTCACTTGTAATCAAAACAAGAGACACCAAGTTGTGGTGGTCCTTGTAGTGGACTTAGTGTCCCATTTGATTGAAGAGAAAGGCTCACTCGGTCTAGGTGACCGTTTGAGAGAGGGAAAGGGTTGAAAGAGTCCCGGTCTTTGTGACCACCTCAATGGGGAGTAGGTTTGCAAGAACCGAACCTCGGTAAAACAAATCATCGTGTCATCCGCTCTTATTCGCTTGTGATTTGTTTTCGCCCTCTCTTTTGGACTCGTTTATATTTCTAACGCTAACTCCGGCTTGTAGTTGTGCTTAAACATTATAAATTTCAGATTTGCCTATTCACCCCCCCTCTAGGCGACTTTCAATTGGTATCAGAGCCCGGTACTTCATTAGAGCTTAACCGCCCCCAACGACTGTTTTGGTGGTTGAGGGCTATAAATACCCCCAACCACATCCACTACAACCATCCAAGCATTCATCACATCTCATTCAATACAAGAGCAAAGTGCAACACTCCAAGACACAATTCAAGTGATCGATCCACTCAAAGTTCTCGATTTAACTCTATCGCATTAGAACTTGTGAGAGGATCATTTGTGTTTCTTCGTTGCTCTTGTTTGCTTGGCTTGGCTTTCTTTTCTTTCTTTGAAGTCAAACTAAAAACAATTGAAATATCACATGATTTCGCATATTTGGATCATTTTGCCACCAATTGGTTTATTTTCGCAATACAAATTCATTTTCTTACTTCTATGTCAAAAACACTTTGTTTTGGCAAATCAAAATAATTTTCAAGATCGGTTTTGATCAAAAGCCAGAGACTCTCCCCTTTTTTCCATAATCAAATTTCTTCCCTACAAGAGAGTAGTTTTGCAATAAGAGGGTTTTGATCAAAGGACAAGTACTAACATAACAATTTTGAAAATTCACAAGTGGTAGTTGATCTAGTTGCTTTGTCCTTAATTTCTTCCACTTTGGTATTAAGCGCCAAAACGAGGAAACTAATGGTCTTTAAACCGCATTGCCTCACAAAAAAATGTGAATTAAAAGTAAGCGGACAATGAACACCAAGGGCAACTTGAACAATATACCGTTTTGCAGTAGAAGCCTTGTTTTTGTTCAAGTTCACCATTTCCCTTTCCATTCACCTTTGAGACTACATCAAAATCACTTGAGCAAACATGTTAGCCTCAAAGGGCCAAGTTGTAACATATCCTCCCCTAAACATATGCATCATTTGCACGACGACTTGTGAGGTCCGAGAATGATGTTTTACAACTTGAACACCATAAATACACAATTAAACTTATAATGACATGATCAATACATAAAAACATATGTGCTCTAGATCAATCCAATTTCTGTGACTTTGTGACATTTAGCTCACTACGCAGCTTACAAAACCCTTTTCTCATCTAAATGTTTGGTAAAGATATCGGCTAGCTGATGAATCGGTGCTAATGTGGCAAACATCGATATCTCCCCTTTGCTAGTGATCTCTCAAAAAGTGATACTGGATGTCTATATGCTTAGTGCGGTTGTGTTCAACGAGATTATCCGCCAAGTGGATTGCACTCTCATTATCACATAGGAGTGGGACTTTGCTCAAATTGTAGCTAAAGTCCCGGAGGGTTTGCCTCATCCAAAGTAGTTACGCGCAACACTGGCCTGCGACAACATACTAGGTCTCGACAGTGGATAGGGCAACATAGGTTTATTTCTTTGAACTCTAATACACCGGGGACCTTTCCAAAAAACTGACAAGTCTCTGATGTGCTCTTCCTATCAACCTTGCATCTAGCATAGTCAGAGTCTGAGTATCCAATCAAGTGAAAGGTAGACCCCTTAGGATACTAGAGTCCGATGTAAGGCGTACGAACTAAATATCTAAGAATACGCTTCACAACCACAAGGTGACATTCCTTGGGATCTGATTGAAATATAGCATATATGCAAACTGAAAGCATAATGTCATGTCTACTTGCACAAATATAAAGCAAGGATCATATCATAGACCGGTATACCTTTTGATCTATGGACTTACCTCCCGCGTTAAGGTCCAAGTGTCCGTCAGTTCCCATTGGCGTTTTAGCAAGCTTTGCATCCTTCATCCTAAACTTCTTAAGTATATCTTGGATGTACTAGAAGATCTATATTTTCAACCATATTAATGACCGATGGGTTTTAATATTTTCAACCATATTAATGACAGATGGATTTTAATTTGCAATATTTATTTTTTGTAGGATTTAAACTCAGATTAGTTTTCTAAGCCTAATGATGCCCATTTTTTAATTTTGTAAGCTTTAATTAGTTCAAAAAAGGGGGCTACGTCGGGCCAGGGGGAGCGGTTTTGGTGATGGGAGAAGCTTGAAGGGAATGGAGGCGCCGTTGAAGGGAGCAGGGCACCAGCGGCACGCGGTGTAGAGCAGGTACGAGGAGACCATGTTAGAATGGGATTCCACACATCTATTACATAGATAATCGTTACATATATTGACTCAAGGGAACCCTGATTCTAAAGGTTGGTAGCCAACTGTGGTCCCAACACACCTACACATACATAAATAATATAGAAACACACACTCTAACACATGATAATCTAGATAACCCCTTAAACTAATATTTGGTTTGATTTAATCATATAACTATTTGAGTTAATCCAGTTTACACCTTAAAAATATCTCACTACACCAAAATAATAAACTTTCTAGAGCCTAAACCCTAGGAAGTTGGGCCTAAACTCTAGGAAGTTAGCGAAACTCTCGGAAGTTAAGCCATCTTGTCGGAAGTTTGGCTCTCGAAAATTTTTTGTCGGAAGTTAGCTTAACTTCCTAAAGGGCTCTAGGAAGTTAGCTAACTTCCTGTGACTTAATAAGCCTCTCGGAAGTTAGTAGATTCTCGGAAGTTAGTAGTTTCACGCCGTCAGCGCCATTAGGGCTGGAAAATAAGCTCGAGGCTCGCGAGCCGGCTCGAGCTCGGAGCGGCTCGCGAGCCTCGAATGAGCCGAGCCAAGCCTCTTCTTTGAGCTCGTTTTTGCAGCGAGCCGAGCCGAGCCGAGCCGGCTCATTCTTGCTCGCGAGCCGGGCAAAAAATATCAATTTATGGAATAATAATGGATATTAGATAATTTTATGGATAATAACTCATTCTTTAGTCTTTGATGATGAATATATTACAATTTATAATTTAAATTACTCATAATGTTGAATGATGATTCTATATTTTAAATTTATGTAATGTTAATTCACCAAATAATGCAACGATAAGTACCAGAATATGGCTCGCGAGCCGAGCCGAGCCTCTTTTGCCAGCTCGTGGAATGGCCGAGCCGAGCCAAGCTCGTTCAGGCACCGTGCCACACTGAGAGCTCGACTCGGCTCGTTTCCAGTCCTAAGCGTCGTCAGCTGACTAACTTCCTACGAGTAACTTCCTACGGCTTACTGTAGCCCCTAGGAAGTTAGCTGACTAACTTCCTACGGCTGACTGTAGCCCCTAGGAAGTTAGCTGGGCTTAATGTAGCCCCTAGGAAGTTAATTTGACCAGCATTACAAATGTTGTTTATATTTTACACCATATTCCACAACATAACAAATATATCAACAGCTATATAGCACAACATATTTTCGCATAAAACATCTCACACACAATCACATAACAATATTTAAATCCGTAGTCTCATCAATTACATCACAAAAGTCTCATCCATAGTCCCATCAATTACATCACAAAAGTCTCATCCATAGTCATAATAATACACATATCATCATCCAGTAGTAATAAAAGACAATATCTCATACATAGTCATAATAAAAGTCTCAAGTATTAGAACACAATAACATGGAAGCTCACGGTTGCCGATCACCATCGGGTTACAGTGAAGAGTGATGGTCGATACCTCCACTATTGAAGAGGGTTTCGAAAAAGTCTAACCCGTCCTCTTGTTCATGCGTCGGCAAGGTAGCTGGAGGGGTCTAATATACATGTACAAATGACATTTGCTGAGTTACATCATAATATAACTAACAACAAGTAAATGATGATGAATATGCATACCTGATGTTCGGTAGATGGAGATGTAGGTATAGGTGGAGCTGAAGACCAAGGATAATGAACGGGAGGTGGGGGGCACCGGGACGTGTATCCCTTGGGCCTGTGCTAGTTGCTACAAATTTGTTGAACTCATTCACATCAGCGTTTTAAATCAATACATATCTTAAAGTGAAAGCTATTATCTTTTGAACTTACTTGTATGAGTGTTTGCTGTTGCTGAATCTGTGTAACATAATATTCATGTTGCGCAACTTGTTGCTTCAAGTAATCCTGATGTCGCCTAAGTTCTTCTCGTAGTTGCTCCACTTCTGCTGGATCTTGAGTGGAGCGACGGGAGTTACGAGCAGCAGACCTCGATGAACCCTCACTTGGCTCGAGTCGATGATGTTAGCAAACATTGTGTACCTACAAAACAAGTAACATCACGACAGGATTAAGAATACATGTATTGCACTCAACCTACTGAGGGTGAACAGTCCCTAAGCATTGTATTAAGAAGGCCATCTCACACAGGTCGAGAAAACCCCCAAATGCCTGCCCCACCCAAATACAGTGACAACTTAGCCCATTGTGAGCCCTTTGTTAATTTTGTTAATGTTTGGAGTAGCGCCGTCAAAGGTTTAAATTTTGCAGTAGTCCTGGTAGCCTGGTGGCTTTGGAAACACGGGAACTGGTGTGTCTTTGATGGGGCTACTCCAAACATTAACAAAATTATCCAGAACATCAAGGATGATGCTAGGCTCTGGGGACTAGCAGGGGCTGTGGGTCTGAGAAAAATATGGCCCTGCTAGTGCTGGTTTAAGAGAGGCGTGGGACATGTCATTATTTTCTTTTATTCATGTAATAGTCCTCTAGGTTTCTACCAAACTGCCTTTTTGGCAGTTTTTGTACATGTCCTCATTGAACCTTTTTTCTATTCTTCTTAATATAATGATGACTAGTTCTCCTAAGTGTTTGAGGAAAAAAATAGCTGTGATTTTGGGGACCTGGACCTTATGGAATCATAGGAACAAATAATTTTTTATGGTGTCTTCCCCTCCCTACAGGTAGCATATCAATTCTTGAAGGAGTTGAGACTTTAGGGTCTTATGGAGCCAAAAAGCTCCAAGAACTAGGCCTAGGCCATGATAAGGGCTAGTTGTATACTCTTTGACATATCGTTATCCTAAATTAAATGAAAGATCTTTTTCTTTTTCAAGTACTAGAACATGTCTGATCTCCTACTGGAGTTTGAGTGGTTGTTTGTAAGGGTCATTAAGAAAACTTTTTGCTTCTTCTGCCTTTAATATAAAATATGCAGCTCTAAATATAGTAAGAAACTCAAGTCATGGCACTAAATCTAGTTCATATGCTTTTGGGAGTAACAGAATTGTCGATCATTTTATTAATTCACTAGGTGAGTGCTCGTGCGTTGCAACGGCAACATATAATATCACGATGGCTTATGTACAAATGTGTGTTTCATTGTTATAGTACCATGTCCGTGCACAATTATATTTAATACCCATAAAAAAATATATGTTCTATACACATTTGGATCTTCTATACATATTTAGATCTCGAGATGTCCCATTCCCTTCATCAACAAAATAAGTTCAAGAAATTTTGTTTGAGGCCTAAATGACCTCAGAACAAATGTTTACGTTCTGACAAATATTTTTTAAGATCCTAGAACATAAAAGAACCACAGATTCCAATCTAAAAATCAGCTTGCCGGCATTGACTTGGCTCCACGACGTCGTTGTCACTGCCACAAAGAAACATCGGTCCTTTGTAGCCGCCACAATATGCACTCCATTTGTGTGCAAAACAACGCAACAAAACGGCCCAGCATATAGCAATAAAAGGCAACAATCAAAGACATTTACTAAAAACAATGTTGATGCACTAAACACTTTTGAAAAAAAAAGAATGAAGGTAGTAAATGAAATGCATAAACGTTGAGGAATAAAATCAAATTCCCTAGGAGTTGATGGTATATATTACCACTCAACTCAATAAGTGCTTTTGTGCATAACCTACACATCTGTTGTTTCTAGGCAAAGTCAAATTAATAAAGACTAATGGTATTGGTTAGCAGAGATGCAGTAGACCAGTAGAACATTGAAGGAATTAGTCAAAGACCATTTTAAAAATAACTAACAAGATATTGGTTGCAAAGTGAATGCAAGTATAACTGTAGTGAACACATGTCATATTGTAATGGTCATATTGTAATGGTGATTAAGTACGAAATTTCTATCTCAAAATGGATGTAGTAGGAGCAACAAAGATGGTTTACTGTTATGCACAACCAGTGCTAGTGAACAAGAATCTGATTGTGCATAGAACATAATGCATGTTAACATAACTTATGGGTTATCAGTTGTTATACCTTGCCAAAGCATGAAGAAGCAAAAGATGACGAAAATGATCAAAGCCACCAGATTCGCAATTGAAGATGCTGGTTTGGAATTATTCATCTTCTCCAATGCCTTCATACGCTCTCCATCCTAGTCCTCTTTAACACCGCAAGCTCCGATAGTTTAGTTCACTGATGAGCTTCTGATCAACAGTGTCTAATGGTGAAGTAGTCGGTGATCTTAGAGGTCATGGCGGCTTCTTATACCTTTTTTCTTTTCCTTATCAACAACTAATTTATCCAAAATCCCAACCTTGATCTCCCCTTCAGCTTTCATATGCTCTCCACTTTTAACAGTTGAATCTCGAGAGGGAGAGGAAATATTGTAACCTAAACTTCCATTTGGAAAGGTAGCTTTATTGTGCGTCGTCCAGGGGACAGATAAATCAAATAAATAAAAATCGATTTGGACTTGTGATAAGGAAATTCTAAAGGTTACATATAGCAATCACATGGGACAACAAACTCAATTGGACTTGTCCTGAGAGCAGTAATCCAAAAGACAATTCTATTAAATGAAAGCCATGCATATTTGAACAAAAATAAAATAGCACAAGGCCTAACACAATTCAGGAATTATCAAGCAGGAAGGGAAGAGAAAGAGCAAGCAAACCTGTTTGAATAATTACAAAATTGTGTTGGAATTCCCTGCCAATTTCTGATTAGACCCAGATGGCTTTTACAATGAGATAATCACAAAGAAGACAAACAGGTAAAGCAGATTCCGGTTACTCAAGTGAAGAAGTTAGCCTAGTCAAAAGTAATAATTCAAAACTGGCATGCATGTATGTTTCTATAGAAGAAGAAAAACCTCAGTAATGTCATAAGCTTGTTGAACCCAAGGATATCCATTAGAGGAAGTGCCCATGGAGGTGGCAACCAGTTGTTAGGTACATCTTCTCAAACGTTAACATTCAAGTGGACCATTCCCACTTCACAAAAAAATCATAAGCAGTAAACAAAATAGAGGGATTTGTTTCTCTAATGTTTCTGATGGATGAATATATAGTAGTCAGATAAAAAAAGATGCAATGAACTCACATGAGTTTGACTTTCAATTATATGAACTTCACAGATGCT
Source organism: Zea mays (assembly GCF_902167145.1). Classification (NCBI taxonomy): domain Eukaryota; kingdom Viridiplantae; phylum Streptophyta; class Magnoliopsida; order Poales; family Poaceae; genus Zea; species Zea mays. The sequence continues at coordinate 8,595,235 of NC_050100.1, forward strand.
ACTCTTCTTTGGTCTCACGGCGCACTGGCTAATATCGCCAGGTTCAAGATAGCAGTGCACTGTGCACATCCTTCAAAGAGCAGAATTCATATCCACTGACTGGATTAATATAGTACTACATAGATAAAAAGAATCAGAGGCCAAAAGAGCTAGCTCACTGGAAAATAAACAAAGCAATGTGATTGCGGCTAGTGGTGGTGACTTGAAGTTAGAAGGGATAAGAACAAAGAATGGATTGCATGCTAAATGCAAAAAAGGAACTATCCAAGGGCCATATGCAACAGGTAGAAGCCTTGCGAAAATACCATCACACCTTGCGAAAAAATATTCATTATTCAGTAACAAGGTAAACCGAAACATGAATATAGCCAAGCATACCATATGAATAGTGCCACAGGGAACTTAGAGTGATCAGACATTGACTGGTAGATGTTTGGAAATACTGAATGCCCAGAGTAGAAAAATCCATAAATACCAATGGTAAAGGGCATGCCACTCCAGTTTACTACCTTCCCAGTTAAATGGAAGCCTGTACCATCAGTAGCACCAACTAAACCAACGGACAGGAATACAAGAAGAGTTGCCATCACACCACTCGCTGCATGCATAATAATTAGTTAAAACCATGCAGAGTCACTTGATCCTTATTTTAGTAATACTAATAATAATGTGCAAAAAAACAAATTATTAACAGTCAGATCTGAAAGGTACGAGAGTACTCGAAGATCTCGCGACCATACTGTTGGTAAGACTAAAATAGCAGTTAACACTCCAAGAAAATGTTTCTTTGGAGACGACATCTTTGGACTACAGATGTATTGGGCAACCAATAAGGTAATCTACCATCAGCTTCGTTCCCCTGTAGTGGCACCAAAACTGAAAATCCCAAATTGATTTTATATCGATGACACACCTGACACCTGTTGTAAATAGAATATACTTGGGCTCAAATTATTTTAGCTTTAGGACATCATTTATGGCCTCAATCACCTGATAAAAAACAGCAGCCCCCTCTGATTTAAAAGCATGCCAGTGCAAAAGACATTTGTAAATGATACGTGCTGCAATATGTTTGCCATCCTTATATGCTAAACAACAGCAAAATGCAGGCTCTCGTCAACAATGACAATAGGAAAAGCGATGCAGGAAGAAATAAAATTGACAGCTTGAACATGCCAGCGTTGTCGCCAATGTCTGAATAGTTCATTCGTCTAGGCTTTCAACTTGCGGGTGTTGGTGGTGGAAATACTCACACTGTTACAGATAGAGCAGCTGATTATGATCCACATCTACCCACAAACTGCGAAAAAAGAAGGGACGAACTGAACGGATAAAATACACAAAACAGAACAGGTAATTTCCAATAAAACATCCATTCCCATGTGCAAGAAAATTCATTGACTAAATTTCTTTGGCTTGACACATAAGAAATATCGTCTTTCCATGGTTTTTGCCATCTGCTAGAAACAAAGAAAAGCTACCACTCACTGAAAGTCTGAAACCAAATTCAGATCACAACTAAAGGACCGTCTCAAGGTTATGCTACCTGGACATAGAACATACCATGCGACTTGCTTCTGTGGGATATAAACATAATCTATGTCATGACCAGAAATCAGATGACACTAAGTTTCTCAACTATAATCAATTGACGATATCACTTCATCACCGATTCCAACACTCTTGTACCCATACTATAAGTACTACATTCCTAGTATCATGCAGACATAATATGAGTTTAATAACATCCTTTTTAATGTATAGTTCATATATATGCTGGACCTGACATTGTCATTCAATACTAATTCACAAAGTACAATTCAGTTTGTTATGTATTTTATCCAAACAAGATGATATCTCAAATGGTCATAGAATGGAATTGCTGGTAATATTAAGTAAAAGTGATCAAAATAGCAAACCTGAATATTTCTTTCCTCCATTAGAATCTCATTCGCCTTCTCAAACAAAACCCTTGTACCACATAAATTGCAGTGGATCGAAGCCTCCAATTCATTACTACAAATCATCACAATCTTGAACTGAAGAGGAGGGTTAACGGACTGTTAGAAACATCCATTCCCATCCAGTATTTCCATTCGGTACAGTAAATAATCGTAATACTCAACTGAAGCCAAATAATTAGCTGTCTATCAGAAACATGCTCCCATCCAATGTACTGCTTTCCTAGTGATAAGGCGAACAGAACAGCCGCTACAAGTATTTAGTTTTCAATTTCAGTTCGACATTATGCACATGCATATACCTGTTAAGATGTTTAAAATTCAAGTTATATCATGGCGATATGTAAATCAATGAAGTATTGATGTAGAAATCAAATAAATGAGGCAATGCAGCTTTACTGAAACTGGAATTTTAGACCAACGTGCTGACTACTGAACAAGAAAAAATGAACTGTATGAATAAATCATGCTACAAAAGTTGTGATGTCCAGGAGCCCCGTGTTCTTGTCTGACAGGTCCTCGAAGACTTCCTTGCAGATCCTTTCAACGTCAGACTTGCCTGCAAAGTGAACTCATTGTTAGGATGGACAAACTCGATGTGACGATATTCCATTTCTCATGAGCAGATCACAGAAGAGAAATGAAAAGGTTGCAGAAATGGCGATAGCTAGACATGTGTGTGCAAGGCAGGGAGACATGGTTTACCACGTGCTCTATCCCACGCGTGGCCAAAGAAGTTAGACTTCTTGGACGAGGACGAGGACATTGCCGTGAGCATGACCGTGTAGGCATGGGAGTCGTGGGCCACACTGGAGGAAAGAGCGTGTAGTGCCACTGGCCACCACTCACCAGCGAGGCGACAGGCATGGTCCGCGAGACAACGTTCCTGCTAGGCATTTCGCCGAGCACCTGCAGCACCAGCTCAAGGCGGCTGGTCTTGGCGTACGCATCCAAAAGTGTCATGGAGATGAACAAAGACGACAGGGAGGAGGGTGTTGCTAGCTCGCGAGGGCGAGGGCGCCGTGGAGCTTGAGGAAGATGAGGCGTCATGGAGCTCATGAGTCATGACTGAGAAGTATGCACGCTCGCTCCCGGCGCTCGCGAGTCTGCTCGTGGAGTTCCGCGACACAACCCACCTTGTCGCGTTCGGGCCAACCAGTTCAGGACGACCTCCTTCGCCACCGCACGCGACATTGCCGTGTCCGCGCGGTGCCTCTTCATGCCCATGAACCTCCACATGCTCTCGCTCGTCGTCCACCTCTCCGAGCTGGCTGCCTCCTTGCCCGGCGAGTTCAGAGACCTGGCCGAGCCGGTGCGTCTACCCGGCTGTGTGCCCATCCTAGGGCCCGACATCGTCTCGTCGCTCCAGGACCGGTTCGACCCATCGTACGTGGTGATGCTGCACCTCGTCGTGCGCTGCCGCGAAGCCGCCGAAGCCATCCTCATCAACTCCTTCGACGCTATCAAGCCTGAGGCCGTCGAGGTTCTGCGCCATCCAGCAAAGTCCGGCGGCCACCAGTGTACCCTATCGACCCAGATCCTTCAGGCCGAGCCCAACGACGGCGGCAGCGTCGATGTCGATTTCCTCCAACGCGAAGAAGCGGAGCGTCGGGAGCGCGGTGACGGCGGCAAAGAGGTGTCGTGGGGGAGGAAGAAGTGGGGCGGGGGCGACCTCCTCGCAGCCGCGGGATGGGAGATCTGGTGGCAGAGGCGGATCCATAGGGGGGGCAAAGTAGGTCATGGCCCCCCTCAATTTTGTACACCCTTTTATGTATATGATTATTTAGTATTAAGTGTAGAAAAAAAATCAAAGTTTTAGATAGTATAGAGTCTTGTTCTAAATCTCTAAAACTAATAGCTAGTTGCTAAAATTAGTCGAGAGGTTTAGAATGGATCAACTAATTGTTAGTTATATTCCTCAAATAAATATTAGTTGTTAGATGCCACAACCCAGCTAAAACCAGTTAACAGTTAGTTATAAAGGTTTAGAACATGACATAAAACAACCATGTTATGAGCCTGCTCGTCTGATCCTCTCGGTCTAGTCCTTGCATCTACCTGTCTAACTCTAATCTTTTCGACACCACCTAAACCAGTCTGCTCGTTGTCCTGTTTTCGCCGCCGACCCATTCCCGATGCGACGCCACCCGACTTCGCCCCTTCCTGCCGCCTTCGTCCCTTGTTTTGTTTTTACATGACGTCAATCCGCTCGACAAGCTAGATCTCGCTCGTCGCAACGATATGACTTGTCCCATGCGGTTGACGGACATGGCGAACTAGAAAATCATGTCTCTCATGTGGTCTTTTTGGCCCCCCCTGAATTTTCGTCCTGCGTCCGCCACTGTCTGGTGGTGACTTGCAAGTGGAGCTACAGAGAGAGGGAGTGCGAGAGCGAGAGCGATGAGATGGTGGATGATGAGGACAGCAATGACGTACTCCACAGCCGCCTTGGACTCCTGGATCTAGAGGAGGCATTGCTCCTCCTTGGAGTCGACGCAGGTGCCTCCGCCTCGACCGCCGCACGAGCACACGCCAAGCCAATTGGAGAGGGAGTGCGAGGGCGCGGGATGGCGGATCTGCTCGATCTCAAGACTTGGCGGGCGCGGCGGACGGGATTGACGACGGGGCGGGGCAGGAGATCGCGCGGCGGTCCAGGGGCGCTGTGCCGCTGTCGGCGCGGGAGTGGGGACGCACGGGCGGGGGCACGGTGGACGCCCACGTTACCTCCTTATAGAGTAGTAGAGATTCTTTTATACCACTAGCTAATTGGCAAGAGCGCAAGTATGTTTTCCCAAGGAAAGGAAAAACATAGCAGAAAACTAGTGACTACATAGAAGCTGAGGGCAACCTACCAAAAAATAACTGAAAGGATTTTCTGGCGCTTCCTTAGAGCAGAACCATAGACTTTGTCATTGGATTCTGTACCAGGACTCTTTCTCTTCACTACAACCTTAACAGGTCTCCTCCTGAGACCATATAATGACTCTGAAAAGGAACCATCTGAAAAGAAAAAAATCAGAACGATAAAATAAAAAATTAGGGATATCAAAGAACAAGCCAACCATTTGTTGAGTCAAGCTTGTCGATTTAAAGATTAGTGAACTCGCTTGTTTGTTTTGTTGTTTGTCGTATATCCTGTATTTTTTTCTTTTCATCTTCTGTGTGCATGTGCATCAGTTAATATAGTCTAGAAGATATGATTCTGTTTACCATAAAATTTAGAAACCAAAGAATAAAGGACCTAACTCAATCCCAAAAGGAAGCCATAGATAGATTTATATATTATAAAATACAATCACAAGTCTTATCAAATCGTCAGGTTTGCTGTTCTATTTAGTAAGGCCCTACTATAGAGTTTGACACAGGACGTGATGTCAGAACAGCCATGTACGAGGCAGATAAGGACATACGATGAAAGCATAAACATAAAGAAAGATGGTTGGCTCTATTGAAATTGAAATACCACTATACTGATGCATGGGATTTCCTTTTCTCTGACACATTTGAGAAATGTTCATTTCCTAGTAATCCATACCCAAGGGGACTTGCTAAAGAAACAAGTAGAAGAAAACTCAAGTTGTAATACATTATTCCATTCCTTTCCTGCATGCCCAGTTATGTTACAAGTGTCCTAAACAAGTCAGCCTTTTTATGATGGAAGAGTCAATAACAAACCTGTTGTCCGTAGGCTATGGGACTCAAGGACACCCATTAACAAAGCAAAAAATTCGTCTTCATAATCCAAAACTATGTGTAGTAATGGTCTTCTTAGCGCAAAAACCTGCAAATAGAAGTTGATCATAATCGGTATAAGGGCCAAATGACATACATGGATGTTGAACAACAAATAAATCGGAGAAGAGAGAACATGATCAATAAGAAAGGGGGCGGGGAGAAGGCCGCGGTGGCGGCCGGGGCAGGCTCCACGGGGGCGGGGCGCGGTCGGGGGCAGGACGGTGGGCGCGGCCGGGAGCGGAGCCGGCCGTGCGTGGGAGAAGGGCGCGCGGGAGAGGCGTGAGACAGAGAGATTCTATGAAAGGTGAGAGAAAAGGGAGAAGAGATAAGGTTGAGGGCGATAAAAATTAAAAAAAATCCTAGAGTAAAGTCGTAGGAAGTTAGGTAACTTCCTAGAGTTTGTACTTGGCCTCTAGGAAGTTAAGTAACTTACTACAACCGGCCGTAGAAAGTTAGATTTTCGTTTGACCGATCAACAGATGAAACCTAACTTTCTAGAGGAGGCCGTAGGAAGTTAGCTGCCCAGCTAACTTCCTAGAGCCAGCCGTAGAAAGTTAGATTTTCGTTTGACTGGTCAACAGCTGAATCCTAACTTCCTAGAGGAGGTCGTAGGAAGTTAACTGAGCAGCTAACTTTCTAGAGCCAGTCGTAGGAAGTTAGCTATTCTATTGGCTTGTGAACGGATGAAACCTAACTTCCTAAAGGAGGCCGTAGGAAGTTAGGTTTTCGGTTGACTGGTCAATAGCTCAAACCTAACTTTCTAGAGGAGGTCGTAGGAAGTTAACTGGGCAGCTAACTTTGTAGAGCCAGCCGTAGGAAGTTAGCTATTCTATTGGCTTGTGAACAGATGAAACCTAACTTCATAGAGGAGGTCGTAGGAAGTTAGTTAAGTTCCTATGGTTTTTTAACTTCCGACAGCTTTTATAAAAAACCATAGGAAGTTATGTTTATTTCCTAGAGGTACCAGTTGCCTCTCGGAAGTTATTTATTTTTTACGGTTTGTTATAAAAGTTGTAGGAAGTTAAAAAACCGTAGGAAGTGTATGATTTTGGTGTAGTGTCTTTTTATTGTTTCTTCACGTATAAAATGAGTTTTAATATCAAAATTTATGATATGATAGATAACATTATGAGTTATATTAGAATATATATATATATATTGGTCACTCGTTCTCGATTGCTTCGGTTCTTCAGAGAGAATTACAATGAAGGTGTCGGAGAGAGAATTACACAACGATTGTCCAATCGCAAAAAGGTACTTTATGCATGTTTATCTATTTATAGAGAAGCATACAGATTCGTACGAAATTACACTTATGCCCTTAAGAATTACACACACGATTTACAAATGGTACATGGATAATATTGTCTTCTGCCTTCATTGTTCGTGATGACACCTTCTCCTTACACCACCTTCCCATTTTTGTTATGACGAAGCTACCTTCGTTAATATTCTATCGTTCTACACCGAAGATAGTCTGATTCCGAAGCTCCTGCAATACTTGACAAATATACTGATGACCAACGGTTAGTCCGTGTTTTTGAGTACCTTCGGAAGACGAAGGCTCCAACATTTTCTGCCTCTATTTTGATAGTTTAGGAAATTTATTAATACTAAATAACAGTAGAGATAACAATATCATCCAAAATATAATAATGGCAAACCCATGATATATTTTAAAAACATAGATAACGTTGTCCTCTATCACCCCACAAAATTCGAAACTAAATCACAATTTGTCATAAAAAAGAAAAATCCTTTTAGGTGTAAACTAGACCAAATGTTAATTTAGGGGGCTATTTGGACATAAACAAACTTGGAGGGAGTAATTTGAACTTTTCCCTAGAGATAATACCATATCCGTTAAATATATCATCACAATTTATACATATAGAACTAACTATCAAGTTTTTTAACCATCTAGTGTAACACAAACATTACATCAATACTTCTCTCAACGATAGGCTATATCATCAGGTTCCTTAAAACCTGAAGCATTTCCAAGCCCTCCTCGCACTTCCCGGCCTTGCAGCCTCTCTGCCTGTGACGCGTGGCTATACAGAAACACTCGCTCGATTCACCAGCTGAAGCGCAGTACATATATCTTATTGCGTGAGTGAGTCTCCGTGCTTCGCGGTCATTTTCTTGACTCCGCGGACTGACGTGTCACGCGTGTCCCTGCCAGCACTGGCGCTACGCGCTCCGTTTCGTGTCTTTGCCGGCAGACGCGTGCCCCCACGGCCCCACCCCTCAAACAACGCTTCCCCTATCGCGTCCTGCTCCACAAACAGGTCAGCCTCGCCATCGCCCATTGGTCCATCTTCCACATAGCTGCTTCACCTCATTGCCTCGCTCCACGCATCCGCGAGTCCTTCCCATGGACGCCACTTCCCACTGCCGTGATGCCCCCAGATCTGACCTAGGCCCACCTGCAGTTGCCTCCGCTGAGGATTTGGAGCCGCGCGCCCTGCCTGTCCCCCGCCAAATCCGCCGGAGCACTGTCTTCACAGCGAAGGCACGTCGTGGTGGTGGTACCGCGACATGGGCGTCAGAGCAATCCTTGTCTAGGCGACCGTAGAAGGTTAGTACCGATGGCTACTTTTTTAATCTTCCCCTCCTCTTCCTCCTCTCTGCTTGGCGTTGCAACCCCCGCTTCAAAAGCAACACAGATGGCGGCGGCTACGACAATGGCGCAGAAGCACCGCGGCTTGCGCTGCAACCGGAACCCTTTTCTCAGCCACGTTCACCGCCTCCGCCCGAGGACGACAATGACGAGGTTTGGGTTTGTTTGCAGCTTCACGCGGGTCTCTTGGGGTTGGGTGCGTTGGAAGGTTGTCGATTTCTTAATTCGTGGCACCAATTTTTTGGGGTTATTTCTCCCGCTCTGGTAGAAGGCGAGGGCTCCTCCATTTGGTCGGTCCTAGGCTGATTTTTTTACAAAACTTTTAATTTTTCCTTTCTAGGCTAAATGCTGATGAGCTTTACAAGAGAGTCCTACAGGAGATTACACCATCCGTGAGTCAGGATACAATTTTCTAGGGGGGGACGTGTTGTTTATTTGTTCTCTGTAACATTTTCTCTAAGTTAGTTCTTTGTTTGCTTAGATTGCTTACAGAAGTTCATATCCGTACGTATCATGTGGACCACAAGCAAGCATTCCGTCAACAAACAAGCGCTTTTGGTTAGTGTTCCTGCCTGCTATGTCATGTGGACCACAAGCAAGCATTCCGTCAACAAACAGAAGCACTTTTGGTTAGTGTTCCTGCTTGCTATACGACCCTTTTTCAAAAATTACGCTTGATTCATTTCAAGTAGATTGTTTTCCTCTTAGCCTGCTTTAGCAATTATATTTTGTTAGGGATATCATCAATCTCTCAAGTTTGTCTTCTCTCAGCAGAAATATGCAAGCCCTAGAAATAAAATGTGGCAACTTTTTTCTGAGTAAACATGGAAGAACCAAGGTAAACCATACTTTTTTGCATTTACTGATACCTTTCATTAGTCTGCATTTGTGGCTTCAGTAATAGTTTTCAAATGCACTTGGCATCCCATTGAACGTTGCATTTATGGACATAAACATGAGCAATGCTGAAATTGCGAAAGTAAAGTGCTTTGACTTGTACACGTCTCTAAACCAGTTTGTCCAATTTAGCATGAATCTGTCATAATAGCATCGCTCAAAGCCTCCACTTGAGATTTTTTGTGAGAGTCATGTGAAAGTCGCCTAGAGGAGGGTGAATAGGGTGAATCTGAAATTTACAAACTTAAGCACAACTACAAGCCGAGGTTAGTGTTAGAAATATAAATGAGTCCGAAAGAGAGCGCGAAAACAAATCACAAGCGAATAAGGCGGATGACACAGTGATTTGTTTTACCGAGGTTCGGTTCTTGCAAACTGAAAGTCGCATAGAGGGGGGTGAATAGGGCGAAACTGAAATTTATAAACTTAATCACAACTACAAGCTGGGTTAGCGTTAGAAATAGAAACGAGTCCGAGAGAGAGGGTGCAAAACAAATCGTAAGCAAATGAAGAGTGTGACACGCGGATTTGTTTTACCGAGGTTCAGTTCTTGCAAACCTACTCCCCGTTGAGGCGGTCACAAAGACCGGGTCTCTTTCAACCCTTTCCCTCTCTCAAACGGTCCCACGGACCGAGTGAGCTTTTCTTCTCAATCACTTGGAACACAAAGTTCTCACAAGGATCACCACACGATTGGTGTCTCTTGCCTCAATTACAAGTGAGTTTGATCTCAAGAAAGAATGAGAAAGAAAGTAATCCAAGCGCAAGAGCTCAAAAGAACACAACAAATCACTCTCACTTAACACTAAAGCTTTTGTGGAATTGGGAGAGGATTTGATCACTTGGGTGTGTCTTGTATTGAATGCCTAGCTCTTGTAAGTGGTTGGAAGGTGGAAAACTTGGATGACTTGAATGTGGGGTGGTTGGGGGTATTTATAGCCCCAACCACCAAACTAGCCGTTTGGTTGAGGCTGCTGTCGCATGGCGCACCGGACGGTCCGGTGCGCCAGCCACGTCACCAGGCCGTTGGGTTCCGACCGTTGGAGCTCTGACGTGTGGGCCCGCCTGGCTGTACGGTGGTGCACCGGACAAGTCCTGTGGACTGTCCGGTGTGCCACCCGCGCGTGCTCTGCTCCTCTGCGCGCGCTGGCGCGCATTTAATGCGTTGCAAACGACCATTGGCGCGAAGTAGTCGTTGCTCCGCTGGCTCACCGGACAGTTGAGAGCACCTAGAGGGGGGGGGGTGAATAGGTGATCCTGTAAAAACTTAAACTTATAGCCACAAAACTTGATTAGGCGTTAGCACAGTTTATGCCAAGTGGCTAGAGAGGAGTCAAAACACAATAACCACAAGAATCCAATCACAGAGATGACACAGTGGTTATCCCGTGGTTCGGCCAAGTACAAAACTTGCCTACTCCACGTTGTGGCATCCCAACGGACGAGAGTTGCACTCAACTCCTCTCAAGTGATCCAATGATCAACTTGAATACCACAGTGTTCTTGCTTTTCTTTTCTCAATCCCGTTTGCGAGGAATCTCCACAACTTGGAGCCTCTCGCCCTTACAAAAGATGTTCACAGAGAATCACAGAGCAAGGGAGGGATTAGCAACTCACACACGACACAAAGATCACAGCGAATACGCACACACAAGACCCAGACTTGAGCTCAAAAGACTAGCACACTAGAACGGAGCTCAAATCACTAGAATGTCAAACAAGTGCGCGAGATTGATGTGTGAGTGATCAAGAGTGCTCAAGGAATGCTTGGTGTACTCCTCCATGCGCCTAGGGGTCCCTTTTATAGCCCCAAGGCAGCTAGGAGCCGTTGAGAGCAGATCTGGAAGGCCATTCTTGCCTTCTGTCGTCGGGTGCACTGGACAGTCCGGTGCACACCGGACACTGTCCGGTGCCCGATTCCTTTCCTTAAATGGCGAAGCCGACCGTTGCCGACCGTTGCAGATCTGGCGCACCGGATAGTCCGGTGCACACCGGACAGTCCGGTGCTTCCTTCCGACCGTTGGCTCGGCCACGTGTCGCGCGCCGATCGCGCGGCCGACCGTTGGCCCGGCCGACCGTTGGCTCACCGGACAGTCCGGTGCACACCGGACAGTCCGGTGAATTTTAGCCGAAGTCGCCGGAGAAAAAACCCGAGAGCGGCTGGTTTGCGCTGCACTGGTCTGGCGCACCGGACACTGTCCGGTGCACACCGGACAGTCCGGTGCCCCAGCCCGAAGCAGCCTTTGGCTATACACAGCCACTCTCCACTTCTTTTCTTTTCTTCTTTCTCCTGTTTCTAACACTTAGACAAGATGTTAGTACACAAAACTAATGTACTAAGGCTTAGAAACATACCTTTACTTGTGATTTACACTTTGTTCATCCATGAGCATATTTTCACATTTAAGCCCTTGTGTTTGCACTCAATCACCAAAATACTTAGAAATGGCCCAAGGGCACATTTCCCTTTCAATCTCCCCCTTTTTGGTGATTTATGCCAACACAACATAAAGCAACTAGAACAAGTGCAAAATCACTTCAAATAAAAACTGACTTTGAGTTTTATTCAATTTTGGCATATATGGATCATCCTTTGCCACCACTTGGTTTGTTTTTGCAAATCAATTTTAAATCTCTATCTCTAAGTCAAACACACATGTTGAAGTATAAAGAGAGTCATTCCACAAGAGATTGATCAAAGATTTCAAAAACTCCCCCTATTTCCCATAATCAACACTTCTCCCCACAAGAAGCCAACTTTTGACAAGAGACGCAATAAAAGAGTTTTGCTAAAAACAAAAAACTCTATTCTACTGTTTTCAAAATCTCTCAAGTGGTAGCTGATCCATTTATCACTTTGGCCTTTATTTTCTCCCCCTTTGGCATCAAGCACCAAAACGGGATTAATCTTGGCCTTTTAACCCCATTGCCTCACCAAAGTCTTCAAGTAAGAGCAAATGGCAATAAGATTTCATGAGATGAACTTGGAATTAGTTACCCTCTCATCGGAGTGCAGTGGAAGTCTTTCATGGTCCAAGTCCACCTCTTCCCTTTCAATCCTCCTTCGAGACTAAATTATCAAACTCAAGCACATGGTTAGTCTCAAAGGGTCAAGTTGTAACACATCTCCCCCTAAACATGTGCATCACTTTGCAACGGACTTGTGAGGTCCAGGGAGTGTTTGTACAACTTGAGCACCACAATAAGCAACAAAATGCAGAATGAACCTGATCAAATGCATAAACACATGTATGCTACAATTCAATCCAAGTTCCGCGAATCTAAGACATTTAGCTCACTACGCAACCTGCAAAAGGTCTTCTCATCTAGAGGCTTAGTGAAGATATCGGCTAGCTGGTTCTCGGTGCTAACATGAAACACTTCGATATCTCCCTTTTGCTGGTGGTCTCTCAAAAAGTGATGCCGGATGTCTATGTGCTTTGTGCGGCTGTGCTCAACAGGATTCTCCGCCATGCGGATAGCACTCTCATTGTCACATAGGAGTGGGACTTTGCTCAGATTGTAGCCAAAGTCCCGGAGGGTTTGCCTCATCCAAAGTAGTTGCGCGCAACACTGACCTGCGGCAACGTACTCGGCCTCAGCGGTGGATAGGGCAACGGATGTTTGTTTCTTAGAGTTCCATGACACCAGGGACCTTCCTAAGAATTGGCACGTCCCCGATGTACTCTTCCTATCGACCTTACATCCAGCATAGTCGGAGTCTGAGTATCCAACTAAGTCAAAGGTAGACCCCTTTGGATACCAGAGCCCGAAGCAAGGCGTAGCAACCAAATATCTAAGAATTCGCTTCACCGCCACTAAGTGACACTCCTTAGGATCGGATTGAAATCTAGCACACATGCATACGCTAAGCATAATATCCGGTCTACTAGCACATAAGTAAAGCAAAGAACCTATCATTGACCGGTATGCTTTTTGATCAATGGACTTACCTCCTTTGTTGAGGTCGGTGTGTCCGTCGGTTCCCATCGGAGTCTTTGCGGGCTTGGCGTCTTTCATCCCAAACCGCTTTAGCAGATCTTGCGTGTACTTCGTTTGGGAGATGAAGGTGCCGTCCTTGAGTTGCTTCACTTGGAACCCAAGGAAGTATTTCAACTCGCCCATCATCGACATCTCGAATTTCTGCATCATCACCCTGCTAAACTCTTCACAAGACTTTTGGTTAGTAGAACCAAATATTATGTCATCGACATAAATTTGGCACACAAACAAATCACCATCACATGTCTTTGTAAAAAGAGTTGGATCGGCCTTCCCAACCTTGAAAGCATTAGCAATTAAGAAATCTCTAAGGCATTCATACCATGCTCTTGGGGCTTGCTTAAGTCCATAGAGCGCCTTAGAGAGCTTACACACGTGGTCGGGGTACCGTTCATCCTCGAAGCCAGGGGGTTGCTCTACGTATACCTCCTCCTTGATCGGCCCGTTGAGGAAAGCGCTCTTCACATCCATTTGGTACAACCTGAAAGAATGGTGAGCGGCATATGCTAGCAAGATTCGAATTGACTCTAGCCTAGCCACAGGAGCAAAAGTCTCCTCGAAATCCAAACCTGCGACTTGGGCATAACCTTTTGCCACAAGTCGAGCCTTGTTTCTCGTCACCACCCCGTGCTCGTCCTGTTTGTTGCGGAACACCCACTTGGTTCCCACAACATTTTGCTTCGGACGAGGCACCAGCGTCCAAACTTCATTGCGCTTGAAGTTGTTTAACTCCTCTTGCATGGCCAACACCCAGTCCGGATCTAGCAAGGCATCTTCTACCCTGAAAGGCTCAATAGAAGAGATAAAAGAGTAATGCTCACAAAAATTAACTAATCGAGATCGAGTAGTTACTCCCTTGCTAATGTCACCTAGAATTTGGTCGACGGGATGATCCCTTTGAATCATCGCTCGAACTTGGGTTGGAGGTGCCGGTTGCGCTTCTTCCTCCGTCACATGATCATCTTGTGCTCCCCCTTGATCATCTGCCTCCTGTTGATGAACCTGTTCATCGTCTTGAGTTGGGGGTTGCACCATTGTTGAGGAAGATGATTGATCGCGTTCACCTTGTTCCTGTGGCCGCACTTCTCCAATCGCCATGGTTCGTATAGCAGCCGTCGGAACATCTTCTTCATCTACATCATCACAATCAACAACTTGCTCTCTTGGAGAGCCATTAGTCTCATCAAATATAATGTCGCTAGAGACTTCAACCAAACCCGATGATTTGTTGAAGACTCTATACGCCTTTGTATTTGAGTCATAACCTAATAAAAACCCTTCTACAGCTTTGGGAGCAAACTTAGAATTTCTACCCTTCTTCACTAGAATGTAGCATTTACTCCCAAATACACGAAAGTACGATACATTGGGTTTGTTACCGGTTAGTAGCTCATACGACGTCTTCTTGAGCAGGCGATGAAGGTAGACCCTGTTGATGGCGTGGCAAGCAGTGTTAACGGCTTCCGTCCAAAAGCACTTGGGGGTCTTGAACTCTCCTAGCATCGTCCTCGCCATGTCGATGAGCGTCCTGTTCTTTCTCTCTACCACACCATTTTGCTGTGGTGTGTAGGGAGCGGAGAACTCGTGCTTGATCCCTTCTTCTTCAAGGAACTCCTCCACTTGAAGGTTCTTGAACTCGGACCCGTTGTCGCTCCTTATCTTTTTCACTTTGAGCTCAAACTCATTTTGAGCCCTCCTGAGGAAGCGCTTGAGGATCCCTTGGGTTTCAGACTTATCCTGCAAAAAGAACACCCAAGTGAAGTGGGAAAAGTCATCAACAATAACTAGACCATACTTACTTCCCCCTATGCTTAGATAGGCGACGGGTCCGAAGAGGTCCATATGCAGCAGCTCCAGGGGTCTTGAAGTGGTCATCACATTCTTGCTGTGATGCGCTCCTCCCACCTGTTTCCCTGCTTGACAAGCTGCACAAGGTCTATCTTTTTCGAAATGAACATTGGTTAGACCTATCACATGTTCTCCCTTTAGAAGCTTGTGAAGGTTCTTCATCCCCACATGTGCTAAGCGGCGATGCCACAGCCAGCCCATGCAAGTCTTAGCCATTAAGCATGCATCTAGACCGGTCTCTTCTTTTGCAAAATCAACTAAATAAAGTTTGCCGTCTAATACACCCTTAAAAGCTAGTGAACCATCACATCTTCTAAAGACAGACACATCTGTATTTGTAAACAGACAGTTATATCCCATATTGCACAATTGACTAACAGATAGTAAATTATATCCTAGTGACTCTACTAAAAACACATTAGAGATAGAGTGCTCATTAGAAATTGCAATTTTACCTAACCCTTTTACCTTGCCTTGATTCCCATCACCGAATATGATTGAATCTTGGGAATCCTTATTCTTGACGTAGGAGGTGAACATCTTCTTCTCCCCCGTCATATGGTTTGTGCATCCGCTATCAATAATCCAGCTTGAACCCCCGGATGCATAAACCTGCAAGGCAAATTTAGGCTTGGGTCTTAGGTACCCAACTCATGTTGGGTCCTACAAGGTTAGTGCAAATATCCTTAGGGACCCAAATGCAAGTTTTGTCTCCCTTGCATTTTGCCCCTAACTTCCTAGCAACAATTTTCTTATCCTTTCTACAAATAGCAAAGGAAGCATTTAAAGCATAATAAATTGTGGAAGGTTCATTCACTACTTTCCTAGGAGCATGAATAGCATTCTTTCTAGACACATGATGAATAGCATTTCTCCTAGACATATTTCTACCATGCATATAGGAAGAACTAGAAGCAAACATGGCATGAGAGTCAAAATCATCAAAAGCATTATAACTCCTATAAGCATTTCTAGTTTGTCTCCTATCATAATACATAAACGCATGGTTCTTTTGCACATTACTAGCCATAGGGGCCTTCCCTTTCTCCTTGGCGGGAATGGGAGCCTTATGGCTTGTTAAGTTCTTAGCTTCTCTCTTGAAGCCAAGTCCATCCTTAATTGAGGGGTGTCTACCAATTGTGTAGGCATCCCTTGCAAATTTTAGCTTATCGAAATCATTCTTGCTAGTCTTAAGTTGAGTATTAAGACTAGCCAGTTCATCATTAAGCTTGGAAATTGAAACTAGGTGTTCACTACAAGCATTAATGTCAAAATCTTTACACCTAGTACAAATTTCAACATGTTCTACACAAGAATTGGATTTATTTGCTACTTCTAATTTAGCATTTAAATCATTGTTGACACCTTTCAAAGTAGAAATGGTTTCATGACAAGTAGATAGTTCAAAAGAAAGCATTTCATTTCTTTTAACTTCTAAAGCATAGGATTTTTGTGCCTCAACAAATTTATCATGCTCTTCATACAACAAATCCTCTTGCTTTTCTAAAAGTATATTCTTTTCATTCAAGGCATCAATTAATTCATTAATTTTGTCTATCTTAGATCTATCTAAGCCCTTGAACAAACATGAATAATCTACTTCATCCTCATCACTAGATTCGTCCTCACTTGAAGAAGCATAGGTAGAGTTGCGAGTACATACCTTCTTCTCCCTTGCCATAAGGCATGTGTGACGCTCGTTGGGGAAGAGGGTTGATTTGTTGAAGGCGGTGGCGGCGAGTCCTTCATTGTCGGAGTCGGACGAGGAGCAATCCGAGTCCCACTCTTTGCCTAGATGCGCCTCGCCCTTTGCCTTCTTGTAATGCTTCTTCTTTTCCCTCTTGTTTCCCTTTTCCTGGTCACTATCATTATCGGGACAGTTAGCAATAAAATGACCAAGCTTACCGCATTTGAAGCATGATCGCTTCCCCTTGGTCTTAGTCTTGCTCGGCTGTCCATTGCGACCCTTTAGCACCGTCTTGAATCTCTTGATAATGAGGACCATTTCTTCTTCATTAAGACCGGCCGCCTCAATTTGCGCCACCTTGCTGGGTAGCGCCTCCTTGTTCCCTGTGGCTTTAAGAGCAAAAGGTTGCGGCTCGTTGATCGGTCCATTCAAGGCGTCGTCCACATACCTTGCCTCCTTGATCATCATTCGCCCGCTGACGAATTTTCCTAGGACTTCTTCGGGCGACATTTTGGTGTACCTGGGATTCTCACGAATATTATTCACCAAATGAGGATCAAGAACGGTAAAGGACCTGAGCATTAGTCGGACGACGTCGTGGTCCGTCCATCGCGTGCTTCCGTAGCTCCTTATTTTGTTGATAAGGGTCTTGAGCCGGTTGTATGTCTGAGTTGGCTCCTCGCCCCTTATCATCGCAAACCGTCCAAGCTCGCCCTCCACCAACTCCATTTTGGTGAGCAAGGTAGCGTCATTTCCCTCATGAGAGATCTTGAGGGTATCCCAGATTTGCTTGGCGTTATCCAAGCCACTCACTTTATTATATTCATCCCTGCACAATGAGGCTAGAAGAACAGTAGTAGCTTGTGCATTCTTATGGATTTGCTCATTAATGAATATAGGACTATCCGAACTATTAAAGTGCATTCCACTATCTACAATCTCCCATATGCTAGGATGGAGAGAGAATAGGTGACTACGCATTTTGTGGCTCCAAAATCCGTAGTCCTCCCTATTAAAGTGTGGGGGCTTGCCGAGTGGAATGGAAAGCAAATGTGAATTTGAACTTTGCGGAATACGAGAGTAGTCAAAAGAAAAGTTAGAATTAACCGGTTTCCTTTGTTTGTCGTGGTCGTCGTCTTTTTGGGAAGAAGAGGACTCATCGCTGTCGTAGTAGACGATCTCCTTGATGCGTCTTGTCTTCTTCTTCTTCCCATCTCTTCGCTTGTGGCCCGAGCCCGAGTCATTGGACTTGTCATCCCTTGGCTCGTTGACGAAGGACTCCTTCTCCTTGTCGTTGATCACAATTCCCTTCCCCTTAGGATCCATCTCTTCGGACGGTTAGTCCCTTTCTTGAAGAGAACGGCTCTGATACCAATTGAGAGCACCTAGAGGGGGGGGTGAATAGGTGATCCTGTAAAAACTTAAACTTATAGCCACAAAACTTGATTAGGCGTTAGCACAGTTTATGCCAAGTGGCTAGAGAGGAGTCAAAACACAATAACCACAAGAATCCAATCACAGAGATGACACAGTGGTTATCCCGTGGTTCGGCCAAGTACAAAACTTGCCTACTCCACGTTGTGGCGTCCCAACGGACGAGAGTTGCACTCAACTCCTCTCAAGTGATCCAATGATCAACTTGAATACCACAGTGTTCTTGCTTTTCTTTTCTCAATCCCGTTTGCGAGGAATCTCCACAACTTGGAGCCTCTCGCCCTTACAAAAGATGTTCACAGAGAATCACAGAGCAAGGGAGGGATTAGCAACTCACACACGACACAAAGATCACAGCGAATACGCACACACAAGACCCAGACTTGAGCTCAAAAGACTAGCACACTAGAACGGAGCTCAAATCACTAGAATGTCAAACAAGTGCGCGAGATTGATGTGTGAGTGATCAAGAGTGCTCAAGGAATGCTTGGTGTACTCCTCCATGCGCCTAGGGGTCCCTTTTATAGCCCCAAGGCAGCTAGGAGCCGTTGAGAGCAGATCTGGAAGGCCATTCTTGCCTTCTGTCGTCGGGCGCACCGGACAGTCCGGTGCACACCGGACACTGTCCGGTGCCCGATTCCTTTCCTTAAATGGCGAAGCCGACCGTTGCCGACCGTTGCAGATCTGGCGCACCGGACAGTCCGGTGCACACCGGACAGTCCGGTGCTTCCTTCCGACCGTTGGCTCGGCCACGTGTCGCGCGCCGATCGCGCGGCCGACCGTTGGCCCGGCCGACCGTTGGCTCACCGGACAGTCCGGTGCACACCGGACAGTCCGGTGAATTTTAGCCGAAGTCGCCGGAGAAAAAACCCGAGAGCGGCTGGTTTGCGCTGCACTGGTCTGGCGCACCGGACACTGTCCGGTGCACACCGGACAGTCCGGTGCCCCAGCCCGAAGCAGCCTTTGGCTGTACACAGCCACTCTCCACTTCTTTTCTTTTCTTCTTTCTCCTGTTTCTAACACTTAGACAAGATGTTAGTACACAAAACTAATGTACTAAGGCTTAGAAACATACCTTTACTTGTGATTTACACTTTGTTCATCCATGAGCATATTTTCACATTTAAGCCCTTGTGTTTGCACTCAATCACCAAAATACTTAGAAATGGCCCAAGGGCACATTTCCCTTTCAACAGTCCGGTGTGCACCGGACATGTCCGGTGAATTATAGCGGAGCAGAAATCCGAAGCTGGGGAGTTCAGAGTTGCTCTCCTCTGGAGGACCGGACACTGTCCGGTGGTGCACCGGACAGTCCGGTGAATTATAGCGAAGCGCCTCTGAAAATTTCCGAATGTGCGAAGTTGGGCTTGGAGTCCCCTAGTGCACCGGACAGTCCGGTGCGCCAGACCAGGGCTGCCTTCGGTTACCCCTTGCTCTTTCTGTTGAACCCATTTCTTGGTCTTTTTATTGGCTAAGTGTGAACCTTTGGCACATGTATAACTCATAGACTAGAGCAAATTAGTTAGTCCAATTATTTGTGTTGGGCAACTCAACCACCAAAATTAATTAGGAAATAGGTGTAAGCCTAATTCCCTTTCAATCTCCCCCTTTTTGGTGATTGATGCCAACACAAACCAAAGCAAATATAGAAGTGCATGTTTGAACTAGTTTGCATAATATAAGTGCAAAGGTTGCTTGAAATTGAGCCAATATAAATACTTATAAGATATGCATGGATTGTTTCTTTAATTTCAACATTTTGGACCACGCTTGCACCACTTGTTTTGTTTTTGCAAATTCTTTTGTAAATCCTTTTGCAATATAGTCAAAGGTAAATGAATAAGATTTTGAGAAGCATTTTCAAGATTTGAATTTTTCTCCCCCTATTTCAAATGCTTTTTCCTTTGACTAAACAATACTCCCCCTTGATAAATTCCTCCTCTTAGTGTTCAAGAGGGTTTTAAGATATTGATTTTGAAAATACTACTCTCTCCCCTTTTTGATCACAATGAGATACCAATTTGAAAAATCATACCAATTGAAAAACTCTTTTTAAAATAAGGTGGTGGTGCGGTCCTTTTGCTTTGGGCTCATGCTCTCTCCACCTTTGGCATAAATCGCCAAAACGGAATCATTAGAGCCCTTTTCCTAACTACTTTCTCCTTTTTGGCAAATAAAACATGAGTGAAGATTATACCAAAGTCGGAGAGATGCTCGGAGCGACGGCGAAGGGTGAGTTACGGAGTGGAAGCCTTTGTTTTCGCCGAAGACTCCAATTCCCTTTCAATACGCCTACGACTTGGTTTGTAATATACTTGAAAACACATCAGTCATAGCACATGAAAGAGATATGATCAAAGGTATATTTATGAGTTATGTATGCAAGACATCAAAAGAAATTCCTAGAATCAAGAATATTTAGCTCATGCCTAAGTTTGTTAAAAGTTTGTTCATCAAGTGGCTTGGTAAAGATTTCGGCTAATTGATCTTTAGTATTAATGTATGCAATCTCGATATCTCCCTTTTGTTGGTGATCCCTTAGAAAATGATACCGAATGGCTATGTGTTTAGTGCGGCTATGCTCAGCGGGATTATCCGCCATGCGGATTGCACTCTCATTATCACATAGAAGAGGAACTTTGGTTAATTTGTAACTGTAGTCCCTAAGGGTTTGCCTCATCCAAAGTAATTGCGCTCAACAATGGCCTGCGGCAATGTACTCGGCTTCGGCGGTAGAAAGAGCTACGGAATTTTGCTTCTTTGAAGCCCAAGACACCAAGGACCTTCCCAAGAACTGGCAAGTCCCCGATGTGCTCTTTCTATTAATTTTACACCCCGCCCAATCGGCATCGGAATAACCAATCAAATCAAATGTGGATCCCCTAGGATACCAAAGCCCAAACTTAGGAGTATAAACTAAATATCTCAAGATTCGTTTTACGGCCGTAAGGTGAGCTTCCTTAGGGTCGGCTTGGAATCTTGCACACATGCATACGGAAAGCATAATATCCGGTCGAGATGCACATAAATAGAGTAAGGAGCCTATCATCGACCGGTATACCTTTTGATCCACGGACTTACCTTCCGTGTCGAGGTCGAGATGTCCATTGGTTCCCATGGGTGTATTGATGGGTTTGGCATCCTTCATCCCAAACTTGCTTAGAATATCTTGAGTATACTTCGTTTGGCTTAGGAAGGTGCCCTCTTGGAGTTGCTTCACTTGAAATCCTAAGAAGTACTTCAACTCCCCCATCATTGACATCTCGAATTTTTGTGTCATGATCCTACTAAACTCTTCACATGTAGATTCGTTAGTAGACCCAAATATAATATCATCAACATAAATTTGGCATACAAACAAATCATTTTTAAGTGTTTTGGTAAAGAGTGTAGGATCGACCTTTCCGACTTTGAATCCATTAGTGATAAGAAAATCTCTAAGGCATTCATACCATGCTCTTGGGGCTTGCTTGAGCCCATAAAGCGCCTTAGAGAGTTTATAAACATGGTTAGGGTACTCACTATCTTCAAAGCCGGGAGGTTGCTCAACATAGACCTCTTCCTTGATTGGTCCATTGAGGAAGGCACTCTTCACGTCCATTTGATAAAGCTTGAAGCTATGGTAAGTAGCATAGGCCAATAATATACGAATTGACTCAAGCCTAGCTACGGGTGCATAGGTTTCACCGAAATCCAAACCTTCGACTTGGGAGTATCCCTTGGCTACAAGTCGGGCTTTGTTCCTTGTCACCACACCATGCTCATCTTGCTTGTTGCGGAAGACCCACTTGGTTCCTACAACATTTTGATTAGGACGTGGAACCAAATGCCATACCTCGTTCCTAGTGAAGTTGTTGAGCTCCTCTTGCATCGCCACCACCCAATCCGAGTCTTGAAG
This sequence comes from Zea mays, assembly GCF_902167145.1. Classification (NCBI taxonomy): domain Eukaryota; kingdom Viridiplantae; phylum Streptophyta; class Magnoliopsida; order Poales; family Poaceae; genus Zea; species Zea mays. The sequence continues at coordinate 8,617,320 of NC_050100.1, forward strand.
TGCTTCCTCTACCCTTTGTGGCTCAATAGAGGAAACAAAAGAGTAATGCTCACAAAAATGTGCAACACGAGATCTAGTGGTTACCCCCTTATGAATGTCGCCGAGGATGGTGTCGATGGGGTGATCTCGTTCGATTGCTTGGTGGACTCTTGGGTGTGGCGGTCTTGGTTCTTCATCCTCCTTGTCTTGATCATTTGCATCTCCCCCTTGATCATTGCCGTCATCTTGAGGTGGCTCATTTGCTTGATCTTCTCCTTTATCAACTCGAGCCTCATCCTCATTTTGAGTTGGTGGAGATGCTTGCGTGGAGGAGGATGGTTGATCTTGTGCATTTGGAGGCTCTTCGGATTCCTTAGGACACACATCCCCAATGGACATGTTCCTTAGAGCGATGCACGGGGCCTCTTCATCACCTATCTCATCAAGATCAACTTGCTCTACTTGAGAGCCGTTAGTCTCATCAAACACAACGTCACAAGAAACCTCAACTTGTCCAGTGGACTTGTTGAAGACTCTATATGCCCTTGTGTTTGAATCATATCCTAGTAAAAAGCCTTCTACAGTCTTAGGAGCAAATTTTGATTTTCTTCCTCTTTTAACAAGAATAAAGCATTTGCTACCAAAGACTCTAAAATATGAAATATTGGGCCTTTACCGGTTAGGAGTTCATATGATGTCTTCTTGAGGATTCGGTGTAGATATAACCGGTTGATGGCGTAGCAAGCGGTGTTGACCGCCTCGGCCCAAAACTGATCCGAAGTCTTGTACTCATCAAGCATGGTTCTTGCCATGTCCAATAGAGTTCTATTCTTCCTCTCCACTACACCATTTTGTTGTGGCGTGTAGGGAGAAGAGAACTCATGCTTGATCCCCTCCTCCTCAAGGAAGCCTTCAATTTGAGAGTTCTTGAACTCCGTCCCATTATCGCTTCTAATCTTCTTGGTCCTTAAGCCGAACTCGTTTTGAGCTCGTCTCAAGAATCCCTTTAAGGTCTCTTGGGTATGAGATTTTTCCTACAAAAAGAACACCCAAGTGAAGCGAGAATAATCATCCACAATAACTAGACAGTACTTACTCCCTGAAAGGGAAATAGGCTTTAAACCTTTTCCTAAATGATTTTGGTGATTGAATGTCCAACACAAACAATTGGACTAATTAGTTTGCTCTAGATTATATGTTCTACAGGTGCCAAAGATTCAACATAAAACCAATAAAAAGAACAAGACAAGAGTCAAAAGAAAGGAGCAAAAAGAAACCGAAGTGCTCCCTGGTCGGGCGCACCGGACTGTCCGGTGTGCCACCGGACAGTGTCCGGTGCACCACCGGACAGTGTCCGGTGCACCAGGGAAGATTACCTTCAAACTCTTCGCCTTCGGGTTTCTCAGGCGCAGCCCACTATAATTCACCGGACTGTCCGGTGCTCCACCGGACAGTGTCCGGTGCTCCAACGGAACGAGGCCTCAGGAACTCGGCAGCCTCGGGATTTCACGAAGACTGCTCCGCTATAATTCACCGGACATGTCCAGTGTGCACCGGACTGTCCGGTGCAACCTCGGAGCAACGGCTACTTCGCGCCAACGGTCGACTCTGACAGTAAACAGTGCAGAACAGTACACGCGGCAGAAGTCAGAGCAGAGGATCAGAGAGGCACCGGACTGTCCGGTGTGCACCGGACTGTCCGGTGCCACATGAGGACAAAGCCTCCAACGGTCGACCAGCTCCAATCTCAACGGCTAGGATGACGTGGCTGGCGCACCGGACATGTCCGGTGTGCACCGGACTGTCCGGTGCGCCCATCGCCAGCAGCTTCTCCAACGGCTACAAAATTTGATGGTGGCTATAAATACCACCCCAACCGGCCACTTCAAGCTGTGGGAGTCCAAGCAACATTCCAAGTCATCTAGTTGACATACTCAAGCCCTCCCAACCACCTATATTCATTGATCCATCCTATACACAAGATTTAGTCCACTACAACCAACACAAGTGCCACAAAAGAGAGAGCAAGCAATTGAGAGCTACTCAATTGAGTTTAGCCCTAGCGCCTTGTGAGATTCATTGAGAGATAGTGTGTGCTACATCTTTGTGTTCATTTGCGCGTGGAGTTTTTGACTCCCATTCGAACTTCCTCCAAAGTGTTGGAGGCTTGTAAAAGCTAGCAAGAGACACCAAAGATTGTGGTGGTCCTTGTGGGATCGAGAGTGATCCTTGAGAAGAAGAAGAGCTCGCTGATCCTTGTGTGATCGGGAGAGAGGGAAAGGGTTGAAAAAGACCCGTCCTTAAGTGGACTCCTCAACGGGGACTAGGCCTTCGAGGGCCGAACCTCGGTAAAACAAATCACCCGTGTTCATTGTGCTTTTGCTTGTGATTTGTTTGCTTTCCCTTACTCTAAGTTCTCTTGCACTATTCTTTGCCCATATCATTTGGTGTTGCTTCAAGTTAAAATCTCATTTAAGTGAAGCAACACTCCGCAAGAAAAGAACTTGAGTTAGTGCTCTTTTTCATCTAAGCTTTCTTGCTTTGTTATCATAGAATCATTAGTTGTATTGATTTATCACTTCCGCTTTATTTGAAAACTATACTCTTTACTAGCAAGAACTTAGTTTTTATACTCCGATAATTGTTCATCTTGTTCTAACCACTAATCAAAGGATCTAGTTGGGGGATAAAGTTTTAATTTTCAGGTTTCGCCTATCCCCCCCCCTCTAGGCGACTTTCACTCCCGCCGATGCTTATGTAAGCTATCGGGCCGAACAGGTCCATGTGTAGGAGCTCTAGTGGCCTGTCAGTAGTCATGATGTTCTTGTGTGGATGATGAACACCAACTTGCTTCCCTGCTTGGCATGCGCTACAAATCTTGTCTTTCTCAAAATGAACATTTGTTAATCCTAAAATGTGCTCTCCCTTTAGAAGCTTATGAAGATTCTTCATCCCAACATGGGCCAGTCGGCGGTGCGAGAGCCAACCCATGTTAGTCTTAGCAATTAAGCAAGTGTAGAGTTCAGCTCTATCAAAATCTACCAAGTATAGCTGACCCTCTAACACTCCCTTAAATGCAACTGAATCATCACTTCTTCTAAAGACAGTGACACCTACATCAGTAAATAGACAGTTGTAGCCCATTTGACATAATTGAGAAACAGAAAGCAAATTGTAATCTAAAGAGTCTACAAGGAAAACATTGGAAATGGAATGGTCAGGTGAAATAGCAATTTTACCCAATCCTTTGACCAAACCTTGATTTCCATCCCCGAATGTGATAGCTCGTCGGGGTTCTTGGTTTCTCTCGTAGGAGGAGAACATCTTCTTCTCCCATGTCATGTGGTTTGTGCACCCGCTATCGATGATCCAACTTGAGCCCCCAGATGCATAAACCTACAAAACAAGTTTAGTTCTTGACTTTAGGTACCCAAATGGTTTTAGGTCCTTTGGCATTAGACACAAGAACTTTGGGTACCCAAACACAAGTCTTTGACCCCTTGTGCTTGCCCCCAACATACTTGGCAACTACCTTGCCGGATTTGTTAGTTAAGACATATGATGCATCAAAAGTTTTAAATGAAATGTCATGATCATTTGATGCACTAGGAGTTTTCTTCTTAGGCAACTTAGCATGGGTTGGTTGCCTAGAACTAGATGTCTCACCCTTATACATAAAAGCATGGTTAGGGCCAGAGTGAGACTTCCTAGAATGAATTCTCCTAATTTTGCTCTCAGGGTAACCGGCAGGGTACAAAATGTAACCCTCGTTATCCTGAGGCATGGGAGCCTTGCCCTTAACAAAATTAGACAATTTCTTAGGAGGGACATTAAGTTTGACATTGTCCCCCTTTTGGAAGCCAATGCCATCCTTAATGCCATGGCGTCTCCCACTATAAAGCATACTACGAGCAAATTTAAATTTTTCATTTTCAAGTTCATGCTCGGCAATTTTAGCATCTAATTTTGCTATATGATCATTTTGTTGTTTAATTAAAGCCATGTGATCATGAATAGCATCAATGTTAACATCTCTACATCTAGTGCAAATAGTAGTGTGTTCAACGGTAGATGTAGAGGGTTTGCAAAAATTAAGTTCAACAATCTTAGCATGCAATATATCATTTTTATCCCTAAGATCGGAAATTGTAATATTGCAAACATCAAGTTCTTTAGCCTTAGCAAGCAAATTTTCATTTTCATTCCTAAGGCTAGCAAGAGTAATGTTTAATTCTTCAATCGTAGCAAGCAAATTATCATTATCATTTCTAAGATTGGGAATTGAAACATCACAAACATTTGAATCAACCTTAGCTAACAAATTAGCATTCTCATTTCTAAGGTTGTCTACAGTCTCATGGCAAGTGCTTAGCTCACTAGATAGTTTTTCACATTTTTCTACTTCTAGAGTGTAAGCATTTTTAACTTTAACATGTTTATTGTTTTCTTTAATAAGGAAGTCCTCTTGGGAGTCCAAGAGATCATCCTTCTCATGGATAGCACTAATTAATTCATTTGATTTTTTTTGTTGCATGTTTAAGTTGGCAAAAAGAGTACGCAAATTATCTTCCTCATCACTAGCATTATCATCGCTAGAGGACTCATATCAAGTGGAGGATTTGGATTTAACCTTCTTCTTTTTGCCGTCCTTTGCCATGAGGCACTTGTGGCCGACGTTGGGGAAGAGAAGACCTTTGTTGATGGCGATGTTGGCGTCGTCCTCGTCGGAGGAGGAGTCGGAGGAGCTCTCGTCCGAGTCCCACTCGCGGCATACATGGGCGTCACCACCTTTCTTCTTGTAGTATTTCTTCTTCTCATTTCTTCTCCCCTTCTTGTCGTAGCCCCTGTCACTGTCACTAGAAATAGGGCATTTTGCTATAAAGTGACCGGGCTTACCACACTTGTAGCAAACCTTCTTGGAGTGGGGCCTGTAATCTTTCCCCCTCCTTTGCTTGAGGATTTGGCGGAAGCTCTTGATGACGAGCGCCATTTCCTCATTGTCGAGCTTTGAGGCGTCGATTGGTTGTCTACTTGATGTAGACTCCTCCTTCTTCTCCTCCGTTGCCTTGAATGCAACCGGTTGTGCTTCGGATGTGGAGGGATCATCTAGCTCGTTGATTTTCTTTGAGCCCTTGATCATATACTCAAAGCTCACAAAATTCCCGATTACTTCCTCGGGAGTCATTAGTGTATATCTAGGATTACCACGAATTAATTGAACTTGAGTTGGGTTAAGGAAAATGAGTGATCTAAGAATAACCTTAACCATCTCGTGGTCATCCCACTTTTTGCTCCCGAGGTTGCGTACTTGGTTTACCAAGGTTTTAAGCCGGTTGTACATGTCTTGTGGCTCTTCTCCTTTGCGAAGCCGGAAGCGACCGAGCTCCCCCTCGATCGTCTCCCGCTTGGTGATTTTGGTTAGTTCATCTCCCTCGTGCGCGGTCTTGAGCACGTCCCAAACTTCCTTGGCGCTCTTTAATCCTTGCACCTTATTATACTCCTCTCGACTTAGAGAGGCGAGGAGTATAGTTGTGGCTTGGGAATTGAAGTGCTCGATTTGGGCCACTTCGTCCTCATCATAACCCTCATCCCCTACGGATGGTACCTATACACCAAACTCAACGACATCCCATATATTTTTGTGGAGTGAGGTTAGATGAAATCGCATTAAATCACTCCACCTTGCATAATCTTCACCATCAAAAGTTGGTGGTTTGCCTAATGAGACGGAAAGTAAAGGTGTATGTTTAGGAATGCGAGGATAGCGTAAGGGGATCTTACTAAACTTCTTGCGCTCATGGCGCTTCGAAGTTATGGAGGGCGCGTCGGAGCCGGAGGTAGAAGGTGATGAAGTATCGGTCTCGTAGTAGACCACCTTCCTCATCTTCTTTTTCTTGTCGCCACTCCGATGCGACTTGTGGGAGGAGGCTTTCTTCTCCTTCCCCTTCCCCTTGTTGCGGGACTCTTCCGTGTAGCCTTCTCGTGGCTTGTAGTGGGCTTTTCGTCGGTTTACATCTCCTTCTTGGCGTGATCTCCCGACATCACTTCGAGCGGTTAGGCTCTAATGAAGCACCGGGCTCTGATACCAATTGAAAGTCGCCTAGAGGGGGGTGAATAGGGCGAAACTGAAATTTACAAACTTAATCACAACTACAAGCCGAGTTAGCGTTAGAAATAGAAACGAGTCAGAGAGAGAGGGTGCAAAACAAATCGTAAGCGAATGAAGAGTGTGACACGCGGATTTGTTTTACCGAGGTTCGGTTCTTGCAAACCTACTCCCCGTTGAGGCGGTCACAAAGACCGGGTCTCTTTCAACCCTTTCCCTCTCTCAAACGGTCCCACGGACCGAGTGAGCTTTTCTTCTCAATCACTTGGAACACAAAGTTCCCACAAGGATCACCACACGATTGGTGTCTCTTGCCTCAATTACAAGTGAGTTTGATCTCAAGAAAGAATGAGAAAGAAAGTAATCCAAGCGCAAGAGCTCAAAAGAACACAACAAATCACTCTCACTTAACACTAAAGCTTTTGTGGAATTGGGAGAGGATTTGATCACTTGGGTGTGTCTTGTATTGAATGCCTAGCTCTTGTAAGTGGTTGGAAGGTGGAAAACTTGGATGACTTGAATGTGGGGTGGTTAGGGGTATTTATAGCCCCAACCACCAAACTAGCCGTTTGGTGGAGGCTGTTGTCGCATGGCGCACCGGACACTGTCCGGTGCGCCAGCCACGTCACCAGGCCGTTGGGTTCCGACCGTTGGAGCTCTGACGTGTGGGCCCGCCTGGCTGTCCGGTGGTGCACCGGACAAGTCCTGTGGACTGTCCGGTGTGCCACCCGCGCGTGCTCTGCTCCTCTGCGCGCGCTCGCGCGCATTTAATGCGTTGCAGAATATCGTTGGCGCGAAGTAGCCGTTGCTCCGCTGGCTCACCGGATAGTCCGGTGTGCACCGGACATGTCTGGTGAATTATAGCGGAGCGGAAATCCGAAGCTGGCGAGTTTAGAGTTGCTCTCCTCTGGAGCACCGGACACTGTCCGGTGGTGCACCGGACAGTCCGGTGAATTATAGCGAAGCGCCTCTGAAAATTTTCGAAGGTGCGAAGTTGGGCTTGGAGTCCCCTGGTGCACCGGACACTGTTCGGTGGCACACCGGACAGTCCGGTGCGCCAGACCATGGCTGCCTTCGGTTATCCCTTGCTCTTTCTGTTGAACCCATTTCTTGGTCTTTTTATTGGCTAAGTGTGAACCTTTGGCACCTGTATAACTCATAGACTAGAGCAAATTAGTTAGTCCAATTATTTGTGTTGGGCAACTCAACCACCAAAATTAATTAGGAAATAGGTGTAAGCCTAATTCCCTTTCACAAACCTACTCCCTGTTGAGGTGGTCACAAAGACCGGGTCTCTTTCAACCCTTTCCCTCTCTCAAACGGTCACCTAGACCGAGTGAGCCTTTCTCTTCAATCAAATGGGACACTAAGTCCTCTACAAGGACCACCACAACTTGGTGTCTCTTGTTTTGATCACAAGTGAATTGAGCACAAGAAATAATGAAGGAGAAAAGCAATCCAAGCGCAAGAGCTCAAATGAACACAAGTGTCTCTCTCACTAGTCACTATTTGATTGGAATGATCTTTGGACTTGGGAGAGGATTTGATCTCTTTGATTGTATCTTGTATTGAATGCTATAGCTCTTGTATGGTGTTTGAAGGCTGAAAACTTGGATGCAATGAATGGTGGGTGGTTGGGGGTATTTATAGCCCCAACCACCAAAGTGACCGTTGGTGGAGGCTTCTGTCGCATGGCGCACCGGACACTGTCCGGTGCGCCAGCCACGTCACCCGGTCGTTGGATTCTGATCGTTGGAGCTTCTGACATCTGGGCCACCGGACAGTCCGGTGGTGCACCGAACAGTCCCTGTTCACTGTCCGGTGCGCCTTCTGGCGCTGCTCTAACTTCTACGCGCGCAGGCGCGCACTGTAGCGCATTAACTGCTCGTTGCAGACGACCGTTGGTGCTGTGTAGCCGTTACTCCGCTGGCACACCGGACAGTCCGGTGAATTATAGCGGAGTGGCTCCCAAAATTCCCAAAGGTGGCAAGTTTGGAGTTGGGTTCCCTGGTGCACCGGACACTGTCCAGTGGCACACCGGACAGTCCGGTGCGCCTGACCATGGCACACTTCGGTTGACTTTTGCTCTCTATGTTTGAACCCTTTCTTGGTCTTTTTATTGGTTTGTTGTGAACCTTTGACACCTGTAAAACTTATAATCTAGAGCAAACTAGTTAGTCCAATTATTTGTGTTGGGCAATTCAACCACCAAAACTAATTGGGAAAAGGTGTAAGCCTATTTCCCTTTCAATCTCCCCCTTTTTGGTGATTGATGCCAACACAAACCAAAGCAAATATATAAGTGTGTAATTGAACTAGTTTGCATAATGTAAGTGCAAAGGTTACTTAGAATTGAACCATTATATATTCTCATAAGATATGCATGGATGCTTTCTTCATATTAAAATTTTGGACCACGCTTGCACCACTTGTTTTGTTTTTGCAAGTTCTTTTGTAAATTCTTTTCAAAGTCCGTTTCCAAATAGTCAAAGGTAAATGAATAGGATTTTGAGAAGCATTTTCAAGATTTGAAATTTTCTCCCCCTGTTTCAAATGCTTTTCCTTTGACTAAACAAAACTCCCCCTTGATAAAATCCTCCTCTTAGTGTTCAAGAGAGTTTTAGATATTAATTTTGAAAGGGGTTATACCAATTTGAAAATTCTATCAATATAAGATACTAATTTGAAAACACTTCTTTAAATACAAATTGAAGGACTAAATTTTTGAAATTGGTGGTGGTGCGGTCCTTTTGCTTTGGGCTAATACTTTCTCCCCCTTTGGCATGAATCGCCAAAAACGGATACTTGTGAGTGAAATATAAGCCCTTTTTAACTACTTTCTCCCCCTATGGTAAATAACATATGAGTGAAGATTATACAAAAAATGGAGAGCGGTGTGGAGCGACGGCGAAGGATGAATGATTCGATGGAGTGGAGTGGAAGCCTTGTCTTCGCCGAAGTATAGCTGAACCTCTAACACTCCCTTAAATTTTACTGAATCATCACTTCTTCTAAAGACAGTAACACCTATATCCGTAAAAAGACAGTTGTAACCCATTTTACATAATTGTGAAACTGAAAGCAAGTTATAATCTAAAGAGTCTACAAGAAAAACATTGGAAATAGAATGGTCAGGTGATATAGCAATTTTACCCAATCCTTTGACCAAACCTTGATTTCTATCCCCGAATGTGATAGCTCTTTGGGGATTTTGGTTTTTCTCGTAGGAGAACATTTTCTTCTCCCCTGTCATGTGGTTTGTGCACCCGCTATCGATGATCCAACTTGAGCCCCCGGATGCATAAACCTACAAAACAATTTTAGGCCTTGTTCTTAGGTACCCAAACGGTCTTGGGTCCTTTCACATTAGAAACAAGCACCTTGGGTACCCAAACACAAGTCTTGGAGCCCTTGTGTTTGCCCCCAACATATTTGGCAACTACTTTACCTGATTTGTTAGTGAGCACATAGGAAGCATCAAAAGTCTTAAATGAAATGTTATGATCATTTGATGCAATAGGAGTTTTCTTCTTAGGCAATTTAGCACAGGTTGATTGCCTAGAACTAGATGCCTCACTCTTATACATAAAAGCATGATTAGGGCCAGAGTGAGACTTCCTAGAGTGAATTCTCCTAATTTTGTGTTCGGGATAACCGGCAGGTTATAAAATGTAACCCTCGTTATCCTGAACCATGGGAGCTTTGCCCTTAACAAATTTAGACAATCTTTTAGGAGGGGCATTAAGCTTGACATTGTCTCCCTGATGGAAGCCAATGCCATCCTTAATGCCAAAGCGTCTCCCTCTATAGAGCATGCTTCTAGCAAATTTAAATTTTTCATTTTCTAAGTCATGCTCATTAATTTTAGCACTAAGTTGAGCTTTATGATCATTTTGTTTCTTAATTAAAGCTAAGTGATCATGAATAACATCAACATTAATGTCTCTACATCTAGTGCAAATGGATACATGACTAATGGTAGATGTAGACGGTTTGCAAGAATTTAATTCAACAATCTTAGCATGTAAAATAGCATTCTCATCCCTAAGATTGGAAATAGAAGCATTGCAAACATTTAACTCTTTAGCCTTAGCAATTATTTTTTCATTCTCAATCATAAGGCTAGCAAGAGATTCATTCAACATGTCAATCTTAGCAATTAAACTATCATTATCATTTCTAAGATCAACAATTGAATCATCACAAACATTGATTTCTCAACCTTAGCAATTAATTTGGCATTTTCATTTCTAAGGTTGGAGATAACATCATGGCAAGTGCTTAGCTCACTAGATAATTTTTCACATTTTTCTACCTCTAGAGCATAAGCATTTTTAACCTTAACATGCCTTTTGTTTTCTTTAATTAGGAAGTCCTCTTGAGTATCCAAGAGTTCATCCTTCTCATGAATAACACTAATTAATTCATTCAATTTCTCTTTTTGTTGCATGTTAAGATTTGCAAAAAGAGTAAGCAAGTTTTCCTCATCATCACTAGAATTATCCTCATCACTAGAAGTTGCATACTTAGTGGAGGATCTTGATTTTACCTTCTTCTTGTCGTCCTTTGCCATGAGACACTTGTGGCCGACGTTGGGGAAGAGGAGGCCTTTGGTGACAGCGATGTTGGCGGCATCCTCATCGGAGGAGGAGTCAGTGGAGCTCACGTCGGAGTCCCACTCCCGGCAAACATGGGCATCGCCGCCCTTCTTCTTGTAATACCTCTTCTTTTCTCTCCTCTTTCCCTTCTTGTCGTTATCCCTGTCACTATCACTAGACAAAGGGCATTTAGCGATAAAATGACCGGGCTTACCACATTTGTAGCACACCTTCTTGGAACGGTACTTGTAATCTTTTCCCTTCCTTTGTTTGAGGATTTGGTGAAAGCTCTTGATGATGAGCGCCATCTCCTTGTTATCGAGCTTGGAGGCGTCAATGGGAAGTCTACTTGATGTAGACTCTTCCTTCTTCTCCTCCGTCGCCTTGAATGCGACCGGTTGCGCCTCGGGTGTGGAGGAAGCGCCTTGCTCGATGATTTTCTTGGAGCCTTTGATCATCAATTCAAAGCTCACAAATTTTCCTATTACTTCCTCAGGAGACATTAGTTTATATCTAGGATCACCACGAATTAATTAAACTTGAGTAGGGTTAAGAAATACAAGTGATCTTAGAATAACCTTGACCATTTCATTGTCATCCCACTTCGTGCTCCCGAGGTTGCGCACTTGGTTCACCAAGGTCTTTAGCCGGTTGTACATGGCTTAAGGGTCCTCGCCTTGGTTGAGCACGAACTGACCGAGCTCCCCCTCGATCGTCTCCCGCTTGGTGATTTTGGTCACCTCATCTCCTTCGTGCGCGGTTTTGAGCACGTCTGAAGCGTCCCGATCCTTTGGAACTCAAATATGATACAATTACTAGTCCCAGAAGGCTAGTAACCACATTCCTTACTTCAAATAGTATAGAGTCTGAGTAAATGTTATTACAATACCGGGGTACAAGCTCGAGAGTGAGCCGGAATTATAAAACGCAGTGGAAGATAAACTAGCCCAGGCCATAGGCAGAACTGGGTGAAGATACAACCCTCTCAATCAAGCATAGCAGAAAAGAAGTCTTCGGCTGCTGAAAAACATAAATAAATCTGGGTGAATACACTAGGTATTCCGCAAGCCCACCCGGCTCCCGTAAAGAGAAAGAGACCTATATCATACATGCTTCATATGGTGGAGTTGAAGTCACTCTTCTTTTTCTCAGAAAAGGCAGTACTTGTTGTTAGGGTTTTCCCGAAACAATAGAAATAACATCACCACTGAGCTTCCCGCTCCCGTGGCACCATTTTCTTTTCCAGAGACACACTTACACACACACACACACACATATTTCCCTGTTCCCAGTTGTTGTAGAAACACTAATTCTCATACCACACCAGACTCAACCATACCAGTGGACACGGACTATTCGAATAGGTTTAAACTCTGCATAGAGGGGTACACTTTACCCACTAGTACGGCTCTGCGATCTCATGGCCAATGAGATCCGAATCTGAATCTCTTTCCTTCCTCACACGTCCTAACCTTAACGGTTATACCAGAAGGAGCCAGGCCACCGCCATGTCCAAACCGGACAAAACATTCCCCCTCCTTATCCTCCCGGTGCTCCCCAGCCTTCATAACCCTAGGGTTGGACCGTACGAGTTCAGATCGAGTGACTGCCCACACAGCCTCGAGTGGTTGTACTTTTCATGAGTACAGGTAGTTAAGGATGACAAACCGGCCCTTATACGAGAGGACAATCCTTCTGCTCACGCCTAAACCAGCTGAGCCATCACCTTAGGCCATCCCCTAAACTAGGGAGTCCCTGATCATCCTACTCACCAGGTGATGAGGGTGAATACCCTTCATCGCACACTTTTTGGAAAACATCGTTGTTCACACCCTTTTCTTATCCTGTATCTTGTGATCAAAAGGTATTAGTTAATGCGGGCTATCTCATGCTCACCATGCAAATAGATTCCATCCCTTAATCCCGGCTTAGGTAGTGGTAGAGAGAAATAGGTAAATTATGCATCAAGGGAAGGATGGACTTGCCTTCGTCGAAGCTTTCCTGGCACAAAAGATTTATCTCGAAGGGGTCGGTTCATGTCCTTCTTTCGGAGCTATAAATTCTAGAGGATCGGATCCCTCTTCCGCTAACAAACACAGATAAGAACAATACATCAATCATGGTGACTTTAGTGGGGTGTGCCATTTCTTATATATTATTATTTTTGTGCCCTATAGTTTATTTAAACTATTTTTGGTGCATAAAATATCAGCATATAATTATATATATGAAAATGGAAAAAGAAATGGGAAAAGAAAAAGAGAAGGGAATTCCTGCTTAGTGGGCCGGGGGGAGATTTTGGCCCACCCGGGCGCGAGCGCGGCAGGCGGCCCAGCCGGCCCATCAGCGAGGGAGACGATGGGGGATGGCGCCGTGGCGCGGGCCCACACGTCAGCGAGGGGAGGGGGGTTAACGGCGCGGAGCAGCGACGGAGGGGGGGGGGGGGGGGAAGGTCGACCAGAGCTAGACCGCCGGTGAAATCCCGCGGCGGTTCTCCGCCGTGGGTCCGGTTCTGTGGCAGGGGAGCGGTGGCGAGGCACGGGCGGGGGTAGGGGATCACAGGGGTGGGGTCAATTTGACCGGCGGGGACCTAGGGTGGCCGGTTCACGGCGCGGTGGCGGGTGCTCGCGGCGGTGAGGTTGCCGGTAAGGCAGCCGAGCGCAATAGGAGGTGGGGAGAGGTGCCTTGCGATCGTGAGTGTGTGGCGGAGCTCAAACACCAAAACAATTCGACCGAAAGCTACTAGGGAGGAGAGAACAAAGCTCACCGGAGTGAAGGGGAAACGCGGCGGCGCTAGCTCAATTGGGCTTGGCGAAGAGTGGAGGAGATGACCGGGGCTGGTGTGGAGGAAACTGAGCTCGGGCGGTCCTTTTATAGGCGCCCGAGAGGGGGAAGGAAGGGAGGGGACGACGAGCGCCGACGAGCTTGCCATGATGGCGGGAATGGAGCAAACGACGACGAGATGGCTCGGGCAGGCGAGGGGTAAGGGGACGGCTCGGGTACAGTGGCGAGGTGGTCGCTGAGGCCGGTGCGAGCGTTAATGGCGAAGCGACGGGGCGTGAGGCAGTCGGCGGCGAACGCGCTAGTGATGGCATGGGCGGGACGATGGTCTTGACAGGTGGGCCCGGGCTGCAAGAGGGAGAGTGGCGCGAGAGGGAGAGGGGTGGAGCCGCTGACCGGTGGGGCCGGGTTGTCAGGCGCGGCGCCGGCGCGCGCAGCTGGGCCGCTTGGGTCGTGGGAGGAGAGGGGGGGAAGCGGGCACGGCGCGGTTTGGGCCGAAAACGGCCCAGCCGAGGGGGAAAGGGTTTTTCCTTTTTTTCTATTTTCTATTTCACTTCCATTTTCTATTTTTGTTTCTTTTTATTTCCTTTTCTTTTGAACCAACAATTTGCTAAATAATCTTAAGTGTTAAAAATAATCTATGTGAGGTGTTTCTAACAATCCAAGTGTATGCATATGATGAGATGACCTAAAGATGGAGTTTAGGGAGAAAATAGAAATAAGGGGGGGTTTGGAGATTAGGGTTCCAAACCTTGGGTTGAGATTTTGGGATGTTACAACGTCCCAAATCTCTTTGGCGCTCTTCAACCCTTGCACCTTGTTATACTCCTCTCTACTTAGAGAGGTGAGGAGTATAGTGGTGGCTTGGTAGTTGAAGTGCTCGATTTGGGCCACCTCGTCCTCATCGTAATCCTCATCCCCTACGGATGGTACCTGCGCTCCAAACTCAACAACATCCCATATACTTTTGTGGAGTGAGGTTAGGTGATATCTCATCATATCACTCCACCTAGAATAATCTTCACCGTCAAACGTCGGTGGTTTGCCTAATGGGACGGAAAGTAATGGAGTATGTCTAGGAATGCGAGGGTAGCGTAGGGGGATCTTACTATACTTCTTGCGCTCTTGGCGCTTAGAAGTGACGGACGCGGTGTCAGATCCCGATGTAGAGGGCGATGAAGAGTCGCTCTCGTAGTAGACCACTTTCTTCATTTTCTTCTTCTTCTCGCCACTCTTGTGTGTCCTAATGCGTGAAGGGGATCCCTCCTTTTTGTTGCCGGACTCCCTTGATGGAGCCTTCCCGTGGCTTGTGGCGGGCTTCTCACCGGTCACCATCTCCTTCTTGGCGTGATCTCCTGACATCACTTCGAGCGGTTAGCCTCTAATGAAGTACCATGCTCCGATACCAATTGAAAGTTGCCTAGAGGGGGGTGAATAGGGCGAATCTAAAATTTACAAACTTAAGCACAACTACAAGCCGGGGTTAGCGTTAGAAATATAAACGAGTCCGAAAGAGAGGGCGAAAACAAATCACAAGCGAATAAGGCGGATGACACAGTGATTTGTTTTACCGAGGTTCGGTTCTTGCAAATCTACTCCCCGTTGAGGTGGTCACAAAGACCGGGTCTCTTTCAACCCTTTCCCTCTCTCAAACGGTCACCTAGACCGAGTGAGCCTTTCTCTTCAATCAAATGGGACACTAAGTCCTCTACAAGGACCACCACAACTTGGCGTCTCTTGTTTTGATCACAAGTGAATTGAGCACAAGAAAGAATGAAGGAGAAAAGCAATCCAAGCGTAAGAGCTCAAATGAACACAAGTGTGTCTCTCACTAGTCACTATTTGATTGGAATGATCTTTGGACTTGGGAGAGGATTTGATCTCTTTGATTGTGTCTTGTATTGAATGTTATAGCTCTTGTATGGTGTTTGAAGGCTGAAAACTTGGATGCAATGAATGGTGGGTGGTTGGGGGTATTTATAGCCCCAACCACCAAAGTGACCGTTGGTGGAGGCTTCTGTCGCATGGCGCACCGGACGGTCCGGTGCGCCAGCCACGTCACCCGGCCGTTGGATTCTGACCGTTGGAGCTTCTGACATCTAGGCCACCGGACAGTCCGGTGGTGCACCGGACAGTCCCTGTTCACTGTCCGGTGCGCCTTCTGGCGCTGCTCTGACTTCTGCGCATGCAGGTGCGCACTGTAGCGCATTAACTGCTCGTTGCAGACGACCGTTGGCGCTGTGTAGCCGTTACTCCGCTAGCACACCAGATAGTCCAGTGAATTATAGCGGAGTGGCTCCCAGAATTCCCGAAGGTGGCGAGTTTGGAGTTGGGTTCCCTGGTGCACTGGACACTGTCCGGTGGCACACCAGACAGTCCGGTGCGCCTGACCAGGGCACACTTCGGTTGCCTTTTGCTCTCTATGTTTGAACCCTTTCTTGGTTTGTTGTGAACCTTTGGCACCTGTAAAACTTATAATCTAGAGCAAACTAGTTAGTCCAATTATTTGTGTTGGGCAATTCAACCACCAAAATTAATTGGGAAAAGGTGTAAGCTTATTTCCCTTTCATCATGTTTCTCTATTTTTACTATATTTTCCTATTTAATTATTGTTTACTTGGTTTTAGCTGAACAATTAATAAGAAGCCACACATATTATAGAGGAATTCCTGCCACCTTGGATTTTCTACAAATCCTTCGCATCCTTTTGTCGTACTTAATTGACTCATAAATTTTAGGAATCTTCAATAAATGTTCCACATTGATGTTACAGGTTACATGATGTCCATGTGATATGTGGTGATGTCAGTATTAAGTTCTTAACACAACTTCTTTTTATTTTTTTATTGCTACTCATTCATTTGATCTAAATACCACACCCAATTTGTTATATATTTGTCCAAACTTACTATTTTAAGAACAAAAGCTTACTCTTACAAAAGTAGTAAACCTGACTATTTATGTGGATATTTCGGCTTTCTTGATATCATGGGAGATGATTTGATCATTCGGTGTGTTTGATTCAAAGGGAAAGTACTATGGTCATGTTGTTGCCCGGGTTGGTACAATGGCTAAGGATCCTATAAGATTTTACAAACCATTTTGCTATTTTTGTCAAAGTGTAATACCCAATTTGTAAAAGAGCATATATAAAAGGGAAAAGTTATCTCCTTTAGGTATATGTGCACTTGGTATCTACTAATCATCACATATGAATAGCATATTTAAAGACAAGTAACTAATAAAAAGTTGTACCACTAAACTATGCATCATGCTGGATGTTTATTTTGTGTGCATTTTGTGACAACATAAAATAATTTGAAGAAGAAATATATCAACTTCCCAAAATAGAATTTAGAAGATAAAAGGAGGTTTTGGAATTTAGAAAGGAGAAAGGAATATTATGAAACACCAAAATAAATACATAAATAAATAAATTGACCCCAAATTGATGTATTCAAATAGAATAATTAATTTGAGCACAAATCTTGTGGAGAAATCTTAATTCAAGTTTTAGATTTGGAAAATAAAAAGGGAGAACAAAAACAGAAAATAAAAGGATAAAAGAAAAGGGGGGGGGGGATTGGCGTAATGGGCCCGATCCCACGTATGCGGCCCATCAGGGGGGGATTCTCGCGTGGCCCAGGTACCTAACGCCAGCCCAAGTCGCATCCGCGCCGACGGGTGGGGCCCTCCCGTCAGCGCTCCCTCTAACCGCGCCGTGCTCTCTCTGGCGTGTGGGCACGGGATGGCAGGCGTCTCTCCTAGCTCAAATCGGATGGTGATAGCGGCCGCAACCAGGCAACGAACTCCCGCGACCGCCGCGCGACACGCTGGTTTCTCGCCGGGTCGTTGCGGATCCTCGTGAATCTTGAGCTCGGACTCGCCCCGCCCCTATATAACCCGACCGCTCCAGCTCCCTTTTCCATCTCGTCGAGTACCCAGTCACCAATTGAATCGCTGGCGGAGGAGCACCGTCGCCGGCCTACGTCCTGGGTCATGCTCCGTTCTTGATTGGTGACTTGGGAGGGTCGTAGGGGCGTCCCAGTAGTGTCGTGGCCTCCCCACCCCAGAACTTGGACGGTCGCGTCGCAATTTCTCACCGGCGCCAGACCCCCCCATCGCGGATTCGTTCTCCACCGTGGGCAACTAGCTCTGCTGCGCGAAAACCGGTAAGGAGCCATCCATTGTGTTCGTCATCTCCTCCTCTACGCGTAGCGCTCGATTGATTGGAGATAAAGCATCGGGGTGCGGGATTAGCGGTCTCCCGGCGACGGTCTTTGCCGTGGCCCTGTGCAAACGCCGCCGCCTGGTTGCGGCGTGGGGAAGTGATGGCGCCGGGCGTTGATCTTGTAATCAACGGCTCCGATTGAACGATAGTGTGATGTGTCATGGGCCGTTTATCGCGGATCCGACCGCCAGCAGTGGATACCGATTCGAATATTAAAGTGATCTAATCGGGGCCGTCTAGTGTGGATCGGACGGATCATGGTGGCTGATACCCCTTCGACCTCGCGACATTTTACAAAATAAACCCCCTGGTTTCCAGTATTCAACCCGCCGTCCAGGGACCCTGTTCCCTGTGTCTCGGGATTCTTGCGCCAGAACCCCCTGCACTTTCCTGAAATTGAGGCCCAGTCCAGAACCCATTTAATTTGAATAAATGAAATAAAAAAATGGATTTTTAATATGAAAATAATTACTAAAACTTGATAAATTCATAGAAAATTCATACTTGCTCCAAATTAGTCCATTCCACTTTCTAAATTTTTATAATTTAATTCTCTATCACTTAGAGCCTCTGTTTTGTCATGAAAACAATTAGAAATTTAATCTCTCACTTAATCCATTTTAAACACATAAGACCTTTGAAAATTCATAACTTAAAATCCACAACTCCAAAATTAATAAATCTTTTTCCTGTGATCTTAATTTAATATGTAGAATATTAATATGTATTTTGCATATATGTTTGGTGTAATGTTAATTTTGCCTATACCATGTATGTTTGTATTGCTACGACTAGCAGTGAGGTCACGAGGATCTGAAGAATCATCCTGGTACCTGGAATCTCAAGACCCAGGCAAGTTGTGCCCTTGATCACTTCTTTTTACCCACTCATGTTCTAATTAATCATAATGATCTGCATAGGTTAATTTGATGGGACCCAATAGGTTACCCTAGTTTGTCTATCTTTATACCTTGTTTATCACTGAACTTTTTGGGTAGTACTTGCTAGTGCTTTATGTGGTTTTGGGTATGAAGATACATTATTCATGATCACACTTTTATTATCTGTTTATTATCACTGTTCATGATAAGATCATTATGTTAATTGGAACATGGAGAACCACCCGGGAAAACAGTGCTACCACAAGGGTTTAATGGGACGCCCTTGGCCGATTAATTAGGAAAGCTAGTGGAAGACTACCTTACCCGAAAGGGGCAAGGGCAGTAGGGGAGTGGTCAGTGTAGGGAGGCCCTCGGGAGGATTTTGCTGTGATGGCGGTCCTGCAAGGGATTCCTGGGAAGGCCCTCGGGAGGATTTTGCTGTGATGGCGGTCCTGCAAGGGATTCCTGGGGAGGCCCTCGGGAGGATTTTGCTGTGATGGCGGTCCTGCAAGGGATTCCTGCATTGGAGCTTCCTATAAACTGTAGCGGGTTTTCTGAAGCTAGTGGAACTTTGTAAAGGCCTCGTAGTGTTACCCTGCCTCGCCTCCTCGGTAGAGGTGTATGGGAAGTCGCGATCCCTTGGCAGATGGGTAACATGACTTGTGGGTAAAGATGCGCAACCTCTGCAGAGTGTAAAACTGGTATACTAGCCGTGCTCACGGTCATGAGCGGCTCGGACACTCACATGATTAATCTATGGAACTTAAATTCAATTTGTCATATGCATTGCATCGCAGGTGATGTTGTTACTTCTGTTCTACTATTTAATTGGGTTGGTATTTACTTATACTTAGTAATGGCTAATAAAATTTTGACCAACTTTAAAAGCAATGCTCAGCTTCAGCCATCCTCTTTGGTAAGCCTTACACTTCACGTGAGCTCCCACCTTTGGCGAGTTCATGCACATTATTCCCCACAACTTGTTGAGCGATGAACGTATGTGAGCTCACTCTTGCTGTCTCACACCCCCCCCCCCCCCACAGGTCAAGAACAGGTACCGCAGGATGAGGCGCTTGAAGGATGCTGCGTTGAGTTCGTGAGTGGTCTAGGTCGTCGTCTCCCAGTCAACTTTGGGTTGCTGGACCGTTGTCTCCTTATAATGTAATTATTTATTTTGTATAGAACTCCTGTTATATATAAAGATGTGACATTCGATCCTGTGCCACTTTACATCATATGTGTGAGACTTGGTCCCAGCATACCTGGTGTTTATGTTAGCGCCCGGGTTTTGGACCCCTAAAATCCGGGTGTTACAGAAGTGGTATCAGAGGAATGTTGACTGTAGGACGAAACCTAGTTAGAACTGGACAACCAATATCTACTTACCTTTGCTACTCTGATTCTTTTCTAAACTTATCTTAATCTTTTCTCATCTATTTCCGCTTACTCTGATTATTCTTACCTTTTTAGTCTAAAGACCAATGTGGATTTCACACTTTGAAATCCCATATCTAAAAGTGACCTTTAGGAATAAGAGACCTACTCTTAGGAATAAAAAAATTTATTTTTTAGATATCTATGAACTTGAATGTTTGTTCTTGTGATACTTGTTTGATTTGGATCTTTGATTGATTGTGATTAGTTGTGGAGTAATGTCCACAATCACATCTGCATATACATATAGAAAAAAAAACGGTTATAAAATTATCTAAATAAACTAGGTTATCCCTCATCAAAGAATCTAGCCTAGCAAAATCCATCTTATCTTGAAAAAGTCTATCTTACACTCATAGATCCATCTTATCCTAAAAAAAAAATAGATTCTCATCTTATCTTGAAAAGATTTATCTTATCCTAATAGATCTATCTGACCTCAAAAGATTCTACCTTATCCTTATGGATTCATCTTACCCCAATAAGCATATTTATCCCACGCTAGTGTAACAACCATGATCTAGCCTAAAATAAATAAGATCTTATCTAGTCAAACTAAGTCACACCAATCTAACCTAGATCTGATCTAATCTAAAGTGACTTATCAAACATGTTAGATAATACTGATGAAATAGATTAGACTCTACTGCTATAGAACGGGTCTTAACTTAGTTCACCCTGCACTAAATTAAGAATGACAGATCGACTTGGCCATATGCAACTACCTTAACCATCCAATAGTTGCATAACCCCACAATTTTAACCTAGCAAGAGATTCTAACCTACCTACACCATACAGTCCATCCTACTCACATATGTCCTAGCCATATGTCCTTAACTCGGATGACAACTCCAAGAAATAAAGGCCAAAGAAGACCAACCATGTCAAAGAAGGATAAGCATCAACTCAAGACTTCAAAGATCAAGTTGAATCGCCAGCGGAATCAAGATCCATAGTTTAGGATGAAGTTTTTCCTTATTATACCCTTGCCACAACCTCTACTTGCCATAACCGTACCTGACCTAATGAATATCTAGACATACAATATTCATATCATCTACTAACTGTTAAAAAAAAAAACTTGAACAAAACTTTGATTCCCAAAACCAAATGAGAAACTAAAATTCTAGACCAAACCTATTATATCCCTTTTCTTACAAATCTCGAGGACGAGATTATTTTTAAGGGGGGTAGGATTTGTAATACCCAATTTGTAAAAGAGCATATATAAAAGGGAAAAGTTATCTCCTTTAGGTATATGTGCACTTTGTATCTACTAATCATCACATATGAATAGCATATTTAAAGACAAGTAACTAATAAAAAGTTGTACCACTAAACTATGCATCATGCTGGATGTTTATTTTGTGTGCATTTTGTGACAACATAAAATAATTTGAAGAAGAAATATATCAACTTCCCAAAATAGAATTTAGAAGATAAAAGGAGGTTTTGGAATTTAGAAAGGAGAAAGGAATATTATGAAACACCAAAATAAATACATAAATAAATAAATTGACCCCAAATTGATGTATTCAAATAGAATAATTAATTTGAGCACAAATCTTGTGGAGAAATCTTAATTCAAGTTTTAGATTTGGAAAATAAAAAGGGAGAACAAAAACAGAAAATAAAAGGATAAAAGAAAAGGGGGGGGGGATTGGCGTAATGGGCCCGATCCCACGTATGCGGCCCATCAGGGGGGGATTCTCGCGTGGCCCAGGTACCTAACGCCAGCCCAAGTCGCATCCGCGCCGACGGGTGGGGCCCTCCCGTCAGCGCTCCCTCTAACCGCGCCGTGCTCTCTCTGGCGTGTGGGCACGGGATGGCAGGCGTCTCTCCTAGCTCAAATCGGATGGTGATAGCGGCCGCAACCAGGCAACGAACTCCCGCGACCGCCGCGCGACACGCTGGTTTCTCGCCGGGTCGTTGCGGATCCTCGTGAATCTTGAGCTCGGACTCGCCCCGCCCCTATATAACCCGACCGCTCCAGCTCCCTTTTCCATCTCGTCGAGTACCCAGTCACCAATTGAATCGCTGGCGGAGGAGCACCGTCGCCGGCCTACGTCCTGGGTCATGCTCCGTTCTCGATTGGTGACTTGGGAGGGTCGTAGGGGCGTCCCAGTAGTGTCGTGGCCTCCCCACCCCAGAACTTGGACGGTCGCGTCGCAATTTCTCACCGGCGCCAGACCCCCCCATCGCGGATTCGTTCTCCACCGTGGGCAACTAGCTCTGCTGCGCGAAAACCGGTAAGGAGCCATCCATTGTGTTCGTCATCTCCTCCTCTACGCGTAGCGCTCGATTGATTGGAGATAAAGCATCGGGGTGCGGGATTAGCGGTCTCCCGGCGACGGTCTTTGCCGTGGCCCTGTGCAAACGCCGCCGCCTGGTTGCGGCGTGGGGAAGTGATGGCGCCGGGCGTTGATCTTGTAATCAACGGCTCCGATTGAACGATAGTGTGATGTGTCATGGGCCGTTTATCGCGGATCCGACCGCCAGCAGTGGATACCGATTCGAATATTAAAGTGATCTAATCGGGGCCGTCTAGTGTGGATCGGACGGATCATGGTGGCCGATACCCCTTCGACCTCGCGACATTTTACAAAATAAACCCCCTGGTTTCCAGTATTCAACCCGCCGTCCAGGGACCCTGTTCCCTGTGTCTCGGGATTCTTGCGCCAGAACCCCCTGCACTTTCCTGAAATTGAGGCCCAGTCCAGAACCCATTTAATTTGAATAAATGAAATAAAAAAATGGATTTTTAATATGAAAATAATTACTAAAACTTGATAAATTCATAGAAAATTCATACTTGCTCCAAATTAGTCCATTCCACTTTCTAAATTTTTATAATTTAATTCTCTATCACTTAGAGCCTCTGTTTTGTCATGAAAACAATTAGAAATTTAATCTCTCACTTAATCCATTTTAAACACATAAGACCTTTGAAAATTCATAACTTAAAATCCACAACTCCAAAATTAATAAATCTTTTTCCTGTGATCTTAATTTAATATGTAGAATATTAATATGTATTTTGCATATATGTTTGGTGTAATGTTAATTTTGCCTATACCATGTATGTTTGTATTGCTACGACTAGCAGTGAGGTCACGAGGATCTGAAGAATCATCCTGGTACCTGGAATCTCAAGACCCAGGCAAGTTGTGCCCTTGATCACTTCTTTTTACCCACTCATGTTCTAATTAATCATAATGATCTGCATAGGTTAATTTGATGGGACCCAATAGGTTACCCTAGTTTGTCTATCTTTATACCTTGTTTATCACTGAACTTTTTGGGTAGTACTTGCTAGTGCTTTATGTGGTTTTGGGTATGAAGATACATTATTCATGATCACACTTTTATTATCTGTTTATTATCACTGTTCATGATAAGATCATTATGTTAATTGGAACATGGAGAACCACCCGGGAAAACAGTGCTACCACAAGGGTTTAATGGGACGCCCTTGGCCGATTAATTAGGAAAGCTAGTGGAAGACTACCTTACCCGAAAGGGGCAAGGGCAGTAGGGGAGTGGTCAGTGTAGGGAGGCCCTCGGGAGGATTTTGCTGTGATGGCGGTCCTGCAAGGGATTCCTGGGAAGGCCCTCGGGAGGATTTTGCTGTGATGGCGGTCCTGCAAGGGATTCCTGGGGAGGCCCTCGGGAGGATTTTGCTGTGATGGCGGTCCTGCAAGGGATTCCTGCATTGGAGCTTCCTATAAACTGTAGCGGGTTTTCTGAAGCTAGTGGAACTTTGTAAAGGCCTCGTAGTGTTACCCTGCCTCGCCTCCTCGGTAGAGGTGTATGGGAAGTCGCGATCCCTTGGCAGATGGGTAACATGACTTGTGGGTAAAGATGCGCAACCTCTGCAGAGTGTAAAACTGGTATACTAGCCGTGCTCACGGTCATGAGCGGCTCGGACACTCACATGATTAATCTATGGAACTTAAATTCAATTTGTCATATGCATTGCATCGCAGGTGATGTTGTTACTTCTGTTCTACTATTTAATTGGGTTGGTATTTACTTATACTTAGTAATGGCTAATAAAATTTTGACCAACTTTAAAAGCAATGCTCAGCTTCAGCCATCCTCTTTGGTAAGCCTTACACTTCACGTGAGCTCCCACCTTTGGCGAGTTCATGCACATTATTCCCCACAACTTGTTGAGCGATGAACGTATGTGAGCTCACTCTTGCTGTCTCACACCCCCCCCCCACAGGTCAAGAACAGGTACCGCAGGATGAGGCGCTTGAAGGATGCTGCGTTGAGTTCGTGAGTGGTCTAGGTCGTCGTCTCCCAGTCAACTTTGGGTTGCTGGACCGTTGTCTCCTTATAATGTAATTATTTATTTTGTATAGAACTCCTGTTATATATAAAGATGTGACATTCGATCCTGTGCCACTTTACATCATATGTGTGAGACTTGGTCCCAGCATACCTGGTGTTTATGTTAGCGCCCGGGTTTTGGACCCCTAAAATCCGGGTGTTACACAAAGTTAACAAAAAGAGTTCTTGGTAGGACCTCTGCTATTGTCAAATGGATTGATTTGGTAATTATAAATCTGTTGGTAATAGCATCACATACTAAGTGAAGCATGATAACCATTAGTATACAACAAAGCTCACAAAGTGCTCTCGCTGCGTTGCAACTGCTAGATATTGTGATTATATAATTGATCTTATTGCGAGGACTCCTAAATCTATTATCATCACCATTTCTACTTGAGTTAAATCCTTTTGCAGGTAGCCAATCCTTTTTGCAACAAACATGATGATTTATGATGGTGGCAGATAATCTCTGAATTTCACGCTCTTCTTGGTCTGCAAAAGCTCATACTTCTACTAGGTGATTTTTGTGCATGCTTTTCTTTTGTAACATTGGTAATATTACCTTAGATGAACTAGCAATACACACCATTTTTTATTTTTGTGACAACTTTTAATTGTTGGGAATCTCAAGTTAGTCATTTGTTAGGTGCACTGGATTAAAAATATGTGGAGATTAATATGAACTTATACTAACTGTCCTTTGTGGAAGTTAAAGTTTCCTGTAAAAATGCCAATAGTTATGCTTTTGGTGATGTAGTTAATTGATATTTCATTATTTATTGGCACTGAAAGATCTATGCTCTTGTTTAGCCAAGTGATGGCCACATCTAGAAAAAATATTACCTTAGCTGAACTAGCAATATGCACCTATTTTGATTTTTTGCGATAGGTTTTAATTGTTGGGAATCTTGTTAGGTGCACTGGATTAAAAATTTGCAGAGATAAGGACGACAAAGCTGCTGGTGGTGGCGGCTGCAACGACGTTCCTGCTAAACCTCGGTACCTCTACTTGATTCCAGCATCTTTAGAGATTATATAACTATCTGTGATCCCTGCTTTCCTGGATTGGGCGTGTACTTATTAGATAGGCTCTACAACAAAAAAACAAAATCCAAAAAACAAGGTAGCCAAAAGAGGGACAACAGTATGCAAGGAAAATCTTTGTAAATCTTCATTTATGAAATGAACAGACTGTTTGGAAACCTGAAGAAATAAAGAAACAAATAATCACAAAATATAGTTGACTGATATAAACGGGTTATTTGGCTTACGCTATGTCTCTCAATAATTATTTTAATAGAGACATTATCTAGATTGACAATATATTAACAAACAAAAAAATGAAAAGAAATAGATCACCTCATCATGCAACTGTTTAAAAAACCAGAGAACTTATCATAGTGTAGATGTTCATTCACATCCTTGCTAAAGAGGTACTCAACAAGTCCATTTTCCACCGGCTGACCAACCTTACGTCCAAGGCACTATGAAATGTATCACGTTTAACTGCAAAGGAACACTTCTTGCTGGTAATTATTCGAGCTTGTTTCTCTACAAGTAAATTTCAGGTGACTGTTTTTTGTAACTATCTTCCCAGCCCAGTGGCATTAACTTGCAATGTGCCAAAAAATGATCTTAATATTGAAAGGGAAATGTGCCTTTGGGAAATTTCTATTATGTTTTGGTGATTAAGTGCCCAACACATTTAAATAAGCTCTCATGTGTTAAATAAAGAGAGAAGTGATAATCAAAGCAAAGGTATGGTTCTAGACTTAGTACATTGGTTTTTGTGTACTAATATATTTGTCTAAGTGCTAGAATCAGAGAAAAGAGAAGAAGAAAAGACTTGGCTCGGAGCAGCCAATACTCATCTCGGTCTGGCACACCGGACTGTCCGATGGTGCACCGGACAGTGACCGGTGCGCCAGGCTGGCTTCCGGTGAACTGGCCGCTCTCGGGAAAACTTGGCGGCGTACGGCTATAATTCAACGGACTGTCCGGTGAGCCAACGGCCGCCAGCGCAACGGTCGGCCGCGCAATCCGCGGGCGACGCGTGGCCCGTGCCAACGGTCGGCAGGGGTCACCGGACTGTCTGGTGCGCCAACCAGCCCGGAGTTGCAACGGTCGGCTGTGCCAAATTAGGAAGGAGATCCGCACCGGACATGCTACAGTTACTGTCCGGTGGTGCACCGGACTGTCCGGTGCACCACCCGACAGAAGGAAACTTTGGCCTTCCTTGTTGGCCTCCAACGGCTCCTAGCTGCCTTAGGGTTATAAAAGGGACCCCTAGGCGCATGGAGGAGTCACCCAAGCACACTCTAAGCATTCCAATACTTCTAGTCCTCACTTTCACGCAATCGATCATCGTTCTTGAGATTGGAGCACTTTTCGAGTTGTAAACTCCCCGCGCGTGTTTTGTGTGCTCATCTTCTCACTTGTGTGCGTGTTTGAGGTGTGGATTTAATTCTAGTGTGTTGCTCTTCCCAACCTTACTCCGTGCTTTCTTTGTGATCAATCTTGTAAGGGCGAGAGGCTCCAACTTGTGGAGATTCCTCGCAAACGGGAAGAAAACTATAAGGAAGAATACAATGGTATTCAAGTTGATCGTTGGATCAGTTGAAAGGGGTTGAGTGCAACCCTCATCCATTGGGGTGCCACAACGTGGAGGTAGGCAAGTGTTATACTTGGCCGAACCACGGGATAAACCACTGTGTCTCTTGTGTTGTCTTTCTCTGTGATTATTGTGATTCGCAAGAGCTCGCTCTATAGCCACTTGGTTCTATTGCACTAACATCTTTATAACCAAGCTTGTGGCTATTTAGTGTTGAATTTTATAGGATCACCTATTCACCCCCCCCCCTCTAGGTGCTCTCAATTGGTATCAGAGCCGTTCTCTTCACGTAAGGGACTAATCGCCCAGAGAGATGGATCCTAAGGGAAAGGGGATGTTGGTTAGCGACAAGGAGAAGGAGACTTTCCTCAACAAGCCTAGAGATGACAAGCCAACCGACTTAGGCTCGAGTCATAAGAAAAGAGATGGAAAGAAGAAGAGGTGCATCAAGAAGATTGTCTACTACGACAGCGACAAATCTTCCTCTTCACCAAGAGACGACGACGACGAGAAAAAGAAACGGTTAATTCAAATTATTCATTTGATTATTCTCGTATTCCTTTTAATTCCAATGCTCATTTGCTTTCAATTCCTCTTGGTAAACCTCCACACTTTGATGGAGAGGACTACCCTTTTTGGAGTCACAAAATGCGTAGTCATCTATTCCCTCTCCATCCTAGTATTTGGGAGATAGTTGAAAATGGAATGCAATTTGATAGTACGAATAACCCTGTGTTTATTAAGGAGCAAATTCTTAAAAATGCACAAGCTACCACTGTTTTGCTAGCATATTTGTGCAGGAATGAGTACAACAAGGTGAGCGGCTTGGACAACGCCAATCAAATCTGGGACACCCTCAAAATATCACATGAGGGAAACGACGCCACCATGATCACCAAAATGGAGTTGGTGGAAGGCGAGCTGGGAAGGTTCGCTATGATCAGGGGAGAGGAGCCAACACAGACGTACAACATGCTCAAGACCCTGGTCAACAAGATTAGGAGCTATGGGAGCACGAGATGGACGGACCACGACGTCGTCCAATTTATGCTCAGGTCTTTTACTGTTATTGACACTCATCTTGTGAACCTCATCCGTGAAAATCCCAGGTACACAAAGATGACGCCCGAGGAGATACTCGGAAAGTTTGTGAGCGGGCGCATGATGGTGAAAGAAGCCTGATATGTAGACGACGCGCTTAATGGTCCATTACCCGTCTACGAGCCTCAACTCGTTGCTCTCAAAGCAACAAGTAGCAGGGAGGCGCTACCAAGAAAGGTGGCATAAGTTGAGGCAGCCGGGCTAAACGAAGATGAGATGACTCTCATCATCAAGCGCTTCAAGACCGCATTAAAAGGACGCAAGGAGTACCCCAACAAGAATAAAGCAAGGGGAAAGTGCTCCTGCTTCAAATGTGGTAAGACTGGTCATTTTATTGCTCAATGTCCCGATAATGAAAATGACCAGGGGAAGAAAGACATGGAAAGAGGGAGAAGAAGAAGGCCTACAAGAAGGCGAAGGGCGAGGCGCACCTTGGCAAAGAATGGGATTCAGACTGCTCTTCTTCCGACTCCGACGATGAAGGACTTGCTGCCTCAGCCTTCAACAAGTCCTCTCTCTTCCCCAACGAACGCCACACTTGCCTCATGGCAAAGGAGAAAAAGGTAAGAGTTCGAGAAACCCCTAAGTATTCTACTTCTAGTGATGAGGATTCTAGTGATGATGAAGTAGATTATACTAGCTTGTTCAAAGTATTAGATAGAGCTAAAGTAGAAAAGATTAATGAATTGATTGATGCCTTAAACGAAAAAGATAGACTGCTAGAGAGGCAAGATGACATTTTGTATGAGGAACATGACAAATTTGTTAGTGTTCAAAAGTCTCTTGCCTTAGAGATTAAAAGGAATGAATTACTATCTTCTGAGTTATCCACTTGCAATGAATCTATCTCTAGTTTAAAGACTTTGAATGATGATTTAAGTGCTAAGCTAGAGGTAGCTAATAAATCAAGTTCATGTGTATAACTTGTTGTAATTTGCAATAGATGCAAGGATTTTGATATCAATGCTTGTGATGAACATCTTGCTTCTATTGCTAAATTAAATGATGAGGTGGCAAGTCTTAATGCTCAACTTAAGACTTGCAAGGTTGATTTTGATAAGCTAAAATTTGCTAAGGATGCCTACACTATTGGTAGACACCCCTCAATTAAGGATGGACTTGGCTTTCGAAAGAAAGCCAAGAACTTAACAAGCCAAAGGGCTCCCATTTCCAACAAGGAGAAAGGGAAGGCCCCTATGGCTAGTAGCGTTCAAAAGAATCATGCTTTCATGTATAATAGGAAAATTGCTAGTCATAATAGGAGATATGATTATGATGCTTATGATTCACATGCTATGTTCGCTTCAAGTTCTAACTTTAATGGTAGGCCTAGGAGAAATTTTGTGTCTCATGCTCCTAGGAAAATGTGTAATAAACCTACTACTGTCTTTCATGGTTGCAACACTACGTTCGTACTTTCATGTAAAAATGAAAAAGTGGTTGCTAAAAAATTGGGACCCAAATGCAAAGGAGACAAGGCTTGCATTTGGGTACCAAAAGCTATTGTAACTAACCTTGTAGGACCCAACAAGAGTTGGGTACCTAAAACCCAAGCGTAAATTGTCTTGCAGGTTTATGCATCCGGGGGCTCAAGCTGGATTATCGACAACGGATGCACAAACCACATGATGGGGGAGAAGAAGATGTTCACCTCCTACGTCAAGAACAAGGATTCCCAGGATACGATTATCTTTGGAGATGGGAACCAAGGCAAGGTCAAAGGCTTGGGCAAGATTGCCATCACAAATGAGCACTCTATTTCTAATGTATTTTTAGTAGAGTCGCTAGGCTATAAACTCCTGTCTGTAAGTCAATTGTGCCACATGGGCTACAATTGTTTGTTTACAAATGTTGATGTATCTGTCTTTAGAAGGAGTGATGGTTCATTAGCGTTTAAGGGTGTACTAGATGGCAAACTCTACTTAGTTGATTTTTCAAAAGAGGAGGCCGATCTAGATGCATGCTTAATCGCTAAGACTAGTATGGGCTGGTTGTGGCATCGCCGTCTAGCACATGTTGGGATGAAGAACTGAAAGGGAATTAGGCTTACACCTAGTTCCTAATTAATTTTGGTGGTTGAATTGCCCAACACAAATAATTGGACTAACTAGTTTGCTCTAGATTATATGTTCTACAGGTGTCAAAGGTTCATCTACAACTATACTAAATCGACTGTCCGGAATACCGTAGATTATTCCGGTCAGGAGAAGCTTTTTGGAAAAACAGGCCAAGCGCGGACCGTCCGGGCCCTTGCGGCGGACCGTCCGCAACACCAGGATGACACTCGGACAGAACCAATGCAAAAATCCAAGTATGCACTACGGACCGTCCGAAGGAAAAGCAAGGACCGTCCGAGACCGTGCGCGGACCGTCCGGGCTCAGGCGCGGACCGTCCGGTAGGTGAGAAACCGAAAAACCCGAAGGTAACGGGTTCGGAAAAATGAATTATAGCGGCCTCGCGGACCGTCCGGGGTGCACGACCGGACCGTCCGCGACTGGCTTTATCTGACATCTGACGACACATTAAATGCAATATAGTCGTTGATATAGCTGTTACTGCTGACCGTTGCGTTTTCAGCCGTTGATCTACAGGCGCGGATCGTCCGGACCAGGCGGGCGGACCGTCCGCGGTCGGCAGAATGGAGCAACGGCTAGGAAGTGGTTGGTGGCTATAAATACAACCCCAACCGCCTCCATTCACTTCATCCAAGCATTCCAACCTTCAACATTCAATACAAGAGCTAGCAATCCATTCCAAGACACATTCAAAGCCTCCATCTCTCCAAGTTTCACAATTGAGAAAAGAGATCATTAGTGATTAGTGACTTGAGAGAGAAAGTGGTCCGTGTGTTATTTGTCGCTCTTGTCGCTTGGCTTTTGCAATCGTGCTTTCTTTCAATCTTTCTTGCGATCAACTCAATTGTAACCAAGGCAAGAGACACCAATTGTGTGGTGGTCCTTGCTGGGAAGTTTGTTCCCGTTTGATTGAGAAGAAGAAGCTCACTCGATCCGAGGGACCGTTTGAGAGAGGGAAGGGGTTGAAAAAGACCCGGCCTTTGTGGCCTCCTCAACGGGGAGTAGGTTTGCGAGAACCGAACCTCGGTAAAACAAATCCTTGTGTCTCACTTCCATATTCGCTTGCGATTTGTTTTGCACCCTCTCTCGCGGACTCAATTATATTTCTAACGCTAACCCGACTTGTAGTTGTGATTAATTTTGTAAATTTCAGTTTCGCCCTATTCACCCCCCTCTAGGCGACTTTCAATTGGTATCAGAGCCCGGTGCTTCATTAGAGCCTAACCGCTCGAAGTGATGTCGGGAGATCACGCCAAGAAGGAGATGGAGACCGGCGAAAAGCCCACTACAAGCCAAGGGAGCACTTCATCGGAAGCGTCCCGCACCAAGAGGAAGGAGAAGAAGAAGGACTCCTCCAAAGGGAAGGAGAAGAGATCTTCTTCACACCACAAAGAGAAGAAGGAGAAATCCTCTTCCCACAAGCCGCATCGGAGTGGGGACAAGAAAAAGAGGATGAGGAAGGTGGTCTACTACGAGACCGATTCTTCATCGGCATCCACCTCCGGCTCCGACGCGGCGTCCGTCACTTCTAAGCGCCAAGAGCGTAAGAAGTATAGTAAGATTCCCCTATGCTACCCTCGCATTTCTAAACATACACCTTTACTTTCCGTCCCATTAGGCAAACCACCAACTTTTGATGGTGAAGATTACGCTAGGTGGAGTGATTTAATGTGATTTCATCTAATCTCGCTCCACAAAAGTTATGGGATGTTGTTGAGTTTGGTGCATAGGTACCATCCGTAGGGGATGAAAACTATGATGAGGATGAAGTAGCCCAAATCGAGCACTTCAACTCCCAAGCCACAACCATACTCCTCGCCTCTCTAAGTAGAGAAGAATATAACAAGGTGCAAGGGTTGAAGAATGCGAAGGAGATTTGGGATCTACTCAAGACCGCGCACGAGGGTGATGAACTCACCAAGATCACCAAGCGGGAAACGATCGAGGGGGAGCTCGGTCGCTTCCGTCTTCGCCAAGGGGAGGAGCCACAAGATATGTACAACCGGCTCAAAACCTTGGTAAACCAAGTGCGCAACCTCGGGAGCAAGAAATGGGTTGACCACGAGGTAGTTAAGGTTATTCTTAGATCACTCATCTTCCTTAACCCCACTCAAGTTCAATTAATTCGTGGTAATCCTAGATACACACTAATGACCCCCGAGGAAGTTATCGGGAATTTTGTGAGCTTTGAATGTATGATCAAGGGCTCAAAGAAGATCAACGAGCTTGATGATCCCTCCACATCCGAAGCACAACCAGTGGCTTTCAAGGCGACGGAGGAAAAGAAGGAGGAGTCTACACCAAGTAGACAACCAATCGACGCTTCAAAGCTCGACAACGAGGAGATGGCCTTGATCATCAAAAGCTTTCGCCAAATCCTCAAGCAATGGAAGGGGAAGGATTACAAATCCCGTTCCAAGAAGGTTTGCTACAAGTGTGGTAAGCCCGGTCACTTTATTGCTAAATGTCCATTATCAAGTGACAGTGACAGGGATAACGACAAGAAGGACAAGAGGAGAGAAAAGAAGAGGTACCACAAGAAGAGGGGCGGCGATGCCCACGTGTGCCGCGAGTGGGACTCCGACGAGAGCTCCACCGACTCCTCCGATGACGAGGACGCCGCCAACATCGCCGTCACCAAGGGACTCCTCTTCCCCAACATCGGCCACAAGTGCCTCATGGCAAAGGACGACAAAAGTAAGAAGGTTAAATCTAAATCCTCCACTAGATATGAGTCCTCTAGTGATGACAATGCTAGTGATGAGGAAGATAATTTGTGTATCCTTTTTGCCAACCTTAACATGGAACAAAAAGAAAAACTAAATGAGCTAATTAGTGCCATCCATGAAAAGGATGATCTCTTGGACTCCCAAGAGGACTTCCTAATCAAGGAAAATAAAAAGCATGTTAAGGTTAAGAATGCTTATGCTCTAGAGGTAGAAAAATGTGAGAAATTAACTAGTGAGCTAAGCACATGCCATGACACTATTGCCAACCTTAGAAATGAAAATGCTAATTTATTATCTAAGGTTGATTCTCATGCTTGTAATGGTTCAATTTCAAATTCTAGAGATGATAATGATGATTTACTTGCTAGGATTGAAGAATTGAACATTTCTCTTGCTAGTCTTAGAAATGAAAATGAAAAATTGCTTGCTAAGGCTAAAGATTTTGATGTTTGCAATGTTACTATTTCTAACCTTAGAAGTGAAAACGATATATTACATGCTAAGGTTGTAGAATTAAAATCTTGCAAACCCTCTACATCTACCGTTGAGCACACTTCTATTTGTACTAGATGTAGAGATATTGATGTTAATGCTATTCATGATCACATGACTTTAATTAAACAACAAAATGATCATATAGCAAAACTAGATGCTAAAATTGCCGAGCATAACTTAGAGAACGAAAAATTTAAATTTGCTAGAAGTATGCTTTATAATGGGAGACGCCCTGGCATCAAGGATGGCATAGGCTTCCAAAGGGGAGACAATGTCAAACTTAATGCCCCACCTAAAAGATTGTCTAATTTTGTAAAGGGCAAGGCTCCCATGCCTCAGGATAACGAGGGTTACATTTTGTACCCTGCCGGTTATCCCGAGAGCAAAATTAGGAGGATTCACTCTAGGAAGTCTCACTCTGGCCCTAACCATGCTTTCATGTATAAGGGTGAGACATCTAGCTCTAGGCAACCAACCCATGTTAAGTTGCCTAAGAAGAAAACTCCTAGTGCATCAAATGAGCATGATATTTCCTTTAAAACTTTTGATGCATCATATGTTTTGACTAACAAATCCGGCAAGGTCGTTGCCAAGTATGTTGGGGGCAAACACAAGAGCTCCAAAACTTGTGTTTGGGTCCCCAAA
The DNA here is from genome assembly GCF_902167145.1 of Zea mays. Classification (NCBI taxonomy): domain Eukaryota; kingdom Viridiplantae; phylum Streptophyta; class Magnoliopsida; order Poales; family Poaceae; genus Zea; species Zea mays. The sequence goes on from NC_050100.1 coordinate 8,651,326, forward strand.
GTTCTTGTTTCTAATGCCAAAGGACCCAAAACCGTTTGGGTACCTAAAATCAAGAACTAAACTTGTTTTGTAGGTTTATGCATCTGGGGGCTCAAGTTGGATCATCGATAGCGGGTGCACAAACCACATGACTGGGGAGAAAAAGATGTTCTCCTCCTACGAGAAAAACCAAGATCCCCAACGAGCGATCACATTCGGGGATGGAAATCAAGGTTTGGTCAAAGGATTGGGTAAAATTGCTATATCACCTGACCATTCTATTTCCAATGTTTTTCTTGTAGATTCATTAGATTACAATTTGCTTTCTGTATGTCAAGTATGCAAAATGGGCTACAACTGTCTCTTTACTGATGTAGGTGTCACTGTCTTTAGAAGAAGTGATGATTCAATAGCATTTAAGGGTGTGCTAGAGGGTCAGCTATACTTGGTAGATTTTGATAGAGCTGAACTCGACACATGCTTAATTGCTAAGACTAACATGGGTTGGCTCTGGCACCACCGACTAGCCCATGTTGGGATGAAGAATCTTCATAAGCTTCTAAAGGGAGAACACATTTTAGGACTAACAAATGTTCATTTTGAGAAAGACAGGATTTGTAGCGCATGCCAAGCAGGAAAGCAAGTTGGTGCCAATCATCCACACAAGAACATCATGACGACCGACAGGCCGCTTGAGCTACTCCACATGGATCTATTCGGCCCGATTGCTTACATAAGCATCGACGGGAGTAAGTATTGTCTTGTAATAGTGGATGATTATTCCCGCTTCACTTGGGTGTTCTTTTTGCAGGAAAAATCTCAAACCCAAGAAACCTTAAAGGGATTCTTGAGACGGGCTCAAAATGAGTTCGGCTTAAGGATCAAGAAAATCAGAAGCGACAACGGGACGGAGTTCAAGATCTCTCAAATCGAAGGCTTCCTTGAGGAAGAGGGCATCAAGCATGAGTTCTCTTCTCCCTACACGCCACAACAAAATGGTGTAGTGGAGAGGAAGAATCGAACTCTATTGGACATGGCAAGGACCATGCTTGATGAGTACAAGACTTCGGATCGGTTTTGGGCCGAGGCGGTCAACACCGCCTGTTACGCCATCAACCGGTTATATCTTCACCGAATCCTCAAGAAGACATCGTATGAACTCCTAACCAGTAAAAATCCCAATATTTCATATTTTAGAGTCTTTGGTAGCAAATGCTTTATTCTTGTTAAAAGAGGTAGAAAATCTAAATTTGCTCCTAAGACTGTAGAAGGCTATTTACTAGGATATGATTCAAACACAAGGGCATATAGAGTCTTTAACAAGTCCTCTGGACAAGTTGAAGTTTCTTGTGACGTTGTGTTTGATGAGACTAACGGCTCTCAAGTAGAGCAAGTTGATCTTGATGAGATAGGTAATGAAGAGGCTCCATGCATCGCGCTAAGGAACATGTCCCTTGGGGATGTGTGTCCTAAGGAATCCGAAGAGCCTCCAAATGAACAAGATCAACCATCCTCCTCCACACAAGCATCTCCACCGACTCAAAATGAGGATGAAGCTCAAGTTGATGAAATAGAAGATCAAGCAAATGAGCCACCTCAAGATGATGGCAATGATCAAGGGGGAGATGCAAATGATCAAGACAAGGAGGATGAAGAACAAAGGCCGCCACACCCAAGAGTCCACCAAGCAATTCAACGAGATCACCCCGTCGACACCATCCTCGGCGACATTCATAAGGGGGTAACCACTAGATCTCGGGTTGCACATTTTTGTGAGCATTACTCTTTTGTTTCCTCTATTGAGCCACACAGGGTAGAGGAAGCACTTCAAGATTCGGATTGGGTGGTGGCGATGCAAGAGGAGCTCAACAACTTCACTAGGAATGAGGTATGGCATTTGGTTCCACGTCCTAATCAAAATGTTGTAGGAACCAAGTGGGTCTTCCACAACAAGCAAGACGAGCATGGTGTGGTGACAAGGAACAAAGCTCGACTTGTGGCTAAGGGATACTCCCAAGTCGAAGGTTTGGATTTCGGTGAAACCTATGCACCCATAGCTAGGCTTGAGTCAATTCGTATATTATTGGCCTATGCTACTTACCATGGCTTCAAGCTTTATCAAATGGACGCGAAAAGTGCCTTCCTCAACGGACCAATTAAGGAAGAGGTCTATGTTGAGCAACCTCCCGGCTTTGAAGATAGTGAGTACCCTAACCATGTGTATAAACTCTCTAAGGCGCTTTATGGGCTCAAGCAAGCCCCAAGAGCATGGTATGAATGACTTAGAGATTTTCTTATTGCAAATGGATTCAAAGTCAGAAAAGCCGATCCTACACTCTTTACCAAAACACTTGAAAATGATTTGTTTGTATGCCAAATTTATGTTGATGATATCATATTTGGGTCTACTAACGAATCTCCATGTGAAGAGTTTAGTAGGATCATGACACAGAAATTCGAGATGTCTATGATGGGGGAGTTGAAGTACTTCTTAGGATTTCAAGTGAAGCAACTCCAAGAGGGCACCTTCATCAGCCAAACGAAGTATACTCAAGACATTCTAAACAAGTTTGGGATGAAGGACGCCAAACCCATCAAGACACCCATGGGAACCAATGGGCATCTCGACCTCGACACGGGAGGTAAATCCGTCGATCAAAAGGTATACCGGTCGATGATAGGCTCATTACTCTATTTATGTGCATCTCGACCGGACATTATGCTTTCCGTATGCATGTGTGCAAGATTCCAAGCCGACCCTAAGGAAGCTCACCTTACGGCCGTAAAACGAATCTTGAGATATTTGGCTTACACTCCTAAGTTTGGGCTTTGGTATCCTAAGGGATCCACATTTGATTTGATTGGTTATTCGGATGCCGATTGGGCGGGGTGTAAGATTAATAGAAAGAGCACATCGGGGACTTGCCAGTTCTTGGGGAGATCCTTGGTGTCTTGGGCTTCAAAGAAGCAAAATTCAGTAGCTCTTTCTACCGCCGAAGCCGAGTATATTGCCGCAGGCCACTGTTGCGCGCAATTACTTTGGATGAGGCAAACCCTGCGGGACTACGGTTACAAATTAACCAAAGTTCCTTTGCTATGTGATAATGAGAGTGCAATCAAAATGGCGGATAATCCCGTCGAGCATAGCCGCACTAAACACATAGCCATTCGGTATCATTTTCTTAGGGATCACCAACAAAAGGGAGATATCGAGATTTCATACATTAATACAAGATCAATTAGCTGATATCTTTACCAAGCCACTAGATGAACAAACTTTTAACAAACTTAGGCATGAGCTAAATATTCTTGATTCTAGGAACTTCTTTTGTTGATTTGCACACATAGCTCTTTTATATACCTTTGATCATGTATCCTTCATATGCTATGACTAATGTGTTTTCAAGTCTATTTCAAACCAAGTCATAGGTGTATTGAAAGGAAATTGGAGTCTTCGGCGAAGACAAAGGCTTCCACTCTGCAACTCATCCTTCGCCGTCACTCCGAGCATCACTCCGTCTTTGGTATAATCTTCACTCCCTTACTTATGACCAAAGGGGGAAAGAGTAATTCTAAGGGCTCTAATGACTCCGTTTTTGGCGATTCATGTCAAAGGGGGAGAAAGTATTAGCCCAAAGCAAAAGGACCGCACCACCACCTAATTTTTTTAAAAAAAGTTTCTCAATTGGTATGGTTCTCAATTGATAAATTTCAAATTGGTATCTTATTGTGTTCAAAAGGGGGAGAAAAGTAGTGTTTCAAAATTGATTTATCAAAACCCTCTTGAACACTAAGAGGAGGATTTCATTTAGGGGGAGTTTTGTTTAGTCAAGGGGAAAGCATTTGAAACAGGGGGGAAATTTCAAATCTTGAAAATGCTTCTCGAAATCTTATTCATTTACCTTTGACTATTTGCAAAAGGACTTTGAAAAGGATTCACAAAAGAATTTGCAAAAAAAACAAAACAAGTGGTGCAAGCATGGTCCAAAATGTTAAAAATAAAGAAACAATCCATGCATACTTTATGGGTATTTATATTGACTCAATTCCAAGCAACCTTTACACTGACATTATGCAAACTAGTTCAATTATGCACTTCTATACTTGCTTTGGTTTGTGTTGGCATCAATCACCAAAAAGGGGGAGATTGAAAGGGAATTAGGCTTACACCTAGTTCCTAATTAATTTTGGTGGTTGAATTGCCCAACACAAATAATTGGACTAACTAGTTTGCTCTAGATTATATGTTCTACAGGTGTCAAAGGTTCATCTACAACTATACTAAATTGACTGTCTGGAATACCGTAGATTATTCCGGACAGGAGAAGCTTTTTGGAAAAACAGGCCAAGCGCGGACCGTCCGGGCCCTTGCGGCGGACCGTCTGTAACACCAGGATGACACTCGGACAGAACCAATGCAAAAATCCAAGTATGCACTACGGACCGTCCGAAGGAAAAGCAAGGACCGTCCGAGATCGTGCGCGGACCGTCCGGGCTCAGGCGCGGACCGTCCGGTAGGTGAGAAACCGAAAAACCCGAAGGTAACGGGTTCGGAAAAATGAATTATAGCGGCCTCGCGGACCGTCCGGGGTGCACAACCGGACCGTCCGCGACTAGCTTTATCTGACATCTGACGACGCATTAAATGCAATATAGTCGTTACTGCTGACCGTTGCATTTTCAGCCGTTGATCTACAGGCGCGGACCGTCCGGACCAGGCGGGCGGACCGTCCGCGGTCGGCAGAATGGAGCAATGGCTAGGAAGTGGTTGGTGGCTATAAATACAACCCCAACCACCTCCATTCACTTCATCCAAGCATTCCAACCTTCAACATTCAATACAAGAGCTAGCAATCCATTCCAAGACACATTCAAAGCCTCCATCTCTCCAAGTTTCACAATTGAGAAAAGAGATCATTAGTGATTAGTGACTTGAGAGAGAAAGTGGTCCATGTGTTATTTGTCGCTCTTGTCGCTTGGCTTTTGCAATCGTGCTTTCTTTCAATCTTTCTTGCGATCAACTCAATTGTAACCAAGGCAAGAGACACCAATTGTGTGGTGGTCCTTGCTGGGAAGTTTGTTCCCGTTTGATTGAGAAGAAGAAGCTCACTTGGTCCGAGGGACCGTTTGAGAGAGGGAAGGGGTTGAAAAAGACCCGGCCTTTGTGGCCTCCTCAACGGGGAGTAGGTTTGCGAGAACCGAACCTCGGTAAAACAAATCCTTGTGTCTTACTTCCATATTCGCTTGCGATTTGTTTTGCACCCTCTCTCGCGGACTCAATTATATTTCTAACGCTAACCCGGCTTGTAGTTGTGATTAATTTTGTAAATTTCAGTTTCGCCCTATTCACCCCCCCTCTAGGCGACTTTCAAGAACCTTCACAAACTTCTAAAGGGAGAGCATGTCTTAGGACTAACCAATGTATGTTTCGAAAAAAATAGACCTTGTGTAGCTTGTCAGGCAGGGAAACAGGTGGGAAGCACTCATCACGACAAGAATGTGATGACTACATCAAGACCACTGGAGCTTCTCCACATGGACCTCTTCGGACCCGTCGCCTACCTTAGCATCGGGGGAAGTAAGTATGGTTTAGTAATTGTTGATGATTTTTCCCGCTTCACTTGGGTATTCTTTTTGCAGGATAAATCAGAAACTCAAGGGACCCTTAAGCGCTTTCTAAGGTGGGCTCAAAACGAATTTGAGCTCAAAGTGAAAAAGATAAGAAGCGACAATGGGTCCGAGTTCAAGAATCTGCAAGTAGAGGAGTTCTTTGAGGAGGAAGGCATCAAGCACGAGTTCTCCGCTCCCTACACACCACAGCAAAATGGTGTAGTAGAGAGGAAGAACATGACGCTTATCGACATGGCAAGGACGATGCTTGGAGAGTTCAAGACGCCTGAGCGGTTTTGGTCGGAAGCTGTGAACACAGCTTGCCACGCCATAAACCAGCTCTACCTTCATCGCCTCCTCAAGAAGAACTCGTATGAACTTCTTATTGGTAACAAACCCAACGTCTCATACTTTCGTGTATTTGGGAGCAAATGTTACATTTTGGTGAAGAAAGGTAGAAATTCCAAATTTGCTCCCAAAGCTGTAGAAGGGTTTTTACTAGGTTATGACTCAAATACAAAGGCGTATAGAGTCTTCAACAAATCATCGGGTTTGGTTGAAGTCTCTAGCGACGTTGTATTTGATAAGACTAATGGCTCTCCAAGAGAGCAAGTTGATCTTGATGACATAGATGAAGATGATGTTCCGACGGCCGTAATACGAACCATGACGATTGGAGATGTGCGACCACAGGGACAACAAGAACAAGATCAACTTTCTTCCTCAACAATGGTGCATCTCCCAACTCAAGGCGATGGACAGGTTCCTCAAGAAGAGGCGTGTGATCAAGGTGGAGCACAAGAAGAACCAGCTGTGGAGGAAGAAGCACCACATGCCCCTCCAACTCAAGTCCGAGCGACGATCCAACAGAATCACCCGTTGACCAGATTCTGGCTGACATAAGCAAGGGAGTAACTACTCGCTCAAGATTAGCTAACTTTTATGAGCATTACTCGTTTGTCTCTTCTATTGAGCCTTTCAGGGTAGAAGAGGCCTTGCAAGATCCGGACTGGGTGTTGGCCATGCAGGAAGAGCTCAACAACTTCAAGAGGAATGAAGTTTGGAGCCTAGTGCCACGTCCCAAGAAAAATGTTGTGGGAACCAAGTGGGTGTTCCGCAACAAGCAAGACGAGCACGGGGTGGTGACAAGAAACAAGGCTCGACTTGTGGCAAAAGGTTATGCCCAAGTCGTAGGTTTGGATTTCGAGGAGACTTTTGCTCCTGTGGCTAGGCTAGAGTCTATTCGCATTCTGTTAGCCTATGCCGCTCACCACTCTTTCAGGTTATTTTAAATGGATGTGAAGAGCGCTTTCCTCAATGGGCCAATCAAGGAGGAGGTGTATGTGGAACAACTCCCTGGCTTTGAGGATGACAGGTATCCCGACCACGTTTTTAAGCTCTCTAAGGCGCTCTATGGACTTAAGCAAGCCCCAAGAGCATGGTATGAATGCCTTAGAGATTTCTTAATTGCTAATACTTTCAAGGTTGGGAAAGCCGATCCCACTCTTTTCACTAAGACTTGTGACGGTGACCTTTTTGTGTGCCAAATTTATGTCGATGACCTTATATTTGGTTCTACTAATCAAAAGTCTTGTGAGAAGTTTAGCAGGGTGATGACACAAAATTTTGAGATGTCGATGATGGGCGAGTTGAACTACTTTCTTGGGTTCCAAGTGAAGCAACTCAAGGACGACACCTTCATCTCCCAAACGAAGTACACTCAAGATCTTCTCAAGCGGTTTGGGATGAAGGACGCCAAGCCCGCGAAGACGCCGATGGGAACCGACGGACATGTCGACCTCAACAAAGGAGGTAAGTCCATTGATCAAAAAGCATATCGGTCTATGATAGGGTCGTTGCTTTATTTACGTGCTAGTAGACCAGATATTATGCTTAGTGTATGCATGTGTGCTAGATTTCAATCTGATCCAAGGGAATGTCACCTTGTGACCGTTAAGCGAATTCTTAGATATTTAGTTGCTACGTTTTGCTTCGGGATCTGGTATCCAAAGGGGTCTACTTTTGACTTGATTGGATATTCAAACTCTGATTATGCCGGGTGCAAGGTTGATAGGAAGAGCACATCGAGGACGTGCCAGTTTCTAGGAAGGTCCCTGGTGTCGTGGAGCTCAAAGAAACAAACCTCCGCTGCCCTATCCACCGCTGAGGCCGAGTATGTTGCCGCAGGACAATGTTGCGCGCAACTACTTTGGATGAGGCAAACCCTCCGGGACTTTGGCTACAATCTGAGCAAAGTCCCACTCTTATGTGACAATGAGAGTGCAATCCGCATGGCGGATAATCCTGTTGAACACAACCGCACTAAGCACATCAACATCTGACATTACTTTTTGAGAGACCACCAACAAAAGGGATATATTGAAGTGTTTTATATTAGCACCGAGAACCAGCTAGCCGATATCTTTACCAAGCCTTTAGATGAGAAAACCTTTTGCAGGCTGCGTGGTGAGCTAAATGTCTTAGATTCGCGTAACTTGGATTGATTTATAGCATACATGTGTTTTATGCCTTTGATCAAGTTACTTTATGCATTTATGAGATTTGTTGTTTATTTATGGTGCTCAAGTTGTGCAAGGGATCCCCGGACCTCACAAGTCCATGTGTGAATGATGCACATATTTAGGGGGAGAAGTGCTACAACTTGACCCTTTGAGACTAACATTTGTGTTTGAGTTTACTTGATGTAGTCTCAAAGGTGAATTGAAAGGGAAAGGTGAACTTGGACCATGCAAAGACTTCCACTGCACTTCGGTATAAGTGTACTCACCTCGAAGTTCATTTTTAACCTCCTATTGCCTTTTTGCTCTTAATTGACATTTTTGGTGAGGCAATGGGGTTAAAGGGCCAATAATGATCCCGTTTTGGTGCTTAATGCCAAAGGGGGAGAAATTAAGGCCAAAGAAAATGGATTAGCTACCACTTGACAATTTTGAAAACAGTAGAGTTAGAACTTTTGATTTGTCAAAATACTCTTATTGTCAAAATTTGGTCTCTTGTGGGGAGAATTTATGATTATGAGAAAAAGGGGGAGTTTTTTGGCACTCGATCAATTTTTCAATTAGAATATCTCTCTTTGTGCCTAAACATGTGTGTTTGACTTAGAGATAGGAAAATGATTTTGATTTGCAAAAATAAACCAAGTGGTGGCAAAGAATGATCCAAATATGCCAAATTAGAGTTAAAAACAAGCTGGTCTTCAATTTGAATCGATGTTGCATGTTTTGCATTGCTTTTGGATGTGTTGGCATAAATCACCAAAAAAGGGGAGATTGAAAGGGAAATGTGCCTTTGGGAAATTTCTATTATGTTTTGGTGATTAAGTGCCCAACATATTTAAATAAGCTCTCATGTGCTAAATAAAGAGAGAAGTGATAATCAAAGCAAAGGTATGGTTCTAGACTTAGTACATTGGTTTTTGTGTACTAATATATTTGTCTAAGTGCTAGAATCAGAGAAAAGAGAAGAAGAAAAGGACTTGGCTCGGAGCAGCCAATACTCAGCTCGGTTTGGCACACCGGATTGTCCGGTGGTGCACCGAACAGTGTCCGGTGCGCCAGGCTGGCTTCCGGTGAACTTGTCGCTCTCGGGAAAACTTGGCGGCGTACGACTATAATTCACCGGATTGTCCGATGGTGCACCGGACTGTCCGGTGAGCCAACGGCCGACAGCGCAACGGTCGGTCGCGCAATCCGCGGGCGAGGCGTGGCCCGCGCCAACGGTCGGCAGGGGGCACCGGACTGTTCGGTGTGCACCGGACAATGTCCGGTGCGCCAACCAGCCCGGAGTTGCAACGGTCGGCTGCGCTAAATTAGGAAGGAGATCCGCACCTGACATGCTACAGTGACTGCCCGGTGGTGCACCGGACTGTCCGGTGCACCACCCGACAGAAGGAAACTTTGTCCTTCCTTGTTGGCCTCCAAATGCTCCTAGCAGCCTTGGGCTATAAAAGGGACCCCTAGGCTCATGGAGGAGTCACCCAATCACACTCTAAGCATTCCAAGACTTCTAGTCCTCACTTTCACGCAATCGATCATTGTTCTTGAGATTGGAGCACTTTTCGAGTTGTAAACTCCCCGCGCGTGTTTTGTGTGCTCATCTTCTCACTTGTGTGCGTGTTTGAGGTGTGGATTTAATTCTAGTGTGCGTTGCTCTTCCCAACCCTACTCCGTGCTTTCTTTATGATCAATCTTGTAAGGGCGAGAGGCTCCAACTTGTGGAGACTCCTCGCAAACGGGAAGAAAGCTATAAGGAAGAATACAATGGTATTCAAGTTGATCATTGGATCACTTGAAAGGGGTTGAGTGCAACCCTCGTCCATTGGGACGCCACGACGTGGAGGTAGGCAAGTGTTATACTTGGCCGAACCACAGGATAAACCACTGTGTCTCTTGTGTTGTCTTTCTCTATGATTATTGTGATTCGCAAGAGCTCGCTCTATAGCCACTTGGTTCTATTGCACTAACATCTTTATAACCAAGCTTGTGGCTATTTAGTGTTGAATTTTATAGGATCACCTATTCACCCCCTCTAGGTGCTCTCAAATATATGCAATGGATTATATGGGAAAAACAGACCCTGGATTTTTCAATTAGGATGTGTTATTTGTTTGGTAAACTAGAGCAGATATATACCCCCAATATAGTTGCATTTCATTAACCAAAAGTACAGTTGATTGCTGGATCATAACAAATGCAGTTACATTTATTTTTATTTTTTCTTCACCAGTCGCAATGTGGCAATCTCTATATCGTTCAGTAAGGGTAAATTAGAACATATATATATATACCCAATATACAATTGCACTGCTATGTTTAAATGAAAAACACCTTGATCATAACAAATTTGGTTGCATTTTTTTTCCTCATCAATTCACAATACGGTTAAAAAAACATTAGAGAATATGTAACTATTGCATGATCCCTTTTGTATAGACCCAAAACTGACTTGTTCCATTCCAGAAAGTCCAAGGTTATTAGACTGAAACCAATCGAATAAGTGGAGCTGTCGTCCAGGAACTTGAAATCATGGACACTGCACCTTTGAGCATTCAAGGTAATATAAGCATCTGAAATCCGTTTGGAGAATTTTCTTTGTTTATTCCCTCTTGCACTCATATACCTTGGAGCGATTTGATAGGGGGGCCTAAGTTGTTTTTTGTTCAGTCTGAGAAGGGTTTAACGGGCCACAGAAAGTTTGGGCTGGAAACAAACACATAATGCCAGATGAAACAACTTTTGATATGGACTCGCATCAAATAGCTGAGACACCCTCCTTCCATGCCTGCATAGATGAAGCTTTCACCTGAGCAAACATCTACCCGAGTGAACATTTATAATTTCATGTTTTCATTTCCTGGTAACTTTTGCTTAGGATTTAAGTGGTTTTTTCTTAGGTATTTCTGTCTGCAAAAGTGCCCATTGCATTGTTGAACATTCTAGATTGGAAGTGTCACTCATTTGTATGAGTGCAGACATGAGGTGCCTAGGCCGTTTCTTTATATGTGTGTGATGACATGCTATGACGGACTTTATGCTACTTGTTTATGTATTAGCTTACTAAACTTGATATGGTGACCTTGATGTAAACCATTCTATGCTATCGGATAAACCATTTGGTAGCAATGAATGAAGTCACATCGAAACTATGGAGAAACAATAATACTATGAGCTGAGATACCATATCATCATTTCTTATGTGTTTTTAGCATTTATATTATATGACACTTTCATGACAAAGATATATAATGCTGCCCATATTCACCAGCAATTGCAGTTCTATTATTTTGTACACGCGCATGGTAGAACGCTTGATAGGGCGTTTTTTTTTCTAGTTGGAAATTAATACTGGCAGAACCGAACTATGTAACCTTTATTGTGCAAATCCAAATCCTTACCAAGTAATTGATTGCGTTGATTGACTGAACAAACTGTTCGACTGGACAATCATAACGTAGCCTCAAGAAGATAGTTTCCACATCCCCATTTACCCGTTAAGGAAAATTTTCCCCTGTTTACATCATTGTGAAAAAGAAAGTTTTCCATCTCATATCCAAAGGCTTTGTTAGATATTCTAGTATTCATCTTAATTTATATGTATTGAGATGGATTAGAGTGATTTCATTAGAAGAATTTTCCGCGAGGATTAGGGCCATTACCATCTCTACTGGTCATTATAAAAGTTTGCCGCATAAGTTATCTAAAATATTATAATTTTTGAATGGTCACAGGTATCATGGTCTACTTTTTTATGTCATTCTTATCAGATTTAATGTGTTATTATTTTTGAAATATTTTTTACTTGTAGTCATTTAATTTTTAATAACGCATATGAATCTCTAAGGTTTTATTACGACAAAAAATACTCACACGTTACGCGTTTCGGCCGATCTTGTCCGCGGTCTGCCTCCCTGACTTTTGTTGGCGCTAGCCGTGTCGAACCGAAAGTCCCAAGTCCCACCCACCAAACCCAACACATCGTGTCTGCGTTCTCCCCCTTTACGCCGGCGAGTGTTCGTCGCTGGCTCGCTGCAGCGGGGAGAATAGAGGCAGAGAGCAGGGATGAGCGACGAGCGGGTGAAGGCGGAGGCGCTGCAGATCCTGGGCCTATTCCAGGTGCTCCCCCGCCTCGTCGTCTTCGACCTCGACTATACCCTCTGGCCCTTCTACTGGTCCGTATCCTTGACTCCGTCCCACTCTCTCTTCTCCCAGCCCAATTTCGCTGATGCGAGGTCTCCAATTGATGACCGCCGCTAGGTGTTCCTTGCTTGTTCGATTTACTGGTTTCTGAATTCTGATCTGTGATTTCGGCAGCGAGTGCCGGTCCAAGAGGGATTCGCCGAGCCTTTTCAGGCACGCCAGGGGCATCATGTACGCCCTCAAGGAGAAGGGGATCGACATGGCGATTGCTTCTCGCTCCCCCACCCCGGACATAGCCAAGGTGTTCCTCGACAAGTTGGAGTTCCAGTCCATGTTCGTCGCCCAAGTAAGAATCCTTCCTCAGCCGGCCGTAATTTTCGTGTGGGTCGTTGTTTCCCTTTCTGCATATAAGAATTCATTGATGCAACATAGTTCAGGCAAATTATTCTTATAAAACAGGACCATCGTCCATCGATAACATATGAAACTGAAAATGGCCCTTTATGTGGCTATATGACTATATCGCTATATGTAAGCAAATAACGATGCGAACGGATGGTGTGTTACTTGTGCAAGTTTTTTAGGGTTACTGGGTTAGTTTCATCGAGCACATTGATAATGGACACATTGTAGCGAAAGAGGCTCTAGTCGAGTTGGTTAGGTGGTTTTGGTAGCACTCTTCGAGTTCTCGGTTCCACTCTATGTGAGTGCGAATTTCAGAATATGCTTAAAAAATCCCTTCGTCTATCTCATGCCAAAGTACAGGTATAAGGCTTAGCTCCGGTCGCGGTTATTTTCACATAGGCTTCAATACCGTTGTGTATGGGTGGAGCAGGGGTTCAAGGTTTTTTTTACCTGTGTGGCTGTGTGTGTGACAAGGTCTTCTTCTTAATAAAATACTCGAGGGCTATCTTACCTCCGCAGAACGAGTTTTTTTTTTAGTGGACACATTGTATCAAAATATATTTTTTAATTGGCCACAAAGAAAATAATAAAATCTCAGCCCAAATCCAAGAATTTGCAAATCTGAGTCCATCTTAGCTTAGTACTACTATACCACGGTACCATTTTCCTCAAAGAGTGCACATATTGCCTTAATATACTATAAGATAGTGGCATACAGTACAGTAAATTCGATTGTGACCATAAAAATATTCCATGCCCAACAATATGTTCCTTTAATGATCCTGCACACTCACACGCTTGTGTCCCTTCCTCAAGTTTTTTTCTCCTGAATCAGGTGCCTTTTCTGGTGTAAGAACAGAATGCTGAATACTATATTATTTTCTTTTGGTTGTTGTATGAAGGAAATATTCTCCAGCTGGACTCACAAGACTGAGCATTTCCAAAAGATCCAGAGGAAAACTGGGATTCCCTACAAATCCATGCTGTTCTTTGATGACGAGAACAGGAATATTGAAGCAGTAATCACTTATTCATATTGTTCTCACCTCATGTTCTAGTTATATACAAAATTTAGAATCTAGAATATTAGTTTCAGCGAATTTCTGTTATATTGCTGGAGGCTATGCATATTTAGACGTGCTAGAACAAAAAAAATTTGGCTGAATTAGGTCCCATTTGATTTGAGGGACTTAAGATTAGTACCTTCATTTTAATCTCATTTAGTCCTTAAATTGCCAAACGGTGGGACTAAAATATGGACTAAATTGTTTTAGTCCCTAGTCCCTCAATGGCTGACTAAAAGGGACTAAACCATATTAATTTTATTTTTTGTCCCTCGTTTATTTCAGTTGTACTAATGGCGGGAGAATGTTAACAGACAATTTGGTGTTATCATTAGTCATTAAATGCGTTCTAAATACTTTTAGTCCCTGAAATCAAACAGGGTATGGACTAAACTTTAGTCCCTGTACTAAAGAAACCAAATAGGCCCTTATAGTTTAGTGGGTCTGCTTGTTCTTCTCTGTGCTATATGATTAAAAAATAATACTTTGGCTTTATGTGGATCAAATGGCATATTCCAATGAATATACCAAGTTGATTATCGTAGAAACACACTAAAATAACGACATACAAACGGTGTAGGATATTTGGGTTCTTGCATGCACTTGGTTCCCAAAAACACAACAATCCTTTATATAGGTCATATTGTATTGTGATTACACTTGCATACCGCATACGTGTATGCATCTCAACTGCAAGTATGCGCGCATAGAAGTTATTTTTATGACGCTCCTGGCTTCACGTCACCTTAACTGAAATATATTCATCTCTTGTTTTCAGGTATCAAAAATGGGAGTGACGAGTGTTTTAGTAGAGAACGGGGTGAACCTTGACATGTTTAAGCTGGGTCTCAGTAACTTTGCAACTAACTGTGCTGCCTCCAGCAGAAAGGATGACGAATAACCTCGAGAAGTGATACATAGAAGAAAATACCTTCAAAACACTGTACTCGAATTCATTGTAATCAATTTGCCCGATTCATGAACAATTTATTGGTGAAAGATGACCTCACAGACTAGCTTTTGAACTGATGCAACGCCTGTCTAATATATTTATTTGAAGGCAAATCACTCCATGTCATTATTTCACGTGCAAAGCAATATATTGGTGCATATCTGTTTTGTTTTCTTTTGTGTCAGAATTTTCTTGAGCCCTGTAAGGCTGTAACGCCGCAAGCATTTTTTATCTGTGTTTTTCACGTTAAATTTTGTTTTCCAGTATGGTGTCTTGTTATTTGGCATCGAATGTAGTTCCTGTCGTCATCCAGGTGTTTAGTTTGCATCCAAACTTGAGGACAAGGCCAAAAAATTGGCTCGCCAAATATGTCATCAATTGATGCGCATCTTGTCAAATTTCCCATTGATATAAAAACACAAGCATGCCAAATTTTGACACAGCGCAGACTTGGAATTTTTTGATCGCGTGTTTTGTTGGTTGCAAAACACGCCACGCCAAATCCTTATGTGTCGCAATTTCATGTGCGTGAGTTAGTTTATTGCTATCTGCCATAAAATAGGGCAAAGTTGCATCATTTTTTTTGCTCTTGATTACCTGTTCGGTAAAAAAAAAATCAACTTATAAGTACAAAGAAATATAAAAAGTTTTTTTAAGCGGGAAGAGAGCTAGGATGCATGTGGAGGCTTGGATTGTGGCTAACGATTTTTTTCTTAAAGAGTGTTGACGTATAACAACTGTAGAAACAACGGAAACGGATGCTTATAGCAGTAGAGATTTATAAGCCGGTCTTTATTTAGTTCTGCAAAATAATTTATAGGACATTCTTTGTTTCATTTTGCATGTCAACTATGGGTGATATTAGGCTCTAGATTTTACACTATAAAATTTATGGGTCTAATTAGATTAGGATTGAACTATATTTTTCATTCATTTCTATTTAAAATTAATTAAGAGCTCTAATTTATTGTAAAGAAACATTTGAATTATTATCCATTAAGGCAAGTACAATCAGTACCTTAAAGGGTATATAAGGGGATAAGTGTAAAATTACACAAAAGATGTATCTTGGCAAAGGAACGTTTCTAATGCATTTTTCTAAGTCTAGACACGACATATCTTGAAAGTTTCTAGTGAATAAAATACAAAACTTATATACATTGGGTTGTATAAACGAGTTTCTTAGACGTATCTAGTGCTTAAAAACCATAACATAGTATCTAAGTTATATATGCTCTTACCACCCTTAATGCCAACAAAACTTATCAAATCTACTTATTTCTCTGTCAGAGCGGTGACACCTATATCATATTAATTTTAAACAAAAAATATTCCACTAGGAATAAAAAACTACTAAGGGCTAGTTTAGAAACAATATTTTTAAGTGATGTCACACCCGGCTTTAAGGAACAAAGCCAGGTGCATCTCATACATGCGCCAAGAAGACAACATATATAATAACAGAGTGTATAGAGATAAATGTCATAAAACATCAGAGTATTTATTACATAGCGGAAGACTTATTACAAAATAAAAGTGTAACATAAAACGAACTAAGGATCGTCGGCGCCAATGTCGACCGAGACACGCCACCTAGATCAGATCGAACTCCTCAGTGTTAGGCGGCTCCTCCTGAACCACCTGATCATCTCCTGTGGGGGGGTGTGAGACAGCAAGGGTGAGCTCACACATGATCATCGCTCAACAAGTTGTGGGGAATAATGTGACACGAACTCACCAAAGGTGGGAGCTCATGTGAAGTGTAAGGCTGATCAATGAAAGGGGTTAAAGCTGAGCATTGCTTTTAAGTAGTTGGTCAAAATTTTATTAGCAGTTACTAAGTGTAAGTAAATACCAAACCATAAGTAAAGTAATAGAACAAAATTAGTAACAAACCCATGCAATGCAAATGACAAAATTGAATTTAAGTTCCATAATTTAAACATCAGAGAGTCCTGAGCTGCTCATGACCGTGAGCTCGGCTAGTATACCAGTTTTACACTCTGCAGAGGTTGTACCCTTTACCCACAAGTCATGTTACCCATCTGCCAAGGGGTCATGAATCCCATACACCTCTACCTAGGAAGCGCGGCAGGTGATAGTCGCCTAGAGGGGGGGTGAATAGGGCGAAACTGAAATTTATAAATATAAACACAACTACAAGCCGGGTTAGCGTTAGAAATATAAACGAGTCCGCGAGAGAGGGCGCAAAACAAATCGCAAGCAAATAATGAAGTGTGACACACGGATTTGTTTTACCGAGGTTCGGTTCTCTCAAACCTACTCCCCGTTGAGGAGGCCACAAAGGCCGGGTCTCTTTCAACCCTTCCCTCTCTCAAACGGTCCCTCGGACCGAGTGAGCTTCTCTTCTCAAATCAAAGCCGGGAACAAAACTTCCCCGCAAGGGCCACCACACAATTGGTGCCTCTTGCCTTGATTACAATGGAGTTTTGATCACAAGAACAAGTGAGAAAGAAAAGAAGCAATCCAAGCGCAAGAGCTCAAATGAACACGGCAAATCACTCTCTCTAGTCACTAGGGTTTTGTGTGGAATTGGAGAGGATTTGATCTCTTTGAATGTGTCTAGAATTGAATGCCTAGCTCTTGTAAGTGGTTGAGAAGTGGAAAACTTGGATGGCAATGAATGTGGGGTGGTTGGGGTATTTATAGCCCCAACCACCAAAAGTGACCGTTGGCTGGAGGCGTCTGCTCGATGGCGCACCGGACAGTCCGGTGCACACCGGACAGTCCGGTGCCCCTGCCACGTCATCACTGCCGTTGGATTCTAGCCGTTGGAGCTTCTGACTTGTGGGCCCGCCTGGGTGTCCGGTGCACACCGGACATGTACTGTTTGATGTCCGGTGCACCGGCATGGGCGATTCTGACTTCTGCGCGCGCTGCGCGCGCATTTAATGCACCGCAGGGAGCCGTTGGCGCCGCAGGGAGCCGTTGCTCCGCTGGCACACCGGACAGTCCGGTGCACACCGGACAGTCCGGTGAATTATAGCGGAGCGGCTGCCGCGCGAACCCGAGGCTGGCGAGTTCAGGAGGCCGAGCTTCCTTGGAGCACCGGACATGTCCGGTGCACACCGGACAGTCCGGTGAATTATAGCGCGCCGTCTTCCGAGAAATCCCGAGGGTGAAGAGTTTGAGTCTGAGTTCCCTGGTGCACCGGACAGGTACTGTTCACTGTCCGGTGGCACACCGGACAGTCCGGTGCGCCAGACCAGGGGTGCCCTCGGTTGCCCCTTTGCTCCTTTATTGAATCCAACACTTGATCTTTTTATTG
This sequence comes from Zea mays, assembly GCF_902167145.1. Taxonomy (NCBI): domain Eukaryota; kingdom Viridiplantae; phylum Streptophyta; class Magnoliopsida; order Poales; family Poaceae; genus Zea; species Zea mays. The sequence goes on from NC_050100.1 coordinate 8,669,281, forward strand.
GCTAGATGTGAACCTTTTGCACCTGTATAACTTATACACTAGAGCAAACTAGTCAGTCCAATATTTGTGTTGGGCAATTCAACCACCAAAATTATTTAGGAACTAGGTGTAAGCCTAATTCCCTTTCAATCTCCCCCTTTTTGGTGATTGATGCCAACACAAACCAAAGCAAATATAGAAGTGCATAATTGAACTAGTTTGCATAATGTAAGTGAAAAGGTTACTTGGAATTGAGCCAATATAACTACTTACAAGATATGCAAGGAATGTTTCTTTCTTATATAACATTTTGGACCACGTTTGCACCACATGTTTTGTTTTTGCAAATTCTTTTTGTAAATCCATTTCAAAGATCTTTTGCAAATAGTCAAAGGTACATGAATAAGAGTTTGCAAAGCATTTTCAAGATTTGAAATTGTCTCCCCCTATTTCAAATGCTTTTCCTTTGACTAAACAAAACTCCCCCTAAAAGAGATCCACCTCTTAGTGTTCAAGAGGGTTTTGATATACCATTTTTGAGATACTACTTTCTCCCCCTTTTGAACACAATAGGATACCAAATGATAAAGACTTTTAGAAAGCACTAAGTTTTTGAATTTGGTGGTGGTGGTGCGGTCCTTTTGCTTTGGGCTCATTTCTCCCCCTTTTTGGCATGAATCGCCAAAAACGGAATCATTAGAGCCCTCTAAGTGCTATCTTCCCCTTTGGTCATAAAATAAATGAGTTGAGATTATACCAAAAAGCGAAGCTTTTGAGCTTTTACTCTCTTCCCCAGGGATGAAGTTCTTTTCTTTGATGCTCATTTCTCCCCCAAAGAAGAGAGAGTTGCTCGGAGTGTTGGCGAAGTATGAGTTACGGAGTGGAAGCCTTTGTCTTCGCCGAAGACTCCAATTCCCTTTCAATATACCTATGACTTGGTTTGAAATAGACTTGAAAACACATTAGTCATAGCATATAAAGGAAATATGATCAAAGGTATTCAAATGAGCTATGTGTGCAAGCTTAGCAAAAGAAATTTCTAGAATCAAGAATATTGAGCTCATGCCTAAGTCTGGTAAAAGATTGTTCATCAAGTGGCTTGGTAAAGATATCGGCTAATTGATCTTTAGTGTTAATGTAAGAAATCTCGATATCCCCCTTTTGTTGGTGATCCCTAAGAAAATGATACCGAATGGCTATGTGCTTAGTGCGGCTATGCTCGACGGGATTGTCGGCCATTTTAATTGCACTCTCATTATCACATAGCAAAGGGACTTTGGTTAATTTGTAACCGTAGTCCCGCAGGGTTTGCCTCATCCAAAGCAATTGCGCGCAACAATGTCCTGCGGCAATGTACTCGGCTTCGGCGGTGGAAAGAGCGACCGAATTTTGCTTCTTTGAAGCCCAAGACACCAAGGATCTTCCCAAGAACTGGCAAGTCCCCGATGTGCTCTTCCTATTGATTTTGCACCCCGCCCAATCGGCATCCGAATAACCAAGTAAATCAAATGTGGATCCCCGAGGGTACCAAAGCCCAAACTTAGGGGTATAAGCCAAATATCTCAAGATTCGTTTTACGGCCGTAAGGTGGGATTCCTTAGGGTCGGATTGGAATCTTGCACACATGCAAACGGAAAGCATAATGTCCGGTCGAGATGCACATAAATAAAGCAATGAACCAATCATCGACCGGTATACCTTTTGATCCACGGACTTACCTCCCGTGTCGAGGTCGAGATGCCCATTAGTTCCCATGGGTGTCTTGATGGGTTTGGCATCCTTCATCCCAAACTTAGCAAGAATGTCTTGAGTGTACTTCGTTTGGCTAATGAAGGTGCCCTCTTGGAGTTGCTTGACTTGGAATCCTAGAAAATACTTCAACTCCCCCATCATCGACATCTCGAATTTCTGTGTCATGATCCTACTAAACTCTTCACATGTAGACTCGTTAGTAGACCCAAATATAATATCATCAACATAAATTTGGCATACAAACAAGTCATTTTCAAGAGTTTTAGTAAAGAGTGTAGGATCGGCCTTGCCAACTTTGAAGCCATTAGCAATAAGGAAATCTCTTAGGCATTCATACCATGCTCTTGGGGCTTGCTTGAGCCCATAAAGCGCCTTAGAGAGCCTATAGACATGGTTAGGGTACTCACTGTCTTCAAAGCCGGGAGGTTGCTCAACATAGACCTCTTCCTTGATTGGTCCATTGAGGAAGGCACTCTTCACGTCCATTTGATAAAGCTTGAAGCCATGGTAAGTAGCATAGGCTAATAATATGTGAATTGACTCAAGCCTAGCTACGGGTGCGTAGGTTTCACCGAAATCCAAACCTTCGACTTGTGAATACCCTTTGGCTACGAGTCGAGCTTTGTTCCTTGTCACCACACCATGCTCATCTTGCTTGTTGCGGAAGACCCATTTGGTTCCTACAACATTTTGGTTAGGACGTGGAACTAAATGCCAGACCTCATTCCTCGTGAAATTGTTGAGCTCCTCTTGCATCGCCACCACCCAATCCGAATCTTGGAGAGCTTCCTCTACCCTGTGTGGCTCAATAGAGGAAACAAAAGAGTAATGTTCACAAAAATGAGCAACCCGAGATCGAGTAGTTACCCCCTTATGAATGTCGCCGAGGATGGTGTCGACGGGGTGATCTCGTTGGATTGCTTGGTGGACTCTTGGGTGTGGCGGTTTTGGTTCTTCCTCATCCTCCTTTTCTTGATCATTTGTATCTCCCCCTTGATTATTGCTATCATCTTGAGGTGGCTCGTCTTCTTGATTTTGCTCTTCATCATTTTGAGCCTCATCCTCATTTTGAGTTGGTGGAGATGCTTGCATGGAGGAGGATGGTTGATCTTGTGTACTTGGAGGCTCTTCGGATTCCTTAGGACACACATCCCCGATGGACATGTTTCTTAGCGCGATGCATGGAGCCTGTTCTTCACCTATCTCATCAAGATCAACTTGCTCTACTTGAGAGCCGTTAGTTTCATCAAACACAACGTCACAAGAAACTTCAACTAGTCCAGTGGACTTGTTAAAGACCCTATATGCCCTTGTGTTTGAGTCATAACCAAGTAAAAAGCCTTCTACAGTTTTAGGAGCAAATTTAGATTTTCTACCTCTTTTAATAAGAATGAAGCATTTGCTACCAAAAACTCTAAAATATGAAATGTTGGGCTTTTTACCGGTTAGGAGTTCATATGATGTCTTCTTGAGGATTCGGTGAAGATATAACCGGTTGATGGCGTAGCAGGCGGTGTTGACCGCTTCGGCCCAAAACCGGTCCGGTGTCTTGTACTCATCAAGCATGGTTCTTGCCATGTCCAATAGAGTTCGATTCTTCCTCTCCACTACACCATTTTGTTGTGGCGTGTAGGGGGAGGAGAACTCATGCTTGATGCCCTCCTCCTCAAGGAAGCCTTCAATTTGAGAGTTCTTGAACTCCGTCCCGTTGTCGCTTCTTATTTTCTTGATCCTTAAGCCGAACTCATTTTGAGCTCGTCTCAAGAATCCCTTTAAGGTCTCTTGGGTTTGAGATTTTTCCTGTAAAAAGAATACCCAAGTGAAGCGAGAATAATCATCCACAATAACAAGACAATACTTACTCCCGCCGATACTTATGTAAGCAATCGGGCCGAATAGATCCATGTGGAGTAGCTCAAGCGGCCTGTCGGTCGTCATGATGTTCTTGTGTGGATGATGGACTCCAACTTGCTTCCCCGCCTGACATGCACTACAAATCCTGTCTTTCTCAAAATGAACATTTGTTAATCCTAAAATGTGTTCTCCCTTTAGAAGCTTATGAAGATTCTTCATTCCAACATGGGCTAGTCGGCGGTGCCAGAGCCAACCCATGTTAGTCTTAGCAATTAAGCAAGTGTCGAGTTCAGCTCTATCAAAATCTACCAGGTATAGCTGACCCTCCAACACTCCCTTAAATGCTATTGAATCATCACTTCTTCTAAAGACAGTGACACCTATATCAGTAAAAAGACAGTTGTAGCCCATTTGACATAATTGGGAAACAGAAAGCAAGTTGTAATCTAATGAATTAACAAGAAAAACATTGGAAATGGAATGGTCAGGTGAAATAGCAATTTTACCCAAACCTTTGACCAACCCTTGATTTCCATCCCCAAATGTGATAGCTCGTTGGGGATCTTTGTTTTTCTCATATGAGGAGAACATCCTTTTCTCCCCGGTCATGTGGTTTGTGCACCCGCTGTCGAGTATCCAACTTGAGCCCCCGGATGCATAAACCTACAAAACAAATTTAGTTCTTGACTTTAGGTACCCAAACGGTTTTGGGTCCTTTGGCATTAGAAACAAGAACTTTGGGTACCCAAACACAAGTCTTGGAGCCCTTGTGTTTGCCCCCAACAAATTTGGCAACTACCTTGCCGGATTTGCTAGTAAGCACATAAGATGCATCAAAAGTTTTAAATGAAATGCTATGTTCATTTGATGCAATAGGAATTTTCTTCTTAGGCAACTTAGCATGGGTTGGTTGCCTAGAACTAGATGTCTCACCCTTATACATAAAAGCATGATTAGGGCCAGAGTGAGACTTCCTAGAATGAATCTTCCTAATTTTGCTCTCAGGATAGCCGGCAGGGTATAAAATGTAACCCTCGTTATCCTGAGGCATGGGAGCTTTGCCCTTAACAAAGTTAGACAAGTTCTTAGGAGGGGCATTAAGTTTGACATTGTCTCCCCTTTGGAAGCCAATGCCATCCTTGATGCCAGGGCGTCTCCCATTATAAAGCATGCTACGAGCAAATTTAAATTTCTCATTTTCTAAGTTGTGCTCGGCAATTTTAGCATCTAGTTTAGCTATATGATCATTTTGTTGCTTAATTAAAACCATGTGATCATGAATAGCATTAATATCAACATCTCTACATCTAGTACAAATGGAAACATGCTCAATGGTAGATGTAGAGGGTTTGCAAGATTTTAATTCTACAACCTTAGCATGCAAGATATCATTCTTAGTTCTAAGGTCGGAAATGGTGGTATTGCAAACATCAGAATCCTTAGCCTTAGCAAGCAATTTTTCATTCTCAATTCTAAGACTAGTAAGAGAAATGTTCAATTCTTCAATCCTAGCAATCAAATCATCATTATTATCTCTAGGAGTGAAAATTGAAACATCACAAGCATGAGAATCAACCTTAGCATTTAAAATAGCATTTTCATTCCTAAGGTTGTCAATTATTTCACGGCAAGTGCTTAGCTCACTAGATAATTTTTCACATTTTTCTACTTCTAGAGCATAAGCCTTTTTAACCTTAACATGTTTTTTGTTTTCTTTAATTAGACAATCCTCTTGGGAATCCAAAAGGTCGTCCTTTTCATGAATAGCACTAACCAATTCATTCAATTTTTCTTTTTGAGCTATGTTAAGGTTGGCAAAAAGGGAACGCAAATTATCTTCCTCATCACTAGCATTGTCATCACTAGAGGATTCATATTTAGTGGAGGATTTAGATTTAACCTTCTTTTTGCCGTCCTTTGCCATGAGGCACTTGTGGCCGACATTGGGGAAGAGGAGTCCCTTGGTGACGGCGATGTTGGCGGCGTCCTCGTCGTCGGAGGAGTCGCTTGAGCTCTCGTCGGAGTCCCATTCCCGACAAACATGAGCATCGCCGCCCTTCTTCTTGTAGTACCTTTTCTTCTCCTTTCTTCTCCCCTTCTTGTCGTCGCCTCGGTCACTGTCACTAGACATAGGACATTTAGCAATATAATGACCGGGCTTACCACACTTGTAGCAAACCTTCTTGGAGCGGGACTTGTAGTCTTTCCCCCTCCTTTGTTTGAGGATTTGACGGAAGCTCTTGATGACGAGCGCCATTTCCTCATTGTCGAGCTTGGAGGCGTCGATTGGTTGTCGACTTGGTGTAGCCTCCTCCTTCTTCTCCTCCGTTGCCTTGAATGCAACGGGTTGGGCTTCGGATGGGTCGCCAAGCTCGTTGATTTTCCTCGAGCCTTCTATCATGCACTCAAAACTTACAAAATGCCCGATAACTTCCTCGGGGGTCATTTTAGTATATCTAGGATTACCACGAATCAGTTGAACTTGAGTGGGATTAAGAAAAATGAGAGATCTTAAAATAACATTTACCACTTCGTGGTCATCCCACTTCTTGCTCCCGAGGTTGCGCACTTGGTTCACCAAAGTCTTGAGCCGGTTGTACATGTGTTGTGGCTCCTCCCCTTTTTGAAGCCGGAACCGACCGAGCTCCCCCTCGATCGTTTCCCGCTTGGTGATCTTGGTGAGCTCATCTCCCTCGTGCGCAGTTTTGAGCACATCCCAAATCTCTTTTGCATTTTTCAACCCTTGCACTTTGTTGTATTCTTCCTTGCTTAGAGAGGCAAGGAGTATGGTTGTGGCTTGAGAGTTGAAGTGCTCGATTTGGGCCACCTCATCCTCATCATAGTTTTCATCCCCTACGGATGGTACCTGCGCACCAAACTCAACAACATCCCATATGCTTTTGTGGAGCGAGATTAGATGAAATCGCATTAAATCGCTCCACCTAGCGTAATCTTCACCATCAAAAGTTGGTGGTTTGCCTAATGGGACGGAAAGTAAAGGTGTATGTTTGGAAATGCGAGGGTAGCGTAGGGGGATCTTACTATACTTCTTGCGCTCTTGGCGCTTAGAAGTGACGGAGGGCGCATCGGAGTCGGAGGTAGAAGTCGATGAAGTGTCGGTCTCGTAGTAGACCACCTTCCTCATCCTCTTGTGCTTGTCGCCTTTCCGATGCGGCTTGTGGGAAGAAGATTTTTCCTTCTTCTCTTTGTGGTGAGAAGAAGATTTCTTCTCCTTCCCTTTGTTGGAGGAGCTCTTCTTCTTTTCCCTCCTTTTGGTGCGGGACTCTTCCGATGAAGTGCTCCCGTAGCTTGTAGTGGGCTTCTCGCCGGTCTCCATCTCCTTCTTGGCGTGATCTCCCGACATCACTTCGAGCGGTTAGGCTCTAATGAAGCACCGGGTTCTGATACCAATTGATAGTCGCCTAGAGGGGGGGTGAATAGGGCGAAACTGAAATTTATAAATATAAACACAACTACAAGCCGGGTTAGCGTTAGAAATATAAACGAGTCCGCGAGAGAGGGCGCAAAACAAATCACAAGCAAATAATGAAGTGTGACACACGGATTTGTTTTACCGAGGTTCGGTTCTCTCAAACCTACTCCCCGTTGAGGAGGCCACAAAGGCCGGGTCTCTTTCAACCCTTCCCTCTCTCAAACGGTCCCTCGGACCGAGTGAGCTTCTCTTCTCAAATCAAAGCCGGGAACAAAACTTCCCCGCAAGGGCCACCACACAATTGGTGCCTCTTGCCTTGATTACAATGGAGTTTTGATCACAAGAACAAGTGAGAAAGAAAAGAAGCAATCCAAGCGCAAGAGCTCAAATGAACACGGCAAATCACTCTCTCTAGTCACTAGGGTTTTGTGTGGAATTGGAGAGGATTTGATCTCTTTGAATGTGTCTAGAATTGAATGCCTAGCTCTTGTAAGTGGTTGAGAAGTGGAAAACTTGGATGGCAATGAATGTGGGGTGGTTGGGGTATTTATAGCCCCAACCACCAAAAGTGACCGTTGGCTGGAGGCGTCTGCTCGATGGCGCACCGGACAGTCCGGTGCACACCGGACAGTCCGGTGCCCCTGCCACGTCATCACTGCCGTTGGATTCTAGCCGTTGGAGCTTCTGACTTGTGGGCCCGCCTGGGTGTCCGGTGCACACCGGACATGTACTGTTTGATGTCCGGTGCACCGGCATGGGCGATTCTGACTTCTGCGCGCGCTGCGCGCGCATTTAATGCACCGCAGGGAGCCGTTGGCGCCGCAGGGAGCCGTTGCTCCGCTGGCACACCGGACAGTCCGGTGCACACCGGACAGTCCGGTGAATTATAGCGGAGCGGCTGCCGCGCGAACCCGAGGCTGGCGAGTTCAGGAGGCCGAGCTTCCTTGGAGCACCGGACATGTCCGGTGCACACCGGACAGTCCGGTGAATTATAGCGCGCCGTCTTCCGAGAAATCCCGAGGGTGAAGAGTTTGAGTCTGAGTTCCCTGGTGCACCGGACAGGTACTGTTCACTGTCCGGTGGCACACCGGACAGTCCGGTGCGCCAGACCAGGGGTGCCCTCGGTTGCCCCTTTGCTCCTTTATTGAATCCAACACTTGATCTTTTTATTGGCTAGATGTGAACCTTTTGCACCTGTATAACTTATACACTAGAGCAAACTAGTCAGTCCAATATTTGTGTTGGGCAATTCAACCACCAAAATTATTTAGGAACTAGGTGTAAGCCTAATTCCCTTTCAGCAGGGCAACACTACGAGGCCTTTACAAAGTTCCACTAGCTTCCGAAAACCCGCTACAGTTTATGGGAAGATCCAGTACAGGGTTCCTGGCTGACCGCCATCGCAGCAAAATCAACCAGGGACCTCCCCGCACTGACCTCTCCCCTACTGCCCTTGCCCCTTTCGGGTAAGGTAGTCTTCCACTAGCTTTCCTAGTTAATCAGCCAAGGGCGTCCCATTAAACCCTTGTGGTGGCACGTGGTTCTCAAGTTAAGCTCTATGTTCCAATTAACATTAATGATAACAACATGAACATAAATAGAATAACAACAAGAATTGGAACATAGAGGTGATAAATGATTATCCCAAAACCATATAAAGCAATAGCAAACTACCCAAGTGATTCAGGGGTAAACAAGGTAATGAGATAAACAATCTAGGGTGACCTATTGGGTCCCATCAAAATTAACCTATGCATGGATAAGTGATATTAAAGAACATTATTGGGTAAAAAGTGGTCAAGGGCACAACTTGCCTTCAATGAGCTCCTGCTCAGCTACAACCTGCTGCTCACCAGGGTCCTCGGTCACGGGCTCTTCTACTCGCCACAATACAAACAAGCACATTGCATATAGAGAAATTAACATCACACCAAACATGTGAACAAAATACACAGAATTAATATACACATTAAAATAAAATCCTAGGAACAGGAATCATAATTTTTGGAGTTATAGAATTTTAGTTATGAATTTTCAAAGGTTTTATGTGTTTTAAACAGGATTAAGTGATAAATAAATTCCCTACTGATTTCATGACATAACAGAGGCTCTAGGTGATAGAGAATAAAATTATAAAATTTTAGGAACTGGAATGGAGTGATTTGGAGTTAGCATGAATTTTCTATGAATTATTGAAGTTCTAGCAATTATTTTCATATTAAAAACCCATTTTCTATTTCATTTACTCAAATTAAATGATCTCAGGACCGGGCCTCAAATCATGTGAAACGCAGGGGGCTCGGTGAAACGTTCTGCAGACACAGAGAACAGCCCAGTATGGACCGTGGGTTCATTATCTGATTACCAGGGGGCTCTTACGCAAAAAGGCCGGGCCGAAGGGGTACCTTTTAATCCTGGCCGCCCGATTCGAAGCGAACGTACTAGATTAGGTCATGGCATCCGCGAATCGGTACGCGCACGGGACCACACGATCCGGATCCGACGGTCCAAAATCTAAATAACCGAGATCGCTTCGCACCCATCAGATTATGGATCTACGGCTCACGTCCCCACCCTGACTCGGTATGGCTCGGCCTAATCCTAGCCATCCAACAAAGATCAAACGGTCACCAGCCTTCTCCCTCACCCAGCACAGGTTACGGCGGCGCTCGCCCCCCTTCTTGCGGTAGAGCTCGCCGGAGCGCAGGCGTCACGAGGCCCAGGCGCATTGAATCAAGTCTGGCTAGGTGCTACGCGTAAAGGGTCTGAGGGCGAACTTGCCGGTGCCACAAATCCCACGAATCCGCCATGGTCAGAGCTTGCCCACGACAGCGCACTAACCACGGCGAAGCGCCATGACCGGAGTAGCTCAATCCGCCCCCACGATGCGCCGATTGCTAAATTAGTTGGCACAAAATGAAATTGGGATGGTGGCGGGCCCAGGGCGGAGGAATCTTACCAGGGTGATGCCACGCCAGACCCTGTCCACGGCGCGGCGGAGATGGTGTCCGTCGATGAGCAATTCCGGGGTCTCCGAGTACCCCCGAAGCTCGGTTCGGCAATGAAGACGCGCGCCCGGGTCCAAGGCTCCCGCCCACCCCGCGAATTCGCCCAACGGCCGACGGCAGGCGCGGAGGAGTCCTGACGGCGACGGTGCTCTTCCTTTCTCCCTCCTCGCGGCTGCGGGCGAAGCAAACCTAGCGCGCAACCACCCTTGAGGTTCCGAGCTGGGGAGGGTCTCGGTCCGCTTATGAAGAATCGGCGACGTGGAGTTAGGGAGATGCGGAGTTAGCGCGCGGCGCAACAGCCCACACCTATTTCCCCGGCGACGGACTCGGTCTCGTTTGCGTCGCGGCGGGTGGAGAAGAACTCGCTGACAAGGAGGCCCAGCCGGTCAGCGACTCGGTCCACCCAACGGTGAGCGCCGCCAACCCTGGCCCACCTGCCAGTGAGCGCAAGGGCGCGCGCGTGCGGGAGCCCGGCCAGATGGGCCGCGCGGTATGGAATTAGAAGTGGGCCGAAAACAGGTTTGTTGGCCCAGGTAAGCTCTTTTCCCTTTTCTATTTATTCTTTTCTTGTTTTCTTTTGTTCTTAACTATTTTGAATTCAAATTTGAATTTTTGAATACAAATTTCGACATTGTGTCAAGTGTACAAATTCAAGCTTTGAGTGGATGACCAATATATTTTTATTCACTTATTTTTATCCCCAAAATTCTTATTTTCTTCTCTTTTTCTAGATTCTACAATTTCTTTTAGGATTTAATTTTCCCTTTTTGGTCTTTAATATTTTCTTGTTGCAAAATGCACACCACAAATAAAATATTCAGCATGATGCAAGGATTTAGTAGCATATCTTTTTATTAATTGTTCTTGGACATGGTGTTCACAGGTGATGATGCACACAGGTTAAACCCACATAAGGAGAAATCGTTTTCTCTATTGGTATTCTTTCCAGCAGATTACAAAGTGGGTGTTACAAATCCTACCCCCCTTAAAAAGAATCTCGTCCTTGAGATTTAGGAAGAAGTAGAGAAAAGGTGGGGAAAATCGATGCGAAGCTCTTCTTCTCTTTCCCAAGTTGCTTCATCTTCACCGTGGTGGCTCCATTGAACTTTGCACATCTTTATCACCTTGTTTCTCGTAACCCGAGTCAAAGTATCCAAAATCTTGATCGGGTACTCCGTGTAAGTCAAATCACCTTGAATACTGAGCTCTTCCATTGGTAACTGTTCCTCAGGGACACGGAGACACTTCTTAAGTTGTGACACGTGGAACACATTATGCACATCCGATAGAGTAGCAGGTAACTCGAGTTGGTATGCCATCTCCCCAACTCTTCTAAAGATCAAGAATGGTCCAATATAGCGAGGGGACAATTTGCCCTTAACTTTAAATCTCCTCATTCCACGCGGTGGTGACACCTTGAGGTACACATAATCTCCTTCTTCAAATTCCAGTGGCCTTCTTCTATTATCAGCATAACTCTTTTGCCTGGTTTGAGCCACCCTCAAATTCTCTCGAATTATACGGACTTGTTCTTCTGCTTCTTGAATCAATTCAGGCCCAAAGAACTGTCTCTCTCCAGTCTGATCCCAATATAAAGGAGTCCTGCACTTTCTCCCATATAAAGCTTCAAAAGGTGACATCTTCAGACTGGCTTGATAGCTATTGTTATATGAGAATTCAGCATAAGGTAGACTTTTATCCCAACTTCCTCCATGCTGAAGGGCACATGCTCTCAACATATCTTCCAATACTTGATTAGTCCTTTCAGTCTGTCCATCAGTCTGAGGGTGATAAGCTGTACTGAAATTCAACTTTGTACTCATGTTCTCATGAAAGCTTCTCCAAAATCTTGAGGTAAACTGCGAACCTCGATCAGATACGATCTTCTTTGGTACTCCATGTAAACACACAATCCGAGCCATATATAACTCTGCTAGCTCAGAACCTTTATATGTAGTCTTCACAGGAATGAAGTGAGCCACTTTAGTCAATCTATCCACAATTACCCATATTGCTTCATATCCTTTCTGGGTGCGAGGCAATCCAGTAATGAAATCCATACCAATCTCTTCCCATTTCCACTCGGGTATCTTAAGTGGGTGCAATAGTCCAGCTGGCCTCTGGTGTTCAGCCTTAACTCTTTGACATACATCACACATAGCCACATGTGCAGCCACATCTCTTTTCAATCCATACCACCAATACTTCCGCTTCAAATCCTGATACATCTTAGTACTACCAGGATGAATAGAATAATCTGAGTCATGGGCCTCTTTCAATATAGTCTCTCGAAGGCTTTTAATATCAGGAACACACATTCTATCCTTGACCATACAGTGCCTTGCTCATCTTCCGTGAACTCCGGAACTCGACCTTCAGTAATCAGATCCTTAATCTCTTTTATTTTAGCATCACCAATTTGTCCTTTGCGGATCTCCTGCTCCAAAGTAGGTTCCACATCAATTGTAACTCCTTCAGTATGAGCAACTATCCCCAGGTTAAGTCTCCTGAAATCCTCAACAATCTCATCGGGCAGCTGGGCAACAATAGCTGAATGAACATGCTCCTTGCGACTCAAGGCATCTGCAACCAAATTCGCCTTGCCCGGGTGATAGTGAATCTCCAAATCATAATCCTTAATAAGCTCCAACCAACGGCGTTGCCTAAGGTTGAGATCCTTCTGAGTGAATATATACCTCAAACTCTTATGATCCGTATATACTTGGCACTTGGTCCCCATAATGTAATGTCTCCAAATCTTAAGAGCATGCACAACTGCTGCTAGTTCCAAGTCATGAGTGGGGTAGTTCAATTCATGCTTCCGCAACTGACGAGATGCATAGGCAATCACATGTCCTTCTTGCATAAGCACACATCCAAGTCCTTGGCCACATGCATCACAATAAATGTCAAATCCCTTCTGTAGGTCTGGCATAACCAATACCGGTGGCGACATCAACCTCTTCTTCAATAGCTCAAAGCTGTCCTGACACTTCTCGTCCCACTTAAATTCTTTTCCCTTCTCCAAAAGTGAAGTCATAGGCTTAGCAATCTTAGAAAACCCTTCAATAAATCTCCGATAATAGCCTGCTAATCCCAAGAAACTTCGAATCTCAGTAACTGTGGTGGGTACTCTCCACTCCATTATCTCCTTAACTTTAGCAGGATCCACTGAAATTCCTCCATTAGAAATAATATGACCAAGAAATGGCACCTTGCCAATCCAAAACTCGCATTTGCTATACTTAGCATAGAGTTGATTATCTTGAAGCTTCTGTAGCACCAATCTCAGATGTTCCTCACGATCAGTATCACTCTTGGAAATAATAAAAATATCGTTGATGAATACTACGACGAATCTGTCCAAATACTCCATAAACACCTTATTCTTCAGATCCATAAAATAGGTTGGTGCATTAGTTAGTCCAAATGACATAACGGTGAACTCATATAAACCATATCGGGTCGAGAAATCCGTCTTGGGAATATCCTATGGCCTAATCTTCATTTGATGGTAACCTGATCGGAGATCAATCTTCGAGAATACTCTAGCATCTCTCATCTGATCAAATAAATCTTCAATGTGGGGTAATGGATACTTGTTCTTCACAGCGACATCATTAAGGGTCCTATAATCCACGCACATCCCTTGCGATCCATTTTTCTTCTATACAAATAGAACCGGCGCTCCACATGGTGAAGAATGCGAATGAATGTACCCAGCCTCTTGCAACTCAGTTAACTACTTCTTAAGTTCCTTTAACTCCTCTATGGACATCCTGTATGGCCGTTTAGAAATAGGAGCAGTCTCAGGTAAGAGATCAATGACAAACTCAACTTTCCTCTCCGGTGGCATCCCTGGTAACTCCTCTGGAAAGACATCCGGAAAATCCCTAACTGCACGGATGTTGTCACCCAAAAACTTCTCATCTACTAAGAATGCCGCTAGTCTGATGGTGGTAGTTACTGCAACTTCAACTTCAAAACTTTGTCCTTTCGAACTGGTGAGTTCTACGGTTCCTTTAGCACAGTGTATAAACTGCCTTTACCTTTCTTAACCATGACATACCAAGGATCACGTCTATAGTGCTCTCTTCTAACACTATAGGGGTAGCCCATCTAGGTTAGAAATACAGGGTAAGAAAGGAAGAACTGTAGACAAGGCGAGTAATTACGAGAAATGTTACTGCGGTTGATTTATTAGCTAAGTAGATTAGTGTGTTATCCACTAAAGCTAATACCTTATGATGGTACATGCTAAGATGCCCAACTATAATGTTGCAATCAATCAAAGAAGCAAATCAAGCATTTATCATCAGAAAAATCAACCAACATTTTTTTAATAGAGAAAATAGTTTTGGTTTGGTCTTAGGCCTCCTATCTCTTAAAAATGTCATAGGGGTAGGGATTCCAAGATTTGAAGTCCATCTTGTCTTAGAGTAGTAAAGGTAAGAATAATCAAAGTAGAATAGCAAAAGGTGAGACAAGATCAAGACAAGATGAGTATAGAAAGAATCAGAGTAAGATAAGTAGGTAAGGGTTTGTCCATTTCTATCTAGGTTTCGTCCTACAGTCAACATTTCCTCTGATACCACTTCTGTCACACCCGGCTTTAAGGAACAAAGCCAGGTGCATCTCATACATGCGCCAAGAAGACAACATATATAATAACAGAGTGTATAGAGATAAATGTCATAAAACATCAGAGTATTTATTACATAGCGGAAGACTTATTACAAAATAAAAGTGTAACATAAAACGAACTAAGGATCGTCGGCGCCAATGTCGACCGAGACACGCCACCTAGATCAGATCGAACTCCTCAGTGTTAGGCGGCTCCTCCTGAACCACCTGATCATCTCCTGTGGGGGGGTGTGAGACAGCAAGGGTGAGCTCACACATGATCATCGCTCAACAAGTTGTGGGGAATAATGTGACACGAACTCACCAAAGGTGGGAGCTCATGTGAAGTGTAAGGCTGATCAATGAAAGGGGTTAAAGCTGAGCATTGCTTTTAAGTAGTTGGTCAAAATTTTATTAGCAGTTACTAAGTGTAAGTAAATACCAAACCATAAGTAAAGTAATAGAACAAAATTAGTAACAAACCCATGCAATGCAAATGACAAAATTGAATTTAAGTTCCATAATTTAAACATCAGAGAGTCCTGAGCTGCTCATGACCGTGAGCTCGGCTAGTATACCAGTTTTACACTCTGCAGAGGTTGTACCCTTTACCCACAAGTCATGTTACCCATCTGCCAAGGGGTCATGAATCCCATACACCTCTACCTAGGAAGCGCGGCAGGGCAACACTACGAGGCCTTTACAAAGTTCCACTAGCTTCCGAAAACCCGCTACAGTTTATGGGAAGATCCAGTACAGGGTTCCTGGCTGACCGCCATCGCAGCAAAATCAACCAGGGACCTCCCCGCACTGACCTCTCCCCTACTGCCCTTGCCCCTTTCGGGTAAGGTAGTCTTCCACTAGCTTTCCTAGTTAATCAGCCAAGGGCGTCCCATTAAACCCTTGTGGTGGCACGTGGTTCTCAAGTTAAGCTCTATGTTCCAATTAACATTAATGATAACAACATGAACATAAACAGAATAACAACAAGAATTGGAACATAGAGGTGATAAATGATTATCCCAAAACCATATAAAGCAATAGCAAACTACCCAAGTGATTCAGGGGTAAACAAGGTAATGAGATAAACAATCTAGGGTGACCTATTGGGTCCCATCAAAATTAACCTATGCATGGATAAGTGATATTAAAGAACATTATTGGGTAAAAAGTGGTCAAGGGCACAACTTGCCTTCAATGAGCTCCTGCTCAGCTACAACCTGCTGCTCACCAGGGTCCTCGGTCACGGGCTCTTCTACTCGCCACAATACAAACAAGCACATTGCATATAGAGAAATTAACATCACACCAAACATGTGAACAAAATACACAGAATTAATATACACATTAAAATAAAATCCTAGGAACAGGAATCATAATTTTTGGAGTTATAGAATTTTAGTTATGAATTTTCAAAGGTTTTATGTGTTTTAAACAGGATTAAGTGATAAATAAATTCCCTACTGATTTCATGACATAACAGAGGCTCTAGGTGATAGAGAATAAAATTATAAAATTTTAGGAACTGGAATGGAGTGATTTGGAGTTAGCATGAATTTTCTATGAATTATTGAAGTTCTAGCAATTATTTTCATATTAAAAACCCATTTTCTATTTCATTTACTCAAATTAAATGATCTCAGGACCGGGCCTCAAATCATGTGAAACGCAGGGGGCTCGGTGAAACGTTCTGCAGACACAGAGAACAGCCCAGTATGGACCGTGGGTTCATTATCTGATTACCAGGGGGCTCTTACGCAAAAAGGCCGGGCCGAAGGGGTACCTTTTAATCCTGGCCGCCCGATTCGAAGCGAACGTACTAGATTAGGTCATGGCATCCGCGAATCGGTACGCGCACGGGACCACACGATCCGGATCCGACGGTCCAAAATCTAAATAACCGAGATCGCTTCGCACCCATCAGATTATGGATCTACGGCTCACGTCCCCACCCTGACTCGGTATGGCTCGGCCTAATCCTAGCCATCCAACAAAGATCAAACGGTCACCAGCCTTCTCCCTCACCCAGCACAGGTTACGGCGGCGCTCGCCCCCCTTCTTGCGGCAGAGCTCGCCGGAGCGCAGGCGTCACGAGGCCCAGGCGCATTGAATCAAGTCTGGCTAGGTGCTACGCGTAAAGGGTCTGAGGGCGAACTTGCCGGTGCCACAAATCCCACGAATCCGCCATGGTCAGAGCTTGCCCACGACAGCGCACTAACCACGGCGAAGCGCCATGACCGGAGTAGCTCAATCCGCCCCCACGATGCGCCGATTGCTAAATTAGTTGGCACAAAATGAAATTGGGATGGTGGCGGGCCCAGGGCGGAGGAATCTTACCAGGGTGATGCCACGCCAGACCCTGTCCACGGCGCGGCGGAGATGGTGTCCGTCGATGAGCAATTCCGGGGTCTCCGAGTACCCCCGAAGCTCGGTTCGGCAATGAAGACGCGCGCCCGGGTCCAAGGCTCCCGCCCACCCCGCGAATTCGCCCAACGGCCGACGGCAGGCGCGGAGGAGTCCTGACGGCGACGGTGCTCTTCCTTTCTCCCTCCTCGCGGCTGCGGGCGAAGCAAACCTAGCGCGCAACCACCCTTGAGGTTCCGAGCTGGGGAGGGTCTCGGTCCGCTTATGAAGAATCGGCGACGTGGAGTTAGGGAGATGCGGAGTTAGCGCGCGGCGCAACAGCCCACACCTATTTCCCCGGCGACGGACTCGGTCTCGTTTGCGTCGCGGCGGGTGGAGAAGAACTCGCTGACAAGGAGGCCCAGCCGGTCAGCGACTCGGTCCACCCAACGGTGAGCGCCGCCAACCCTGGCCCACCTGCCAGTGAGCGCAAGGGCGCGCGCGTGCGGGAGCCCGGCCAGATGGGCCGCGCGGTATGGAATTAGAAGTGGGCCGAAAACAGGTTTGTTGGCCCAGGTAAGCTCTTTTCCCTTTTCTATTTATTCTTTTCTTGTTTTCTTTTGTTCTTAACTATTTTGAATTCAAATTTGAATTTTTGAATACAAATTTCGACATTGTGTCAAGTGTACAAATTCAAGCTTTGAGTGGATGACCAATATATTTTTATTCACTTATTTTTATCCCCAAAATTCTTATTTTCTTCTCTTTTTCTAGATTCTACAATTTCTTTTAGGATTTAATTTTCCCTTTTTGGTCTTTAATATTTTCTTGTTGCAAAATGCACACCACAAATAAAATATTCAGCATGATGCAAGGATTTAGTAGCATATCTTTTTATTAATTGTTCTTGGACATGGTGTTCACAGGTGATGATGCACACAGGTTAAACCCACATAAGGAGAAATCGTTTTCTCTATTGGTATTCTTTCTAGCAGATTACAAAGTGGGTGTTACAAGTGATTTCCATTTTTCAAAAGAATTTAGTTTATTTTTTCTTGAAAAATAGGAATTTCTTTGGAAAATGAATTTCTCAAACTAGCCTAAAAAACTAGAAGGAAAAAATAATTAAAATCTGCAAAAAATGTCTGAACAATTAACGGCCCATGTCCAGCAGAAGGCCCGTGCAGTTGCGGCGTTGCTGTACCCCTTGGACCGGCCAGCCCCACACTGGGTTATTCGTTCCCCGCGCGTGCTCTCCCAGTCTCCCTCCCTCCCTTTCTCTAAGCGCGACGACCGGCGCCGCCACCGCCACCGCCTTACGCCAGATACCCAGGTCCGTCTTAGTCGGCACCTTCTCCAGCAACAAGCACCCAACAAATGGTATGCCCGCCTCTTTTCTTCCCTTCCTGCTGCGCGAAACCGAGCAGCACCCAAAGCGTAACCTAAGCTATTTGGCCCGCCCCTTCGATTCACTTTCTGCTGCTCGGTTTAAACCTAACCTAAGCTAGTTGATTATTTGTAATGGGACCTGAACTACTTGGAAGCGTATACATGAATTATACCTACTAACTTTGATTCTTTTTGCCTAAAAAAACTCATGAGCTGCTTGCTAGCTGCAGGAAGTCTGGGTTTTATTTCGGCACATTTCAGGGCATTTAATTGGTTGTAGCAATTTGGTTCAGATAAAAATATTCTATTCTTGCTACAAAACGAGTAAACGTTAATTTAACCCGTGAAACTCCGATAGCCAGGGTAGAATTGCTCTAGGGCACCCTGGATTTTAAGATACTATTCATTCCCTCATTAAACTTTTGAGTAAATAATTTATATAGGAATTGATTTTTTGAATGCAGCAAGTTCTTTTGTTCCTGCATTTCATTCTCTTTTGGGAGGACGGAACCTTGTTTGAAGGGGCTAGTTTATGTTCTGGAGGCAAGGCACCTACCCCATATGTTCTTTATTCTGCAGTCCAACAGAAATACGCACATAAGAGCCCATACTTGAAAGTAGAGGACTAGAGGTGTATGAGATTCAAATCATGACAAACCTTTGTTTGTGTGTGCGCGGCTGCGTGCACAACTCGTCTGTGAGCTTAAGTAACTGTAGCATTTTTTCTTCTTCTTTTGTACCCCCCATTTAGCAGTTTCCATGGCGTCAATTATAGTTTAGCGGCTACGAAATACAAGTATTTTTTTGGTATTTGAGTGAGCCCCATGTGGCCTCAAATCAAGTGATAAAATGTTGTCTATATGGAGTAAATTTTTGATATTAGTTGCTGAAAAGACTATTTCTGTTGGGCCGTTGGCAGAATGCTTTGGAGCAGTTGGCATCCATTGATCTCATTGAGCTATGCAAGGAGGCCAGAATTGAGCGCTGCCGTGCAACTAGAGACTTGAGTAGCTGTGGCCGCTATGTGCATCATGTGCTTAACTCATGTGGCCATGCCTCATTATGTGCTGAATGCAGCCAAAGATGCGACGTCTGCCCAATTTGCAGGAGTCCAATACCGGACAATGGAAACAGGGTTCAGCTACGTCTTTACTACAAGTGCCTGGAAGAGGGCCTTATTTCTAAGCAGCACGATGAAAGGTTTCAGGAAAAGGAAGACCATGGCAATCCAGTTAGCATGGATGTCCAGCAGCTGCATTCATTGTTCGATGTTGCAGTACAGAACAATCTTACTTCCCTTATTTGCCACTGTATCCTCTTCAGGAGGCTGCTTATGCATTTCTATATCACATCTTCTTTCTGTTATTTTCTTAACATATTCACCAGATATCACAGATGTTTGTTTGGATGAGAATGCTGTGTCAAGTGATCCACTTCTGGCTTTTCTTTTGGATGAGGTGGTCATCAAGGACTGGTGCAAGAGGGCTGTTAATGTGCTCATTACTGAGATTGGTGTGATCTGTATCCAAAAATGTTCAATCGACCCTAGATTCAGTTACATGCTTTTTTTTATGTTTCGTTTTTCATGTGTTCAGGGCCACACATGTTGAGGGAGTGGTACTGCTAATCTGTTAAGTCACTAACCTTAACGATATCTTAGATAGGTCTGGATTAGAAACGATGAGATCTAGGTTATCCCAACTGCAAAAGTTTGCCACACAGTTGGCAGGAATTTACAGTATACTTGAAGTTATGGTTTCATCTTTCAATGAAGCAGTTTCAGCGCATGTTAATGACCTGCACCAACTCATTGAGAACACATTGAAGGCAAAGCAGGTCTTTCTTTCTTAACCCCTCTATTGCTAATGATTTTAGACCACTGCTTAGAACTAACACTGAGCTAGTCTAGGTACTTCAATTTGTTCATCCACTGCTGAAATTTCTATAAGATGAGTGTCCCACGGGGACACTTTCCATTATATAATTTTGTGTATATATTGGAACAAAACCTTTTTATCTCCCTTTTGCTTAGTGTCATCATGATCCTGGACAAGTATTGACATAACCACTCAAAATAGTCTGGTGGTTCATTTTGGTAACAAGTGCTCCCTCCAAATCTGAATATAAGTCAATTGTTACATTGATACAACCCACCATGTGGAGCTTTGTCTAGCAATTTTCATGAAAATATCATATTTAAAATAAAAGGGGTTGTATATTATCAAACTAGCCTTCATGATAATTCTACAAACATCAACTTTACGTTCTCATTCTACCTAATTCCTTATGCATCAATACTAAAAATAGTTAGACCAGCAAGAATCCTGAGACGACTATATGTACAATCAGATTGAGTATGTCTCTAGCACTTTTCTTGTTTATGAAACCTTGTGCTTTCTTACACTCTGATGCTTGCTAATGATGTAGCGTTATTGCATTAGATCATAGAACAAATTCTGTACCATTTGTTTCTTGGAGTATCTGTTAAAGATGCCTGCACATCAACAATCCTTTTAGTTGATTTTGTAGCATTACTTTACTTCATATGTAATCTTTATTTTAAGGAGTCACTCACTCCAATAGGTGATGTCCTATCTTTCCCATTCCTCTTCCCCCATTGGCATTATCACTACACTAAATTTGTGCATAATGCCTCAGTAAACCCTAAATCTTGAAACATTCTGTATCTTAAGGCCATGCATATCCACTTGTACATAACTGAAACGCTTGAAAGGATACACTTCTTTCAGAATAATCATTATATCTTGGTAAAGTATTAGTTCTGGCTTTTTCTTCAGCATTTGGAGGCCATGATCTGGTGTATCAGGCATAGATTTATTCAGGACATCTGTTCAAGGTACACTGATCATACATCATGGAGCTCTGATGTGATTCAAAGGAAGGCATATGCAGAAGAAAGAAAATGGCCTGGATTTTCTGATAAAGGGTCAGATATAAATGAAGCCAATCAGACTACACTATTCATCGAGCAGGCCCTACAAAACCTTGGCATTGAACAAAATTATAGGGATAAGGAGGAAGACATAACAATAACATGTTTACAGAATGAACAATCATCATCTATGTTCTGTTCCACAATTACAACCGATCATTGTAGTATTGACAGATACCCTTTTAAGAATTTGCGTGAGGCAGTTGATGTACTCTTTCTACACGGAGCATCAGACATGGTGATTGCAAAGCAAGCTATTGTATCCTTCAGTTTTTTTATTTTATCTTGTACTACCTTTGGTCTCTTTTACTTGTCGCTTGGGATATCATGTTTATATTGTTCCTCACAGGCATGCTACTGCATTAAGTTTCCTTGACACTTCCCAGTTATTGTATTATCTATTTGATCGACATTGGAGTAGACCAGATTCAGAATGGAGGTATCTGGTGGATGATTTTGCTACTACCTTTGGGATTACTAATAGAACATTGCTTGAGTGCCTGGTATTTTGTCTTCTAGACGATCATTCTTCAGAAGCCTTGAAGGTACCTGCTCTGTGCCTTTTTTCGCTGTACATTTAAATTTGAATTTTCATATATATATATTGTGCAATATCCTGGATGTGGGTGCTGTATTTGCTCCCAACTACCTGTTTGCATCACTTTTGTGGAGTTTGAGCAGTTATGCATGTGCATATAGACTAGCCCTCTATCAATCATCTTCTTACTGTTTGTCCAAATTATAGTTTCTAAGGCTATCTCCAGCAACTCTACTATCCCATCCCCTATCCTATCCCATATTTCAAACTTCACTCTGCAAACAGTGCTATTTACAACACAAAACAGTGTTTTGCACGACCGTATGCACGATCTGCTGGAGATAGCTTAAGGTCATATACTCCTTTCATGGACCCAAAATAAATGGAGAAAGGAAAATATGCAAACAGAACATAGGAAAGAAATCTTTTCCCAGTATTTCATCTCACAGTGCCACTTTATCATATACATATCCTGTTCTTCAGGTGTCTCTTATCTTGGAATGTGAACTTCGGGCAGATTAGAAGAAAAGGTCATTGGTGTCATGCGGTGGGCACAAAGCCCAGTACCCGATGACCAAACCTGAAAAATTTCAACCTGAACCCCCAAAACCCCAAACCCAAAAAATCGGATACTATCTTCGATAACAAATCTAGAAACCCAAACTTTCTTCGGGTAATTTGAGTAGTGTCTCATGGTACTCGAATTTTAGCCGTGCAGTAGCCCAACATGCTATTTCACACTTCTAGCACAGAACAATTCCCTGCGCCCAGCTCAATCTCACCGCCTAAACATACCCTAGCCATATCCCACCTGAGGTCCTGTTGTGCCCATGCCCAAACCACCTCATCACCTTGCTCCTTGTGCCCTTTTGCTGCCTGATGCTGCATCTTGTGGCTTGCGCCCTCTGGCTCTCTGCTTTCCGCTGCTGCGTCTCACCCCTGCCTCTTGCTGCCTAGATGACCACTGGTGGTGCCAAACATCACGTTCAGATGGTACAGTTCTCAAGGGCAAGAATTGTTTTGGAATCAATTCAATTTTTGGGAATTTATTGGAATCAATTAGTGGATCTAAGTTGTTTCTTGTCGTATGTGATCTTTGTCCGGTTGGATCTATGAAAATTTGTTTGATTTGTTCATCTACAAGAATAAGGGAGATATTCAAAGTCGTACTAATTACTGGGGAATTAAGTTGATGAGCCATACTATTAAGCTATGGGAGAGAGTTATCGAGCATCGTCTGGGAGGAGTAACGAGGATCTATTTAAACCAGTTTGATTTCATGCCTAGAAGGTTAATCATGGAATCCATTTTCTTAATAAGGCAAATGATAGAGCAGTATAGGAAACAAAAGAAGGATCGACACATGGTTTTCATTGACTTGGAGAAGGCTTATGATAAAATATCAAGAAATATTATATGGTGGGCTTTGGACAAACATAAAGTTCCAGTTAAGTACTTTGAACTCATTAAGGACATGTACATCAATGTTGTGACTAATGTTCGAACAAGTGATGAGGACAACGATGACTTTCCAATTAGAGCAAGACTACATCAAGGATCAACTTTAAGCCCTTATCCTTTTTCCTTGGTGATGGATAAGGTCACAAGGGACATAAGGGGATTTCCCTTGGTGTATGCTTTTTGCAGACGGTGTAGTGCTAGTTGATGAAAATCGAACAGACTTAAGAATCCAAAAGTTTTAGACTCAGTAGAACTAAAACAAAATATATGAGATGTGATTTTGACACTACACATGAGGAAGTAGATGTTAATTTGGAAGGTCGAGTTGTGCCTAAGAAGAACACCTTTAGGTATTTAGGATGGTGGGCGTGACGGTGGCAGGGGTGCAGCGTGGTGGTGGACAGCAGTCGGGCAGGGAAGGAGGTGGGGGTGTTGTGGCCAGAGCAACTAGATCCAGCCATGGTGGAGGGCGGCGGCGCTGGTGCTGGCAGAGCTGAGGGTGAGGAGGCAGGGAAGTGGGATGCATGGCGTGCTGGATGGGGACAGTAATGGAGGAGACGGCGGTGTATGGGCGAGGAAGACAGATGGATGAAGCGGGTCCATTATCCTCTGTTACTTTTTTGTTTCTGGAGAGGAGCTAGATGGACAGTTCGTGATGTCCATGACTTGTGTCCTCCTGGGCACTGTTCCTGCTTTGATGCTTATGTGCTACTTGGGTTTTCCATCTTGTACAGTATTGAACTCACTTTTGAACTCTAATACTTTGATCAACATAGTTGGTTTCGATAACCAAACATGTAATGCTAGATCAGTCTATATTATTCTTGCAACCGTTACTAATAATGCATGCTACAATTTTCAGCTAATAGTTCTCTTAAAAATCCACAGTACTTAATGAGCATTGCAGTTGCAGGGATCACAGGTGTATTGTGTACATTTTTTTTTGCCATTGCAACCATTCTTTTGGTTGCTGCATGCACTTACTGGAACACATTTGCATTGTAGTTTTATGATTTTTCGGAATCGTGTTGTATTTTGTGCTACCTACTGCTATGCAACAATGATTTGTTTTTTCCTGTTCATGGTACCATTGACTTCAGAGCTTGGGTCTGGTCTGTATATATATGCACAGTGTCATTTCAATTGAGTTTCATGAGTTTTGTCTTTATTATCTTATGTTTGTGATTGTGCTGCACCCCTACTTGTGCAGGAGGCCTGCTCTCTTCTCCCCAAGATCTTTAGCAAGGAAACACATCCAAAGATAGCACAAGTTCTTCTGGAACGCCAGAGACCTGATATGGCACTTCTTGTGCTAAAGTGCACAGGGCGTGATAGCTTCTCTGCTACAGAGAACTTCGAAAAGGATGGCATTTCATCTCTTAGCGAGGCAGTGACTGCGGTCCGTGTTAGAATTGAATGTGGCCTCCTAACAGAGGCATTTATGTATCATAGGAGCTACTGCTCTAAGGTGAAAGAGCAACACTCAGCAAATATGACACACACGGAGGATGCATTCGAAGGCTCTTGGATTTATCATGTTGAGATGATGATGGTCGAATTTTGTACTATCTGCATTGAAAGAAATTTAGTTGATAAAATGATTGATCTGCCCTGGGATTCTGAGGAAGAGAAACATCTTCACAAGTCCCTCTTCGAGTCTGCTCATGAAGCGCCCATGGATCCAATTGGTAGTCTGCTTGTTGTCTACTACCTTCGGGTAAATATTGTGTCTCTCATTTTTTATTTTTTAAAACCAGATTAAGAGGCACAGTGAAAATTACTAATGGAACAAAAACTTTAAGATATCCTGGTATGATGAATTTGTTGGGCTCATTCGTGTTATTTCTCATCTATATACTGATTTATTGCATTTGTTTTATTTAACATGCATGCCTTTTAGACATTGAAATTACAAATATGACAGGTATGCAATTCAAAGCAACAAGGATTAACATTTTTCGTGCATACCGAATCTGATGTATATGATTCTTTATATTAATCTAGGATAGAAAAATGATGCTTATGATTTCTTACATGTATATGCATATTCAAAAACAAGACCAGACAGAAGATTTACTAGAAGCATCTCGTGTTGATGTACTTTTAGAATACATGGTTAAAGGTTTCCTTAATACCTCTCTTTTTTTTGCACAAGAAGATTTCTATTTTCAAGTTATTTTTTATTTGTCATGTTTCATGATGAAGATCTTCCATATTTTTGTTCATTGTTTGAATCTTTAAAGTAGAAACATTCATTTACAGTTTCAATCTTTTCCTCTTTCCACTTCATAATGGAAGCATGCTGGCACATAAATACCTCAGTAATTTACCTGTGTTTTCTGTTCCAGCGTTATCGATATTTGGAGGCATACGGGGTTGATCGTAGTCTTCAGAAATTTGAGCAAAAGGAATTGGAAAATGCCACTGAAGAGATTGCTTCAAAAATTAGAGCAATTGCTCAATGGAGAGAAAGTTTGGTTGTAAGTGCTGTCATTTTATACTTCCACAGTTCTGCTTTGTTATGCATGTCTAATTGTTATCTTTTATTTTGTCAACTCACCAGCTTGCATTTTCTCTCTCTTCATAATATAATCAGAAAAGATTGCACTTGATATTAGAGCATCTCCAACAATGCCTCAAATTGAAATATGGAGCTTTATGCAGAAAAAACTACTCCAACAGTGCCTCATTTTATAAATTTGATCAAAAAACTATAGAACACCTTCTCAAATGCCTCAGATATACTACACTGTAGTGGGCTGCCCTATAATCTAGATTTGAGGCTTTAGTGTTGGAGCGGAATGTTTTGTTAGTGCCCTAAATTCTATAAAATATACTCATTTTTAAATTATAGAGCATTTTTATAAGTCACGTTGTTGGAGATGCTCTTAGGAAGGATACTGTTTGCACCCAAAGCTGACAACTGCGCAAAACACACGCACTGGACAGTTGGTGCTTGACCACTAGACTGTACTGTGTGTGTATTTTATAACATGTCCGAGAAGGACTCAATTTCTATGTTTGTTTTGGTCTTTTGAGTCGTTTCTCATGTTGTATTTGGACTCTACTGGGATATACCTCCCACCCTATAAATATAAAGGGCCATGGCCGATTGAGACATCCAATCAATCAATACAACTTTTATCTTTTTGCCTTAACTTTTTATTCCCATTTTGCCCTAATCTCCTCCAAACCCTAATATGTTGTTTTGCAAGCTTCTAGACTGAGTTTGTGGACATTCTAGGTGGCCTTGCCGACCCTAGAACAATCCTAGGCGCGTCTTCACGTTGGAAATCAACACACCAGACAGTCCAACGCTAAGCCTCGAACAGTCCGGCGCTCACGCCAGCCACCACTGAACAATTGCTGCTGGAGTTGCTCTTATTAACACAATGGCATAAACATTTCTTTCTAAACTAGGACAACATTCTTTGCAGGAGTTTTCAGCACCTAGGTCCCTATCAAAATTAAACTTGCTATTGATTAATGTTTAAGTTATTAGCTAGGTTCTTGTAGATTAATATTCTGTCTTTGGAATAGTGTGCCCATTACCATTCTCCATGATATTTGTTAAAAGACACCATTGGACCTTGCCATTAGCATTTTCTTTGCTTTCCCTCACTCTAAGGTAGTGTTTGGTTGAGAGGATGTGACCGCCCCAGGCGGAATATCCCATCTAGCCATGTGTTTGGTTGGGAGGCAGTCAGGGGCAGAGTCATCCCCAATACGGAATTTGCAAAGATGTGGCAATCCCATCCCCCACTTCAACGGACTTTGGCGTCCCACCAAGGACATGGGCTTGTTTGCGTGGAAGAATGACGTCGGCAGTGGAGAAGAGAGAAGGTGGTCGCCGGCGAGGTCCAGTCACAGCGGTCGCACATGCGAGTGCTAGGTCTAGCTTCGGCCCCACGAGCGTGATTATGAGCTCTGGCCTGCTGCCATGTGGGTGAGCGCGTGGGGGGACCTCCAGCCGCTCCGCAAGATCCGTCCGCCGCCATGCGAGCGAGCTCACAGGGGAGCTCTAGGCCCGCCACCTGCCGCTCCCATGTGGCTGACCTCTGACCCAGCGTCACGCGGGCGGGTTGGAGCCCCTGCCACCGCATGGGCGAGGCCTAGCCCCGCCAGCCGCTGCTGCGAGGACCATCTTCACCCCGGCGCTACCCTGCTGCAATGCTGGCGGCTTGATGCATGCATAGGAAAGGAGAAAGTGGAAGAAAGGAAAAAAGAGGCTGACAGGTGGGCCCCACATGTCAGGTGACTGATCTCACTTTTGATGCCCCAGAAGCAAACAAAAAATAATCCACCGTATTACTTCTCAACCAAACAACAAATAAATAGAATCGTCTCATGGGATGGAGTCATCCCATCCCATGTTGTCTCCCAACCAAATGCTACCTAAGCAAACTAATAAATTGTACACTCTCTACGGACTAGTGGAAGCCTGCTTTCTTCAACACAAAATAAATATGTTTTTCTTGAGTTATATTTATGCAAAGCTTTGATTATCTTTATTTTTCATACAGGCTAAATGCCTTGACATGCTTCCAGAGGTTCAGAGAGAGAATGTGAAAGCCATCAACAGTGGAGAACAAATTCAGTTTGCTCGAACTGCTCAAATATCTTCTCCAGCTCATGTGGGCAAATCACAAAATCCTGTAATGGACTTGAGCACAACTTTTACCAGTGTTCTTCAAAATAAGTCAAGCCTCTTCTCAAAAAACAATGCATTGACTGATTCTAGTGGTCTGATCCGAAGCAGCCACTCAGAGAGAAAGGTCCCATCTGCTCTGCAGACCAGGGCACCACCCCATGGGTCACCTATATCCAATATGAGATCAACTGTAGGGGGTAAGTTCCCCACAGTGGGCCAGAATGTTGACAGTCCATTTTTGAGGGGGGCTAAAGGTATCAGTTCTAGAAAAGGAGAGACGGGATTCAAAGAAGGGATTAAATATGCTGATCACGATCCACTGCCTATGTATTTGAACTTGAGTTCTGGTGATACACCCACCAAAGACTACCGAACAAGTTTGTTGAAGGCCGAGGCTAACAAAACCACTTATTTTCAAGGACAAGATTCTGTTGGAAAAGGAGAGTTCCACTTTGGTTCACGTGCTGTGAAGCCTTTCAACTTAAATGGAACTGGCGCAGGTCAAAATGGCCTCGCTAAGATCTCGGGATATGCTGGTTTTCGTGAGGATTATAAAGTACCAACTAAGGAGAACATCTTGAGGTAATCATGATTCTGCACTCTGGTTTATGGCAATATCTTTCATTGTGGTCCTTGTTATCTAGTGTGAACTTGGCTTCAGAGTTCAAAACATAATATTATTAGAATGAAGTTTGTGTGTTTTCAGTAACACGGGTGTAATTCTGGTTCACCAGGAAAGGCTGATATATCAGCCATTCTTTTGCTGATTAGTTTTTCAAATAGTAGAGATTGATGACTGCAGTGGCTGGTTTCCAGCCTTTTTATTTATTGTGGACGGTTTACGACCAAGTATGATTTTATTCTCTGTAGCTTTAGCAAGAAATCTTCAGTTGGTGGAGCAGAAGCCAGCAAAGGTGTGTCAAGGTGGAGATCCGATGAGTCTAGTGAAGAAGAGAGAACAAACCGGGAGAGCGGAGCTCCTCTTGTTACTAGAAGGCGACCTAGATTTTCGAGAAGATGATATATCCACATCCTCAGGGATTTTTTTAATTGTTTGCAGCTATGCCCTAATGTGACAACAATTGTTTTAAGGGAATGTGTATGCGGGATGCGGCTATCATGCATAATCTACATTGCCATGGCCGAGATGTAGTTCAAGTGTCACTAAGGATGCTAGAAAACAAAATCGAGAAGGCGTATGCATGTAGCATTCAGAGTTCAGTGGCTAAATTATATTTTCCCAACTTTTGTGCCAAATGCCTTGTAAATATAGTCGTACTAATCTCGTTTCTTGGGCTGATGGTAGTGTTGTCCGCGTCAAAAAGTTCAAGGGCCAATACGTCCGTACCTTATGGTATTTATATATGAACCACTGTGGCAGAAAAAAAAAAATACAAATATGAGGGGCATGCAACACGTCACTAAAAACCAGTGCAGTTTGTAGTAGCAAGCAAGCTGAAAAATGATTGAGGGGGGAGCCTGGAATGCGACTGAAGGGGTGGCATCCACCACAGGACGCGAAATCTCGCTTCAGCTATCCGCAAGCGTTCCTCCTAAATGTTACTATGCAGCCACGTCAATAAGATTCTCTTCCCTATATTCACTCGTTCTACAACCATCCCCTCTAAATTTTCCCCTATATATCTCTCTACTCATTAAATATACATTTCCATATACCTAAAATAACCAACTTCATTTTGTATTATTTTTTTTTCTTTTCACACGTCCGGCATGTTGCGCTCGTTTATAAAAAGGAAAAAATATATTTATTTATTTGTTTTAAATTACGCAAAATATAGAATAAAACATTTGTGTTAACATTTACTTGGAAATTGCATACTTTACTTCACAATTGTGGTCCGCCATAAGTTTTTAAAAATATTGGGACGCAATCTATTGAACCACGCTTACGGTGCAAGCAAACTCGAGCAGTCGTACTGTCACACCCGGTTTTAAAGGTAAACCGAATGCGAACCATGTACGTACCAGGATCAGTAATTCACGTACACGGCGATTACATAAATGACTCATCATAGCACAATGCTTTGAATTACAATAAAGAGTGAGTAATAATATTACAGACTAGAGCCATTTACATAATATAAATCAAAGTACACAGAATCGAAACGTAGCCAACGTAAACAACCCACCACAGGCAGCTGACTGGGGGAGGTCGCTAGCCTAATCCTCGAACTCGTCGAAGTCCTAGAACTCCTGGAGATCCGCCTCGACGACTTCTTCTTTACCTGAGCATAAATTGCACCAAAGGCAACCTGGTGTTTTGTGAAAGCAAGGGTGAGTACACATCAACGTACTCAGCAAATGTCCCGTTTGGCTGTAGTGGACTAGCTTTATGTGGGGTTAAGTCAAGCAGTTGCTTTTAGTTGGTCAGGTTATTATTACTAGTAGAAAGCCAGGTTTTAGCATTAACCCAAGTTCTTAACCCAAAGTACCCTTTCCAAATGGAAAGAATACCACTTACCATTACCATAATCATAATAAAAAACCATCATCCTCATCACCACCTGCAAACCAACCATCTCTGGTCAAAGTATCTCTAATCAAAGAGGATCCCAAGGCTGCTCTTAACCGTGAGCACGACTGATATATCAATTTCATTCCTCTGCAGAGGTCGCACACTTTACCCACGAGTCATGATTCCCTTTCTGCCCGGAGAGAGCTACTCTCCATTGACCAGTACCTAGGTGGCCTGGCAGGGTATCACTACATAGCTGTTACAAAGATTCCCTAGAGGTCATAGCCGCCCGTTAGGTTTCTCCAGTTTGATAAACACAGTACCTCTCTCCGCAGGAGGGTGACTAACAAAAGCAAAATGAAAGAACCTCGGCACTCAGCCTCGGCAGAGCAAGCACTGTGCCTGGACCCCATTGACGGCACAACGGCGAAGCAACTACACCTCTAGTTCCTCTAATTAATTAGCTAAGGGCATCCCATTTCACCCTCATGGTTGCACTGTTATCCCGGGTGGTCTCTCAACGAACAGGTCCTTACGGAGATGTACTCGAGAAACTGCTTGAGTCCCCTAAATGCCACAAGTACATCATCATATCCAGAATAAAATCATAGTATCATCATTGTATCTCATCATGTTCATTGATTAAAGTAAAACGCTAGCATATAGCTAACCATAGTAACCCAAAAGGTAAATCAAGGACAAGGTGAATAGAAAGCTAGTAAATCCTTAGGTTTCAATTAAGTAGTGCAGGATAGTGAATTATAAATAGATAGGACATAATGGGTCAGAGGACACTTGCCTTCAACAAACAGATGCTCAGGGTCTTCAATCTCGTAGAACTTGTAGAGTTTGATCACTTGGTCGTCGAAGCTTGACCGTCGATTCCTCGAAGCTTAGAAACGAATCGTGATCTAATCGCAACGCGAAGCGAAGACGAACAAGCACAAGCAAACAAACATATGTATATGCAAAAGAACATTACACTATACAAGATAAAATATTATAAATGCGAACAATATAAAATAGAGAGCGCCTCTACGGTTACGCGAGGAAAAGAACCACGATAGACGAAGCTATGGTCGAGGGGTTAGCACGTTTACGCTAAACAAGTATTAATTAGAACATCCAATTCGACATAATTATATTAATGGATATTAATCAAATATAAATTAATACTACTACTTAGTTTTGACTAACTTACTATTTTAATATTTGACAGTTAAGCAAGTAACTTAATTAATATGAGCGATTCTAAGCGAGACGAATTAACGACGCACGGCGTGCAAACACGATGTGCGCGGCGCGCGGACACAAACGACTTAGCGTGCAGACAACGCGCGATACGCGCGAACGACACGTGGCAAGGCGCGACACACGTGAACGACGCGCGACAACGCGTGCGAACAACACGACGACGACGAGCGCCACAACACGACAGAGTGCAGACGACGCGCGAACACGCGCGACATAGCACGCTGACGGCACACGAAAACAGTGCGCGCGACCAGGGTGAACGACGTGCGAACCCGCACGCCACCGCGAGCACATCACGCACGAACAACGCGCAGACAGCACGTGAACGACGCGTGAAGCAGCACGCCACCGCGCTCGGAACAGTATCCGCGACAGACGAGAATAACTGAACAGGTGACAAATTTATACTAAACGAATGTTAAATAAATAGAAAGTAGTTAAATTGATATTATCCAGGTTAGCCCAAGTTGAACACTACACATTTAATCTGATTAGAATATTAATCTAATAAATATTAATCGAGCGAGCCTTAAGTTAAGTATCTAAAATATATGACCCGACAAATTAACATTATTAACGTGAGTGTTCGTAAGCGAAAACAATTTATTATTACGAGTAGACGTTGTGCGACACTCATGATCGTCACGCGAGACAATGCGCACGACACCGCACGACACGCGTGAGGCAACACGACTACGCGCGTGAACAACACGATGACGCGCAAACGATGTCGTGCGTGAACAACAACAAATAAATAATTAATTAAAAATATTTAAGTTGGTATTAATCAAGTTAATTAACATTTATAATCGTAGAAGCCTGAGTTAAAACTACAACCTAGTTTTAAATAGAAGGTAATAACTATAGAATACCAAAAGAATAGATAATTAATTAATCAATTAAACTTGCGACATGACTAGATAACATTACTAATACAGAATCGATGTTGTTACGAAGTTGACACAACTAAAACGAGCTGACACAGGTTTGCGACGCATAACGTATTGAACAATTAACAATTCGTGGACTATAAACGACACACTATACACGAACTGCTAAACACATATCGCAATTACACTAGGTAAGTATGGAATCAAAATATTTAATTTTGGTAGTAATCACGTTGTCGTATCTTTTATAAAAGCGTGACTTAAAACTATAGATTGGTCTTAATTATATTAATATTTTTTTTTAAAATCGATGGACAAACTAGCAATTAATTAAACACATAAAACATGTGTCGTGACATAATATTCTTAAAGTGTGCACGACGTCCTTACGAAGTTAACGCAACCGGAACAGAATGAAACATATATCCAACTCAGAAGTTAATGCATATATATAGAAATATATTAATCGCAGATTAACGACGACAGACTACGCGCACGGGGTAGACGAAGGGTACACCGGGGGTAGACGAAGCTCACCTCGTCGCGGCGACGGCGGACGGCGAGACAAACGCGGTGTGGCTCCCTGCTCGATGGTGAGAAGTTGAAGGCGCCAACAACAGTGCGATGGCGAACTCGGCGCGGTGAGAAAACCGAATGGCGACACGGGTGACGGGGCAGTCATGGTGCGAGGCTGCACACCGGCCACACGATGTGGGCGGAAGCGAGGCTGCAGCGACAAGGCGGGGCTACGATGATGTCCTCTTTGTAGCCTTCTTCAACCTCCCTTCAATGGGGAAAAATAGCAAGGTGGGGAGAAGAGCATGGCCGAATCGGCCATGGAGCCCTTGGACACAGCAGGGAGGCGGCACTGGGGTTCCTGCAGGAGGGCGGCGCCATGGGTGTGGGTAGGATGCGAGGGATTCATGCGTTGCGCGGATTTTCCCATAGCCGCGCGTAGGAGACGCTCAGGCCAAGGCGCCGAGGAGAGGCGCGACGTCGGCCATGGTTGTGCGCGCAACAGGGAGGGCCGGCGAGATGCTGTGGCTGCGAGAGAGAAGAACAGGGCCAATGAGATGGGCGTGAATTGCTGCTGCGAAATCGCCGCGACGTGGGCGGATTTCTAGGCGCGCGTGGACGAAACGGACTGTTGCTCGGGGAAGAAGGGTCTGACTAGTGAGACGCGTCGTGGTGGGGCCTGCTGCTCAGCGCGGCTGGGCGCTGCCCGCCTGTGCACGCGCGAGCTGGGACGCAGGCTACGACCCTTGTGCAGCATGTGCTTGTGGGCAGGGGCCACGCACATGGCGTGATTGGCCATGGCTGCCTTGCGGACGGAGGCATGGGAAAAGAAAGGTTTGCTTTTTGTATCTTTTTAAATTTCTTTTTCTCCCCATTTATATATATATTTATATATATGTGAATATGGATATATATCTTATATATTAGATCATCCAAAAATAATATTTCTTTTCTTTCTAAACGGATACACAACAAGGCTATTCTTAGCAAATAAAAAAACTAGGCTTCAACGTCAAATGCAACACACATATGTTTATATTTAAATTAGCAGTATATATAATAGCTCCACACTATATAGGCAAAAGAAAAGAAAAGGAAAAGAGGGTAAAACCTAAATTTTGAGTATATAACAAAGAAATTTTTACACCCAAAATTCAGGGTGTTACAAATCTAACCCCCTTAACAGGAATCTCGCCCCCGAGATTCAAGAAGAAGCTAGCAAGAACAATAAGGCTGGTTCATCGATTGCTCACGGCTTCCTTGAGTTGACTTTGACTCTGCAAGCTTAAGTTGTGGACCGGTTACTTTAACCTTTAGATGTTCATGATTCACTGATGCAATTCTTGAGGATGTCTTGGACTTATGGGTTAGGACCCACACACACTTTCGCTGCGCCACTTTGATCTTGTTGGTTGATTTTGACCGCATTGTCTTCATTGGGGTTAGCGGCTAACCCCCTTAACAGGAGCATTGATATGCACTTGGTGAAGATGCTACCGACTTTGAACTTGGCTGATTAAGAGAGGTTGGAGGTTGCCAACCGGACAGGTGCAAGAGGAAAAGGTATAGATAGAAAAGGTAAGCATAGATGGATTAAAGAGAGAAAAGGGAGAGCACCCAACTACCTAACTCTATGGCACTCACCTAGTAAACTGATGCCATTGTGGACCGAAGGCCACAACACACCAACACTCATTTCAAAGAAGCAAATCAGTCGTAACACAAAGACAAACCTCACGATCACCCAGCAACAAACATCTCGTTGCTACACGTTAATGTTAATTAGATGGTGGTCTGTCCTAAAAAGGGAATAACTAATCTCTAAGGTTGTCGAAGTACGAGGAGAAGAACAAGACGTGTAGTTTAGGGACATGTGCACAATAAGAGAGGGAGTTAAAGCAAGGATTGTAATCGAAAAGGGAGAAAAATGCAACCAAGGGCAGGGTAGGTAAACACCATTCTCGAATCGAGATGGGAGAGATGATAATTCAAAAGGTAGGCATAGGATAAGCATCAATGTACGATAAAAAGACTACGAAGGTAATGGTCATAACAAACCAAAGCACCACTAAGGATGGAGCTAGGATAATACAAGGCTTGCAAAGCGGCAAAGAAAACAAAACAACCAAGGGTGTGATAGGTAAAACAACACTCTCGAACTGAACTAGGAGAGAGGAGGCTTTAAAATGCAATGCATGTGCAGGATAAGAATCAAGGTAAAGATCGAAGGATAACAAGGATTAAGGTGATAACGGACAAACCCACGACAAAAGGAGGTACTCTAGACAAAACTTACAAGGTGTCAAAGAAGGGGGAAGAGTCAATGATGAAATAGATGAGGCATTATCCTTGAACAGTGATGGAAAAGAGGGGGCTTCAAAGGGTAGGTTCAAGGTATGCAGGAAGGCAAGGGCATAGATATCACGAGGGTTTTAAATGTAATAACAGACAAGGATATATGAGAGGAGATAAATAGGCATAAGATGAAGGATATAAGTACCATAAATAATGGGGTTAAGACCGGACCTTCAAATCGAAAAGGAGAGGGTACGTCCAAGGGCTAGATAGGTAAATTGCCGCTCTCAAATTGAGGTGGAAGAGAGGAGATTTTTTTTAAAGGGCAAGAATAAAGATAAGTATCAAGGCAAGACCGATGGATGACAAGGTAATGGTGATAGCAAATAAAACACACATCAAAGGATGAAATTAAGACAAACTTGTAAGGCGACAAGGAGTGAAAAGAAATCAAAGGAGAGATAGGTAACTCATAGCTCTCAAACTGGGTTGAAAGAAAGGGGAGGCTTTTAAAGGATAAGTTCAAGGTGAGCATTTAGGTAGAAGACATAAATATCGCAAGGGTCAAAGGCGATAATAAACAAGGGCATAAGGGAAAAGATGAAGGCACAGAAGAGCCAGTGGTATAAGTACAACAAAGAATGGAGTTACATCAAGGCTTACACGCGGTAAAGAAGAGGATATTGCCAAGGGTGAGGTAAGTAAAACACCGCTCCCAAATTGGGATGGGAGATTGGAGATTTTAAATAACAGACATAATGTAATCACAAGGTAGGATAGAGTGCTGAGAAGGGTAAAGGAAATAACAAACAAAAACACAACAAATGATAGAGTTAAAAACTTGTAGGTGACAAAGAAGAGGACACGACCAAGGGAAAAGTAGGCAAAGTACAACGCTCAGATCAAGATGGAAAAGAAGAGGTTTTAAAGGGCGGGTATAAGATAAACATCAAAGTAAGATATAGAGATGATAAGGGTAAAGGTGATGATGATGAAAAGCATAGTCCATGGACAGAGTTAAAGCAAGACTTACAAAGTCACGAAGTGGAGAAAACAATCAAGGATAAGATAAGTGAGGTTCTGACAGAAGAGTTGAAATAGAGATTCATAACCGAAAGAAGTTACAAGGAATTAGCGAGATCACCAAGTATGTGCAAAATAAGATGACCGCTCATGGATCATTAGGAAACAAGGGTAGTCATGGATATGTTAACTAAAATGTCTTGAACAGTCATTGGGGTATGAAAATAAGTGTACATAAGAATATAAGAGCATGCAAGATTCCAAGGATACGAGCATACCAAGACAAGGGAATGGAATAAGGCAAAGGATAATGACTTAACATCATAATAGGAAGGGATCTCAGAAGACCAGAAGTTCATGGACATATAAACTGGAATGTTTAAATAGATAACAGAGTTTTTTAGGCAAGTATTTAAAGCAAGAGTATTAAAGAATCTAGGGGTACAAGCATGCCAATACCAAGGGAATAAAGATAGTCAAGGGGTAGCAAGTTAATGACGGAAGAAGGAAGAATCCAAACAGACAAAAAGATTATGGTCAGGGGGCATCTATAAAGATGTCGCAAGCACAAGAGTGAGATCAGATCTAATAG
Organism: Zea mays; assembly: GCF_902167145.1. NCBI lineage: Eukaryota > Viridiplantae > Streptophyta > Magnoliopsida > Poales > Poaceae > Zea > Zea mays. The sequence continues at coordinate 8,706,311 of NC_050100.1, forward strand.
ATTGAGAGAAGTATAGATCATACTATAGGAAAATACATTTTGGCAAGGGGGCATATAGGAGCACAACATAGAATTAGTCAGTATGACTAATATTTTGAAGCAGCATCAAGGAGGAGGTGAAGTAATAGACAATAAGTCCTTAAAAATGGCCAATGCTACTCTAGGTTAACGGTCCTACAGTCAGCACGACTTTGATACCACTTATGTCACACCCGGTTTTGAAGGTAAACCGAATGCGAACCATGTACGTGCCAGGATCAGTAATTCACGTACACGGCGATTACATAAATGACTCATCATAGCACAATGCTTTGAATTACAATAAAGAGTGAGTAATAATATTACAGACTAGAGCCATTTACATAATATAAATCAAAGTACACAGAATCGAAACGTAGCCAACGTAAACAACCCACCACAGGCAGCTGACTGGGGGAGGTCGCTAGCCTAATCCTCGAACTCGTCGAAGTCCTAGAACTCCTGGAGATCCGCCTCGATGACTTCTTCTTTACCTGAGCATAGATTGCACCAAAGGCAACCTGGTGTTTTGTGAAAGCAAGGGTGAGTACACATCAACGTACTCAGCAAATGTCCCGTTTGGCTGTAGTGGACTAGCTTTATGTGGGGTTAAGTCAAGCAGTTGCTTTTAGTTGGTCAGGTTATTATTACTAGTAGAAAACCAGGTTTTAGCATTAACCCAAGTTCTTAACCCAAAGTACCCTTTCCAAACGGAAAGAATACCACTTACCATTACCATAATCATAATAAAAAACCATCATCCTCATCACCACCTGCAAACCAACCATCTCTGGTCAAAGTATCTCTAATCAAAGAGGATCCCAAGGCTGCTCTTAACCGTGAGCACGACTGATATATCAATTTCATTCCTCTGCAGAGGTCGCACACTTTACCCACGAGTCATGATTCCCTTTCTGCCCGGAGAGAGCTACTCTCCATTGACCAGTACCTAGGTGGCCTGGCAGGGTATCACTACATAGCTGTTACAAAGATTCCCTAGAGGTCATAGCCGCCCGTTAGGTTTCTCCAGTTTGATAAACACAGTACCTCTCTCCGCAGGAGGGTGACTAACAAAAGCAAAACGAAAGAACCTCGGCACTCAGCCTCGGCAGAGCAAGCACTGTGCCTGGACCCCATTGACGGCACAACGGCGAAGCAACTACACCTCTAGTTCCTCTAATTAATTAGCTAAGGGCATCTCATTTCACCATCATGGTTGCACTGTTATCCCGGGTGGTCTCTCAACGAACAGGTCCTTACGGAGAGGTACTCGAGAAACTGCTCGAGTCCCCTAAATGCCACAAGTACATCATCATATCCAGAATAAAATCATAGTATCATCATTGTATCTCATCATGTTCATTGATTAAAGTAAAGCGCTAGCATATAGCTAACCATAGTAACCCAAAAGGTAAATCAAGGACAAGGTGAATAGAAAGCTAGTAAATCCTTAGGTTTCAATTAAGTAGTGCAGGATAGTGAATTATAAATAGATAGGACATAATGGGTCAGAGGACACTTGCCTTCAACAAACAGATGCTCAGAGTCTTCAATCTCGTAGAACTTGTAGAGTTTGATCACTTGGTCGTCGAAGCTTGACCGTCGATTCCTCGAAGCTTGGAAACGAATCGTGATCTAATCGCAACGCGAAGCGAAGACGAACAAGCACAAGCAAACAAACATATGTATATGCAAAAGAACATTACACTATACAAGATAAAATATTATAAATGCGAACAATATAAAATAGAGAGCGCCTCTACGGTTACGCGAGGAAAAGAACCACGATAGACGAAGCTATGGTCGAGGGGTTAGCACGTTTACGCTAAACAAGTATTAATTAGAACATCCAATTCGACATAATTATATTAATGGATATTAATCAAATATAATTTAATACTACTACTTAGTTTTGACTAACTTACTATTTTAATATTTGACAGTTAAGCAAGTAACTTAATTAATATGAGCGATTCTAAGCGAGACGAATTAACGACGCACGGCGTGCAAACACGATGTGCGCGGCGCGCGGACACAAACGACTTAGCGTGCAGACAACGCGCGATACGCGCGAACGACACGTGGCAAGGCGCGACACACGTGAACGACGCGCGACAACGCGTGCGAACAACACGACGACGACGAGCGCCACAACACGACAGAGTGCAGACGACGCGCGAACACGCGCGACATAGCACGCTGACGGCACACGAAAACAGTGCGCGCGACCAGGGTGAACGACGTGCGAACCCGCACGCCACCGCGAGCACATCACGCACGAACAACGCGCAGACAGCACGTGAACAACGCGTGAAGCAGCACGCCACCGCGCTCGGAACAGTATCCGCGACAGACGAGAATAACTGAACAGGTGACAAATTTATACTAAACGAATGTTAAATAAATAGAAAGTAGTTAAATTGATATTATCCAGGTTAGCCCAAGTTGAACACTACACATTTAATCTGATTAGAATATTAATCTAATAAATATTAATCGAGCGAGCCTTAAGTTAAGTATCTAAAATATATGACCCGATAAATTAACATTATTAACGTGAGTGTTCGTAAGCGAAAACAATTTATTATTACGAGTAGACGTTGTGCGACACTCATGATCGTCACGCGAGACAATGCGCACGACACCGCACGACACGCGTGAGGCAACACGACTACGCGCGTGAACAACACGATGACGCGCAAACGATGTCGTGCGTGAACAACAACAAATAAATAATTAATTAAAAGTATTTAAGTTGGTATTAATCAAGTTAATTAACATTTATAATCGTAGAAGCCTGAGTTAAAACTACAACCTAGTTTTAAATAGAAGGTAATAACTATAGAATACCAAAAGAATAGATAATTAATTAATCAATTAAACTTGCGACATGACTAGATAACATTACTAATACAGAATCGATGTTGTTACGAAGTTGACACAACTAAAACGAGCTGACACAGGTTTGCGACGCATAACGTATTGAACAATTAACAATTCGTGGACTATAAACGACACACTATACACGAACTGCTAAACACATATCGCAATTACACTAGGTAAGTATGGAATCAAAATATTTAATTTTGGTAGTAATCACGTTGTCGTATCTTTTATAAAAGCGTGACTTAAAACTATAGATTGGTCTTAATTATATTAATATTTTTTTTTTAAAATCGATGGACAAACTAGCAATTAATTAAACACATAAAACATGTGTCGTGACATAATATTCTTAAAGTGTGCACGACGTCCTTACGAAGTTAACGCAACCGGAACAGAATGAAACATATATCCAACTCAGAAGTTAATGCATATATATAGAAATATATTAATCGCAGATTAACGACGACAGACTACGCGCACGGGGTAGACGAAGGGTACACCGGGGGTAGACGAAGCTCACCTCGTCGCGGCGACGGCGGACGGCGAGACAAACGCGGTGTGGCTCCCTGCTCGATGGTGAGAAGTTGAAGGCGCCAACAACAGTGCGATGGCGAACTCGGCGCGGTGAGAAAACCGAATGGCGACACGGGTGACGGGGCAGTCATGGTGCGAGGCTGCACACCGGCCACACGATGTGGGCGGAAGCGAGGCTGCAGCGACAAGGCGGGGCTACGATGATGTCCTCTTTGTAGCCTTCTTCAACCTCCCTTCAATGGGGAAAAATAGCAAGGTGGGGAGAAGAGCATGGCCGAATCGGCCATGGAGCCCTTGGACACAGCAGGGAGGCGGCACTGGGGTTCCTGCAGGAGGGCGGCGCCATGGGTGTGGGTAGGATGCGAGGGATTCATGCGTTGCGCGGATTTTCCCATAGCCGCGCGTAGGAGACGCTCAGGCCAAGGCGCCGAGGAGAGGCGCGACGTCGGCCATGGTTGTGCGCGCAACAGGGAGGGCCGGCGAGATGCTGTGGCTGCGAGAGAGAAGAACAGGGCCAATGAGATGGGCGTGAATTGCTGCTGCGAAATCGCCGCGACGTGGGCGGATTTCTAGGCGCGCGTGGACGAAACGGACTGTTGCTCGGGGAAGAAGGGTCTGACTAGTGAGACGCGTCGTGGTGGGGCCTGCTGCTCAGCGCGGCTGGGCGCTGCCCGCCTGTGCACGCGCGAGCTGGGACGCAGGCTACGACCCTTGTGCAGCATGTGCTTGTGGGCAGGGGCCACGCACATGGCGTGATTGGCCATGGCTGCCTTGCGGACGGAGGCATGGGAAAAGAAAGGTTTGCTTTTTGTATCTTTTTAAATTTCTTTTTCTCCCCATTTATATATATATTTATATATATGTGAATATGGATATATATCTTATATATTAGATCATCCAAAAATAATATTTCTTTTCTTTCTAAACGGATACACAACAAGGCTATTCTTAGCAAATAAAAAAACTAGGCTTCAACGTCAAATGCAACACACATATGTTTATATTTAAATTAGCAGTATATATAATAGCTCCACACTATATAGGCAAAAGAAAAGAAAAGGAAAAGAGGGTAAAACCTAAATTTTGAGTATATAACAAAGAAATTTTTACACCCAAAATTCAGGGTGTTACACGTACGCAGGAAGCCACGATTGTCTTTCAACGAAAGCCACGGTTGGCTTTCAAGGTAAGACACTTGCTTCCCCCTGAAGCCACATTGGTCTCCTCTATATATATATGCATTCTTTCTCTTCACATTTGTACCCACAAAGAAGAGTAGTTCATCTAGTTAGCCATTGTTCGGTATGTCTCACAGGCATAGGGAAGATGATTCCGATTCGAGCGATAGTGAGGACGAAACACTTTTGCTTGTCAATCTTCTTACCCTCAACATTGAGGCTAGACACCATCACCGACAACGGTCCGGTTTACCTCGCCGCGTCATTCACAGGGATCATTTTGCTGGAGAAAACCTCATCCACCATCACTACTTCGGCCCCAACCCAGTGTATCCACCCCACGTGTTTCGTAGAAGGTACGCACTTCATGTTATTGTAATAGGTTATAATATTTTCCTAATATTCACAACGAACTTATGTAAATTTTTTAGGTTCCGCATGAGTAGGCCTTTGTTTCTCCGCATTTTGGAAGGACTGCAACAGCAGGATACTTACTTTACACAAAGGGTGGACGCAACAGGCATGCCAGGACTCGGTCCCCTACAAAAGTATGTGCAGCAATGCGTGTACTTGCTTATGGGTTACCTTCTGATGCGATAGACGAGTACATTCAAATTGGGGAGTCTACCGCTAGGGAATGCCTTCATCATTTTTGTCGCGCAATCATTGCATATTTTAGTGGCTGGTATCTACGAACTCCTAATGAAGCTGACATAACACGCATCATGCACAATAGCGAGTCAAGGGGATTTCCAGGAATGTTGGGTTCCATAGATTGCATGCATTGGGAGTGGAGAAACTGTCCTACGGCCTGACGTGGTCAGTTTTGTGGCAGAAATGGTAGAGCTTCGATGATACTCGAAGCTATAACAACGTATGATCTTTGGATTTGGCATGCTTTTTTTTGGTATGCTAGGGACAAACAATGACGTAAACGTGCTGCACCGTTCACCAGTATTTGACCCCATAACAACCGGTCGAATGCCACCTGTGAATTACACAATAAATGGTCATGCTTACAACTTCAGATATTACCTAGCTGATGGTATTTACCCCAACTGACTAACTTTTGTAAAAGCAATCAGACACCCTTATGAGGAAAAGAAAGTCTATTTCACACAGATGCAGGAAAGTTGCCGAAAGGATATTGAGCGTGCATTTGGAGTTTTTTAGCCCGGTGGGCGGTGCTGCGTGGTCCAGCGTATGGTTGGAATCATAATCGTTTAACTGAGATAATCACAGCATGCATCATCATGCACAACATGATTGTCGAAGACGAAGGGCCTTTTGCAACTAATATAGATTTCGGAGATAACACTTCAGCGATTGATCCAACTCAAATAATTGGAGAAGGATGGGCCGAATGGGTGATTAACCACTTCGATCTTCGTCGCCAAGAAAGATCGAGCTCACTACAAAATGATCTCGTTGAGCATTTGTGGGCTAGACGTGGAAGCATGTAAACTTGTCGTTTCATACCTACTTAGTTCGAACTTTAATTTAGTAATTGTTATGTACACTGTCATGTCGTATTTATGGGTATTCAAATAAATTACCTCTATTGTATGAAATATGTTTGCACACCAGACTTAATTCGTGTGTACATACATAAATATTATGGACCAACTACACCATAACAGTCGAATGCAGTACATGCATACTATTTGCTAGCAAGTAAACCATAACAATCGAATTCAATACATACATAATATTTTGTACCAATTAAACCATACCATACAAATGGAAAAAATTATAATGCAACTTGTTTGGACAGCCGACTTAATTATTTTGTAATACAACACGATACAACATAACTGACAACCCTCATGGTTCCAACAATTTAATAATGTTCTCAGAAACATAAAACTTAATCAAGTTACATAAATATTCTCAACATGTTTTGTGCACCAGGTGTATGCCATGTGACATAACTTAACGTTTACTCAAAACTGAATATGAACTGCTGCAACCGTTTCTTTTGTTCCTTCATCATAATCCATACTTCTGGATCAACATCTTCTTCATTAGTTGACAGCAGCATCTGCAATCGGTTGTTGGCCGATTCGAGTTCTTGAAGTTTCAATTCCCGTTGTCGAATGCTTAACTTTTGTGCTTCCAATTCCAATGTCTTTTTCTGTATTTCCCTATCTTCTTCTGTGAACTTTTCTTTCTTTTCACCCTTTTCTATGGACCGCTGTATTTGTTTTTCTATTATTTCTTGCAATCAGCTTAAGTATTCTGGAGACGAAGATGATGCAACTTTCTTTTTCTCTGATTTACTGTAATCACGACCACGGGGGCGTTTTCCTGTCAACCCAGCAGATCCACTATCAGATTCTAGTGCATCAACTGATGGACAACCTGAAGATCCAATTGATTTAGTATTTAATCCTCTGAACGAATGTCCTTGACAGATGCTCTCCCATTTTGGTTCCCCCTTCAGTTGATGCCAGCAATGCATATAATGGAATGGTTTGTTCTCCTCGTGAGCAAACAATGTTGCTGCCTTTGAAGTCTGAAAAAACGGATGTTGCATTAGAATATTGGAGGTACATGTTTACAATGACTGTAAGTAGAACATGAAATGAATTGTGTACAATATGTCTAACCTTGTCCTCGTCAGTTAAGCCACTTTGTTTCTCTCTTAGAACTCTTGCGTAGTATCCAGAGAACTTACTCACATCTGCTCTAATCTTGTCCCATCTGCTGCTAAGTGCTCTGTTTAGTCTACAAGGGAACTCGCCCCTTTGTTCGTTATACCTTTTTCAATTCGAGCCCAAAGCCCCTCCCTCCTTTGTCCAGTGTGCACAATAGGGTCACTACTAATTTGCAACCATGTACTGCAAAGGAGTAGGTCTTCTGGACCAGTAAAGTTTTGTTCCTTCGATTTCTTTTGTTTCTGAACAGGAGGTGCATTCTTTTGTGGACTATTGATGTCCTGAACACTATGTTCAGCATCTGACTCCAAGTTAACAGGTAATGAAGGTATAGTATTGGAACCCTGCAATGGTGTACTAGTATTTGAAGGAGGATAGGAATCTGGAAAAGGATTTACTTCAACTGAACCAAGAGGATTCCTGACAAAGTTCATGTAATGATTCCAATAGACTGCAGATTGTGAGGCCGGAATCATGGTAGATTGGGAACTAGTATTTCCTGTCTGAATGGGAGCCCACATTGTTGTCGGACCTTGACCAGGATTAGGAAAATTAAGGTTTCCCATCATGTTGCAATCCATAGGAGTCTAGTGCATGAAACCCGTAGGCCATAAAGGGGGTGGAGGGGGAAATTGCTGGCCACTTGAGGCATTTGACATCAGCTGCAAAGATGTGGCATTGTTTGCTGGGTCCATTCTAGTAATTGTGCACATGGGAGAAATTTAGTGATACAATGTAAATTGAATCCAATCGACATAACCAGGTAAACATAACAAGAGAAGAAGCATTTATATGAGCACAGTTATATTAAAAGGTTCTCATCAACTGTTTCACTAGGAACAGCAGCACATGAACAAATATGACTGAACATAGTAGACAGACTACACAATTCCTTACATCATTGTAGCTGATGGTCACTAGGTACCACTTAGACTTAGACATAGATGACAACTGATGTAGTCGTTTGCAAGCACACAACCTAAGAGTTGGTGACAGTACACGACTACTATGAAGTTCAAAAGGATGTCATCTAACTTTAACTGGAATACATTTAGCTAATAAATATTTCAGTAGCTATTACGTGTAGACCTATCAGAATCGCTGAAGTACAACTCATCACTAACATCGGGGCAGTAGAACTCCTCTTCATCAATAGATGGATCAGTAACTGTCGGAGGGGTCAACGGAGAGGTAGGTTCAACACTTATGTCATCCCCCTCATACTTAGCAATTTCTGGAAATGCTTGCCTTTTGCCTCTAAGGCATCTTGCTATATTAATTCTAGTTTTTCTTTCATGGCAAACAAGGTTCTAGCTACGATCTCTTCATCATGCATGTGGTCTAAAGCATGATCTACTAACCCACCCAGGGATTTTGTGGCATCCTCGGCACAGTCTACAAGGACTTTCAGCAGCCTTTAAGTTATCTTCGGTCGAGGATGCCATGATCAAATGTGCTGCAAACATGTAATATATGAAGTAACAAGTGCATACCCTTATAAAGCAAATAGGCTCATGGAATGAATCAAGTTTCCAAAAACATGACCAAAAATGTAGGCAGGGACATGTAATGATAAATAAAGCATGAACATAAAAAACTTAATGGAAGCTTGCCTGATAAAGTTCAGAATGTTTAGGCAAATGTGTGTCACTGAACTTGAAATAAATGTAGTACATGGACATACATTTTTATATCACATACTGATGACGAATGATAACAGGCCAATGTATTTTACTGAACTTCAAAAACTTGTAATTGTCATGATGTACTCATTAAGTAAATTGAAGACCAAACATATATTGTACCATGAAATGAAATCCTTATTCTTAATCCTGAGTAAGGATTTTGTAAAGTCTTGAAGAAGGCATATCTATATTCTACATTACAATATATTAAATGTAGAATGAGCATGAAGTAGGCAGGGTAAAGCTTATAGGTAAAGGGGTTACCCCAGGATGAAGCAGTAACCTAAATTGAAGTAAAAAACAATTTGTCGGTTCTTGAAATAGGATACATCAATTGCACTTTCCACATGATTGTCAACTCATGTGGAAACAGGTGAGTGTTGCAACAAACTTTAACAAGTACTGCTTGAAACACATGATGAGGCAGACAATCAAAATCGAAAGTAAATAAACAAGTCATGATTTATACAGAAGAAGAGGCACATTGATGCAACAAAATTTGTATGGCCATGATATCAACCCATACTTTAGCAGAAATGAAGTACTCATGATTTTAACAGAACAAGAGGCAAATTCTTTAACATAATTCTAAGCCCATCTGTAAATCAACAAAAATGTAGTCCTTGCAACCACAGAATAATCTGTCAGACTTCAGATCTATGTTGACAGCCATAAATTGCTGAACACAACCAAGACAACTAGTTGTTCTCATCATGTACAGATCAACTATATGAAAGACCAAACATTTCTTGGACCATGCATTGGTAAGAAAGGGTCAGAAACCTCATAAAGGATACCAATACCAATTGGAAATTACATTAAGACCTGCAGCAGTTCACTGAACTTGACTCACACTAAGTCATGAATTTCTGAAGTATACAATTATCATGACTTAGGCAGGGGTAAGGTTTGACGTATTGGGGTTAACCTAGAATCAACCAAGCACATGTAATTCAACAAAGAAGATCAGTTGTATCCGGAACAAACATTATCAAATCCTTTGTTTTTACTGGCAAGTAGGCACCAAATTATGTGGCACTACACTAGACAGTTTAAGGCACCTACAAAGTGGAGCCCAAAATGTTGGGTTTCAAGTTGTTGCGAATCGGCAGAGCAATCACATTAGGTTTGGACTTCGCATCGGGGGCTAAATAACAAGGTTGTTCCGCCGGTTCTTGAGTCCGATGAACAAAACCCTAACACATACACCAGATCTATGTACATGTTTGCAGCTGGGAATAGTCGAATGGGGTCCTCAAATTTCACTTCGGTTATCTACGACACGAAAGGTGTTCAATTTCATTCATGAAAGGAAGGAGTAACAAGATCATGGTCGTACCTCAAGAATGGAAGATTAGGCCGGCAACACGACGAATCGTAGCGTGGACGTCCGGATCCGAGGTAGGTGTCGATGGTCGGATACGGAAACGAAGGAAGAGGTCGCGACGAACCTCGGTGGAAGCGGATTTGAGGCCTCTTCGTCTTCGCTCGCGAACGGGACTGCCTGCTGACGACCTCGACTTCGTCTTCTTCACACCCGACCGGGACCGGCGCGGCCTCCCCCTTCCGACGACAGATCCGCCGCCGCGTCGCCGGAAAAAATCGTCGTTCGCCAGACGCGTCGAGAGGGAGAGAGGTCGAGCGAGAAGTTTCCGGTGTGTGGCGCGGGCGGCTTCTTCCGCGAGAAGCAGGCGAGGGGGAGTGCACAGTGACCCCCTGCATCTAGCGTGAGAGAGAAGAGGGTTGCGACGGAGGGGAGGGGATAGCGCGCGGCGCTGCGGGGGGGGGGGGAAGGGGGTCACTCTATCCCCTAAACGATGAACAGTGGTAGGGGAGGGGAGGGGAAGGGTGATGCGCTGCGCTCAGCCTCACAGACATGGAGTTTGCCAGCCACTTGCTCCCAACAGCCACACCGCAGTACCGCACCATGCCATGATCAAATGTGCTGCAAACATGTAATATATGAAGTAACAAGTGCATACCCTTATAAAGCAAATAGGCTCATGGAATGAATCAAGTTTCCAAAAACATGACCAAAAATGTAGGCAGGGACATGTAATGATAAATAAAGCATGAACATAAAAAACTTAATGGAAGCTTGCCTGATAAAGTTCAGAATGTTTAGGCAAATGTGTGTCACTGAACTTGAAATAAATGTAGTACATGGACATACATTTTTATATCACATACTGATGAGGAATGATAACAGGCCAATGTATTTTACTGAACTTCAAAAACTTGTAATTGTCATGATGTACTCATTAAGTAAATTGAAGACCAAACATATATTGTACCATGAAATGAAATCCTTATTCTTAATCCTGAGTAAGGATTTTGTAAAGTCTTGAAGAAGGCATATCTATATTCTACATTACAATATATTAAATGTAGAATGAGCATGAAGTAGGCAGGGTAAAGCTTATAGGTAAAGGGGTTACCCCAGGATGAAGCAGTAACCTAAATTGAAGTAAAAAATAATTTGTCGGTTCTTGAAATAGGATACATCAATTGCACTTTCCACATGATTGTCAACTCATGTGGAAACAGGTGAGTGTTGCAACAAACTTTAACAAGTACTGCTTGAAACACATGATGAGGCAGGCAATCAAAATCGAAAGTAAATGAACAAGTCATGATTTATACAGAAGAAGAGGCACATTGATGCAACAAAATTTGTATGGCCATGATATCAACCCATACTTTAGCAGAAATGAAGTACTCATGATTTTAACAGAACAAGAGGCAAATTCTTTAACATAATTCTAAGCCCATCTGTAAATCAACAAAAATGTAGTCCTTGCAACCACAGAATAATCTGTCAGACTTCAGATCTATGTTGACAGCCATAAATTGCTGAACACAACCAAGACAACTAGTTGTTCTCATCATGTACATATCAACTATATGAAAGACCAAACATTTCTTGGACCATGCATTGGTAAGAAAGGGTCAGAAACCTCATAAAGGATACCAATACCAATTGGAAATTACATTAAGACCTGCAGCAGTTCACTGAACTTGACTCACACTAAGTCATGAATTTCTGAAGTATACAATTATCATGACTTAGGCAGGGGTAAGGTTTGACGTATTGGGGTTAACCTAGAATCAACCAAGCACATGTAATTCAACAAAGAAGATCAGTTGTATCCGGAACAAACATTATCAAATCCTTTGTTTTTACTGGCAAGTAGGCACCAAATTATGTGGCACTACACTAGACAGTTTAAGGCACCTACAAAGTGGAGCCCAAAATGTTGGGTTTCAAGTTGTTGCGAATCGGCAGAGCAATCACATTAGGTTTGGACTTCGCATCGGGGGCTAAATAACAAGGTTGTTCCGCCGGTTCTTGAGTCCGATGAACAAAACCCTAACACATACACCAGATCTATGTACATGTTTGCAGCTGGGAATAGTCGAATGGGGTCCTCAAATTTCACTTCGGTTATCTACGACACGAAAGGTGTTCAATTTCATTCATGAAAGGAAGGAGTAACAAGATCATGGTCGTACCTCAAGAATGGAAGATTAGGCCGGCAACACGACGAATCGTAGCGTGGACGTCCGGATCCGAGGTAGGTGTCGATGGTCGGAGACGGAAACGAAGGAAGAGGTCGCGACGAACCTCGGTGGAAGCGGATTTGAGGCCTCTTCGTCTTCGCTCGCGAACGGGACTGCCTGCTGACGACCTCGACTTCGTCTGAAGTACTCATGATTTTAACAGAACAAGAGGCAAATTCTTTAACATAATTCTAAGCCCATCTGTAAATCAACAAAAATGTAGTCCTTGCAACCACAGAATAATCTGTCAGACTTCAGATCTATGTTGACAGCCATAAATTGCTGAACACAACCAAGACAACTAGTTGTTCTCATCATGTACATATCAACTATATGAAAGACCAAACATTTCTTGGACCATGCATTGGTAAGAAAGGGTCAGAAACCTCATAAAGGATACCAATACCAATTGGAAATTACATTAAGACCTGCAGCAGTTCACTGAACTTGACTCACACTAAGTCATGAATTTCTGAAGTATACAATTATCATGACTTAGGCAGGGGTAAGGTTTGACGTATTGGGGTTAACCTAGAATCAACCAAGCACATGTAATTCAACAAAGAAGATCAGTTGTATCCGGAACAAACATTATCAAATCCTTTGTTTTTACTGGCAAGTAGGCACCAAATTATGTGGCACTACACTAGACAGTTTAAGGCACCTACAAAGTGGAGCCCAAAATGTTGGGTTTCAAGTTGTTGCGAATCGGCAGAGCAATCACATTAGGTTTGGACTTCGCATCGGGGGCTAAATAACAAGGTTGTTCCGCCGGTTCTTGAGTCCGATGAACAAAACCCTAACACATACACCAGATCTATGTACATGTTTGCAGCTGGGAATAGTCGAATGAGGTCCTCAAATTTCACTTCGGTTATCTACGACACGAAAGGTGTTCAATTTCATTCATGAAAGGAAGGAGTAACAAGATCATGGTCGTACCTCAAGAATGGAAGATTAGGCCGGCAACACGACGAATCGTAGCGTGGACGTCCGGATCCGAGGTAGGTGTCGATGGTCGGAGACGGAAACGAAGGAAGAGGTCGCGACGAACCTCGGTGGAAGCGGATTTGAGGCCTCTTCGTCTTCGCTCGCGAACGGGACTGCCTGCTGACGACCTCGACTTCGTCTTCTTCACACCCGACCGGGACCGGCGCGACCTCCCCCTTCCGACGGCAGATCCGCCGCCGCGTCGCCGGAAAAAATCGTCGTTCGCCAGACGTGTCGAGAGGGAGAGAGGTCGAGCGAGAAGTTTCCGGTGTGTGGCGCGGGCGGCTTCTTCCGCGAGAAGCAGGCGAGGGGGAGTGCACAGTGACCCCCTGCATCTGGCGTGAGAGAGAAGGGGGTCACTCTATCCCCTAAACGATGAACAGTGGTAGGGGAGGGGAGGGGAAGGGTGATGCGCTGCGCTCAGCCTCACAGACATGGAGTTTGCCAGCCACTTGCTCCCAACAGCCACACCGCAGTACCGCACCCAGTCTGCCATCTCCCCGCCGCTAGAGATGGCAATGGGTACAAACCCGCCGGGTTTTGCTATCCCAAACCCGCCAGGTTTTGCTATCCTAAACCCGTACCCGTGAAAAATATCTACACCCATTAAAAAACCCGTACCTATAACGGGTTTGAAATTTTGCCCAAACCCGTACCCATCGGGTTTGCGGGTACCCACGGGTTACCCGCGGGTTTTATCTCCAATATGCTTATTCTTTTTATAATCAATAAGTATCGTAATGATTAATGATATCATGGTCCAAAATTTATGTAATGAACAACGAGTTTATGATTTGGTAGAAAAAAATATTAGTAGAGAGAATTAAATACAAATAATAAGTTGTATAATCAAGTTACCTTGCACTAAGTTATACATCCACCACATATATAACGCTAGTAATAACTATAATAGCAAGCAAGCAACACTATCACCAACTACTTGTACATTCACTATTTGATAAAAATTAGAAAGTAAATAGGTAGATAACAAGTTTGTTGTTCGTTTATAAAATAAAATGACAATATGCATTAGGTTTGGTCGGGTTTAAAAAACCCACGGGTTCACGGGTTTGGGTACTATAGGAACAAACCCGTACCCATGAACCCGTCAGATATACATTTATGCCCATTAACAAACCCATAGGTATGAAAATTGAATCAAACCCGTACCCTAATGGGATAAAAACCCATCGGGTTTCGGGTATCCATTGCTATCTCTACCCGCCCTCGCGGGCCCCGACATCAAGGTCTGGGATCATCCCCCCTGCATGAGAATTTCACAAGGTGCATGGGAATTTCTTGAACAACAGACTGTGATCCTCCTCACTTTCAATCTTTCATCACCACATTTTTTTCTTCTCCTAGACTCCTATTCCTCATATTCTTCTCTATCGAACTTGTGTTTGCAGACCCAAGTTTTCTCAGGATCTCATTTTCACCAAAAGCTGCTGCTGGACGTCAGTCATACCCAAGTTCAATATTAAAGAGATCTGTTTGAATAGAATTGATTTCATCATCTAGATTCTAGAGTCCGTGAAAACTTTGGCGTTTCAGTTGTATTTCGGAGGACCTGATACGCAGAAGTGGTGAAATCACGTCTTAACTGTTCAGGTTTCAGAGCAGAACTGTTTAAGATATAGTTCCAAAACCACCTTGTGTCAACTACTATACTATATCAGTGACATTTTAAATGTCACGCTAAAGCTGGAACCTTGAAGTAAAATAGGGAAAATCTTCATCGGTGGGTTACTCGATCTTATCCTGTAGCTTGCGATCATCCATCGAGGACTGGCATGAAAATCCTTTAATTTCTGAACATCTCTAACGGGTGATCCGAGTGGACGCCCCTGCCCCGTTCGATAAGGGTCGACTAGTGGCCCAGAGGCGCGCTCCAAAAGTACCTGCAGGTGATTTGCCGGACCCGGTCCCGTTTGATGGGGTCCAAGGGCTCGATGCCTCTCTCCGATGGGATTCCGTTACAGAATCGCTCCTACTGGTCTCGGAAATGTCCTAGGGTACCTCGAGAGCGTAGCCCGAGCCTCGACCATGTATCGGACGTACCCAGAGTCATCCCTCGCTCTGCGTGTTCTGAGGCGGCTGTCGAACCCTTCGGGGGGGGGGGGGGGGGGGGGCAGCCTTCGAACCCCTGACCTGTAGTGGACGCGGAGCCCGAGTGGCCTGAGGCGGCTGTCGAACCCTTCCGAGGGGCCAGCCTTCGAACCTCTGACCAGTAGTGGGCGCGGAGCCCGAGTGCTCTGAGGCGGCTGTCGAACCCTTCCGAGGGGCCAGCCTTCGAACCCCTGATCAGTAGGAGGGCTCGGGGCCCGCTCTCTTCGCGGAGAAGGATCCCTTTCGGAGTATCCCCTTTCCCGGTCCCTGTAGCAAGAGAGAGAATGGGGAAGAGGAAAAGGATACGAAATTAAACGACGTGGCGCACCTTTTTTGACGCGGTCATTATGGCGGAGGTGAAGCGTCGCCCGCTTCGCCTGCCAAAGGTGTCACCTGCCCTGCTGCGGAGTTAATGCGACGGGACGAGTGGTTCGCGGGGCAGCCGTTGCGCGAGCCGTTCGAGGGACGGAGCACGGGCGCGTCGTCTTCACGCCGTGGGAGAGGGCTCCCTTGCTGCTCCAGGAGGGGACGTGAGCCTGCAGATGATTTGACTGCTGCTTCCGCCCGCCTGCTGCCGCCATTACTGTCGGCCCACTTTTGGCCATATCGACCGTCGTGCCTTCTCCCGCGGCGGACTGACCCGTGACCGATGCACTTGGTTGGCACTGTTGGGCTATGCGCAGGGTTGCCTCGAGTCGCGGCACCGGTTCGGCAGTCGAGAAGGCGCGGTACTAGCGCAAGTGGCGGTGCAGTTTTTCGCACGTAGTAACCGGCACGCCGGTTACATGACGTGTGGGCCTGGGCCTCCACGCTGGATGCGTCGAAGTCGAAAGGGTGCCTCCCCGTGGTGCAGTTGCATGCCGCCTTCATGGCGGTCCGCCCTTTCACCCGCTGGTTTAGGCGAAGATGGAGGAGTGCTTGTAACCGCTGGGCGGTTACACGCTCCACGCGCGGCGGTTTGGCTTCTTCTGTCCTGGGGTCAGCTTGCATGACGTGTGGAACCCAGCCCCCGTGTCGTAGGGGGAGGACCCTGGAGCGCGTTGGTGAAGACTTAGTCCGCGACGCCTGAGGACGCGAGTGGGGAGAGTCACTTTTAAAAAGGGATCGCCCCCCTGGGTGGTAGCCACGCCTTCGCACTCCCCTCATGCATTGCGCCCTTCCACCTTCCGAGCCCCCGGATGGGGAGCGTCCGCGTTGCTTTCGTCTTGCTGCTGTTGGAGGAGAGCAACTTGTGGAGGTTGGCACCTTTCAGCCATTGCTCGGCTTCAAGGATTTTCATCAGGCAGCCCGGCTGCATCCCCTCCCCAATGGTCACCCAAGACGGTGACCACCAGTTCGATGGTGGGGAGAAGCAAGCCGAGCTGCAGCCTCCGCCCCGCCCTCAGCTTCAAGGATCTTCATCATCCTTGCTGGGGAGGAGGGTGAGGCGAGCCGAGGCCTGCCTTCGCGTGGGCTAGCGTCCCGCTTCTTCCTCCGGCTTCTAGGGGTGGAAACCATCCTCCAGCTCTGCGGAGGAGGCGTCCCCCAGCCATGCCGGGGAAGGCGAACTGCTGCTGCCCAACCAGGGTGCAGCATTCCGTCCTTTGTCCGGGCGACGGTGGCCAGCCGCACCGGGGGGGTCTCACAACACGTCGTACGTCGCGAGGGCGGTACTCATGTTCTAGGACGGTCCCATTCTCGTTTTCGTGGCGAGGACGGGAGTGAGGACCTGCCGGTGCGCTTTGGGGCGACCGGCGCTCGCTGGTGCGGTGTTGGTGGGCAGGTGGACGCCGCCGTCGGTGCTGAGGTGGTGGCAGCTGGAGAAAGCTTCTCCGCCGACGAGACCGTCAGCGCCACCCGCGGACCGACCTCCGGCTCTTTGGCTTTAATATCTGGTTCTCGTCCTCCACGAGGGGACGCGAACGAGAGCCTTCCAGCGGTAGCGTCCGCCCTGGGACCATCGCTGCTGCTGCAGAGGTCGTCGGCGAGTCACCCGGAGCTGTCGTCCCGCAGGCCCTCCGATGTGGGGGTTGTTCATACCCGCGGGGGTGGAACTGGAGCTTCGTTTGTAATGGCATCTTGAGTGACGGTGTCTGTTCATTGTGGCTGTTGGGGCCTGAACATCTAGGTATTTGAGGGCAATACCGTGTTTCTTCCTCATTTCGAGCACCAGGACTCGCCTGTCGGCTAGCTGAACCGCTTAACCAAGTGTGAGTTGCCCTGTGCGGAAGGTGACGAGTGAGGTATTCGTATCCCGGAGGCGTAGGAGTCTCTCGGCTCGGTTGGCCTTGCCGCCCAAGGCTTCTCTTGCTCAGTTAAAGAAACCCTCGGCCGCTCTGCGATGAGCCAGAGCCGGAGGCAGCGGTGTCAGCGTGGACAGAGGCAGAGTTGGCTCGAGAAGAAGCTTCGTCGGCCTAGGAGCAGAGGACTTCCCAGGCCGAGGAGGCGTAGCAGCGACTGGAACCTGGCCAGGTCGTCCACTGGCGGGACCGACTCTGGAGTCGGGCTGCCGAGGCCATGAGCCGAGCTGATGTCCTCGGGGGACAGCTGGTTGAGGCTACGGAGCGGCCGGTCAAGCCGTCTGCTTGGGCCGGGCTCCTGGAGGAGACCCTGCCGGCGATGGCCCAGGCGCGGTGCTGACATCTTCCTTCGAGGTGGAGATCCTTCGCCCGTGTCGCTGTCCTAGGCCGGGTCGGATCCTGCTGAAGGTGGAGTCGACGCTGAGGGTGCTGCTGCTCCCCCTATTGATGTCTGATCCTGCAGGAACAGTTTGCCTGTAGTGTGCGTATGTTTTTTGCGGCCGCCGAGGCCCAAACATATCATCGTCGTGTTATAGAGCTGCGTTTCTTTTCCCCTTGTTTCGAGTATCAAGACTTATTTGTCAGTAGAAGAATCGCTCATCCGAGCGAGAGTTACTTATCGCGGAAGGTGATGAGTGAGGTATCCGTATCCCGGAGGCGTAGGAGTCCCTCGGCTCGGTCGGCCTCGCCGCTTACATGTACTCTTACTCATCCGCAGGATTCTGTTATCGATATAGTTGAGAAGGCACGAAAAATCGTTTCGGTAGAAAAGTTTTCGAGCGTTAAGACTTGTTCGGTCAGCAGAATCGCTTATCCGAGCGTGAGTTACTTTTTGCAGAAGGTGACGAGTGAGGTATTCGTATCCCGGAGGCGTAGGAGTCCCTCGGCTCGGTCGGCCTTGCCACTTACGTGTACTCCGTTGTTTTTAGGATTCCACTATCGAAGTAGTTGAAAAGCGCGAAAGATGTTCCGGCAGGAAGACTTTTTCTGGGGAAAATTTTGACGCAGAGGGGGTTCCCCCCTTCTAGCCCCCGAGGGAGGGTCGAGCTTTGTCGAGGCAAGGCTGACCCTTCCTTGACGGTTAGACTCTATTTGTGTATGTAAAGAGAACGAGGCATATGAACGACTTGAAAACATCTTAAGGGTAAAAGCGACGTAGTTGTCGGATGTTCCAAGCATTGCTGTAGACCTCGCCTTGGCTGTTGGCCAGCTTGTATGTTCCGGGCTTCAAAATCTTGGCGATGATGAACGGCCCTTCCCAGGGAGGTGTGAGCTTGTGGCGCCCTCGGGCGTCTTGTCGTAGCCGAAGCACCAAGTCTCCCACCTGGAGGTCTCGGGACCGAACCCCTCGGGCATGGTAGCGTCGCAGAGACTGCTGATACCGTGCCTGAGTGTAGTAAGGCCATGTCCCGAGCCTCTTCCAGCTGGTCCATCGAGTCTTCTTGGCTGGTCTGGTTGTTTCGGTCGTCGTACGCCCTTGTCTTCGGGGAACCGTATTCTAAGTCTATGGGCAAGATAGCCTCGGTCCCATAGACTAGAAAGAACGGCGTGAAGCCCGTGGCTCGGCTTGGCGTCGTCCTCAGACTCCAGACCACCGAGGGGAGTTCCTTCATCCATCGCCTGCCGAACTTGTTGAGGTCGCTGTAGATCCTCGGCTTGAGTCCCTGCAGAATCATGCCGTTGACACGCTCTACCTGCCCATTCGTCATGGGGTGAGCTACGGCGGCCCAGTCCACCCGGATGTGGTGGTCCTCGTAGAAGTCCAGGAACTTCCTGCTAGTGAACTGGGTGCCGTTGTCGGTGATGATGGAGTTCGGGACCCCAAAGCGATGGATGATGTTGGTGAAGAACGTCACCGCCTGTTCGGACCTGATGCTGTTTAGGGGTCGGACCTCAATCCACTTGGAGAATTTGTCGATAGCGACCAGCAGGTGCGTGAATCCCCCGGGTGCCTTCTGCAAGGGACCGACAAGGTCCAGACCCCACACAACAAACGACCAGGTGATGGGTATTGTTTGCAGGGCCTGAGCGGGCAGGTGTGTCTGCCTTGCGTAGAATTGACACCCTTGGCAGGTGCGTACAATCCTAGTGGCGTCGGCCACCGCGGTTGGCCAGTAGAAACCTTGTCGGAAGACGCTTCCAACGAGGGCTCGAGGTGCTGCGTGATGACCGCAAGCCCCCGAGTGTATTTCTTGCAATAGCTCCTGACCTTCGGCAATGGATATGCATCGCTGGAGGATGCCTGAGGGGCTGCGGTGGTAGAGCTCCTTCTCGTCACCCAGCAAGACGAACGACTTGGTGCACCGCGCCATTCGCCGAGCTTCGGCTCTATCGAGGGGTAGCTCTCCTTGGTGGAGATATTGCAGGTACGGGGTCTGCTAGTTTCGATTAGGCGTGACCCCATTCCGCTCTTCCTCGACGCGCAGTGCCTCACCCTCGGCGGCCGAGGGTGCCTCGGGCTGAGCCGAGGGTGTCTTGGGCTGGGCCGAGGCCTCCTCAGGCTCGGGCGTGTCGTCGGTCTTAACGGAGGGTTGATGTAGGTCTCGGGAGAAGACGTCCGAGGGAACCGTTGTCTGCCCCGAGGCTATTTTAGCCAGCTCGTCCGCAGTCTCATTGTATCGTCGAGCGACGTGGTTGAGCTCGAGCCCGTAGAACTTGTCTTCCAGGCGCCGAATCTCGTCGCAGTAGGCATCCATCTTCGGGTCGCGGCAGTGGGAGTTCTTCATGACTTGGTCGATGACAAGCTGCGAGTCGCCACGAGCATCGAGGCGCCGAACCCCTAGCTCGATGGCGATGCGCAACCCGTTAACCAGGGCCTCGTACTCGGCCACGTTGTTTGACGCCGGGAAATGGAGGCGCAGTACATAGCGGAGGTGCTTCCCGAGGGGTGAGATGAAGAGCAGGCCCGCGCCCGCTCCTGTTTTCATCAGCGACCCGTCGAAAAACATGGTCCAGAGTTCTAGTTGGATCGGAGCTGCTGGAAGCTAGGTGTCGACCCATTCAGCCACAAAGTTCGCCAAGACTTGGGACTTGATGGCCTTCCGAGGAGCGAACGAGATTGTCTCACCCATGATCTCCACCACCCACTTTGCAATCCTACCCGAGGCCTCTCGACACTGGATGATCTCCCCCAGGGGGAAGGATGACACCACAGTCGCCGGATGAGACTCGAAGTAGTGTCGCAACTTTCGCCGCATCAGAATTACCGCGTACAGTAGCTTCTGAATTTGCGGGTAGCGGATTTTGGTCTCGGACAGTACTTCACTGATGAAGTAGACTGGCCTCTGGACGGGCAATGCATGCCCTTCTTCTCGTCTCTCGACTATGATCGTGGCGCTGACCACCTGAGTGGTTGCGGCTACGTAGATCAAGAGGGCCTCTCCGGCAGCGGGGGGCACCAAGATGGGCGCCCTTGTAAGGAGCGCCTTTAAGTTCCCGAGGGCTTCCTCGGCCTCGGGGGTCTAGGTGAAGCGCTCGGTCTTCCTTAAGAGGCGGTACAAGGGTAGGCCTCTTTCGCCGAGGCGCGAGATGAAGCGGCTCAGAGCCGCAAGGCATCCCATGACCCTCTGTACCCCTTTCAAGTCCTTGATGGGCCCCATGTTGGTGATGGCCGCGGTTTTCTCTAGGTTGGCCTCGATGCCCCGCTCGGAGACGATGAACCCCAGGAGCATGCCTTGGGGGACTCCGAAGACACACTTCTCGGGATTAAGATTTACGCCTTTCGCCTTGAGACACTTGAATGTCGTTTCAAGGTCAGTGAGGAGGTCGGAGGCTTTCCTCGTCTTGACTACGATGTCATCGACGTAAGCCTCGACCGTTCGACCAATGTGCTCTCTGAACACGTGGTTCATGCACCTTTGGTATGTCGTGCCTGCATTCCTCAAACCAAATGGCATAGTAATATAGCAGTACATGCCAAAAGGTGTGATGAAAGAAGTCGCGAGCTGGTCGGACTCTTTCATCCTGATTTGGTGATACCCTGAGTAGGCATCGAGGAACGACAGGGTTTCGCACCCAGCAGTGGAATCCACGATTTGATCGATGCGAGGCAGAGGGTAGGGAACTTTCGGACATGCTTTGTTTAGACCAGTGTAGTCTACACACATCCTCCATTTCCTGCCTTTCTTTTTCACAAGCACAGGGTTGGCTAGCCATTTGGGATGGAATACCTCTTTGATGAACCCTGCAGCCATCAGCTTGTGGATCTCCTCGCCTATGGCTCTGCGCTTTTCTTCGTCGAATCGGCGCAGAGGCTGCTTCATGGGTCGGGCTCCAGCTCGGATATCCAGCGAGTGCTCGGCGACATCCCTCGGTATGCCAGGCATGTACGAGGGACTCCACGCAAAAACCTCGGCGTTCGCGCGAAGAAAGTCGACGAGCACTGCTTCCTATTTGGGGTTGAGCTCGGAGCCGATTCGGACTTGCTTGGAGGCGTCGTTGCTGGGGTCGAGAGGGACGGACTTAACCGCCTCTGCTGGCTCGAAGTTGCCGGTGTGTCGCTTCGCACCTGGCACCCCCTTGGAGAGGCTCTCCAGGTCGGCGATGAGGGCCTCGGATTCGGCGAGGGCCTCGGATTCGGCGAGGGCCTCGGCGTACTCCACGCACTCCACGTCGCATTCGTACGCGTGTCGGTACGTGGATCCGGCGGTGATGACCCCGTTGGGGCCCGACATCTTGAGCTTGAGGTAGGTGTAGTTGGGGACGGCCTTGAACTTGGCATAGCATGGTCTCCCCAGCACTGCGTGGTAGGTTCCTCGGAACCCAACCACCTCAAACGTGAGGGTTTCCTTTCGGAAGTTGGAGGGAGTCTCGAAGCAGATGGGCAGATCGAGTTGCCCAAGGGGTTGGACGCGTTTCCCGGGGATGATCTCGTGAAACGGCGCTGCACCGGCCCGGATCGTGGACAGATCGATCCGCAAGAGCCCGAGGGTCTCGACATAGATGATGTTGAGGCTGCTGCCTCCGTCCATGAGGACCTTAGTAAGCCTGACGTTGCCGATGACGGGATCGACGACAAGCGGGTACTTCCCTAGGCTCGGCACGTGGTCGGGGTGGTCGCCTTGGTCGAATGTGATGGGCTTGTCGGACCAGTCTAGGTAGACTGGTGCCGCCACCTTCACCGAGCAGACCTCCCGGCGCTCCTGCTTGCGGTGCCAAGCCGAGGCGTTTGCCACTTGCCCACCGTAGATCATGAAGCAGTCGTGGACCTCGGGGAACTCCTCTGCCTTGTGGCCCTCCTTCTTGTCGTTGTCATGGCCTTTGCCACCTTTCGCCGGGGGCCCGACCTTGTGGAAGTAGCGCCGAAGCACGACGCACTCCTCAAGGGTGTGCTTGACGGGACCCTGATGATAGGGGCACGACTCCTTGAGCATCTTGTCGAACAGGTTGGCGCCTCCGGGAGGCTTCCGAGGGTTCCTGTGCTCGGCGGCGGCGACAAGATCTGCGTCGGTGGTGTCGCGTTTCGCTTGCGACTTCTTGCCCTTCTTATTTGTGTCGCGCTGAGCGGACGCCTCGGGGACGTCTTCCTGCTGGCGTCTCTGAGGCTGCTTGTCCTTCCAGAAGATGGCCTCGACTGCCTCCTGACCAGAGGCGAACTTGGTGGCGATGTCTATCAGCTCGCTTGCCCTGGTGGGAGTCTTGCGACCCAGCTTGCTCACCAGGTCGCGGCAAGTGGTGCCGGCGAGGAACGCGCCGATGACATCTGAGTTGGTGATGTTGGGCAGCTCGGTGCGCTGCTTCGAAAATCGCCAGATGTAGTCCCACAGGGATTCTCCCGGCTGCTGGCGGTAGCTTCGGAGATCCTAGGAGTTCCCAGGGCACACGTATGTGCCCTGGAAGTTGCCAGCGAAGGCTTTGACCAGGTCGTCCCAGTTGAAGATCTACGCAGGAGGCAGATGCTCCAGCCAGGCCTGGGCTGCATCGGAGAGGAACAGGGGGAGGTTGCGGATGATGAGGTTGTCATTGTCCGTTCCACCCAGCTGGCAGGCCAGCCGGTAGTTCGCGAGCCACAGTTTCGGCCTTGTTTCCCCCGAGTACTTGGTGATGGTAGTCGGGGTTCGGAACCGGGTCGGGAACGACGCCCGTCGTATGGCCCGGCTGAAAGCTTGCGGACTGGGTGGTTCGGGCGAGGGGCTCCGATCCTCCCCGTTGTCGTAGCATCCCCCACGCCTGGGGTGGTAGCCTCGGCGCACCTTCTCGTCGAGGTGGGCTCGACGGTCGCGACAGTGGTGCTCGTTGCCGAGGTGTCCTGGGGCTGCAGGCGTTGCTGAGAGCACCTAGAGGGGGGTGAATAGGTGATCCTGTGAAACTTGAAACTTAATCCACAAAACTTGATTAGGCGTTAGCACAATAATGCCAAGTGGCTAGAGAGGAGTCTCAACAAAACACAATAACCACAAGAGATCAATCACAAAGATGGCACAGTGGTTTATCCCGTGGTTCGGCCAAGACCAACGCTTGCCTACTCCACGTTGTGGCGTCCCAACGGACGAGGGTTGCAATCAACCCCTCTCAAGCGGTCCAAAGACCCACTTGAATACCACGGTGTTTTGCTTGCTTTACTATATCCCGTTTGCGAGGAATCTCCACACTTTGGAGTCTCTCGCCCTTACAAAGATGTTCACAAAGAAGCACGGAGTAAGGGAGGGATTAGCAACTCACACAAGACACAAAGATCACAGCAAATACGCACACACAAGACCCAGACTTAAGCTCAGAAGACTAGCACACTAGAACGGAGCTCAAATCACTAGAATGTCGAACAAGTGCGCAAGAATGGAGTGTGAGTGATCAAGAGTGCTCAAGGAATGCTTGGTGTGCTCCTCCATGCGCCTAGGGGTCCCTTTTATAGCCCCAAGGCAGCTAGGAGCCGTTGAGTGCATTCCAGGAAGGCAATTCTTGCCTTCTGTCGCCTGGTGCACCGGACAGTCCGGTGCACCACCGGACACTGTCCGGTGCGGATTTCCTTCCTTAATTGGCGAAGCCGACCGTTGGTGCCTTGTAGCCGTTGGCGCACCCCTCCCGACCGTTGGCTCGGCCACGTGTCTCGCGCAGATCGTGCAGCCGACCGTTGGCCCGGCCGACCGTTGGCTCACCGGACAGTCCGGTGCACACCGGACAGTCCGGTGAATTATAGCCGTACGCCGTTAATTCCTTCCCGAGAGCGGCTAGTTCGCCTGAGCCAGCCTGGCACACCGGACACTGTCCGGTGCACCACCGGACAGTCCGGTGCACCCAGACAGAGCTGACTTTGGCTGAACAAAGCCATCTCTTCTCCAATTCGATTTCTCCTGTTTCCAGCACTTAGACATAACACATTAGTCCCTAAAACAATGTACTAAGTCTAGAAACATACCTTTTGACTTGATTTGCACTTTGTTCACCACTTTGCATAGATCAACACTTAGGCACTTGTGTTGGACACTAAATCACCAAAATACTTAGAAATAGCCCAAGGGCACATTTCCCTTTCAATCTCCCCCTTTTTGGTGATTTATGCCAACACAACATAAAGCAAGTAGAACAAGTGCAAAATCAATCCAAATAAGAACTCAAAATTGTTTTGATTCAAATTTGGCATATATGGATCATTCTTTGCCACCACTTGGTTTGTTTTTGCAAATCAAACTCAATTTCCTATCTCTAAGTCAAACACACTTGTTGAAACATAAAGAGAGATATTTCAAGAGAAATTGATCAAAGATTCAAAAACTCCCCCATTTTCCCATAATTAAGCCTTCTTCCCACAAGAGACCAACTTTGGACAATAAGAGACAAACAAGAGTATTTTGGCAAACAAAAACTCTAACTCTACTATTTTCAATATTCTCAAGTGGTAGCTGATCCATTTCTTGCTTTGGCCTTATTTTCTCCCCCTTTGGCATCAAACACCAAAACGGGATCAATTTTGGCCCTTTAACCCCATTGCCTCACCAAAATCTTCAACTAAGAGTAAAAAGGCAATAAGAGCATAGAGATGAACTTGGAAGAAGTTACTCGTTCATCGGAGTGCAGTGGAAGTCTTGCATGGTCCAAGTTCACCTTTTCCCTTTCAATCCTCCTTTGAGACTAAATTAAGCAAACTCAAGCACATAGTTAGTCTCAAAGGGTCAAGTTGTAGCACATCTCCCCCTAAATTTATGCATCACTTGCAAATGGACTTGTAAGGTCCGGGGAGTGCTTGAACAACTTGAGCACCAAAAATAAACAACAAAATGTATAAGGAACATGATCAAAGGCATAAACACATGTATGCTATAAATCAATCCAAGTTCCGCGAATCTAAGACATTTAGCTCACTACGCAACTTGCAAAAGGTCTGCTCATCTAAAGGCTTGGTAAAGATATCAGCTAGCTAGTTCTCGGAGCTAACATGAAACACTTCGATATCTCCCTTTTGCTGGTGGTCTCTCAAAAAGTGATGCCGGATGTCTATGTGCTTTGTGCGGCTGTGTTCAACAGGATTATCCGCCATGCGGATAGCACTTTCATTATCACATAGGAGTGGGACTTTGCTCAAATTGTAGCCAAAGTCTCTGAGGGTTTGCCTCATCCAAAGTAGTTGCGCGCAACACTGTCCTGCGGCAACGTACTCAGCCTCAGCGGTGGATAGGGCAACATATGTTTGTTTCTTAGAACTCCACGACACCAGGGACCTTCCTAAGAATTGGCACGTCCCTGATGTACTGTTCCTATCGACCTTACATCCAGCATAGTCGGAGTCTGAATATCCAATCAAGTCAAAGGTAGACCCCTTTGGATACCAGATCCCGAAACCAGGCGTAGCGACTAAATATCTAAGAATTCGCTTCACCGCCACTAAGTGACAATCCCTTGGATCGGATTGAAATCTAGCACACATGCATACGCTAAGCATAATATCCGGTCTACTTGCACATAAATAAAATAAAGACCCTATCATAGACCGATATGCCTTTTGATCAACGGACTTACCTCCTTTGTTGAGATCGGTGTGTCCGTCGGTTCCCATTGGAGTCTTTGCGGGCTTGGCGTCCTTCATCCCAAACCGCTTGATCAAGTCTTGCGTGTACTTGGTTTGAGAGATGAAGGTCCCATCCTTGAGTTGTCTCACTTGGAACCCAAGGAAGTAGCTTAACTCACCCATCATCGACATCTCGAACTTTTGAGTCATTACCCTGCTAAACTCTTCACAAGACTTTTGGTTAGTAGAACCAAATATTATGTCATCGACATAAATTTGGCACACAAAAAGATCACCATCACAAGTCTTAGTAAAAAGAGTTGGATCGGCTTTCCCAACCTTGAAAGCATTAGCAATTAAAAAGTCTCTAAGGCATTCATACCATGCTCTTGGGGCTTGCTTAAGTCCATAGAGCGCCTTAGAGAGCTTACACACGTGGTCGGGGTACCGTTCATCCTCGAAGCCTGGGGGTTGCTCCACGTACACCTCCTCCTTGATTGGCCCGTTGAGGAAAGCACTCTTCACATCCATTTGGAACAGCCTGAAAGAATGGTGAGCGACATATGCTAGCAAGATACAAATGGACTCTAGCCTAGCCACAGGAGCAAAAGTCTCCTCAAAGTCCAAACCTGCGACTTGGGCATAACCTTTTGCCACAAGTCGAGCCTTGTTCCTTGTCACCACCCCGTGCTCGTCTTGTTTGTTGCGGAACACCCACTTGGTTCCCACAACATTTTGCTTAGGACGAGGCACCAGTGTCCATACTTCATTTCTTTTGAAGTTGTTGAGCTCCTCCTGCATGGCCAACACCCAGTCCGGATCTAGCAAGGCCTCTTCTACCCTGAAAGGCTCAATAGAAGAGACAAAGGAGTAATGCTCACAAAAATTAACTAATCGAGACCGAGTAGTTACTCCCTTGCTAATATCACCCAAAATTTGGTCGACGGGATGATCCCTTTGAATCATCGCTCGAACTTGGGTTGGAGGTGCCGGTTGCGTTTCTTCCTCCATTTCATGATCATCTTGTGCTCCCCCTTGATCACACGCCTCTTGTTCATCATCTTGAGTTGGGGGTTGCACCATTGTTGAGGAAGAAGGTTGATCTCGTTCATCTTGTTCCTGTGGCCGCACATCTCCAATCGCCATGGTGCGTATTGCGGCCGTTGGAACTTCTTCTTCATCTACATCATCAAAATCAACAACTTTCTCTCTTGGAGAGCCATTAGTTTCATCAAATACAATGTCGCTAGAGACTTCAACCAAACCCGATGATTTGTTGAAGACTCTATACGCCTTTGTATTTGAGTCATAACCTAACAAAAACCCTTCTACAGCTTTGGGAGCAAATTTGGAATTTCTACCCTTCTTCACTAGAATGTAGCATTTACTCCCAAAAACTCGAAAATACGAAACATTGGGTTTGTTACCGGTTAGTAGCTCATACGACGTCTTCTTGAGGAGGCGATGAAGGTAGACCCTGTTGATGGCGTGGCAAGCCGTGTTTATGGCTTCCGACCAAAAGCGCTCGGGGTCTTGAACTCTCCAAGCATCGTCCTCGCCATGTCTATAAGCGTCCTGTTCTTCCTCTCTACCACACCATTTTGTTGTGGTGTGTAGGGAGTGGAGAACTCGTGCTTGATCCCTTCCTCCTCAAGGTACTCCTCCACTTGAAGGTTCTTGAACTCGGACCCATTGTCGCTCCTTATCTTTTTCACCTTGAGCTCAAACTCGTTTTGAGCTCTCCTTAGGAAGCGCTTGAGGGTCCCTTGGGTTTCAGATTTATCCTGCAAAAAGAACACCCAAGTGAAGCGGGAAAAGTCATCAACAATAACTAGACCATACTTACTTCCTCCTATGCTTAGATAGGCGACGGGTCCGAAGAGGTCCATATGTAGCAGCTCCAGAGGTCTTGACGTGGTCATCACATTCTTGCTGTGATGCGCTCCTCCCACTTGTTTACCTGCTTGACAAGCTGCACAAGGTCTATCCTTTTCGAAAGTAACATTGGTTAGATCTATCACGTGTTCTCCCTTTAGAAGCTTGTGAAGGTTCTTCATCCCCACATGTGCTAAGCGGCGATGCCACAGCCAGCCCATGCTAGTCTTAGCAATTAAGCATGCATCTAGACCGGCCTCCTCTTTTGCAAAATCAACTAAATAAAGTTTGCCGTCTAATACACCCTTAAAAGCTAATGAACCATCACTTCTTCTAAAGATAGACACATCTACATTTGTGAATAGACAATTATATCCCATATTGCATAATTGACTAACAGATAACAAATTATATCCAAGAGACTCAACTAAAAACACATTAGATATAGAGTGCTCGGATGAAATAGCAATTTTACCTAACCCTTTTACCTTGCCTTGATTCCCATCACCGAATATTATTGAATCTTGGGAATCCTTGTTTTTGACGTAGGAGGTGAACATCTTCTTCTCCCCCGTCATATGGTTTGTGCATCCGCTGTCGATAATCCAGCTTGAACCCTCGGATGCATAAACCTGCAAGGCAAATTTAGGCTTGGGTCTTAGGTACCCAACTCATGTTGGGTCCTACAAGGTTAGTACAGATATCCTTAGGGACCCAAATGCAAGTTTTGTCTCCCTTGCATTTTGCCCCTAACTTTCTAGCAACTATCTTCCTATCCTTTCTACAAATAGCAAAGGAAGCATTTAGAGCATGATATATTGTAGAAGGTTCATTCATTACTTTCCTAGAAACATGAACAATATTCTTTCTAGGCACATGATGAATATTTTTCCTAGGCATATCTTTACCATGCACAACATGGGAACTAGAAGCAGTCATAGCATATGAAACAACTTTATTGCAATGAACATTCCTAGAATATTTCCTATCATTGTATAAGAAAGCATGGTTCTTTTGCACACTTTTTGTCATAGGGACCTTCCCTTTCTCCTTGATGGAGATGGGAGCCTTATGGCTTGTTAAGTCCTTGGCTTCCCTCTTGAAGCCAAGTCCATCCTTAATTGAGGGGTGTCTACCAATCGTGTAGGCATCCCTTGCAAATTTTAGCTTGTCAAATTCATTTTTGCTAGTCTTAAGTTGGGCATTAAGACTAGCCAATTCATCATTCAATTTGGAAATTGAAACTAGGTGTTCACTACAAGCATCAATGTCAAAATCTTTACACCTATTGCAAATCATAACATGTTCTACACAAGAGTTAGATTTACTAGCTATAACTAACTTAGCATTTAAATCATCATTTATGCTCCTTAAGCTAGAAATTGTCTTATGGCAAGAAGATAGTTCACAAGAAAGCATTTCATTTCTCTTAACTTCTAAAGCATGAGATTTTTGTGCCTCTACAAGTTTGTCATGCTCTTCATATAAAAGGTCCTCTTGTTTCTCTAAAAAATTATCCTTTTCATTCAAGGCATCAATCAATTCATTAATCTTATCTATTTTAGTTCTATCCAATCCCTTGAACAAACTAGAGTAATCTATTTCTTCATCACTAGACTCATCATCACTAGAAGAATCATAAGTGGCATTGTTTCGAGTACATACCTTTTTCTCCTTCGCCATGAGGCATGTGTGATGCTCGTTGGGGAAGAGGGATGACTTGTTGAAGGCGGTGGCGGTGAGTCCTTCATTGTCAGAGTCGGATGACGAACAATCCGAGTCCCACTCCTTTCCAAGGTGTGCCTCGCCCTTAGCCTTTTTGTATGCCTTCTTCTTCTCCCTCTTGTTCACCTGTTCCTGGTCACTATCATTATCAGGGCAGTTAGCGATAAAATGACCAATCTTACCACACTTGAAGCATGAGCGCTTCCCCTTTCTCTTGGTCTTGCTTGGCTGCCCCTTGTGACCCTTTAGCGTCGTCTTGAAGTGCTTGATGATGAGAGCCATTTCTTCATCATTTAGCCCTGCCGCCTCAACTTGTGCCACCTTGCTAGGTAGCGCCTCCTTGCTTCTTGTTGCCTTGAGAGCAAAGGGTTGAGGCTCATTGATTGGACCATTCAATGCGTCGTCCACGTATCTTGCCTCCTTGATCATCATTCGCCCGCTCACGAACTTCCCAAGAACTTCTTCGGGTGACATCTTGGTGTACCTAGGATTTTCACGAATATTGTTCACCAGATGTGGATCAAGTACAGTAAAGGACCTTAGCACTAGGCGAACGACGTCGTGGTCCGTCCATCGTGTGCTTCCGTAGCTCCTTATTTTGTTGATGAGGGTCTTGAGCCGGTTGTATGTTTGGGTTGGCTCCTCGCCCCTTATCATTGCAAATCTCCCGAGCTCGCCCTCTACCAACTCCATCTTGGTGAGCAAGGTGACGTCGTTCCCCTCATGAGAGATCTTGAGGGTGTCCCAGATTTGCTTGGCATTGTCCAAGCCGCTCACCTTATGGTACTCGTCCCTGCACAAAGAGGCTAACAACACAGTAGTAGCTTGTGCATTTTTATGAATCTGTTCATTAATAAATATAGGACTATCCGAGCTATCAAATTTCATTCCATTCTCAACAATCTCCCATATACTTGGATGGAGAGAGAACAGGTGACTACACATTTTGTGACTCCAAAATCCGTAGTCCTCCCCATCAAAGTGTGGAGGTTTGCCAAGAGGGATGCATGGAAGGCAAATGTGCATTTGAGCTATGCGGAATACGAGAGTAATCGAAAGAAAAGTTCGAATTAACCGTCTTTCTTTTGTCGTAGTCGTTGTCGTCGTTGTCCTTTTGGGAAGAAGTGGACTCATCGCTGTCGTCGTAGTAGACGATCTCCTTGATGCGTCTTGTCTTCTTCTTCTTCCCATCTTTGCGTTTGTGGCCTGAGCCCGAGTCGGTAGGCTTGTCATCTTTGGGCTCGTTGACGAAGGACTCCTTCTCCTTATCATTGATCACAATCCCCTTGCCCTTAGGATCCATCTCTTCGGGCGGTTAGTCCCTTTCTTGAAGAGAACGGCTCTGATACCAATTGAGAGCACCTAGAGGGGGGGGGTGAATAGGTGATCCTGTGAAACTTGAAACTTAATCCACAAAAACTTGATTAGGCGTTAGCACAATAATGCCAAGTGGCTAGAGAGGAGTCTCAACAAAACACAATAACCACAAGAGATCAATCACAGAGATGGCACAGTGGTTTATCCCGTGGTTCGGCCAAGACCAACGCTTGCCTACTCCACGTTGTGGCGTCCCAACGGACGAGGGTTGCAATCAACCCCTCTCAAGTGGTCCAAAGACCCACTTGAATACCACGGTGTTTTGCTTGCTTTACTATATCCCGTTTGCGAGGAATCTCCACAGTTCGAAGTCTCTCGCCCTTACAAAGATGTTCACAAAGAAGCACGGAGTAAGGGAGGGATTAGCAACTCACACAAGACACAAAGATCACAGCAAATACGCACACACAAGACCCAGACTTAAGCTCATAAGACTAGCACACTAGAACGGAGCTCAAATCACTAGAATGTCGAACAAGTGCGCAAGAATGGAGTGTGAGTGATCAAGAGTGCTCAAGGAATGCTTGGTGTGCTCCTCCATGCGCCTAGGGGTCCCTTTTATAGCCCCAAGGCAGCTAGGAGCCGTTGAGTGCATTCCAGGAAGGCAATTCTTGCCTTCTGTCGCCTGGTGCACCGGACAGTCCGGTGCACCACCGGACACTGTCCGGTGCGGATTTCCTTCCTTAATTGGTGAATCCGACCGTTGGTGCCTTGTAGCCGTTGGCGCACTAGACACTGTCCGGTGCACACCGGACAGTCCGGTGCCCCTCCCGATCGTTGGCTCGGCCACGTGTCTCGCGCAGATCGCGCAGCCGACCGTTGGCCCGGCCGACCGTTGGCTCACCGGACAGTCCGGTGCACACCGGACAGTCCGGTGAATTATAGCCGTACGCCGTTAATTCCTTCCCGAGAGCGGCTAGTTCGCCTGAGCCAGCCTGGCGCACCGGACACTGTCCGGTGCACCACCGGACAGTCCGGTGCACCCAGACAGAGCTGACTTTGGCTGAACAAAGCCATCTGTTCTCCAATTCGATTTCTCCTGTTTCCAGCACTTAGACACAATGCATTAGTCCCTAAAACAATGTACTAAGTCTAGAAACATACCTTTTGACTTGATTTGCACTTTGTCCACCACTTTGCATAGATCAACACTTAGGCACTTGTGTTGGACACTAAATCACCAAAATACTTAGAAATGGCCCAAGGGCACATTTCCCTTTTAGTTGCGTCCCGCGTGCGCCCAAGGGCACTTGCATGAATCGGGAAGTCGCGACGCGACGCTCTGGGGGGTACCCCTGCCTTCGGGAGGCAGAGCTTTCGGCCCGTCGGACCGCGGCATCCTCCAGGAGATTCTTGAGCTCTCCCTAGATACGCCTCCCCTCGGTGGTGGAGGGCTCCGGCATTGCTCGAAGTAGTATTGCTGCTGCTGCCAGGTTCTGGCCGACCCCACTGGAAGCCGGGGGCAGCCTTGCCTTGGCATCGTCAGCGATGCGGTGCTGGATGTCCTGGGCCAGATGACACGCTTCTCCGGCTGATGTTCGGCCTGCCCACTCCTGCCCGATGTTCTGCCGGAGCTGCACAAGTTGCCCTGCTTCCTCGTCGAGCCTGGCCTGCATCTCGCGAATTTGCTCGAGCTGTGTGTCCTGACCCCCCGCAGGGACTGGGACCACAACTAGCTCCCGAAGGATATCAACGCGAGGCGCAGGCCTAGGGGGATCGCCGTCCTCCGGCATACCAAGGTGGTTGCCTTCGTCGAGACCCCCTAGATCGGCGTGGAAACATTCGCGACTTGGGCCACAGTCCTCGTCGTCGAGGCTGTGGCCACCATCGGAGTAATCGGAGAGGCAGTAGTCACATGCGGCCATGAAGTCTCGCATGGCACTGGGGTTACTGAGCCTGGAGAAATCCCAACCAGAGTCGGGCTCGTCATCTTCCTCGGAACCCGGGGGTCCGTAGGTCGAGACGGCCGTCAGTCGGTCCCAGGTTGACCACATATGGTAACCGGAAGGTTAGGATATGCCTTTATGAAAGCGTCCACCGAAGCGGGGTCACTTGGTGGGTCGAAGCTGAATCTAAAAGGCACAAGGTGGAAAACGGATGGTACCTCTTGATCGACGGATGGTGACGAAGTCGCGTCGGGGACGGACTGCACCGTTATCTCAGGTACGAGGCTAACGCCCAGCAAGTCCTTCGCGAGCGTGCTGGCGTCATCCGTCCGCTTGGGGTTGGCGTGTTGCGGGGAAACGACGCTCGTCTTCGTCTCAGACGCGAGGTCAACACCCGACGTGTCCCCCGCTGGGGCGCCGGCGTCGTCGACTCGCTCAACAGCCAACGAGGTGCCGCCTCCTGCTTGGCCATGGTTGCCCGCCTCCTCCTCCTGCGGCGGGGAAGGTGATGGGACAGACCCGAATGCTGCTCTTCCGCCACGCAGGGAAAACGTCGTCGATTCCGTCGCCGTCGGGCGGGCTGACGGCCGTCGTTGTCGTTGTCGCACAGTGGAGGAAGGAGTACCATGTCGTAGCTGCCGTCGAGGGACATGAACTCGAGACTCCCGAAACGGAGCAGCGTCCTGGGCTGGAGAGGTTGCTGGAGACTACCCATCTGAAGCTTGACGGGAAGCTGTTCGTCAACACGCAGCAGGCCCCTACCTGGCGCGCCAACTGTCGGCGTTTCGACCCCGGGGGGTCCCTGGACCGACGAGTAAATTGTCGCTGCGTGTCCCAGCCCAGATGGGTCGACGCGAGATGGAACACAAGGGGGAAAAAGGGGAACCACGGCTCGTGTTATCCTGTGCCCAGGGCGGATGCGCTTGCAGTAGGGGGTTACAAGCGTTCGCGAGGGAGAGAGAGAGCCTGTCCGTCAGCCTGTCCTCTCGCGCGGCCACCTTCTCGTCCGAGGGACCTGGACCTCCCTTTTATAGATGTAAGGAGAAGGCCCAGGTGTACAATGGGGGTGTAGCAATGTGCTAACGTGTCTAGCAGAGAGGAGCCAGAGCCCTGTGTACATGCCGACGTGGCTGTCGGAGAGGTGTTGGTGCCCTGTTCATGTGATGTCGTGGCTGTCGGAGGAGTGCTTGAGCCCTGTAGAAGCACAACTGTCGGGGTTGTCGGGTCCTTGCTGACGTCTCCTTGCTTCCGTAGGGGGGCTGAGAACCGCCGTCGTCATGGGAGCACGCGGGGTGCCATCATTACTTGTTTACCGGGGCGAGCCAGATGGGACGCCGGTCTTGTTTCCCGTAGCCTGAGCTAGCTAGGGTTAGGGTAATGATGTACCCCCTTGTAGCGTGGTCAGTCCGAGCCCAAGGTCGGGAGAGGCGGTGACTCCTCCGAGGTCGAGGCTGAGTCCGAGTTCCGGGGTCGGGCGAGGCGGAGACCGTCTTCCGGGGTCGAGGTAGAGTCCGAGCCCTAGGGTCGGGCGAGGCGGAGACCGTCTTCCGAGGTCGAGGTTGAGTCCGAGCCCTGGGGTCGGGCGAGGCGGAGACCATCTTCCGAGGCCGAGGCGGGGGCCGAGCCCTGGGGTCGGGCGAGGCGGAGACCGTCTTCCGAGGTCGTGGTTGAGTCCGAGCCATGGGGTCGGGCGAGGCGGAGCTTCCTATGGCGCCCGAGGTTGGACTCGGCTGCTGTCAGCCTCACCCTGGCGGGTGGCACAACAGTCGGAGCAGGGCAGGCGGCGCTGTTTTCCTGTCAGGTCAGTCAGTGGAGGGGCGAAGTGACTGCGGTCACTTCGGCCCTGTCGAGTGAGGAACGTGCGTCATGATAAGGTGTCAGGTGATCCTTGCATTGAATGCTCCTGCGATACGGTCGGTTGGCGTGGCGATCTGGCCAAGGTTGCTCCACTGCGAAGCCTGCCCGAGCTGGGCCTCGGACGAGTCGAAGGTGCGCCCGTTGCTTGAGGAGGCCCTCAGGCGAGGCGTGAATCCGCCTGGGTCTACTGTTCCTGCCCGAGGCTGGGCTCGGGCGAGGCGAGATCGTGTCCCTTGAGTGGACGGAGCCTTGACCTGAATTGCGCCCATCAGGCCTTTGCAGCTTGTGCTGATGGTGGTTACCAGCCGAGTTTAGGAGTCTTGGGGGTACCCCTAATTATGGTCCCCGACACACGCGTTAGACGTGGGAGAGTGTTGTGCAACCCCCTTGTCTCGCTATCCGTTTACGCTAGTGTTTGTTAGTTGAGAAAAAATGGTAATTGTAGGTGCCGATCTATGCGCCAATCACTAGAACGAACCACCTGACGGTGCTAGGCGTCGACGGTCTGCGGCATAAGGTTGGGCGGTTCACGACCTAGACACAGGAGCGGATCCTCCTCTGCACGCTTCCAGACGGTCCGCCTTTGGGGCCGGACTGTCCGCGATGGCGCAGAGGGTCTTTTTCTCCACGAAGAACCCTATAACTCGCCCCCGGGAGAGATCCCGTCGAGGGGAAGAGTTCCAAGGTGTTGCTCTGGGTCGGCAGGCCGCCCAATTCGTCTCTAATCGGAGTAATGTCGAAGAAAAATTATTGTGGAAAACTAAACTAGATCTAAACCTAAGGCTAGATTACTCCTACTCCTAGGAATTGAAAGAACGATGGAAATAAGGTAAAATTGATAAGTAGATTTGATTGAATCGATTGTGGAGGTTCAATCAGCCGTACCCCTTCATCTATAAAAAAGGTGGAGGTCTGGACCCGTTACAAGTCGGTTCTCGAGTTAATCCCACCTGTGTTGCTAACAAATCCCGCTAGAAATCTGGAACCCTAACTGATTCTACGCACGCGTGGACTGTCCCGTCGTCACCGCGGACTGTGTGGCCCTAAGGGCGGACAATCCGCATGGCACTTTTGTTGTTCGATATATGCCTTCTGCCTTTTGGTGAAGGTCGTTGACGAACCAAAAGCATATGCACTAAGCCTGATGCAAGTCACCAGCTTTTCAATCCAATAGGGTGATCATTCAATATAGCTCTAATGCATAAATGTCGTTTCAGATTGCATCTTTCTCGGCCATGACCATTTGATCAATGGATCAAAAGGTATAGAATGGTGGTGCCCCCGACCTGAATAGACATAGCGACTATATATGTACCATGGGTTCGTCGTCGTACCATTCCACATTTGAACAAGATAACATATCGACGATGAGTATGCGGGTGGAAAGTATTCTGACATCACTGGAGATGGATGGATAGGCGATGCTTGCTGTGCCGCCTTTCGGGGCATTTTGTTTCAGCATTTGACCAGGGTTTCTTTGTTGACCGATCACGTAGAACAACCTTCTTGCTAGCGTATTGGGAGAGCAAATAATCAAAAGTAGGGACATCTTTGACCAGTCGACCATGTGTGTTACATGTGCATTGCCCTTGCATCCCTTTCTTCGCTTTGTGTGGAGGCCGACACCTCTGGCCATGGACGAACTGTCCACTTGAGTCAACCGGATCGTCTGCATGAGCACCGGACCATCCGCGCGCAGGTGCTGGTATAGTCTGTGATGCTCGAGTCATGGAGCTTTGCTCGGTTGCTCGATTCAGCCTGCCCCCTAGCGTCTCTGGACTTGTTAGTCTTTCTGTCTGTAGCTTTCTGAGCAATCCCTCCTTGTGATATATTCGGCGTGCAAGGATCACTAATGACAATGTTTTTGCATTTGCATTTATCGGCCACTTCCGGCTGTACCAAGACCTTTTTGCTTGCTAGCTCTATTATATTGACAAGAAGGTTACGTGTCTACTTGCATTTCCTGAAAACTCAACCGACCCTCATTTATAGTCGACTGTATCTGTCGACGAAAAACATTACAATCCTTGGTGGCATGGGAAAAAGAATTATGCCACTTGCAGTAAGCATGTCTTTTTAATTCATCTAGACATGAATAGTGTGCGTTAATTAAATGTTACCACTTTTTACTAGCTCGTCAAATATTGTATTTGTTGGGGACCATAATTAGGGGTACCCTCAAGACTCCTAATTCTCAGCTGGTAACCCCCATCAGCACAAAGCTGCAAAAGGCCTGATGGGTGCGATTAAGTCAGGGATCGGTCCATTCGAGGGACTCGATCACGCCTCGCCCGAGCCCAGCCTCGGGCAAGGGCAGCCGACCCCGGAGGATCTACGTCTCGCCCGAGGCCCCCCTCCAGCGACGAACATACTTCCGGCTCGCCCAAGGCCCAGTCTTCGCCAAGAAGCAACTCTGGCCAAATCGCCACGCCAACCGACCAAATCACAGGGGCATTTAATGCAAAGGTGGCCTGACACCTTTATCCTGACGCACGTCCTCCAGTCGACAGAGCCGAAGTCACCGCAGTCACTTCGCCGCTCCACTGACCGACCTGACAGAAGGACAGCGCCGCCTATGCCGCTCTGACTGCTGTGCCACTCGACAGAGTGAGGCTGACAGGTAGCCAGGCCCGGCCTCAGGCACCGTAGGGAACTCCGCTCTGCCCGACCCAGGGCTCGGACTCGGGCTCAGCCTCGGAAGACGGCGAACTCCGCTCCGCCCGACCCAGGGCTCGGACTCAGGCTCAGCCCCTGAAGACGACGAACTCCGCTTCGCCCGACCCCTAGAACTCG
The DNA here is from genome assembly GCF_902167145.1 of Zea mays. NCBI lineage: Eukaryota > Viridiplantae > Streptophyta > Magnoliopsida > Poales > Poaceae > Zea > Zea mays. Next base: position 8,744,662 of record NC_050100.1, read on the forward strand.
GACTCAGCCCTGGCCTCAGCCGACGGTCTCCGCCTGGACCGACCCAGGGGCTCGGACTCGACCTCGGCCTCGGAAGACAGACTCGACCTCGACCTCGGAGGAGCCTCCACATCGCCCAACCTAGGGCACGGACCGGCCACATCAACAGGAGGCGCCATCATTACCCTACCCCAAGCTAACTCAGGCTACGGGGAACAAGACCGGCGTCCCATCTGGCCCGCTCCGCCAGATAAGTAATGACGGGGCCCCGCGGCTCTATGACGACGGCGGCTCTCAGCCCCCTTATGGAAGCAAGAGGACGTCAGCAAGGACTCGACAGCTCCGACAGCTGTCCTTCCGCCAGGCTCCAGCGCTCCTCCGACGGCCACGACACCACACGAACCGGGTGCCAAAACCTCTCCGGCTGCCACGATGGCATGTACTTAGGGTGCTAGCTCTCCTCCGCTAGACACGTTAGCACTCTGCTACACCCCCCATTGTACACCTGGATCCACTCCTTACGCCTATAAAAGGAAGGAGCAGGGCCCTCTTACAGAAGGTTGGCCGCGCGGGGAAGAGGACGGGACAGGCGCTCGCATGAGGCCGCTCGCTCCCTCCCGCGTGGACGCTTGTAACCCCCTACTGCAAGTGCACCCGACCTAGGCGCGGGACAAACACGAAGGCCGCGTGATTTCCACCTCTCTCTCGCTCCGGCTGCCTTTTTCCCCCCTTTCGCGCTCCGTCTCGCGCCGACCCATCTGGGCTAGGGCACGCGGCGACATTTCACTCGTCGGCCCAGGGACCCTCCGGTCTCGAAACGCCGACAGTTGGCGCGCCAGGTAGGGGCCTGCTGCGTGTTGACGAACAGCTTCCCGTCAAGCTCCAGATGGGCAGTCTCCAGCAACCTTTCCAGCCCGGGACGGTGCTCCGTTTCGGGAGTCTTGAGTTCATGTCCCTCGACGGCAGCTACGACATGATACTCCTTCCCCCACCATGCGACAACGACAATGGCGGCCGACAGCCCGCCCGCCGGCGGCGGAATCGACGACGTCTTCCCCGCGTGGTGGAAGAACAACATTCGAGCTCACCCCGTCCCCTCCCCCGCCGACGGAGGAGGAGGCGGGGCAACCAAGGCCAAGCAGGAGGCGGCACCTCGTCGGCTGTCGAGCGAGTCAACGGCGCCGGCGCCCCAACAGAGGGCACGTCGAGCATCGACCTCGCGTCTGAGGCGAAGACGAGCGCCGTCTCCCCGCAACACGCCAATCCCAAGCGAACGGACGATGCCAGCACGCTCGCGAAAGGCTTGCTGGGCGTCACCCTCGTACCTGAGACGACGGTGCAGTCAGTCCCTGACGTGACTTCGCCACCGCCCGTCGACCAAGAGGTACCCACCGATTCCCATCTCACGCCTTTTGGATTCAGCCTCGACACGCCAAGCGACTTCGCTTTGGTGGACGCTCACGTAGAGGCGAGTCCAAACCCTTTGGGGTATCGTATGCGGTCACCCTGGGACCGGCTGACGGACGTCTCGACCTACGGGCCCTCGGGGTCCGAGGAAGATGACGAGCCCGACTTCTGTTGGGATTTCTCCAGACTTGGTAACCCCAGTGCCATGCGGGACTTCATGGCCGCGTGCGACTACTGCCTTTCCGACTTTTCTGACGGTAGCCGCAGCCTCGGCGACGAGGACTGCGGCCCAAGTCGTGAATGTTTCCACGTCGATCTAGGGGGTCCCAATGAAGGCAACCATCTTGGTATGCCGGAGAATGGTGATCTCCCTAGGCCTGTGCCTCGCGTTGACATCCTACGGGAGCTAGCTGTGGTCCCCGTTCCGGCGGGGGTTCATGACCCACAGCTCGAGCAAATCCGCGAGGTGCAGGCCAGGCTCGACGAGGGAGCAGGCACACTTGAGCCGATCCGCCGGGACGTCGGGCAGGAATGGGCGAGCCAACCTCTGGCCGGAGAAATGCGTCATCTACCCCAGGGTATCCAGCACCGCATCGCCGACGATGTCAGGGTGAGGCCGCCACCCACTTCCAGTGGAGTCGGCCAGAACCTGGCTGCAGCGGCAATGCTTCTCCGCGCGATGCCGGAGCCATCAACCACCGAGGGGCGGCGAATCCAGAGAGAGCTCAAGAATCTCCTGTAGGACGCCGCAGTCCGACGGGCCGAAAGTTCCGCCTCCCGAAGGCAGGGATACCCCTCGGAACATCGCGCCGCGACTTCCCGATTCATGCGGGAAGCCTCGGTCCACACCGGGCGCATGCGCAACACAGCGCCTGCGGCCCCGGGTCGCCTCGGCAACGAGCACCGTCACCGCGACCGTCGGGCCCACCTCGACGAGAGGGTGCGCCGAGGCTACCACCCCAGGCGTGGGGGACGCTACGACAGCGGGGAGGATCGGAGTCCCTCGCCCGAACCACCCGGACCGCAGGCTTTCAGCCGCGCCATACGACGGGCGCCGTTCCCGACATGGTTCCGAACCCCGACTACTATCACAAAGTACTCGGGGGAGACGAGACCAGAACTGTGGCTCGCGGACTACCGGCTGGCCTGCCAACTGGGTGGAACGGACGATGACAACCTCATCATCCGCAACCTCCCCCTGTTCCTCTCCGACACCGCTCGCGCCTGGTTGGAGCACCTGCCTCCGGGGCAGATCTCCAACTGGGACGACCTGGTCCAAGCCTTCGCCGGCAATTTCCAGGGCACATACGTGCGCCCCGGAAATTCCTGGGACCTCCGAAGCTGCCGACAGCAGCCGGGAGAGTCTCTCCGGGACTACATCCGGCGATTCTCGAAGCAGCGCACCGAGCTGCCCAACATCACCGATTCAGATGTCATCGGCGCGTTCCTCGCCGGCACCACCTGCCGCGACCTGGTGAGCAAGCTGGGTCGCAAGACCCCCACCAGGGCGAGCGAGCTGATGGACATTGCCACCAAGTTCGCCTCTGGCCAGGAGGCGGTTGAGGCTATCTTCCAGAAGGACAAGCAGCCCCAGGGCCGCCCACCGGAAGATGCCCCCGAGGCGTCAACTCAGCGCGGCGCCAAGAAGAAAGGCAAGAAGAAGTCGCAAGCGAAACGCGACGCCGCCGACGCGGACCTTGTCGCCGCCGCCGAGTACAAGAACCCTCAGAAACCCCCCAGAGGTGCCAACCTCTTCGACAAGATGCTCAAGGAGCCGTGCCCCTATCATCAGGGGCCCGTCAAGCACACCCTTGAGGAGTGCGCTATGCTTCGGCGCCACTTCCATAGGGCCGAGCCACCCGCGGAGGGTGGCAGGGCTCACGACGACGACAAGAAGGAAGATCACCAGGCAGGAGAGTTCCCCGAGGTCCGCGACTGCTTCATGATCTACGGTGGGCAAGCGGCAAACGCCTCGGCTCGGCGGCGCAAGCAAGAGCGTCGGGAGGTCTGTTCGGTAAAGGTGGCGGCACCAGTCTACTTAGACTGGTCCGACAAGCCCATCACCTTCGACCAAGCCGACCACCCCGACCACGTGCCGAGCCCGGGGAAATACCCGCTCATTGTCGACCCCATCATCGGCGATGTCAGGCTCACCAAGGTCCTCATGGATGGAGGCAGCAGCCTCAACATCATCTACGCCGAGACCCTCGGGCTCCTGCGCGTTGATCTGTCCTCGGTCCGGGCAGGCGCTGCGCCTTTCCACGGGATCATCCCCGGGAAGCGCGTCCAGCCCCTCGGACAACTCGACCTTCCCGTCTGCTTCGGAACACCCTCCAACTTCTGAAGAGAGACCCTCACGTTCGAGGTGGTCGGGTTCCGAGGAACCTACCACGCAGTACTGGGGAGGCCATGCTACGCGAAGTTCATGGCCGTCCCCAACTACACCTACCTCAAGCTCAAAATGTCGGGCCCCAACGGGGTCATCACCGTCGGCCCCACGTACCGACACGCGTTCGAATGCGACGTGGAGTGTGTGGAGTACGCCGAGGCCCTCGCCGAATCCGAGGCCCTCATCGCCGACCTGGAGAGCCTCTCTAAGGAGGTGCCAGACATGAAGCGCCACGCCGGCAGCTTTGAGCCAGCGGAGACGGTTAAGTCCGTCCCCCTCGACCCCAGCAGCGACGCCTCCAAGCAGATCCAGATCGGCTCCGAGCTCGATCCCAAATAGGAAGCAGTGCTCGTCGACTTTCTCTGCGTGAACGCCGACGTTTTCGCGTGGAGTCCCTCGGACATGCCCGGCATACCGAGGGATGTCGCCGAGCACTCGCTGGATATCCGAGCCGGAGCCCGACCCGTCAAGCAACCTCTGCGCCGATTCGACGAAGAAAAGCGCAGAGCCATAGGCGAGGAGATCCACAAGCTAATGGCGGCAGGGTTCATCAAAGAGGTATTCCATCCCGAATGGCTTGCCAACCCTGTGCTTGTGAGAAAGAAAGGAGGGAAATGGCGGATGTGTGTAGACTACACTGGTCCAAACAAAGCATGTCCGAAGGTTCCATACCCTCTGCCTCGCATCGATCAAATCGTGGATTCCACTGCTGGGTGTGAAACCCTGTCTTTCCTCGATGCCTACTCAGGGTATCACCAAATCAGGATGAAAGAGTCCGACCAGCTCGCGACTTCTTTCATCACACCCTTTGGCATGTACTGCTATGTCACCATGCCGTTCGGCTTGAGGAATGCGGGTGCGACGTACCAACGGTGCATGAACCATGTGTTCGGCGAACACATTGGCCGGACGGTCGAGGCCTACGTCGATGACATCATAGTCAAGACAAGGAAAGCCTCCGACCTCCTTTCCGACCTTGAGGTGACATTCCGATGTCTCAAGGCGAAAGGCGTGAAGCTCAATCCCAAAAAGTGTGTCTTCGGGGTTCCCCGAGGCATGCTCTTGGGGTTCATCGTCTCCGAGCGGGGCATCGAAGCCAACCCAGAGAAGATCGCGGCCATCACTAGCATGGGGCCCATCAAGGACTTAAAAGGCGTACAGAGGGTCATGGGATGCCTTGCGGCTCTGAGCCGCTTCATCTCACGCCTCAACGAAAGAGGCCTGCCTCTGTACCGCCTCTTAAGGAAGGCCGAATGCTTCACTTGGACCCTGAGGCAAAGCCCTCGGGAACCTAAAGGCGCTCCTTACAAACGCGCCCATCTTGGTGCCCCCCGCTACCGGAGAAGCCCTCTTGATCTACGTCGCCGCGACCACTCAGGTGGTTAGCGCCGCGATCGTGGTTGAGAGACGAGAAGAGGGGCATGCATTGCCCGTCCAGAGGCCAGTCTACTTAATCAGCGAGGTACTGTCCGAAACCAAGATCCGCTACCCACAAATTCAGAAGCTGCTGTACGCGATGATCCTGACGCGGCGGAAGTTGCGACACTACTTCGAGTCTCATCCG